>NC_137462.1:221320993-222034809 GCF_964235325.1 Thermobia domestica
ATCAATAAAACAAGCCACTACTCAGGTCTAGTCTGCTCCAGATTTATGAACGTTTACTCGCGCTTCCTCTGCACGTAGCACTGAGTCGTATCAATAAAAGAAGTGATTACTCATTTCTCCCATTCATCGCGCAGTCATTTCGTTGTTTTTAACCTATGGCGTAGTATCTTAAAAGCCATGAAACGGGCAAGTAGCAACGATAGCTTCAATCAAAGTGCATTTGTGGATATTGAAAAAAAAAAGAGTTTCCAGTGGTACTTTCAAAGTCACAGCTACCAGAAAGGAAACGAAGGAAAGCCGAAACTTTGAAGGTAATTACAGTGAAATGCAACGAAATATCAAATACATCTACGACTGAGACACAAATTCAAAAGAGAAACTTTAATATTCGAGCGAGAATAAAACAAAAATAAAAAAGAAGAAAAAAATTAAAAAAAAAAACGGGAAAGAAGAAAGTAATACTGAAACCATGGGAATGAACCTATTTGAGCTGATGGATGTTGATTAGAATCCAGCAATATCAAGATTAACACGACAAGCGCATAGCACGTGTTGTCCAAGGTCTTTGTAGATTGTTTGGCTTTAAGAACGAAATCAGACACTTGGCTCCTTTGTTTTCTTTTTAAAAAAGTCCAGCTACCCACGTCATAAATCACGTCCATCTGATTGCGTTTTCCACACCATACGCCCCCTTTCGCCTTGACATAAACAAAATACATTCTCATGTATACACCCTTTGTATCAACGTTGAGTTGAGTTGATTATTAGTTTAACGTCCTTTTCAGTAGCGTGCCTATATGAGACAGAACCCACTGATTAACGTGGAATCCAAACCACATGAGCTCCTGCCGGGAATCGAACGCGGGTTTCCTATGCCAAAGGCATGTACGCTAACCGCTTAGCTACGAAATAGCTCTTCCTATTAACGTATTACTCTCCAAAATACTAGGTTTCTTTAATGCCAGTTGTGTATAGTCAGGTGCTCCGATAGCACCCGGAAATGTATATTGTTCTTGCCACTCTGCCTTTGATGTTTGTATATTACGCACACTTCCGGAAACAATCCACTTTCAGGTAGTCATAGACAGTACTTTGAGCCACACCAGAATCCCCTGACATTCCGACCTGGAATCCCAGTTCACTCACGTAACGCAAGAAAACCAAGGGCACCGATTTCTCTGTAAATTTGGGGGGGAGGGCATTCAGATGCAGAAGATATATATATATATATATATATATATATATATATATTTATATATATATCAGGATTTCAAGACAAATTGCACTCTAATTATGCCAAATATTGTATATTCATAAATACAATAGGGGGCCCACATGAGCTTTGGGAGGCCCGGGCCCTTGAAGAAAACCCGCATCTTTTCATCATTTACGTAGTCCACCACCCCGAATTTCGGTTGATTCTCCTTAAAAAAAAAAAAAAAAAATGTTGTGCTAATCACTACATTTTCTTTCATAAACTTATAATGCTTTTTGTAATCTCCACTTCCAACATTTCTATGCAGTTCATAAGTTTTTCTACGTAGTAAAACAATCATATACTCTGCCATATTTCGCACGCAGTCACCTATTCAGCTTGCTCCACAAATTTGGAGAAGTTACTAGCATCACAGAGGAGTCTTTGATTTTTATTGATATCAAACGCGTAGTAGTTACTCGGCTCGAGAATAGAGGTGTGGTTACTTCAAAAGGGCGGGGCTTCTCCGAGGTCAGCCGAGACGACTAGTGCTCAGTTCTCTTTTTATTGATACCAATGCGAGTAACTACTTCAAAATTGGGCGTAATGAGTAACTTCTCCGTTTTATTGATATCACCCATTATCTTAACTTTTGGTATGTAATGATATAATGTCATATATATATATATATATATATATATATATATATATATATATATATAGAGAGAGAGAGAGAGAGAGAGAGAGAGAGAGAAATTCATGCAATCATTTCAAGACATAAGCAATCATTAAGAGTACAGAGAAGGACAAGGGCGCTCATGTTGTGGTTAAGCGACATTCCAAATGTAGTCTCAAATTTTGCGGCAACTATTCTAAAATATCAATTGGGTTTTCGAACTTCCGAAGCACAATTTCTTCTAAAGGGGGAGGGCGAGCGCCCCACCTTGTCCCCCCTGATGGGCGGCCTTGGAGAAGAACAAAGAGTAGTTTCTGAACACTGACCTTTGACAAATAATGTTTAGGGAAAACGCGCACAAACATTATTAAGTGTGTGGAATTTTCTGTATAAGGGTGTGTGTGCGTTCGTACTTTGAAATATTTTTTGTAAGCTGAGGTAAAAAAAAAAATTAGTCACAAAAGTTGTTCGTAACAAGAATTGTTCATTTACCGTGAGGTTCGTAAACGTAGATATCACTCCAGTACACGAATTGAAACAATAGTAGTGAACAATAGATTAAAATGTTATCAAGTGACTCATTTCTTATTGCTTAAAGACTGCAGAATATTCTGAATTATTACGGATTATACATATTTCATTTGCGTTATAATTTAATAGGTGAATTTCACTGTTTACATTTTGATGAATGTGCATAGTTTTCTCTCCTATGTTTATGAATGATATATATATATATATATATATATATATATATATATATATATATATATATATATATATATATTTTCTAGTGTTTTCGTATCAGTAGGTTTTATATATTACAGTAGATTGTCAAAATTCCTTAAAAATCCTTCTAAAACATAGGGTCTTTCTATGTTTTTGCTATCTACTTCTGTAAGATGGAACTAATAATATATCATAGTTCGCAAAACTACGTAAATAGAATCGTTTTCATCCAAATGAATATTTGTGGTTTCTGCAGCCACATCAAGTGATGCTTGGACAGTGATGTCAGATTGAGGGAAATTTCCCACGGGCGTGGGAAAAATGGAGATAATTTTCAAAGTGTGGTAGAAAGGGAAAATATGCGAAAATAGAACGAAAACGTAGGAAATTTCAACATTCGTCTTAGGTTTTTTTTTTTTTTTTTTTTTTTTTTTTTTTGTAGTCAAATGAAGCGAATAATAATTTCTTATATTCAGAGAGCAGGAAATATAATGGGTTTTCTAGCAATAATATTTTAATGAATCACACTCCTCACGGGTTAAGGAGAAATAGTTTTATTCCCCTCTGTACAATATGTTGAAAATGTCTCCTTTTGCTGCAAAAATTTAAGCCAATGTAACCCTATTACAGTATTACATTCACCTCAGAATATTTACAGCACATTGTTGGGTTCTGATAAGTAAACGTCAATCAAAGAAAAAAACCGCGCCAACCGTTGCGATTTCACAACAATTACAATAAGAGTAAGACAGATGAAAATAGCATGTCAACACTCAAGTTATACAACTCACGCATTGTCTTTTTCTTTTTCCAGAATATATATAAACAAATCTGCCAACACTCGAGAAAATTCAACTCACAGACATCTAATTTAAGGAGTAGACCTCCAGTCCCTATATCGAAAGCATTATGTAGGAGGAAGCCAAAACTGGAGTAGGGTAGGCGGAGTTTAAACTTTACTATTTTCACCTACTGCTTTCCAGTTCAATTACCGTTTGTATGATTATTGTTATGTGTAAATGTTAAGTAACGTACTGCACATAATATTTTCTTTCGTTAGATTATTTGTATTATTGTATTGTACATAGCAAAGGTCTAAAACACAAAAACGTAGTGAAATCATTTTCAGCAACATCATCAATCAGTTGATATGTGCAGAAAAATAAGACAGACACTAAAGATACTCCTACGTCCTCAATGAAAGTGAAAGAAGCTGAGATAAAACTAGCCGCTTTCTTCGCTGAGCACAACGTAGCGTTCCAAATAGTTGAACACCTAGTTCCCGTTGTTCAAGATATTTTCAAAGATTCTACAATTGCTCAGGAACTAAAATTAAAACGAACGCAATGTACGAGTTTGGTCAAGAATGTTGTTGCTCAGGTTGAAACAGATGAGTTTGTGAACGATATCAGATACCGCTTTCTCCATTTTAGTTGACGAAAGTACAGATATTGGATTAAAAAAGTTTCTTTGTGTTCTTGTGCGCTATATTTCACCGATAACAGGGAGAGTGAAAACTCAGCTCTTGGAACTGGTAAATCTAGATTCACGAGACTGTTCGGCAGAAAACATATATACCGCCTTTAAAGAGTGCCTTATTTCCAAGGATATGCCCTTAAATAATATAGTCGGAGTTGCTTGTGATGGAGGCAGTGTTATGGTGGGGGCCAGAGACTTTTGTTTCGCGGCTTAAAAAGGATTCGAATGACCTAATTTCCATGGGATGCATCTGTCACTGCAGCTTTAATCGCTAGTAAAGCCTGTGAGAAACTCCCGCGGGCACCGGAAGAACTCGTAAGGAATATTTCCTCCTATTTGTCATGCAGTTCAAAACGAAATACACAATTTCACGAAATCCAAGAATTTTTGAACACGGAAAGGAAAAAAATTCTCAAGCCTGCCCTTACGAGATGGTTAGCAGTGCATGCGTGCGTTGGTCATATTCTTGAAAATTGGGAGGCGCTCGAAAGCTTTTTTCAATTAGCAGTCTTCGAAGATAAATTGAAAAGTGCAGGAATGATATTGACAACTTAACAATCTATTCACAACAACATACATGTTTTCCTCAAATATGTGTTGAGGTACCTTAATACTTTTAATGTACTTTTTCAAGATCGAAAAATACTTATTCATACCTTAACCGAATCTTCTGTGCGTCTTCTGAAGGATATAGGGCAGAACTTTTTAGTGTCAAATGCTTTACAAGATATAGAGACAGTGAATGCTTCATGTCCCAGAAACTTTCTTCCCTTGTCCGAAGTGTACCTTGGCCCGGACGCTGAGAATTTGTTAAGTGAGTTACCAAATTCCGGGGCAGAAGAAGTGCGAAAGAGATGTTTGGAATTTTATGTTACAGTGGTGACTGAAATTCAACGACGCTTACTAGTGAATCAACCTCTTCTTCGTGAACTAAGGTTTCTGTCTCCCTCTGTAGCCTTAGAAGTAAATTCTAGAAATGAGCTAAAAGAGGTTGTACATTTAGCCAAACATTTCAGTAAGCGTATTGACGAAAACGATTTGTTTATTGAATAAAGGGTTCCACCACACTTCTTTAAAGCCAACGAAAAAAGTAATTTAATGGCTATGGAATTGGATTTCATTTCAAAAACGAAAGATTTTAATGATGAACTTAACACTTTAAGCGCCATGTGCATATATTTTATGCACACTTGGTCTGTTCCTGGGGGCCATTGCATATATCTTATGCACACTTCTGTTTTCTGCTGGAGGCCAATGCATAAATTTCATTTTTTTCTGTTTCGGGTCTCTCTTTTTTCTTCTTTGTTTGTTAAAAAATATTAATTTTCTTGTTGTTCTATACATTTGATTATATTTTATGATGATTTTTTGCGAAAATACGAGTGTGCATAAATTATATCCACATGGTCCCTGGGACAAAATTGAGAAGTAAATTTTCATGTTATTGTAATTTACGATAAATTTATTTCAAAAGTTTGGCTAAATAAGTTCTTATAATTCTCGAAATTTCAAAGTATTTGGAGATAACATTTCAAACAAGTATGTTTTTCTTATTTTTTTCTAAATATTCATTGTTAGCTTTTGTAAACCAAGAGATAACAAAATATAAGAAAATAAGATAGAATATATAAGAAAAGAAAATATAAGAACAAATGACAGTTTATCTCAAGAGTTAGTAGGGAAATCACCATTTTTTTCAGTTTTTCAAACTTACACTGTGTTTTTCAAAAAAACAATCTTGGCAAATCGCTTTGTCCTCTGAACACGCGGGACACACGGTTAAAACTTGCTTAGAGTGTTTTGCTGCATGTGCTCTTCCAAACCTCTGAGACAGCTTGGTATAGCATTCTGTACAACGACGCCTTTTCTTATCTGATGTTTGGAGAATGTGTTTCCTTGAAGAAGGTTGCCCATCGGGATGAAATGTATCTTCTTTCTTCTTACGAAATATCAAAGCAAGGGAAAGCTTTTCACGAAAGTCAGTAATTTGGTAAGTTTCGCCCGTCACCTTTTTGAAAATTGCGTGCGCATTAACTACAGCCGTGTTAGTAAGTAGTTCTATTGCCACTTTTCGGTACCATTTCACTCCCTTCCGTGTTGTAGTTGCATAAGAAGCCATCTGGTCGGATACATCAATATACGACTTAGCTTCATTGTATTCCAAAATCGTGGAAGGTTTTTTTGTTGTGTTTTTGTTGTGCTTGTATGTAACTTCTGTCATGGTTGGCACATCTTTGGTGGAAAGAAATAAAACATCACGCTTATCCCTCCACTTCCCCACAATCACATTGGTATTGCTTTGCAGAGCGATCATTTCACCTTTTTGGAGTTTCGCTGAAACTACTGGTTTTGGATTTCCTTTCCGTTTTTTCCTCAGGGTTCCTATCAAATGTGTTTGATTGCTGTTGAGTTCGTGAGCCAAAGCAACACTGGTATAAAAATTGTCTGTGAACAACGTTCTACCGGCATTCAATAACGGACTCATCATTTCCATCACTATCTTTGTTGACACAGCTTGCTTTGTTGATTTGGCCTCCTTTCCTCCGTAGAGTTTTACGTACCAAGTGTATCCACCCTTGACACAAAGCTTGAATAATTTCAGTCCGTATTTGTGTCTCTTACCTGGTATGTACTGCTTGAAACTAAGTCTTCCTCGAAACGGAACCATTGTCTCATCAATACATACAGTTTGTTCGGGTATGTACACAGTCTTGAATTTTTCATTCAGCATGGCAATAAGGGGATTGATCTTATGCATTCGGTTAGATTTGTTTTCCACTGATTCGTTATCAGAGAAATGAAACATACTAAGAAGTAGCTCAAACCGGTTTCGAGACATACACTTACTAATATTGTTTTCATATAGTGGACTCTTAGACCAGTATTTCCTGATATTTGGTTTTTTATCCAACCCCATCCATAAAATCAAACCTAGGAACTGGAGTATTTCACTCTTATCTGTATCATACCACATGGACAATCGTGTATGATCAGTTGACGTTTCGTTTTCAATATGAGAAATAATACATTGCTCTGCGTATCTGTTCGTTTCAGTTACAATTAAGTCCAATACTGAGTCATCAACAAATAGCTCATAGTATTTTAGAACGTCTTTTGTACCTTGCAAAATGTCAATAACCTCGCCCGTCACACCACTATCGAAATCACATTCGAACTCGTGCATGTTTCCAGACACTGGATACCACACAATTTCTTTTGTGGAACTAGTCCCAGATTCGGTTTCCTTTGGGTCCGTTTCGGAATTACTCACTTGATGGCCACTAAATATTGATTCACTATTCTGTGATCTACGTCTTCTTTTCCGGCATGGCTTAAGGATATGTTCGTATTCTTCACCGCTAGAAGAATCACTGACAGTCTTGGGTGGTGAAAAAGGAGGATCATCAGAATTAGTAATGTTACTAAATAATTCTTCACTTAAGTCACTCACATCACTTTCCATTCCTTGCAAGATATCTCTTATTGCGTCCTCGTTTGCCATATTGAGGTGAAAAAGAATTATTACACGGAGCAGGTGCTTCTCACAACAGCGTAATGTTAACTGAAATGCACTACAATTTAGCTTCTAACAACAATGAACTTTGACTGCCTGCAGCCGTACCAACTTTTGAGTAATTAACGGCCTGTCGCTATATGCGGTTCCCGTGGGCCAGTACTAAATATCTGTACATTTGTTTCAACGATAAATGTATAGAAAATCTCTACACAAGCCTATAATCTGTACACTGAATCATGCAGAAAATATATGCACATGGCCCACAGGTAAAAACTTTTTGTGCATACAATTTATGCACATGGCCAAATAAGGGAAAATAGAAAATATGTAGTTGGTCCCAAGAGGAAAATTCTGATTTTGACCCTTGGCGCTTAAAGTGTTAAGTTCCCCAACTTAGGCAAGCTTGAAAGACTTGTACTCATATTGCCCCACTCAAATGCTGAAACGGAAAGAATTTTCTCCGTTGTGAATGATGTGAAAATAAAATAGAGGAACAGAACTGGAGATGATGCTCTTAATGCAATGGCAGTAGTGAGATCAGCTTTTCAGGCGAAGAACATAGATTGCTCTTCCTTCAAGGTCAGCAGCGCTCATCTTTCTCTCCACAACTCCGATGATTTGTACGACTAATGATGCTGAAGGCCCTTCTGCACCATCTGTTCTGATGTCCCTGTGATGAGTTAATATTATTGTTAATTTTTGTCAGATTTCTTCAGTATGTGAAACTTTTGATTTGTTGTTGTTGTTCATGATTTCATTGATCTAATGGCTCATATACTGAATTAGAAATATGATGTTTTGCATCAACCAAAGAAGCCGCTGTTTGTTGCAAATCCAGGTTTATCAGCACATGAACAATGGTTTAATTAGTTAACGCAAACCATCCTCGTATTAATTGCTAATATTTAGTCTGTAAACTTTTCTTCCTGTTAGTGAAGAGGGTTTTGTAGAAACCCATGTTAACTCGGTAATTGAAAGTTATAAAATTGATAAAAGAAATATTGTGGGAAAAGTCAGGCAGGTGTGGGAAATTTTCATAATTGATGTGGGAATTTCAACTCTAGGCATCTGGAAACACTGTGCTTGGATAGTGTTTGAAACGAACTTCTGCTTCCTTCTTCTATTTCATAAGCTAAAGGTTTTGGATCTAATTTTACTTCAGAAAGGAACAGACTATTCAATAAACTCCATTAACTACTAAGAAACAATAAATCCCATTAAATTATCAGTGTCTATGCGCGCCACATGATTTCCTTTTTTAACTAAATGACAAACAAAAATCAAACAAGAGACTTGTCTACTCAGATTTATGTGCCAATAGCTAGTCTGTCCTTCTGTTTACTCTAGGATAGTAGCGTAAAAATGACCGAAAGGTCAACTACCACTAGTACGACGAATCTCATGCTACGAGAGAAGAACGATATTGTTACGCTGCTGTCCTGTAGCCTGCCGACGTAAGCTTGAGACAGTCGTATGGGTATGATCATCCTTTTAGAGAAATCACGTAAGCTTGAGACAGTCGTATGGGTATGATCATCCTTTTAGAGAAATCACCACAGGTTCTGGTGGAAAGACTACAAGGTGGTTGCATGCGCATGTCACCTGCAGCGCTGTCGTGGCTGTGACGTCATTTGGTTTGCAAGAGACAACGGGAAAAGGCGCGGCTTTAAGTGACAAGTGGAAATTCTTTGTTACTTTGTTCTTTTAAATGATATCGAGAATGCCTAACTGTGCAGGGTACGGCTGTAGTAATTATTACAGAAAAACTAAGGGAACTAATATAAAATACTTTAGATTTCCTCAAAAAGAGGGGGGATGTCTCCAGAAATGGATTTTAGCTTGCAGGCGACAGGACAAAATAAACCTAAAATATGGTTACTTTCACATAAAAGTAATAAATAAATGCAATGTTAAATGAAATTATAGAAAAGCGATTTCATTATGTAGTTTCTTTTTAGTATTAATAGTATGTAATAATAGTATATAGAGCTACAGTAGCTTGTGTTGATTCTGCATACAAAAATCCAATAGTACGATTTAAAAAGACGAACTTTGAGGCAAGACCCGGATTCGAAATCATGAGGGAGGGGAACCGACAGAGGTGATCATTTCTATCATCATTTCCATAAGATATTGAGACAAAATTTTCCCCACAGAGGCAGGCATGTAACTCGAGGAGGGAGGCACGATGTTCTAGGGGGCATTACCTCCCTCGAGTTAAGCATATGGAGAGCATTGAACGCGTTAAAGTAGTTCAGGCCCCATTTCATTCTGGAGGTCTGCATTCCCTGTAACCTCGGTGCTAAAACGTGACTTTGCACTTCAAATTAACTAACGAATGGAAGGTTCGTAATGACGATTAACGGTTACAAAGATATCTGTATAAACAATGTATTAGATCAAGAGAATAAAGAATCCACCTACCATGTCAGGGCGACATTGTCGGAACATTTTTACACTCAAATTTTGAAATTTTTGTTCATTTTAATCATAACTTTGGATAATTACATATACATATTTAGGGGCCCCCTCCAGAATGACAAATTTAAGAATGACTGCAGTAAATTTAAAAATATGGTAGATTCTCAACCAATCACAGAAGCATGGTGGCTCAGTTGCAGAAGGCTCACCTCTGATGCAAGGGGTACTGGTCCGCTTCTCGGTCAAGTGAGTTTGTGGTGGACAACATCGTGTCCGTGAGTTTCTCGGGGTACTCCCGCATTCTCATTCCACCAAATTCCACATAATCATTCACTTGCATTTATCTTTTGTCTTCTTTAGTCCAGGGGACAGAAAAGAGAAAACTTATCAAGAAAATTATGTAATTTTATGGTTTATATGTTTTCTAGTCTAGCTGTAACACCCCTACATCGTCTTCACCTACGCCTAGTATTTTTTCTTGCATGAAATAGTCATGTTGCAATTTCTTTGTTTGAGGTGCTTGTATATACATATTTATTTCTATATATTTTTAGAACACAATAGTATATGCAACGTTTTATTTCGTACAAATGTTTAATAATACAGTATGTTACAGAGGCGGATCCAGGGAGGGAGATCGGGGCAATCGCCCCCCCCCCCCAGGAGAGGAAACTCTCTTTTTTATATATATAAATAAAACCCATCCCAAAGTTTGGAGCCCTTAAAAGTAGCAGTATGACAACGCACCGCCCCCCCAGAAGTCGGTCCTGGATCCGCCCCTGGTATGTTATGGCGTAAATTTTGACACTAATATTCAAAGAACCCTCAGTTTCACCAAACCTTTAGTTCAAATACAAATTCTATAAATAAGCGATCAGCGGTTTCAAATAAGATGATTTTTTTATAAATCAAAAATAAAAGCGATGTTTAAAATATTAAATACGTGCGTCCCTGCTCAATAAAGTTTTTAACCTCCCCTGAGATTCTGACGAAACTTACATGGGAGCAACCTCTTAAAAAAAAACTGTCCAAGCATAACGAAAATATACTTACGTGCATTTCTGTTTATGAAAACCATGAATTCTCCCTTGAGATATTCTCAAAATTTATATGGGGTCATCAGTAAAGAATTCTCTTTCAAGCAAAATAATAATAACAGTAAATCAAAACCGATCAATGTGTTACGAAAATATACTTGAGCATACATAAATATATAATAATGAAATGCATTAACGACACACTGTGTTGTAAATTATTCATGCCTATACATACTCGAGTGTATTACTTCAGATGTTAAAAAAAAGAAAGAAAGAAAGGAAAGAAAAGAAAAGAAAGAAAAAACAGAAAATGTAGTGAGCAATATTGACTAGTTTAATTAAGCTTCAAAGATGTTTAATATGAACTGATATTGCTGTTTCTTTTGCAATTATAAATATCTTCCTTTGAATTCACTTAGCTTAAGCATTGATTACATTACGTTTATATAATTATTGTTTGTACTAAAATTATTACTTCGTTGAAGATCACCATAAATAGAAGAGAAGTTTGCGTGTAAGATACCAGCGAGCAAGCGCTTGTTAAAAAGTTCATCTGACTCTCGCTGGCCACGTCTAAGACCAAGATGACGTCATGCGCCAGAGCGACAAGAATGTAGCACTGCATTGCATCCACCTTTCCACCATCCGTCTTTCCACCATGGGTTCTACTTTGTTTGGTTTGTTCTGAACTGATGAAGTCATATTTCAGAATATTACCTAATTCGAATATAATGATGCTGAAATTTAAGCCACAGAATTCTTCTTCCACAAAATTCTGTAAATTTACTAATTAGGTTAAATTACTTCCACTTTGAATATTCACTAAATCCTTCATTCAGGTTAAAAGAGAACAGTTTTTAAAGAAAAAATTAACTCTACACAAACGTTGAAATTAGCACAAATCCAGTTCCTCAACAAACGCCGAATAACTGATAAACTGAAAAATACGCAATAGCTCATTTTAATATGTGGTACGAACGTTACTAATATTCGAAATTGCATATTCTACCTATGTAGCATGCAATTAAACGTGTAGGGTGCACGTTGCAGTATGTGTGGGTGCACGGATCCTTGCAGTATTTTCACAACTCAAGATGAAAATTGAATGTTTATGTTGGAGTGTGCACATGAACTTCGTTGTAAATAATGAAAATAGTAAAAATATAGTAAATTACGGTAATTTTAAGTTGCAAATTTAATTCATTATTTATATTTTTAACCTAACGGTGGAAGTGTAAGAAATATAACCACAAATAGACTATGTTGATTAATCATTTGCTCGACGCGATTTTTTAATTGCTTCACTGCCAATTCAAGTATTCTCAAAACATAGTTTTGTCCGATTACCTCTCTAGGAGGCAAAACTAATGAGTAATTTATAATAAACCGTTCGAGTTCAGCAGAGTAACAGGAAGAATCTTACATTGTTTTCTGGTAATACGTGATTCAACCGACTCGTCTTTTTACATAAGAGCTTGAGAGGAAACTGTCTTTGTTTCTAAAAGTGTTGAGGATTTCAAATATTAAAGAGAAATCACATTTACTTGTAATATCAGTACTATAACCTTCATGCTGCAGTAGACATCTTATGTTAGAATATACTACAGCAGACAATAAACAAAAGATTATAAATTTTTCTGTATATAAGGGGATTTACTTTTTTTTCTCTTTCTTTAAGCTGGGCTCTTGAAACGATATTTTTCAGAAAACGAATAAAGACTTGTGTAATTATCCTTTGAGAAAGTTCTACAGCAAATAACTTCGTAACTACTATTAAAAATACATTAACATAAAAGCACAATTAAAAGAATCTTTGAAAATATGAATCGTTATAAAAATATTACTTGTATCTCACTTCTGTCTCTACAGCATACGGTTCCTGGACTTCTTTGCTGGATAAAGAAAGTAAGTGTGAGTGTTCTCTTAGTTCTTCCATTTCCTATCACTTTCTTCACTCTATCATTATCATCTACCTCATTACCACCGTCTCTTTCAGCTTATATGTTTAATCGTGCGACGTTAAACTAAACAAAAGGTTCCTGGGATTTTAAATTAGAACCAAAAAGATTAAGTTAAATCTCGTAGCAATGCTACCTACTGCAAGAAGAGAAATTAGAAAATTTAAAATGCAAAAATCATACTGATGTTTCATTATGTTAACCCTTATGTATTTTAAAATAATAATGTTCGACGTCTGAAAGAAATACAGAATTCTTTAAAAAGTATTCCTTATTAGAATGCCATTAGCTTACATTTATGTAATTTACATCTCCTCGTACTTACTAAGGATCCCACTTGCCTAGATAAAAGATATAAGGAATTTTGCACATGGAATCAAATTTATTTGCTTTCCTGAGGTTGACAAAGAGAGCAAGGGCTAAGGGGTTACAACTCCACCCTTGGGGAATTTTCAAAACTATATTAGTAATGTTCCTTAGGGTCCTTAGAATCAAAAAATAGTTGTTGATCAATATATAAGTGTAACACCTGGGTTTTGAGGCACTTAACCCTTTACCACCCGTGTATTTTTATAGACATCGATGGGATCTCTTTAATTCCCGTAGATCAGACTGTCAGTGCAATACTGGAACAAGTTATACCTCGATCGATTTGTAAGAGTGTAGGCTTTTAGCTTGAATAATAAACGTGACATTTCTATGCACAATTGAGGGATATTTAAGAAAATTTCCCTAAAAATGTCTGTTCTAGCGATTAGTTTACTTATTACGTGGAAACATTGCAAACTAAGTGAATAATAAATTACATTTAGTGTCTTATTTTATGTTTCATTTTAACTGAAAATTTCATCTTGATCCATCAAATAGTGGCAGAGAAAAATGTATTTTATAGTTTTCACATGGTTCATAATCATAGATTTTCATGGAAGTACAACTATGAGTTTGTATCAATGTTCTGTTTTATTTTTCTACCGAAAAGAAGTGATATAAATTATTCTAGTTGCTTTTTCTGATTCGTTATATTATCACTAATAGCGTATCGTGGTATTCCGAAATGAGGATGCCAAAGTTAATTACTTGTGCGATACTACTGCAATCAGCAACACATAGCTATTCCGAGCGGAAATATAAGGTTATAAATTCCAGAACTGTTAACACTAAGTAAAAGTTTGGGGGAGGGGCATAAAGATGTTTGGGGCCCCAATCTGGCTCTCGACCTACCATATCGGTGATCGTGATTCTACAGAATGCTTTATATATATGCTTGTGTGTGTGAGTCCCATCAAAGAGTTTCTGGCTACGTCACTGAGACGTATTTATGATGAAGATTAATAGTTTGCCTTTAATTACGATTACAATTACGATGCATTTAATTACGATTAAAGCATAACTATTTTTATACTATCATTTACGTAAGTGACATGCTTCAAAAAAGTGTTGAACTAACCATTTTTGTTTTGTTCTATTTCCTTCACGTACGTTTCCTACAGAAACTATAGCTTAGTTCAAAATAGATTGAGTTGGTAAATACTTGGGAATACGCCAGTCTATATCTAAAGCAAATGTAGGGTTGCAAGGGATGAGGAGGAGGAGTTGGGCACGCACATTCAACAGAAAGCATGTGTCTGTGTCTTCTTTCTGAACATACATTAACGGATAAAAAGTGAAATTCCTACATTGAACTCCTTAATTATGTCCGCTGGACATATGCACGAATGTGCATAAAAGCTTTCTCATGTGGCCTGTAAGCATTTTTTTTTTTAAATAAATGAAATAAAATGTTTGAGTTTACGTCCCACAGATATACCGATTAGGCTAAAGGAGACGGTGATGATGAGAAATGAATGAAGTGGTGGAATGAAGAAAGTGGGAGGAAACGGGACAACCCCGAAAAAACCAACGAGCACGGTGTTTGTCCACACGGCGGGAGCCGGGATCGAACCAGGGACCACAAGCACCGGCGGTTAATGCTCTACAACTTAGCCACCGCGCCCAACTAAGCTTTTTTTGAATATTCCGTTTTCACTAGGTTTGTGTCTAGTCACTTCTTGTATAGTCTTTACGACACAAGTTGTGGTACCTCATATCGGCTGCTATAAGATACATATCTCGAATCTGTAAGAGTAATGATTCATCTTCCTTTCGAATAGATGCTTCCTTTAATGACACGGTCAGCAATTCTAATGAAATATGTCAACAGCGATTCTCATGCCCGACACTCTCCCTTTTTTCGTGATCTCCATTCTCGCGGTTCTGGCAAAATAAGCACTGCTCCTCGTTACACAGTATGTCTGCCATATTGGCTTGCACCAGTAAGCTTCAAATATGGCGAATTATCCACCAAGAGTGGATACAATTTTTCACCTTGCATGATTCAGGAGATGACTTAGCAATCGTGGTAATTTTGTAAAACTTTATGAGTCCCAGCGATAAACCGTGTTGGTTTGTGTCGTATTCTGTAGGAATTTAGATACAATTTGATGTTAAGCAGTACAGTTTTACAAAATTAAGGGTGTAAGGGCGTATAGTTTGAGATGGGTTTGAGAAAAACGTAATGAAATGTTGTACCACTTGTATTTAATAGAACTTTGGAGCAAAAAACACCTCAACATCTTTTTGAATTGCGAAGATTTTAACACAATACAATTTCTTGTAGTAATACACAAAGTGCCCTGTTTCCATAGAGCACAAAATAAATATTGAAAAATATTAATACTGTTGGGGATAGGAAAACGAGAAGATCTTCAACATCTGCTTTGGAAATCTTCCCATCTATAGCTGTACCTCTTTGCGACGTATATGATTTTCCACTTTGATGTTTTCGTTTCTGCACCTCGCGTTTGAAACTCACTTTCTTTTCAGAATTCAGTTCGCGTCTGATAATTTCTTCACCACTATCCATTACCAGCAGCACAAAATTCGTATACAACCACAGATAGAGTTCCAGCAATGCTACCAACTCTCAGGGTCCAAATGTTCTGCTGTAATTGTAATACAACAAAACAAAACAAGTAACTTCGCACAGTGTTGCCAGATCAAAACAAACTTTTCAGCATTTGTCGAGCAAACAATAATTGTTCCTCTAAGCCGATATCCGGGAAAAGGACCTTTGAGAACACAGACCTTTTTTTCGGAGAATGCCTCAATTGTCGTCTGTCTGACTGACTTTTTTCTGTTTGCCATTCTTCTTCAGAAGAATTGTGATGACATGGATTTCAGAGGGGAATGTGCTACTAT
Source organism: Thermobia domestica (assembly GCF_964235325.1). Classification (NCBI taxonomy): domain Eukaryota; kingdom Metazoa; phylum Arthropoda; class Insecta; order Zygentoma; family Lepismatidae; genus Thermobia; species Thermobia domestica. Next base: position 221,337,240 of record NC_137462.1, read on the forward strand.
TATCAACTTACAAAGAAACAAGAACACAAAGAATAGAACAGATTGTTTAAGATTACGGCTGTTGAAAAACTACATATTACACATTATATTAAGTGTGATTATCTATGTGCATATGCAATACATGCACATAGATACATGCACTATGCAATAACATCGAGAGTATTTTGATAATTTCATATGTCGACAGACATATTTGGAAGTTGCATTCACTGTAGAACACCAGAACAGCAAGAATGTTTTAGAAGAACATCCACACAACAGTAAAATTATTGCTTTGAAAAATTTTCTAATACAGTATACCACGGACCAACAAACCAAGGATTTCTTGGTACTGGGAATCTGTCATAACATACCGAATGAGAAAAAGAAACTAGAATAGTTTATATCAATTCTTTTCGGTAGAAAAATAAAACAGAACATTGATACAAACTCATACTTGCACTACCATGAAACTCTATGATAATGAACCGTGTGAAAAGTATAAAATACATTTTTCTCTGCCGTTATTTGATGGATCAAGTTGAAAGTTTCAGTTTAAGTTGAACATAAAATAAGACAGATACATTTTATTATTCACCTAGCTTGCAGTGTTTCCACGTAATAAGTAAAAGAATCGCGAGAACGGACATTGTTTAGGGAAATTTTCTTAAATATCCTTCAATTAGTTTTCCTTTGTACCTAGAAATGTCACATTCATTATTTAAACTGATAGCCCACACTCTCACAAATCGATCGAAGTATAACTTGTTCCAGTGTTGCACTGACGGATATTTAAAAGATCCCATCGATGTCTGTAAGAATACACGAATACTACCGGTTTAAGGGCCCCAGGACCCAGGTCTTGAACTTATATGTTACCAACAACTATTTTTTGATTCTAAGGATCCTAAGGAACATTAGTAATACAGTGCCGGAAATTCTCCAAGGAAGGAAATTATAAGCCCCTTGGCCCACGGTTTAAAATATTAACCTAGATTCCATAATTACATTCATGTTTAATTTAACGGCTACATTTAGTAATTGTCTCAGATTTATTTATCTACAAAATATTATTTTTATACTGCAAAACTTAATAAAATGCATGTGTCTGTGTGGATCCAAAATTTAATTTCAAACCCACGAATAATCTCAACTTAATATTTTAACACTTCTCATATTTCTTTAATATTCTTTTCCTGTCATGAAATTATCTTGCACTATTTTGCACTATGGCAATAATAGTATCATAAAATGGATTTTTACTACATATGGAATAAACCTTTGAAACTAAAGCTAGTGTAGGGAAACATGAATTTACACACTTCACTCACGATTCTTCTGAATGAATATTAAGAAAAGAATAATGCACACTGATCAAATAGTCGAAAGGTAAACTGCGTGGAAGATACAAAAATGATAATATCTAAAATCTGTGGTCGAATTCTTCAAATGACTTACGATCTTTTTTATTCAGATAAAACATTGTAAAGAAATGCGATATTTAGGATTGATACCATTTCAGAAAAATAAATTGAAATGACGTAAACCACACCTAGATACACTTACTTCATACCCAAATAATCGTCTACATCAGGAATGAAGAAACTTGACTACTTTCTAGATTTGATTACTCTAAGTTGTAATGGGAAATGACATAGCAATGACTGTAGATTAATTTATTAACCGTCGAATGAAAAACACGCTAGATCAGAAAGATTACCTGGGCAATGGATGGAGCAAGAAAGTTCTTTTATGGCTTTGTTAAACACTCTAGTTACATTTATTTCATGAATTCTCGTCTTTTTTATATGTTGTTTGTCTGAAAATGCACTATATAAAACTTGTTAGTGCAAAATGTATTTAAATAAAACCATGGTTTTTGTAAAAAGTAATCATCATCATAGGTACTCTGTCATTACTGACAGGTCACTTGCTGCAACTAAGAAGCTTCCGCTAACCTCTCATTCTTCACGCACGATTTTCTGTTTTGATATTGCCCATTAATTGTAATCTCCTTTGCTCTCTCCTTCTCTTTAGTGCCACCTTAGCCACTAGCACGTCCTTTATGATACATTTCCTTCTTAGCCAATTTAACATGAGGTAGTCTATCTTCCTCATGTTAAAAATATCTAATTTTTTTCTTTTTTCCCTCACCATTTCTAACCACTCATTCGTTTCCCGCTCGAACAAGTTAATCCTATTCATTCTTCTCCACATCCACATTTTGGAAGCTTCCTGTCGATTTTTATTATTTATGCGTAATGTTCATGTTTCTGTCGCATATAGTACACTCTCCTACTCCACATGAAGCATTTTATGAACTTTTTCTCAACTCTTTATTCAAGGTCCCACAAAATAGTATTTTCTTCCTCTTAAACGCTTCTTTTACCATTCCTATCCTTGCTTTTATTTCACTTCCTTACGTCATATCATCAATAATAGTACTACCCAGATATCGAAAACTAGTCACTTGTTCTATTTTCTCCCCTTCTACTTCTATATTTGACATAGACAGCATGGCTTTGTCTTTCTCACATTTATTTTCATTCCGTAGTCTTTACAGCACTTCCTCAAGTTTTCTAACATCTTATTGCTTTGTCTTCAGATTCCACAAGCGCCGTATCATCTGCAAACCGTGCAGTATGGATTAGGTATTTATTTTTTATACCTAGGTACAAGTACAAGGTACTGACAAAAATTGTACCTAGGTACAGGTATTAGGTACTAGCTTGCCAATGTATCTACGTACAGGTACTGATCAAAGTACCTAGGATACTTTTCTAGGTACAAGTTGCTACCCAAGAATTTTCATATATAAATGAACAATCGTCTGTCAAATGTAGTTAGAACGTATTTAATTATAGTAATATACGTTGGGGGTATTTGACATTAGATAAGGACAGTTGAGTTTTGTAGATTAAGTGTGCATATTCTTTTTGGCGCTCAGTGAACATATTTGTATTTTCTGGCTCATTCTTCAAACGTCTTTCGATATATACAATATTTTCTTTCGAAAATGTGTGTTGAGGTTCGTAACAAACCTTATCCTAAGAAAAGTATTGAAAACCAACTTGAAAACAAATATGCTCACTATCTGAGCAAAATGTATCCATTTCATTTTGCTCAAGCTGTTTCTCGCATTTATATCTGATATTTCTGGTTTTTTCTTTGATTTTGTACTGCTAAATATTATTTTCACAACAATCATCAGCTATTAATATGATTTTTGCAGAGTACTTACCAACTAGTACAGAAATGACGAAGAACCTCGAAGGAAAGTACACATGAACACAGAGTATACAATTTTCTCGAAAGTTCAATGTATTTTCTTAACAGAAATTCTAATCCAGGCTTTCCCGTGCGCTTGAAACCTTAAGTACAACATTGACAGCGAACAGTAAACACAAATAATTTGTACTAGTCCACTGTTTAAGAAGCAATGTATTTTATATTATTTGAAAATGACTACAATAAATGCAATTTACATTAATAAAAAGTGAGCAGTTTTTCCATGGTTCAAAAACACAAACACTTATCCCCCACTGCAGCTTTTACTAATACACTGCGAGGCTAAATAAAGCAGTTTGAGTTTCACCAGTAGCAAAATTTCAGACTTTTCATTTCTTCTCCTTTGCGTAACTTGATTTTAAAAGTAGTATAATTTCAAACTTACTGTCAGTTAGACGGTTTCTTCTCGCACTCAAAGTGTTTCGTCCGGTGCTGAAAAACCGCTCGACTGGGGTAGATGAGAGAACTGGCCACCTGGAACTCTAACCAGGTTAAAAAAGAGGGTATCCGTAGCTGGCGGAGTAAAATAAGCGAGTCATTTAGGCATTCAATCCCAATTGGTTGAATTTAGTCGCGAATATCTTATACGGTTGGATTACTTACCTCATCGAGTTGAAGGAAACAACCGACGAATTATTTTTTACACTTCCACGGAGGTTGGCACACCACATTGATATTATCCGTTGACGACCTTGCTATTTCTCTTGGCTAAACGATTTATTATGTTACTCTCCTTTTCGGAGGGTAGCTTATATTTTTGACATATCATCTTCACTAATCATATCAGCTCCTATGATGTCTACGTCCAACCCAGTCATCTCGAAAAAGAAGATTAAGATACCGACGAAGAAAGTCAGAAGATCTCAATACCGGCCTGAGGACTTTCTTGTCCCGCTGGGGCGGCCCACCATCTCCGGCGGTACTGCCAAGCCACGATCATCCTCGACTAACCTGTCAACGACTGATATTCTATCCCTTGGCTCCACCGCAGGACGACAAGGCCATGGACTTTACCCTAGTTACTACACCCAAGCGACGTCGCTTGTCCTTGGAGTCCACAATGAGCCAACAACATCCATCAGACTTCCTTGCTTTACCAATGAGCAACAGATTTGAGCCTCTCTCTACGCTCACAGCTGATGGGTCTCCTGTGATAGAGCCACGACCCAAAACCACCAAAGAGATTAAACCACCTCCTATTACATTTACGGCATCCAAAACACTTAGAAGTTTACCAAAAGCCTATCCAAGACCCTCAGAGAATCGCCTCAGGTTCGGCATAACAAAGAACGTATCGTGATTCAGGTATCTTCTAGGGACGACTTCACAACTATAAAAACTACTGCGAAAAGACGAAAACTGAATACGCTACTGTCATCGCCAAAAGTGACCGACCCCTAAAGGTTGTCGTTCGCAAATTACCCATTGATACAGACGTCGTTGATCTTCAGTCTGAACTTTTCACCTTAGGCTTCAAACCACTCACGATACATCAAATGTCTCGTCGGGGCCCCACTGGTGGAGATAGGGTTCTCCCCTTTTTCTCATCTCCCACGAGAAAACTCCAAATATACAGGAGATCTACAACATATCAGCATTGCTTCATTATAAAGTTACATTTGAGCCGTATCGGCCACCGAGTGTTCTGCAGTGTTACCGCTGACAACGCCTTGGTCATTCACAGGACACATGCAAAGCTCAACCTAAGTGTGTCAAGTGTGGGCAAAGTCATTTTACGAAAGCCTGTGCCAAACCAGATGCATCCACGCCAGCAACCTGTGCAAACTGCGGAAGGGACCATCCAGCCAATTATCGCGGTTGCCCCGTCTTTCGCTCCTACTCAGGTGCTCTCAAGAAAGCAACTCCTTCTGGCCGCAGCTCCGGTCCTAATGTATCAACTTTACTGGACAATAAGGCACCTCGCAGCGACCGTCCTCCACCACCAAATCAGGATGCTCCCTCTACGTCCAGCACACCAGATAGTGCGTCTACACCATCCACCAATGACTTTAATCTCCATTCACTCCTCACTTACATCAAAACCTTCAACTTTGGCCGCATTATCTCTCATCTCATGAAAGGATTTACTAGACTTCGGGAAGCCACGGATCTTGCGTCCAAGGTTGCTGTCATCATAGAGACTTTTGCTGCCATGATTGCTGATGGCTGCTTCTAACCAACCACTCATTCATTACACTATAACTGTTGTAACCTGAAATGCAGATGGTCTTACCGACCAGAAGCGTCTCCTAATTCGTTTTCTAGCTGAACATCAGGTAGATATCACGCTTATACAGGAAACTCACTTCACTGCCGAGGTTGCACACTGGAGACTGCCCAAGTACCAATTATTTCGCCTCGATCGAGCTCAACGACGGAAAGGGGGATTACTGATTACCCTGAAACGAAGTTTCAAGGCAAGACAACTCCTTTTACCCCCGTTAGACACACTAGAAGCTCTTGCTATAGAAGTCTTCCTCCCCGGGATTCCTCTCATATTGGTCACGGGCTACCGTTCTCCAGCACATGACTTAGATCCCAATGATTTCGATGCCATCTCGACTTTGGGCCCCAAAATCATATTGGCAGGGGACTTCAATGCAAAACATGGGGAATGGCACTCGAGACGTTCCAATGAAAACGGACGAATATTACACAGGTATCTGCACACATCTCCATTCATCGCCTATGGGCCACCTGATCCAACTCACCATCCTAAAGCAGGCGGAGAACCGGATGTGCTGGACATAGTTCTAAGCAAAGATACCATCTTAGGTACACGTCTTTACATGATCTCAGCACTGGACTCAGATCATGATCCGGTCCTTTTCAAAATTTCGCATCGTCATATCTCCCGTCCTGCATCCGCTTATATCTCCCGAACTACGAACTGGGATGTCTATAAGCAGAAATTAAATTCTTTGCTCGGCATAGCCGCTCGTCCAAATTCTCCTGTGGAAATTGATCAAGCGGTCGCCCATCTTACACTTGCTCTACGTACGGCTGACTCCCTCAGCACATCAATAATTCCTGACTCGCAGTCCGATCCACACTGTGACTCTCCATTACTTCGTCTTTATATCCATCTCAAACGCTGGGCTCGAAGTACTTAGCAGCGCACCAGACATCCCCTCTACAAAACGCTATGGAACACCTTAAGCCGCAAAATCAAGACCATCACTCGACGACAAACCGAGCAGTACTGGGAGACACTTTTTCGTGGGGTCATACTTAATGACACTAAAATTTGGCAGTATTCCCGCCTTTTCCAACGCCGAGAGACTTCTCGTCACACTCAAATACTGCAAGGTCCACATGGAGTCATACATGACGACCAAGGGCAAGCAGACTTATTTGCTGCATCTCTAGAGCGCCAGTTTACACCTAATGCGACTCCTGTCGTTCCTCACATTCGGCAGGACGTTCGGGCCACTATGCGCATGCTCCATTTTCAATCAATACTTCCCCTGCCTGAGGTAGTAACACCAAGGGAAGTTGAGCGTCAGATTTGTCACTTGCCCAACAACAAAGCGCCTGGAGTTGATCAGATCTGCCCGGAACTACTGAAACATGGGCCACGGAAGCTACTCCTCTATCTTGCTGCTTTATTTACAGGCATCCTTCAGGTTTGCTACTTTCCCCGTGCTTGGAAAGAAGCGAAAGTCATTCTTCTCCCTAAACCAGGTAAAAATCTGACTCTCCCAGAAAACTATAGACCAATTAGCCTGCTATCTCATGTGAGCAAACTCTTCGAACGAGTGCTTCTCGCCCGACTTCACGAGCACGTCACCACTTTTGATATACTCCCCCACCATCAATTTGGTTTTCGTGCTAACCACAGCACAACAAGCCAATTAGTGAGGGTAGTCGACCACCTGACTACCTCTTTCAATCGACGACAATATGTTGTGGGTGTATACCTTGATATCTCGAAGGCGTTTGATAAAGTGTGGTTACCAGGCCTCATTTATAAACTTCGCTTCTAAGGCTTCTCTTTACCTTATCTCAAACTCCTCACTTCGTACCTCTTTCAAGCTTTTTCCATGTCTCTGTGGGACAGGCGAAGTCTGCTCCCAAACCAATTCAAGCTGGTGTACCTCAAGGCGCGGTTCTTTCGCCTCTGCTTTACACCTTATACACCGCAGACTTACCCATTGTGCCACTCTGTATTCCTGCAACATACGCCGATGACCCTGCTTTCTTCACGAACAGCAGCAATCTTCGTCTTTCCTACCACTACATGCAGCGCCTACTCAATGTCTTTCAACGTTGGGCTACCATCTGGCGCCTAAAAATCAACGCGGAAAAGAGCATTGCAGTCTGTTATAGCAAAACACGCAGCAGAGCCATCCATCGTTTATACTATGACAACATTGAAGTTCAACACCGTCTGCATGCAAAATACTTGGGAGTTATCTTAGATCGAGGCCTTACTTTTGGTCTTCATATCAGGGACATTAAACACCGAGCCCTTCGAAAATTATCTGCCCTCTATACTATTTTGCGTTGCAGTGCCTTAAGTCATGAAACAAGGCTCCACGTCTTTAAAATGGTAATTTTGTCCACAATCACCTACGCATGTCCAGCATGGCAACATGCGGCCCTCAGTCTCTTGCGCACGGTCGAGAGTGTGCAAACCAGGGAAGCTCGTATCATAACAGGCCATGACCGATATACGCGTAATCGTCAACTTTTAGAGGACTTAAACATATATCCCATCCGGGACGTGTTACATCAACACCATACTCGTTTTTGGGCCAACCTCCCCCGCCACGTCAACCCCGCTATTGCAGCCATTGGCACATCGCATACACATCGACGAACTTACAAGACGCCACGGTTGTAGCATAACTTTTTACCCACACTCTCCCCCTCAGTGCGACAGTTGCAGCTGAAGGCCACGTGACGTCGTCGGATCTCATATTCTAACTCATCCCCCCAAAGGTCTAATCATTTTCTTTTCTATAGCTGTCATCGAGTCAGGGACTTTTGTCCGATACTCGACAGAAAACGGCACTTTCAAGCTGAGCTGACCAGATGATAGCAAAATTCTATTATATTTCAAAAAGATCTGTTTCACAATTGGGAACGAATGCAGTACTGACAGATCTTTGCTTCAAGTACAGTATTTACATTTTAGCTGTATTACCTGCCGATGAAAGGCTTTTGAAGCAGAAAACAAAAAAGTTATCAGAATCGCAGTCGGAAGACTGACATTGTTCCCAAATCACTGGTTATAAGTTCTGACAAATTTGCAGCTTCGCTAAACAATAACTGCTTGCACATGTTGAGCTTCAAGAGATCAGAATCGATCCATTTTAGTTTGAACTTCGGGATGGCTAAGTTACGAGAACGTACGCCTTGCTCGAGGAAGAACTTATGTCAATCACTGACGCGAAGCGGCTCTCCAAGCCATCCAAGATAGAGGTTACAAGAGGAGAACATAATTCCAAATGTATGAAGAAGTGATTACACTTGATACACTATAGATAAAACAAATCGCAAATAACAATTGTCACCCTGCAGTTTTTCCAGTGCTGACGATAAAAAGAAATTCATAACTGTGATATATTCACTCAAAAAATCAATGCCACATATATTGAACGAGCCTATGTTCAATCACACGCATAGGTATCCTAGATGACATTTTATCAAAACAATCTTTGTGATCGAGTCGAATGAACAATTCCATCTTGTTGGACAAGGAACTGAAAGATAAAAGCTACATATGTCCTCCAAAACATCCGCTGATTTTATAGATCTAAGATTGCAGATCTAAGATTTTGATTTTGTATCCTTGTATTGGTATTTGTCTTAGGTATTTGTAAAAATGTACCTAAGAAATGTACCTAAAAATAGGTACTCGGTACAGGAAAATCCTACCTAGGTAGAAGTACTAGCTGCTAAATACTACATGTACCTAGGTCCTGGCCTTAGGTACGCGTTTTGTTCCAAAGTACTGCCCAACACTGAAACCGTGTACACCTAATCATTGTATCACGTACTGAACTGTCGTCTTCACTTTGTAGGCTTCACTTTTCTTAATAGATATTAAATAATGTTGGTAAGACACAGTATCGCTGTCAAACTCTACTTAAATTGCATTCTCCTCTGGCATTTCCTATACTGTATTCAAACACTTCCTTTGTTGATTTATATATAAGCTTCTTATTAGCCTTCGATCTTTCCATTCCAATCCAACCCTCTTTTGAACTTCCAACAATGATTCCTAGTACAGTTACATTAGCAAAAAGTAAGGAACAAATTAGTAACATGCCGAAAATAGGTACAGATGCTGAGAGTGATGTTCTAAGCAACATACTAAAAGTCCCCTGAAATCCCAGGTGACCTTATCCGCCATATTGGAAAATGGCCGCTGAAAGTGTCAAATGAACAACACCCAGATAAAATAGCAATATCTTCGCTATGGTTGAACAACTTGACATACTAAATGACATACTAAAATCCCACAACCTCTTCGTTCGCCATATTGGAAAATGTCCAAATGTCCGAAGTAATTGAAAGATTTTGTTAAGTGAAATACAAAATCTGGACCGGGCTCAATATTTGAGAAACTGTAACTGCAATCGATCCGAAGTTAATTGGGATCAATGGTGGTGCGAGGGGCAAACTATGATGTGTTTTAGGTTGTCCTCCTCCAATTTCGAATCAACTTGTTTATTTTAAATGGCAACACTGTCGTGTGAAATATTAAACAACATCCTTGTTCAAAGAGAAACTCAATGGTAAGGTAATTTTTCCAAAATCTGCAATAGTTTTGAAGTTGTGAATAGTTTGTGAATATATGTTGTGAAATGCTGTGAAATGTGTTGTGAGAAGTTTCGAATTGAAGGATAAAGTAAAAAGCAAGCTTTGTAACATCTCACATTATATTCTTTAATAATCAGGAAAAGTGAGAGAGACAATTACAATCACATGACATGTTCAACATGCCCATCGTTCTGTTCTATGCATATTCTTAAAAGTGAGACCCAGTGCTTTTGCACTCTGCGAAGCATAGTTGGTAATATTTGTTCATAGACAGTAATGATTCTCCTTTTCAGGTAGCCAATGTAAATAAATTTATCCTGGTAGACAATAGCTTTAACGTGCCCCAAAGATAAAAATCCAACGGACCTAGATCTGGGGACCTTGCTCTCCACTCAATTGGTCTATGCTGACCTATCCAACAACCAGGAAAGTGTTTATTGAGCTATCGAGTAAATTACGACCATAATGCGGTGCCCTATCTTGTTGCCAATATTGATGAAAGCACCCTTCCTCTTCCAACAAAAGTGGCATAAAATGTTTTCAAGCATATCTCTATATTGTGCAGCATCCAAGGTCCCATCAATGAGAACAGATCCAATAAGTTTCTCGCCCCATATTCTACACCACACCATATTCCTTCACCTTGTATTTTTGATGCATCTATCCAATTAAGATTTGTATTAGCCCTGTACCGAACATTTTGCCCAATACCGAGAAATCGTGCGATAAAGCTTTTTTTTTTTTAAAAAAAATCTGCAACGGTTTTGAAGTTGTGAATGGATTTAGGTTGGAATATGTTATCATTTAGACTTTAATTTTGTTATGTGTGTTACATTGTATAGACGGGAAACGACTGTATCTTTTTCTTTTTTCTTGTAGGTAGAATAAGATGCTAACTTGAGAGGAAATTTTCCTTTTGGCTCTAGGATGTTGTTCAGCAATAACATCCGTCTTCAAAGAGCAAGATCCCAATCGCGAGCCGGTGACAGACAGTGCTGTTCGAAAACTAATCCGCAAATTCATGGCAAAGGAAAATGTTGATAATTTACCTGGATCAGGACGACCAAAAACTGCAACCGATCCAGACATATCAGCAGTGGTATTGGGTGTATTAGTGAAGAGTCCTACGAAAAATGTGCCACGTCTATCAAGTGAACATAATGTTAGTGTCAAAAGTGTTGAAAGAATATTAAAAAGGAAAAGTTACACCCTTAAAAATTGAAGTTGAAACAAAAGCTGCCAGAATATGATTTAGATAGATCAATGGAGTTTGTGAGTAGGCGTTGGCCCAGGTAGCTCGCGACCCAGTGTTTCCTCCTAACATTGTTTCTAGTGATGAGGCAAATATGTATGTAAGAGGTGAGATTAACAACCAAAATGTACTATTGCTGGGCTAATACAAACCTTAATTGGATAGATGCGTCAAAGATGCAAGATGCAGGTAAGGTAATAGTGTGGTGTGGAATATGGGGCGAAAACGTATTGGACCTGTATTCATTGATGGGGCCTGGAATGCTGCACAATATAGAAATATGCTTGAAAACGCTGTTGCTGGAAGAGGAAGGGTGATTTCATCAATATTGACAACAAGATGGGGCACCGTATTATAGTCGTATTGTAATCGATGGCTCAATGGACACTTTCCCGGTTATTGGATAGGTCAGCATGGAATAGTTGAGTGACCAGCAAAGTCCCCCGACCGACATCCGTTGGATTTTTATCTTTGGGGGCACGTTAAAGCTACTGTCTGCTAGTAAAAAATTATTCACATTGGCTACCTGAAAAGTAGAATCATTACTGTCTGTGAATACATATCACCAACTACGCTTCGCAGATTGCACAAGCACTGGGTCTCACTTTTAAGAATATGCATGGAACAGAACGGTGGGCATGCTGAACATGTCATGTGATTCTAATTGTCTCACATGTGTTAGCTCTCTCTTTTCTTGATTATTAAAGAATACGTAATGTGAGATGTTACAAAGCTTGTTTTTTTTACTTTATCCTTCAATTCGAAACTTCTCACAACAAATTTCACAGCATTTCACAACATATAACATATTCTAAAACTATTCACAACTTCAAAACTGTTGCAGATTTTGAAAAAATTACCTTACCATTGGGTTTATCTTCGAACAATGATATTGCTTAATACGTCACACGACAATGTTGTCATTTAAAATGAACAAGTTGATTCGAAGATGGCGGTCACCAAGATCGCGGAGGACAACCTTAAACATATCATAGTTTGCCCCTTGCTCCACCATTGATCCCAACTGACTTCGGATCGATTGCATTTAGAGTTTCTCAAATATTGAGTCCGGTCCAGATTTTGTATCCCACTTAGCAAAATATTATATTTCAATTACTTCGGACATTTGGACATTTTCCAATATGGCGAACGAAGAAGTTGTGGGATTTTAGTATGTCATTTAAATAATCTTTATCAACATCTGTGTCAAAATTTAACTTGTTAATAATTACTTCCTAAGTTCAATAAAATTTTAAATCAGTTTGACGGTAGTTTTTGGAATTTTAGAATTTGGAGCTAAATATTTCTAAAAGTATGCATTTTATGAAAAATTGTTTCTCTTTTAAAGAATATTGTGTTATCTATGTTCTATAAATCAACACTTTTTTCATAGATCAACACAAGTTTATCTCTTTGTGTTCTACCATAGAGAAGATGTTATTTTTATCTGGGTATTGTTCATTTGACACTTCCAGCGGTCATTTTCCAATATGGTGGCGAAGGTCACCTGGGATTTTTGGGGATTTTTAGTATGTTGCTTAGAACACCATTCCCAACATCTGTACCAGTTTCCAGCCTGTTGCTGATTTGTTCCTTTCTTCATTAAAATGTCAGCTTCATTTACTGCACTATCCCTACTCGTATGGTAAAATGTCTTTTCTAGATCAATGAATACCACATACACACCTTCTCGTTTTTCTATAAATCTCCCAATGATCACAAATAGTAATGCAATTGCTTCTCTTCTGTCCTTATCTCGCCTGAACCAGAACTGTTCCTCCTGATCTTTTTAATTTGTTCTCCCAAAAAACTTTCTGTTTAGAATTCAAAGTAAAATTTTGCTGCATGATATATGCGATTACTAGTTCTGTAATCCTTCTATCTCTTTATGTTCGATTTCTTAACTCATTCGTATCATAATCGTCTTTAGGAAGTTTTTGGTCACTCTCCCGTTCCATGTCATTTGTTCCCGACTCGGAAAACTTCTTTCTTGCCCTGGTTTTCTATATTCGTAATGAATTCGTTTGGTACTATATTATCAATTCCGGTTATTTTTTCATTCTAAATCTCGATAATAGCTTTCTCAAACTCATTCCGAAAAAACTAACACCTTTATCATAATCGCGCACTTTATTTTCTACTGCAACATCTAGGCCGCATGGCGGATTTACACTCTCATATAAGTCCTCAACATACTCTTTCCATCTTCCTAAGACTTCGCTTCCCTCGCTGACTACATTTCCATTCTTATTTTCTTCTGCCATCGTAATACCCTTTTGTTTCTTTCGAAGTTCCAATGATTACACCTCCTTCTACATTTCCTCATTTTTCCCAACTCTTTCTAATTCTTCTGTCTTCGCATATTCTTTTATAAAATTCTTCTTTTTCTCGATCTGTTTCCTTTCGCAAATCGTTGTTTAACTTCCTGTACATCTTTCTGTCCTCTTCTGTAACAATATGTTTCCACATCTTCCTTTCCCTTGCTTTCTGCAACTTCTTTTCTGTAACCCATGGTTTCTTAGCCGTTTCATGTTCGCAGTAACCAATTACTTCTTCTTCAGCCTGCTGTATGCAAAGTTTAATATGTTTTTTGGCTGTTGCTAACTGCACCTATCCTTTCCTCGTTTGAGTATGTTTTTTCGAATTCTTCACGAGAAGATTTCCTACTTCCTGGTTTTTCAATTTTTAATTTATCAACATCTTGTTGCCTACTTTTCTTCTGCCTACATTTTTCACTTGAATTTTCACTTTGGCCAGCACAAATTTACGGTCAGAGAAAATGTCAGTTTTGGGAAGGGTCTTCGCGTTCTTGAAGCTATTCCGATACCTGTTCTGAATCATAACATAGTATATCTAATATATTTCTCTCTTCATTGGGGATTTCCATGTACATCTTCTTCTCTTATCGTGATTGAATCATGCGCTCCCAGTTACTAGTGATTTCTGTTTACAAAAAGTTATCAGTCCCTCTCTTCTTTCATTTCTTTTGTCTAAACCATATTTGTCTACGATACTGCCTTTCTGTTTTTCTTGCAGAACTGCACTGAAATATCTCTTATGATTACGCATGCACTCCTCTTCTTACTGTGTATATTTTCTCTAGTTTCTCATAATTTTCCCCTATTTCTTCAATTATATGCGAAGTCAACTGTGCATATATCTGTATCACCTTCCCTTTTCGTAACTCTATCATCGACAAATTCTACTTTGGCTTGGAAAAGAAGAAGCCTTTAAATGATTTACTTAGATATTTAACATTTAATTACAACAGACACATACACATTCAATTTTTTGTATTTTCTCTTATCAAGATAGGATAAATAACAAATCTATATATTATGTAGAATTCACACTTATGTTCCTAGAGCTTTAGAAGGAAACAAACTAATTCGCAGGTAGAGAATGGGAGTAATTGCTTGAACTCCTTTCTCCGTAGGATAACATTAGACTGAAAGTGAAATTATGAAAACACATAAGATACTCTTTTCCGACATATATTTTCAACTCCACTTTAATGCCGGGATATGTTCCTTATTCATAGAGATACGATAAAAATAATGAGATAGGAGTTATGCACCAAGTTTCACTCCAAACGGGCAAGCCTTTTTCCGTGATACGATCAAAAACGACGAACATCTATTCCAACGCAATGGCGAGAAAATATAGCAATTGCAACCTCCACCCCTTTAAAACCGGAATTTTGGGTAATGCTGTATCACGTCACCGCTTATTTATAATTAGGATTTATATACAGATGGTCACCTTCCTAACTTAAGAAGCTCATGATATACTCTAATTACTAATTAATTTTGAACAACCCACCCTTTTAGGATACACTCTTTAATTAATACTTCGACTGACCATGGTCGTTTTTGAGGATGAACCATGGCGCCAACATATGTTTGCCTTCTGGTCACCACCATGCAACGAAGAGATATTCAAATAAGACGTACCTAAATACCTCAATATTCAATATTTCATGTTTCTGAACCAGATCTGGCTCCTGGTGGAAAAAATGCGTGAATACATATGGCTCACGGGGCCTCAGAGGAACAAATTTACGTCTAGACCCTGTGAGCCATATGTGGCTCACATCAAAACCAAGGACATTGAAACTATTTTATTAATAATACATTGTTGCATAACATTAAAATATATTTCTTTTACAATTTTAATGTTATGCAACAATGTATTATTAATTAAACAATGTCCATTTCCTTTTTATACTATTACACAAACAGGTGATTAAAATATGTATATCGACGATATATTAAAAGTGTTACTTTGTGATACACTCACTGCTACAAGTGTGACTGGGATTTGTGTAATCAATATAATACCTAAAAGTGTACAAGCACCAGCTGGACTCATTATATACTTTGAGAGTTCAAATTCTACAGGATAACACTGGGTGTGTATATCCATTTTGATTAAAATCAGAGAGGTTATTACTTTGATAGCCGCACATTACTAATACCAAAAGAGAGAAAAGCTTTTTAAGTAAGAACTGTAATATATATTTTGCAAATAGTACCACATATTTAGATGAAAATTCAATCTTGTTTGCACATTTTGTATTGTATTTTCTTCATCATATTGTACACAAGGATAATTTTTTCCTTATATAAAATTATTTAAAAAAAATAATTTTAAAACAAAATAAAAGAACAAAACCACGTAACCAATATATTAGAAGTAAAACAAGTAGATTATACTAATAATTTTATGTTTCTATTTTAAATCTTGTTTTTATTTACAAGAAAATTCAAAAATGTTGAAAGCTGGCAAGTGCATTAATTAATACTTTTGATCTTTCATGTTTCTGTCAAAAACATACTTGTGCATTACGAAATGCACATCATGAAATTTCGAAAAAAGTATTTGCAATAGTATAAAAAGAAATCAAATCATTACGTTCACGTACAATGTGTTTAATGACGGAAAACGTTTACTTTCCAAATCAATAACATTATCTAATGCAAAAATCTTTTTAACCACTTCTAGGTCTAACCCGAGTTATTTCGTCTTACTAAGTAGACCAGTTGTGGTCGAATTGTCTTCCCAAATGTGACTATGTTGTGCACGAAATATCTCGCAGTAAATCACGAAAGAACATTCAACGAAACAAAGTGCGAATTTACTCCTGCTGGTCTAAATTGAAACAAATGCGGAAAACGTAATAGCTCGGGTTGATACACCAGGATATGGTTAGTTTGGATAAAATGGACCGGGAAGTGGTTAATCCAAAGTTATTTTTTTTGCGCTTTTACAATAAAAGGTTGCATCATATTTACATAGTTGATAAACAAGATTAACTATGTGTGATATAGTATAACAACATTTCTTATGCAATATTAGTCTAGGTAAATTTAATGGTAACCTATCAATTTGTTTCTGACATTTTAATCATAGTAAAGTATATTCTACTGGTGATTTTATAAAACAATTCACATTTACGATATCATCGCATTCACTTAAACAAAATTCCAAATTATAAATTCCTTATGTCAAAATATAAAAGATTTAATATCCATAATGTACCGATTCACACATGGTGAAATTTCATATGTCTTTTGTAACAAAAACGGTGCAATTTTTCCAACAAATTCCTTGTTTGTGTTCTTTAATAACAAAATGTCACTATGTTCTTTATCAAAAACTCAAATAATTCAATAATAGTTTTCTGATTGAATAACTACTGCACTCCATAAGAACTAATGTTATCAGCTCATCATCAATGGATTAAATCGTAAGTATACATTTGTTATTTTAATATACAGTTTGCAGTAATAATTTCTTCACTACACAATACAGATATATTATTATCACAAAACTTTTGTACACTAAGTTTTTCAAAATTTGCCAACAAACACAGTTCACTCACAATCCTTGTTCGAGTTAAATCTATGTTTTTCTCTTAATATGCGCACTAGATCTTGTCTTGCATTCATATCAAGCGTTAGTTCGTCGTATGTAATATTAAAATAGTCTCTTGTTAACGGCCTAATAACGTGAGTTGCTTCGTAAATATAAAGTAGTTTGCCCTGTACACATGGATTCACAAACACAGATCATTCACGTATGCCTAAAATATCATTCTCGCAGTAAAAGCATTCATGACACCAGTGAAATGTTTCATTGCGATTACAAGCAAAACATATCACAAATATCAGGAATCCATTTCACAAATAGAATTCCCAGCCGCATTATTAAAAGAACATTCCCAGTTTCAAGTTAATTTCGTTGCAGTAGGTGGTGATACCTGCGTAGCCACATTTGATACCACAGCTTTGTTTTTTTTTTTTTCAGAATCCAACTGATTCTTCGAAAACTCGTACACTTCGTCATCGGGTAAATCATGATTTTCTTCACTATCTAATGACAAACACGGATACACCTCTACAGTACTTTCGTATCCCTTTAATTGGGTTTCATTAAGAAGCTCGAAGAATGAGGATGAATTTTGCTTTCTTTCTTACAAGCAGCATCTTTCTCATCTCCTGATAAATCTCTTAATTTAAACTGTATAATTCTAACTTAATTTTCTTTTTATAATATCAGTCAATCTTGGTCTCTTCCTTCCGCTTCTTAACACATTCTTCAACAAAGTGACCACTCTAAATCATTGACAAAATTATAAACAGAAATTTTAAGAGTAGTATTTAAACACAATTTGAAATGACGTGATGCGCTCGCGCTCAGATCTGCGCTTGCCCACCTGCTGGTGCTTTTAGTTCGCAGGCCCGCGCCTCGTTTCTGTGAGTGTTCAAATAAGTCTCCACTCCTGTTTTTGCAATCACATCAACATGCCTTTTTCGTATACCAACATGTAATATTGTGTGTGAATTGATAGTGTGCATCCGGTAAGTGCAATTCTAGTTGTAAACATCAAAGACAGTAGAATACTAGTAATTATTTTTATTAATATTTTTCTTTATTTTACTACAGTTAAGTGTATTTTCTACAGTTAACTACAGTTTACTACAGTTAAGTGCACGAACACCAGAAAGATGCGTATATGCTTTTTACAATGACCAAATTCTTGTTAAGATGTCACAAAAAGAGACGTGTAATTCTTGTTTCCCCGCCTCCTCCTTTCTTATATATACAATAAGTTTAATATACATGTTAAGTTACCGCATAAGCATCGACGCCAAAGAGATGCGCATGAGGTTGTTTACAATGACTAAATTCTTCCCAAGATGGTAGAATCTCGTATATTCTTGTTATCTCCTGCCTGATTCTTTCTTCTGTATATAGAATAAGGTTGTTATTCTTTATATGTTTACAGGTTAAGTACATTGGCGCCAAAGAGACCCTTTTGGGGACATTTTCTGTGAATAGGGCGGACAAGGAAAAGCCTCACCCTTTCTTTCTTTTTCTATATATAATGCCGACAAAGGAATATATACGGTGTCTTCTATACAAATACTTGTTTTACTCTCACTCTAGCTCTTAATTACATACTTAATAATAAATTTTTATGACATCCACTTTAACAATAACCCTTTGTAGTGAATTGCTTTAACAATACCTTTGCAGTTTTATTAACATACCAAAATATAGTGAGGAATTGAAACCCATGTGTTTATATATGGGGACATATCTTGTCTTAACTACTGGACTTGTATACCTATCATAAGAGTTTGGTATGAATCTCTTAAAGTTTAGGTGATTCTATTTGTTCGTTAATAACCGGAAATTCAATGGTAGGAGTTCTCTTACTTAATTTATTCTGTATGATGAGGCTTCATTACAACATATCGTCTTATGAATAGGTACATGAGTTTATTTTCTTTTAAAGGACATGGGTGCCTTAAACCTTCTCTCCTAAATTTCAGAAGTTAGTGAAAATGACCCATCTTTAAACTTGACATTTGTCGTTTTGTAATTATTGGTGATAAACCTCTAGGAGTCAAGTGTATAACTCTCAAATTTTGTGTGGTATATTTTGCAATCTGTCATAGGTCAAAAATGTCAAAAAATACGTAAGCGTTATGAATAAGTTCATTGCTGAATGGGAGGGTGTATGATTTTAGATTTTAAAAAGGATCTTAGATATGTGTTTTAATAGGACCATCTTAAAGTGAAAGGTATATTTTAAAGTCGTTTCGAGGTACGTACGTTACGTCAAATCCTTGATGTGAGTATTTGTGTTTGTTCTACCGTAAGATTTTGTGTTGGATTCCTGTGAGGGAGTCTTAAAATTTGAATACATTACGGTGGTTCAGCTTTCACATTAACTTATTGGATCAAGTCTCAATGCTCATTAAACTCTTATGTAACCAATTAGAGTACCTTAGGAGTTAGATCCTTATAACAAAACTAGAGCATGCAGGATATGTCCAGTCAAACGGTTCACCACATTCATGAAAGTTATAGGCAGCCAAACCATTCATCATATGAAATTTATATCAAGATTTCGTGGTTATCAGAAGTAAGGTTAACTTTAAACCAACAACGTTTAAAGTTAAGCCTTGGTCAAATGGTGAATAAACTTGGTTTTAACTCGAACGGCCGAATTTGGGGCTTTAAACTTTGTTCATCCAAGTCAGTCTGTTTACATTCAATAATGTCTTTGTATTTTTCCACTAACGAAATTAAATACATTTCTCGTATTCGAATTTTTTTCTTTTTCTTTTTTTCTTTTCTTTTCTTTTTTTTTTGCTCGTGGTTTTATTATTTTTTCCAATTACGATCACTGAAATTAGACTACTCACAACTCTATGCACACAATCTCGAAAGTCGAAAATACCCTCACGCGGTATGCTTTCTTCATTTGTTACTATGTTAAACGAATATTAGAGACAAAAGACGGCAAACCATTCCGAGTCGATTTTAAAAATTGACCGAAATTTACTTAAACGAGATTTATTGAACTTCGACTTTCAATGATGCAACAAAAGTCCTGGAACCACGTTTAAACTTGAAAGTTTAATGTCGAACGCGTTTGAGTGAACGCTCGTTTAAACTTCGTAGGTGAACACGGCTATAAGTAAGTGGTACAAGGTTTAAAACCACACAGGTTAAACTATGAGTTGATCTTGATATCTGGTGTTATATAGTAAAAACAAAACGTAATTTGATACGAGGACAGCGTAAATGTATCTTACAAAAAAGTCAGATTATGGTAAATCAAACGATTCATCACATAAATTAAGTGAGATATTAAAAATTTGTTCTAGAATAGCCCTCTGTGAGAACACGGAGACATTGATTGCTTTAGGTGTACATTGCACTACCGCGTTAAATTTAGGAATTGTCAAAAAATATTGGAAAATGTTACCTTGGACTTTAGGATATATTTTTGTAAATTTGGTTTGTCACGTTAAATTTCTCGAGGTAAAACTATCAAAATATAAATTTGTGAGGCTTTTGCTTTAAATAAGACGAGAAACTTTATTATATCATATAAGCATATACATCAGTACTGAATGTAGCCTAAGGCCATTGATGAAAAGTTATCTTTGGTAATATGTGATTGATTGATCCCTACCTTAAACTAAAATTTTGGGTTTGAAACCTCATAGGTGATTATTGTGACCTATTAAAATATATCAACAATTTCACATTTTGAAGTATAGATTTGTAGTTACAACCCAAGTGGAAAATTTTGAACTTGAAATCTGATCAGTAATTATTAAAACCTGTCGATAGGCAACAGAAACAACTTCCCACTTTGAACCTAACTTCATCTCAAACACTAAGGTCATTGGTGGAAAGTTATTCTTTGTGCAATCTGATTGATTGATAACAATCAAATCTGTTTATAATTTTTCAGAAGTTCTTTTCGAAATTTTTTGTTTAAAAATTTATCTCGGTTTGGTTTTAATTTTTTTTTTAAACCTTGGTATTGTAGGTAAAATTGATAGTCTAAAGTCATTGATGAAAAGTTTTTCTTGATCCAGTGTGATCAACTGATCACTTTCAAATCTATATTTAAACCTCTTTTCAAAATCTTTGAAAAGTTTTGTTTGAAACTTTTTAGATAACAGTTTGAATATTTTTATTTTTAAATTTTTAATTTGGAAAGGTTTAAATCGTAGGAATATTGATAGTCTAAGTTTATTTATGGAAAGTTATTCTTAGTGTAATTTAATTGGCCGATCACTTTCAAATTTCTGATTAAATTTTCTTTAAAATTTGAAAGTGTTGTGTTCAAACTTAGTTTGAAAACTTTTTCGACCATTTGTTGATTTTTGAACTTTTAGTACATTTTTTTTAATCTTTGGATTATAATTATGACTCATAGTTTGTCGCTGGTAGAAAACTTAGGACTTGAGCTTTTAGTTTGAATTTTTTGAACCTTTAGAAATAATGTGAAAATTAGAAGTTGAAATCCGACAGAAAATTATTTATAGCCTATTAATATGTAATAATAATAATTTCACACTTTGAACTTTAGTCTTAAAACACAGTGTAAGCTCATAGGTGGGAATTATTCTTCGTACAACCTGATTAGCTGATCACTTGCAAATCTTTATTTTTTTTTTTTTTTTAAAAATGAAAAGTTTTGTTTAAAATTGTTGGATCAGGATTTTACAAATTTTATGTTTAAATTTATTGTTTGAAAATATTTTAACCTTAGAATTGAATTCACGATTGATAGTCTAAGGTTATTGATGTAAAGTTATTCTTAGTGTAATTTCATTGAGTAATCTTTGTTTACTATATTTTAATTTCAAAAACGTTTCCTTAAAATTTTTAGTTAGAAAATATTTCTCCCACTCCTGGATTTTAAGTATTTTTAGTTTGAAAATTTTCGAACCTTAGGATTTTAATTACGATTCATACTTTGTCATTGGTGGAAACGTAGAACAAAATTTTAGCTAGACTTTTTCTAAAAAGAATCTTTAGAATTGTGTCATTAACATAAAAATTGGTCTTCACATTAGACATATAGTTATTAAATCCTATTAATATGCAATAATAATAACAATTTCACAGTTTGAATTTGGTCATAATACATATTCTGAGGTTATTATTGAAAAGTAACTCTTTGTGTAATCTGACTGACTGATTACTTTTAAAACTCAGTTTCTTCAAAACCTTCTTGAAAATTTTTAGTTTGAAATTTCTTGCTCTTACTGAAAAAATTACAAGTATAAAAAAGAGCAGTTCATTAAATTCGGAACAGTTTAAATAAAAAGAACCTGGAAACGCTATACACAAACATTACGTTTTCGTAAACTAAGCGCTTATTGGGTTGACCTAATCATTTACTTGACACAACCGAACGCTAAGAATCGCTCTAATCAATCTCAATGTTTATACATCATTGTTGACAACAACTCATTCTTGTCTTGTTCAATGAATGCGGTTTATGATAGGATTTCAGTCATTGTTGCAATTTACCAATAAGATTGGATAACAATAATTTTTGAACCAATCAGAATTTATGAAAAATAAAATAAGAAATGTGATCATAGCTAACAATGGACAACAGAATTAGGGCCAGGTACAAAATATCTCGTTCCAACGGTACATTAACATTAACGTACCTTTTTCGAATTAAAATCGTCCTCTCAAAATAATGATCTAAAGGTACAAATTGGTCCTGTTTAAGGAGAAACTTACATAGTTTAACCTTTGAGCCTCCAAGAAACTTTGTCAAATTCATACATCCTACCAAGTTTATTCATTGAACCGTAAAGCCTTAAATTAAAGGTTAAAAATTCACCAAATTTGTATCTTTTAGAGATTTGGTGTCCATTCAAGATTATAAAAAGTCAACATTTAGAGGGGTTAGTCCTCGACAATGACCCTACTGAATAAAACCCTTGCTAAATTTTAACTTTGACCTTTTCATTTAAAAGTGACAAAATTAGATCTCTTGAAATTTAAGAGGGAAATTCGAAGATATCCATGATCTATTAAAGAAAATAAACTTGTGTATCTAACCATAAAGTCATATGTTGTAATAACGTCTCATTCTATAAGATAAATTAGGTCAAATAACTCCCAAATTTGAATTTTTAGCGAAGTCACGGGACGAATAGGATCAGCTTAAATTTCAAAGATCCATACCAAGGTCACATGATAGGTATGCAAGTACTACAAACACGATCCAAGAGAACGATGATCTAGTAATAAATCATTCAAGAGTACGAATACTCGGGAACAATGACCCGGAGAACCAGAGACTCAAAGGCATAAACCAGGTACAATGGCCCTTATTCAGAATTTTCAAGTCAATGATGTTATACTACGTGAGTTAATTATAAATTCCCAATATACCAA
This sequence comes from Thermobia domestica, assembly GCF_964235325.1. Lineage (NCBI taxonomy): Eukaryota > Metazoa > Arthropoda > Insecta > Zygentoma > Lepismatidae > Thermobia > Thermobia domestica. The sequence continues at coordinate 221,360,770 of NC_137462.1, forward strand.
TATACTATGCAAGATTTGATTTGATTTGATTTTGTTTAGCGTCGCTTTCAGCACCGAGGCTAAATATGCCGTAGACCTACATCCTAACGTAGAATCCGAACGACATCATCCTACGAAAGAGAATAAAATCATATACTATCCATAGAATTATATGTTGTAATAAAACCTCATCATAGAAGGTAAGTTAGTTCAAGAGCATACCAAATTTACATTTTTATCATTTTTTATCCACAAAAGTGAACGAGAACAATATAGATACGGTTCTACGTACACGTAGACCGTGACCCTGAACCAATGAACATGGATCTTGACTCAAAGCTCCTATTTTCAATGATGTTACAACACGTGACGGCAGGAGGGAGTTAAGTTTAAATTCCTATCAATATCCTATGGAAAAGAATGAAATCATATACTTATCCATAGAACAATAGGCCTATACTATAATAAAATCTCATCATAGGAGGTACATTAGGTCAGAAACCACCTAAATTCAAATATATAGCAAGTTTTTATCCATTTAAGTGAACGATGTAGAATCAGGTTCATCTTACCTGTAGACCGTCATCCTGTGCCAGTGAATATGGGTCATGATTCAAAACACCCGTTTCAATGACGCAATACCACGTGCAACTAGGGGCGGTGCTAATTTTGAATTTTCCGTGGGGACGTGACCTAGGACTGTAACAACTAATCGAAATCGTCTAGTGAATAAAATCTACCGATCAGCTACGAGTAAGAAATAACGGGACCCATACTACTATTAATACTGATGGATGTCGAAGTTTCGATGTCAGGTACGAGAGGCAATATCTTAGTTTATATATTTTAATAAATGCTTTACTTCAATTCTGGATAAATAACAAGATGATTATAAGTACGAGAAATTGAATGTGTACAGGTATTTTAAAAAGTGAATAAAAGATAATAAAGGGTCGTTCCTAGTAAATTATGAAATTTTCCCTTGATCCAAATTGGTCCATTAGTGATTCAAAATGTTAGTTTGACCTAAAAGTAACCGAAATAATTTCGACCCCCTAACCCCACTCCATACCGAATTATCGTATTATACATGCTTAAAATTTAATATCCTTCAATTCTGGTGGAGATGGTTCAAATAATTTGGAAGTTTCACATACTGCAAATGTGAATATTTTTTGAAAAAGATCGATGCGTATTTCCTTGCTTGTTTTGCGTGTTGAAAATTTGGGGGAGATGTGTCGCTGATTTTTTTTTGTTCCAAATGTTTTAATGCCCTTAGGTACAACACGTACATTTTTCAGGGTCTAAAAGTAATGGCAACATTGTCAAAAATAATGAAAACTGAAAAGGACGTGTTTCTGACAGTTTCTGACCATTTAAGGCTCCTGAAGGTAAAAACTTCGAACATTGTTTTCTTTTGCCAGAGTTCATGATTTTCCTTTCTGTTTCGTCACTAATTTAGACTGGCTCTAAAGTTGAAGTGACACAAAACAAACAAAGACAGGACAAAGATTGAACAAATTATTTCAAATTATATGGTGTTTGGTTTTCGATTTTTTTCTCATTATCAGAGAATATTTATGTACCTTATTACTTTGTATTTAAAATAGATGAATGCGTATAGTAAATTGAGTTTACTGAAACATATACAGTATATGTAAAGTGAAAACACGTTGATGTAGCTCTCGTATAATCCAAATATCTTTTTTTCTTGTTTTACTTTAAATTAAATGTGTTTTTTGCTATTATTTCTTAACTTTTAAACTTTACATTAAAGCTTTAATTTCGTGATTCAATTGCATCCGAAATTGCGAATTGGAAAACAGAACTGCAATTGTATATATCATATATTTCAAATTGATCTTTTGTAAAATAAGCAATATAATAAATAACAGGCAAACTTGGGAAAAATTGCAAAAGGAGGTTCGGTACCCAAAAATATGCTACAAGGAGCGTTTCAAAGTACTCATTTTAAATATTAAGTTGAATTCAAAGTTTTGACATTGAAGACCCCAAAATTGTCGTAAAACTGTGGACAAATAAGTTTTCTGTTTTATTTTTTGTCACCTGTCAGTGAAATACCATCAGTAACAGTCTTTTGTTAAATTTTTCGACGAGACTCCCGTAAAATATGAAGGTTATTCCTAGTACTTTCATTTGTTGTATAAACTCAACATTAAAAAGCAGACTTTACCACCATGCTACCTTAATTTACACACCATCACATCATGTAGTCTTCAAAGTTTTCAGGGAGTGCCACAATCTTAAATTCCATAATTTAAAATAGGCTAAACTATCATCTCTGTAATAAATTATCAACTCTTCATTACATTGTTCACCCTTGTATTTTGAAAAAATTGATTTCTCGTGTAGTACTAGAATGAAGAAAGTATAGATAATACGTTAAATTTGTTATAAATAATGATAGAAAGGGGTTATTTCCTTGTTGCGTTGTTCCCCTGTGTGGTAGCAGCTTACGTTTAAAATGTTTGATACTCATTCGTCTCTGTCTTCCCTACAGAGTTGACCCACGGTTTCAGCTACATGATTTGTGGCGCCATTAACACGTGAAGCGTACTGTGTCCTTTCCGTTAATATGTTGTACGTGTGTGTGTGTGCAAGAGTAGTGAGTAAAAGTGTATGAGAATACAACTCCATCTGGTGGTCTCCCACTATTGCTATTCCTTCTATTATTACTATTGCTTAGTAGTAGTAATAGTGCTATGTGTGCGCTTTCTCCTCCTTTCACTAACGAAGTCCTACAAAACAGAAAATTCCTGAGACTCCAAACCTCGCCTTTCCACAAAAACATAAAATGTAAAACTTCGTTAACACTGTTGCAGTATGGGATAAATAAGTCAAGAGTTTCTTTCTGAATGTTGCCATTAAATGGATTAGTGGTCTGTCACATCTCTCTCTGTCTTTCTCTGATTGTTTTGCTTTTCTTCATTTTTTCAAACATTGTCAGAGCGGTTTTCACTTAACACTTACTTATTTCGGTAGTTGTATTATGTAGTTTACAGTTGCCCTTTTTCTACAAGCTTTCGTTTTTGCTTTTCATTCACTTCCTACATTGAAATTAGGAAACAAATATTCAGTAGAAGAAAGGAGTGTTTAGGTTAAGAAATTGCTTTGTTATTGCCCAACATAAACTATTTGAGGTAATATATTGTAAAGAATTTCAATGTAATATTCGATGTTTATAATTACGATTATAGACTGTCAATGTTCTCTTGGGAACATATCTTCAGAATAATCGAGATAACTGTAATAACATTGCACTCTGGATTATATAAGGTTGTCGGGCCAAAAAGCACTTACACTTAATGCATGGGGACCTTAGGGGATAGGAAATGACAAATCATTGTAAATTGCTTTGGGTTTATTCTGGGATCTATGCCTAGGAATGTATAAATAAAACGTGAGACTTAAAAATATATATAGAAAACTAACTAGAATGGTAAAATGGCTGAGAGAGAGAGGGAAGGGAAGGTATGAGCATAGAGATAGTTACGAGTACAATACCTCTCTTTGAAGTGCGCTGGCTGCTGGTTCGTGCTGGATAAATTGCCCGGCGACGCGACGATCTAAATATGACCGAATACGTAGCAAGTACAAATGTTAGAATATAAGAAAGTAAAAACTTTTCTTGAAGAAGCAACTCAAATTTGATAAATGACAGGTCGACGTGGATAAGTTTCAATCTTCTTCACACATGCATTCAAATTAGATTTTTTTAGCAGCGATGAACCTTCACATAGCCATATCTTTGTCACTTATTCCTGATGACAATCTCTCCTTAATATTACTCTCCCCGTCAATAGCTAACAAATCCCTCTTGATTCTTTCAAACAATTAGTTTAGTTGATAGAAGAAAGCGACCTCACGACGAACAATCACCTCAGAGATCTGTGCTCGCGGAAACAACATCGTGCTCGTGTCTTATGGAAGACTGTAACAAAAAAAAAATTAATTAGTTACACGGGAGAGTCTCACAAGTTGTCACTAAAATCTGATTGCCGCATAGCACATCTGATAGAGCATCATGAGAAATGAATATGAGGAAAATTTAAGGTGCTATGGATCAGAAGAATAGAAGCTAGGGGGCTTCAAAATTTGAATATCCAAAAAAAATATTTCATGAAATTAAATGCGTTTAAAGTAAATATCTCGAAACCCGTTAAAGCAATCAAAACGAAAGTTGCACAATACAGTATAATGAGAAGAAAATGTCCTATCGAAAACCACAATCAGTGTTGCCATAGGTGAAGCAGTATTGCCAACTCAGCATAAAAGTATTTTATTTGAAATAACTATATACAAGTGCACAGATTTAAAATGCACTATTATCACTAAACATAACAGTGAAGTGTAGTGGTACAGTGCTGCACACTATTGGAGCTACATGTACTGAAAATGTACAATAGAGAAGTCTGATATATGGCAAAAAGGGGTAATAAAGGAGTGTATTAGAAACAAGTGAGGATTTTGCATTATACTTCTGTAGCCCCGATGAATAAGCAGACAACTCGCGGAAACAAAATGATACGAGGGAAGAAATACGTGTTTTCTAATTCTGTAAACTGGTTATCGATTATCTGATCAATATTTGAAAGAGTAATTTCTTGGTTTCTGTCTTTAGTGTTAAGTGACATATTCTTTTATTTCCTTTCGTACATACCATATGGTTATGTTTGTACATTGCAATGTTACCATATTAAAACTGAAAATGTTTTATTACTACCCCATGTCGTTTTTAGTCCGCCAGGATAACCGTGTGCTTTAGAAGGCTAGAAAATCGACATATTTGGTATCGCGAGTTCCAATCCCTCCTCTGGCATGTTTTTGTTGTACTTTTCACCTTACATTTCATTGTAATCTTTCTCTTTCATAGTGATTTGGATTCCACTTTACATTCCTATATAACTTCGGAGCAGACACAGAAGGTAAAAATGGCATTACTCAATTTCGTTTTTCAAATACATCAATATTTTGTGACACTGCTGACATTTTGCTGTTATACTATCTGTGTTATGCATTTGAACTAAATTCATAGTATGAGACCCATATTCTTTTATTACCATCTGTTGCTACATATCAGAATTCCCCATTGTACACTTTCAGCACACGTAGCTTCAATAGTGTGCAAGACTGTACCACTAAAGTTCACTGTTATGTTTAGTGATAATAGTGCATTTTAAATATGTGCACACTTGCATATGGTGCAATTTCAAATAAAGTATTCTTATGCTGAGTTGGCAACACTGTTTCACCTATAGCAACACTGATTGTGGTTTTCGATAAAACATTTTGTTCTCATTATATTGTGCAACTTTTGTTTTGATTGCTTTAACGGTTTTCAAGATATTTACTTTAAACGTACTTAATTCCATGATATAATTTTTTGGATATTCAAATTTTGAAGCACCGTATCCTTTAGCCTAACAGGCATAACCCTGGGACGTAAAACTCAAAGATTTCATTTTTCATTTCTTTTCCAATTTTGAAGCTCCCTAGCTCCTACCCTTCTGGTCCATAGGACCTTAAGTTTGTTCATGTTCATTTTTCATAATGCTCTATCAGATGTGCTATAAGGGTCATTCCACGTCAGTTCATCCAGGCCATGTCACCCACCGACTCGGAATTTGATGATATTTGGTACACTTGGTCTACAACCACCAAAACTAACTTGTGCAAAATTTCAGAGTTCTCGCTCAACCCGTTCCCATGTTATGGTCCATCAAAATTTGGGCATGGTAGGCACAAAATTCAATCGCGACAGCCGGAAATGGTGCATCGAGGTTTAAAATTTCCCTCATAACATGCTGATATGAATCCTTTGAGACAACAAACCTATTCATTCTGATGCAGAATTGTCTGTAGATTTCAAATCTGTGGTCAGATTTGCCATATCATCAACCTAAAGTGCACTTTTGTGCAAAAAACTAGTAAAAAGTATGCTTGAAAAACAAGCCTCAACTAGAAGTACAAAAATGGCTCTATTTCAAAAAGTACCAAATTCGCATAAATAATTCCTAGATATTCTGAAAGAGGATGAAATTTCCTATAAAATGAAGTGAAAATCGTTTTGGGTATTTGACTTATTGCTAAAGAAGAAATAAAAATGCAGTTTTATACAATGTGCAGGTAATTGAAATATTTTCTAGCACTCAAACACACTTACATAGGCCTATACATTTCATTTTTTGGCAACATTTTTCCATTTCTGTTCAATTAATATCAGTTGGTATTGCCTACCAGTACGAGTAAATGGAGTCTTAATAATAGATAAAATGTGCTGTACTGGGACCCAACATGTGTCAGCTCTGCTAGGCCAATAAAAGGATGCTGCAGGTCCAGCTGGGTTCATGAATTTTATATTTATATCCGCATTGTCAGCATCTACTTCTACTACTAATCCGATATACCACCAATTATCATAGATGCATGCTACAAAGGAATTAACTTTGATGTCCTGGAAAGCCAACTTTTCCAACTGATCATATCCTGGTGCAAAGTTAAATTCTAAATCTGGCGTTTCATCTGTACTCAATCGTCTTGCTGTTATAACTGTATTTGACAGTGGTACAAACTTATGAAAACCTCTTGTGCCTGCTACAGTCTGAGCAATCTGGAAACGATTTCCTAACACACTTCTTACATTGTTAATCTCAGCTTCAGGTAGATAAAAAATGTAATTTTCGACAACTGACGCTTGCAAAGGTCATACATTTGTTTTGGATTTGTTATCTGGTTTTGAAATGACCTCTGCAGATTTGCCTTATAACACATCGTTTCACTCTGCCACCAACCCCATTGCAAGGTGACTTGCCATGGCTGGTGGCAAAGAAAGACCAACAAGCAGATATTCCAAAGTCTTGGAGATGATGGCACAGATTTAAAAAGCTCTTACAGTTCTTATATTGTGCAGCACACCCATCTGTTACATATTCGACCCTTTTAATATGTGGATATTTACTCTTTAAGAGCGACATGGTTTCAGATTGGACTTTATACACAAAATGCACGTCATGATGTAAGACATCAGATAAAAAACATAGAGATTTCTCAGTTAAATGATTAGTTTCAATAAAATAAAGTACAACAGGGTGTAAGGAACTTGACACATGACTCCAATGGTAAGTCTGTGTCTCATTTTGCAATATAAAATCATAATTCTCTGCAAAGTCCATCAATATAATGGCTTCATCATAAGAGAGATTTTGTTTACGTTCCTTTAGGTAAGTTGCCTGCCTCTTAGCAATGAAAGAATGAGGTATTAATCCTTGGAGCTTCTGAACAAAATGATCAATGAATTCTGGAATTGGTAGTGTTCTTTCTACTAACTGAGTACGATCGACATTGACCCACTCTGCAAAGCTTACCTGCTCGTCATCCCAGTACTCCTCGATTTTGGTTTGGAGAAATTCTGTTATTTTACTGCTATCCTGGGGACATTTCACACACATTCCTAACATACAATTTCTATTACGTTTATCACACCATCAGTGAAATTGCATGATCAAGATCTTCCGTTTTTAAACTAATGGCATGTAACAATAATGCTACATTTTGATGAATAGTACACACACAGACACTGTGTGTACCTGTTGAACCTGCAACTACACACCATTTAGGCCTTAATAAGCGGAATTTGGAAAACCCAATTTTAATATCAGGATGTTTTTCTTTAAAAGCAACGTAAAGCTCAAATATTAGTCGTTTTTGCATGTGGAGATTTCTTTTAACACTCACAAAATCTTTTCTTCCAGGAAGAATCCGACTAAATTCGTCATCTTGATAGAAATTTTGAACAAAAGTTACAGTTTCCTTAGGTAGTCTTTTCCCTAATCTGTGTTCTGGTAAGGAGCATATACCCTTGCTTTTACTTAATACCCTAGCCTGCCTAACCATGTATTCACTAACATTAAAACGTCAGACACTTTTTTTGCGGGACCAGGACTCTGGAGCAATAGTGAGAATTTGAAGTTTTTCACGTCTATTTGCTACTGCTATCTTCTGCTTCATTAACAGAACTAGGCGATCCAGGTCTGCTGCTTTTTCTTTTACTTCATTTGCACTGGTTCTTAAGTCCGAATCACTGATGTCAGATAACAAGTGTTCTGTGTCATCAAGCTGTAAACTGCGTTTCATTGTTAACTTAGCTGCTTCGTGCATCACTTTGATATTTTACGCCCAACTGCTACACGCTGGTGTGCAGGAACAGCATGCAGCTTTAAAGGTGAAAGACCTAAATGTGTTAAACTTGCATCAAGCTTTGCTTTTTCTTCTTCCACTGCAGCTTCTCTTGTATCCGGATCAAATTTGAATTCGCTGTCTCAACTTTTGTGTGGAAAGGCTGACTCTAGTGTCATGTTTATTAATTTATTGAAATATTAAAAACGAAACTTTTGTATATGAGTGTACAATTAAGAACATTTCATCAGTGTTATACGGAAGAACATAACGTTAGACAAACAACTTTCAAAGAAAAAACCCACAACAAAAATAAGTAACAAGGACTGCTTACATACAAGTTGTTTGTCACTCTCTCAGACCAGTATAAAAGCTTAAAATTTTGGAACTATTTATCTTTCAATCTTCATCATTCTTTGTCTTCGCTACTCCGTCTTTGAAGCTTCGACGAAGATGGTCAACATCGAGCTGAGAGAGAGACCTCCGTTGTGTGTAAGTTATTTACCTTTTGAATAATTCAAGTCTCTTAGAAGAAGTAATTTCTTCAGGCAGTCTCCTGCTATGGCCTCAAGTATAACAGCTCTTAAAGCTAAATTCATCATTTGTTAATGAATTAATATTGTAATATTTGCAGACCTTTGAGCTCACTTAATATTTGATTTGATGATATCACGTCTGCACATTTGTAATAGATGATATAGAAATCTCTTGTAATAAACATATACATTGAATTCCTTTCTTTCATATACTACCAAATTATCGTTTAGCTGTTAACTTGAGTAATATGATACTAACCACTATACACATACCAATTAGCATTAACCACTATACGCATTCAAGGTTCATAATCAATAGATAAACTAAATTTTTAAATTAAACATGGCTTTCCCTAGCGAACAATAGAGACTAATCATTCAAAAGGCGTATTAGCATTTGCTATGCCGATAATAAGAGGCCTACATTATGAAAATACTTCTTCATGAGCATTGAAATACTACATGTATACATATCTCTGCATGTCTTAATGGTTTCTGGCTTACATTTCTATTTGGGCTTTAAAACTTAGTGCAAGAAATATTTACAAAATGGCTCGCAGACAGCACAACAATAATACATCGTCCAGTACTCCTTCTGTTACTTTCCCTACGTTTATAGATACCTTTTCAAATTCTGACGGTCAAGACGCGGAAACATTCATACAGAATTTCGAAAGATTTTCCTTATTACATAAATTGAATGAAGACACCCAGCAACAGGTCTTCAAACTTTCGTTGACACAGTTTCCAGCGCTTTGGCTTAATAGAAATGAACAGTATTTAAGTTTGTCGTGGTCCGCATTGAAGGACAAATTCTTGGAACAGTTTTCTCCCTCCTCCTCTTCCCTCGAGGCTACACTCTTATTTCAGAAACGACAACAAAACAAAGATGAGAAGCTCCTTCCGTTTCTGTATGAGAAGTATGATCTGTCTCAGCGCATTTCTCCCCCCATGCCTTTCAAATCGTTTTTGCTGCAAACGATCATATCCCTTAAACCACGTTTTGTACCGCTCTTTGCTCAACATCAATTTGATAACTTTTCGCAATTAATAACAAAAGCGCAAATAATAGAAAATTCTGATGCATTGTTAAGATATAGAACTGAGCAGGAAAACAAACATGTAAAATTCCAAGATTCTGCTATCTCCACTCCCTCCCCTTCTCTTTCGTCCGAAGAACAGTTAAACAAGATTTCAAAACAGCTCGAGGCGTTACAAGTAAGTTTAGCCATGCGAGATGAAGCAACACAGGTCATTGCAACTGTTTCAAAACAACAACTTGAGGAAAATAAGCAAAATCAGTATCAAAACAAATCTAGACGTGCTTCCCCTCACAGGTATAATAATAAACAAAACGGTGAAACTAGACAAGCTTCTTCTCAAGGTAATAATAAAAAGAAAAATAGGTTTTCAAATGGCAAGCAAAATTCTAGACGATTTTATCAACAGTATTATGCTGTTCCCCCTTTTCCGTATAACATGCCACCATTTGGGCAGCCTTATGGCTCTTTCTTTCCCCACAACGCCTTTCCAGCTTTAGAATATGCACCAATGCCAAAAAACGGGGATCAATAGGGGCTGGGCACCCTGCATCTTTTTGGTTTCCAACCCCGCAATTAAATCAAACTATACCAATATATTCACCTCAGAATTTTAGGCCGAATAATTTCTTGCATGGAAATTCAAAATTAAATCCGGAAGCTCCATCCATTATACCATCTGCAAATACACACTTGCAAACAACTTCTCAGAGTGCAAACACTCTGCAAGTTAAGCATTCATTTGACTTGCCGTTCAAGTCGAATTCCAGTCAAGGGTTTCATGATAACATTTCTCCGTTACAGATTCATTCTATTACTAGTAGTACCAACTATGAAAATGTTAAGCGTACAATTGGTACTCAATATGAATCACATGCCGTTCCTCACCATACCGTTCCGCCTACTCAAACAAATACTAAAGTAACAGTGCCTTTGATATTCAAGAATCAACTTCCTTATGTAACTGGTTCCATTTTAGACCAGCAATATAACTTCTTACTAGACACAGGTGCTATGACGTCACTAATCCATTACTCTTTGGTACCGCGAAATTGCAAGATATTTCAATTAGCTACTAAAGTTTATGGCATAAGTTCGACACCTTTACACTTGACAAAAGCAGCCTATATTCCCATAGTTATATCTGGTAAAACTTTTCAGGTTTTATTCCGTATTTCACCTATCGCCAACATTCCCATTCTACTTTCCAATAAATTCCTAACTAATCATGAGGCTAACATTTCGTACGAAGCTAACACGATCACTCTTTCCCATTATGGGGACACACACAGATTTCCCCGGGAAAGTGATAAAGAAACCTCATTGTCAGCTAAAGTCAGTAGAAATTGTAGATTTAACTTCTATGTTCGACAAGGCACGGCGATACCCCCTAATTCAATAAGATATGTACCCCTCTTGACACTCCAGTTTCCAACACGGAATTTGTCATTCAAAATCCTATAATAAAGAATATGCAAGGTTGTGTTTTCATGCAAACTGCAGTAAACTCAAATAATATGTATTTACCAATAGTAAATCCCGGAAATTCTAAACGTTATTTGCAGAAAGGTACTCACATTGCTCAGGGCGCTTTGTTACCAAAAGATACACAATCTGCTCATATGTATCTTATCCGTAAAATTTATGAGCCCACAAAAAAGCAAACACGAGATAGGGTTGCCAAACGCCTAGAGAAAATTAAACCTTATATTGATTACAGTAAATTTAATATAAACCCAGATTTAACACAGGAACAGAAAGACAGATTGCTTGCAGTATTGAAACGACACCCTACATGTTTTTCTTGGCACAACAAAGATTTTCAGATAATAGATTGTTATTCAGCCACACTCAATGTGGTTGATAGAGAACCATGGACGGTTCCCACCTACACAATACCGTTTAGACTGCGTGCTAGAGTCAAAGAAAAAATACAAGAGATGATTGATAATGGTATCATCTCAAAATCGGATAGCTTTTACAGAAACAATCTCATTGCTATTCCCAAACGGGACTCGAACCAAGTCCGATTAGTTCTAGATCTTAGAGAACTTTCGTCTCGTTCCAAACCTGTAAGTGAATTATCTCCAGGTGTACAAGATATATTAGACCAATTAGCACAGGCTAAGTATAGTATAAAAACTGACATGGAGCAAAGTTTTCATCAGATAAAATTAGATGAAGCAGATCAAGAATTAACTAGCTTCAGTGTTCATCAATTAGGATTTCCACATAGTCTTTTTAAAATGAATACGCTACCACAAGGTTTTCGTACATCCACATTAATTCTACATAGAATTGTCAAAGATATGTTTCGAGACTTTTCCCCCAAAGAATTTCTTTCGTATGTAGATGACTTAATATTTTTTAATAGTACATTTGAAGGTATGCTTAGAATTCTAGAAAAAGCCTTACAAACAGCCGAGAAATTTGGTCTTTTATTTAGTCTAAATAAAACACAATTTGGTGTTCAGAAATTCAAATTTTTAGGCTATATAGTGGATCAGGGCCATATCTCACAGGACCCTGACAAAGTTAAAGCCTTAACTTCCCTCGAACAACCCCGCACCCCGAAACAATTAAAAGCATTCTTAGCAGCTTTACAATACAATAGAATGTTTTATAATAAACTATCAATAGTTGCTGCTCCTTTACATAAATTTGCTGCATCGAAAGACAAAAATTTAAAGTGGACTCCTGAACTAACTGAAACTTTTGAGAAATTAAAACAAATGGTAACATCTGCTCCAATATTACAAATTTATAATCCCTCAGCTGAACACATGTTAGTCACAGATGCTAGTTCTGTCGGCTGTGCAGCTGCGCTCCTACAAAAGTTACCGAATGAAAAACACTGGTCTATTGTTCAATTTGCTAGTGCTACTCTCCCACCTAGAGTAAAAGCATATCCTATATATTATGCAGAATTGTTTGCTCTTTTCTTTGCGCTCCGTAAATTTTACAGGTACTTAATAGGAGGACATTTTACCATCTTAACAGACAATTTAGCATTAGTAGCTGTTAAGAAAACCACTAATCTTACTGCACAAATGGTCCGATGGCTAAGTTATATTCAAATCTTTGATTTTACTATTAGGCACATCAAATCAAAACAAAATTCTCTTTGTGACTATCTCTCCAGACATCCTTTGGAATTATCTCCGGAAGAATATAAAGAGATAGAACCGGAAGAACACCCGTATGCTTTTTTGGTTTTAGATAGCAACACCGACATAGCGGAATTGCAACGTTTAGATTCCAAATTTTCTAAGATATACAGGGTGTTACAAAATCAAGACACTAATCATCCCAAGTATGCATTTTGGTCCAAACAATATGTCATACAAAATCATAAGTTATATAGGATAATTTATACACCAGCAGGAAACAAATTACGCTTGTGCATTCCTGATTCATTGAAGGACACAGTCTTACAAGAGTTTCACTCAGACACCCATCCTGGCTTTCATAAAATAAAATTTCTCATTAAAGATAGATATTATATTCCTAACCTTCAAAATTGGCTAAGGACAAAGATAAATGGATGCATTGAATGCAATAAGTTTAAACGTAATTATCGCTCAAATGAAATCCATATACAAACCCATCCCCCGTCGGCACTTTTTGATACTTGGTTTGTAGACGCCATAGGCAAGCTACCAACTTCTAATGGTTACAATTATATTTACGTTGCAACAGAGGCAGTAACCTCCTTTGCGGTAGCACAACCTGTCAAAGATATGAGCACAGATACATTCCTACAATTTATTTATGACAATATCATTTTGCGTTATGGCACACCAAAAGTTATACATATGGATAAGGCTCCAAACCACACTGCTATCAAAGTACAAGAATTTTTCAAATCCCTCAATATTCAAGCCAAATATGCATTACCAGCATCACATCGCTCAATAGGATCTGTTGAAGCAACAATTTCAAAAATTCAATCGGCTATTCGCTTTCTTTCAAAATTAAATCATTCATCCTGGTCCCAATACGTAACACAAGCAGTAAGCGTCTGTAATAATACGCCACTGACAGAATCAGGTACAGCTCCATTTACGTTACTTTATGGGCAACAATTTAGGTTTCCAATAGACAATATTTTACAAATTCCTTCACAGAAAATGGATCAAGATAATAGATTGTTGCAAATAGATGAACTTAGATCCTTGGTCCAATTTCATAGGAATAGAGTATTTCAACAACTGAAATCGAAAGCGCAAACTAAGCCCCGAGATTATCCTTTAGGTAGTCAGGTGATGGTAAAGAAACTATACACGAAAAAGGGTGAATCGCCGTCAATGTCTGAGTTATATACTGGCCCACATACAGTTAAAGCCAAATCATATCACAATAATGAATATATTATAGACATCAATGGCACATTACAGGCCGTAGCAATAGATCGTTTAAAGATCTACATCCCAGACACATCACCAGATCCTGCCTTTCAGGCCAAATATCGTAAATATATGGCTACCAATGCTCCAAAATAATATCATATCTATATATTAGAGATATTTCTCATTTACTACGAATAGTTCTTATATATATATAGAAAATAATTGCTTTTTTATCATAGAAATGTTTTACATTTCCTTCAGGTAGAGATGAGAGAATTAAAATAAATAAATAAATAAATATATATATATATAGTATTTGCTTTAATATTTAGCATAATTTCTTTCAAGCATGATAGTTAACCATAATTTCTTTGATATTTAGTGTATACTTATTAGATTATGCATTATATTTGTATATAGATAATATATATATATCTGTTAATAGATAGCTATTTCAATATTATTTACTTTGGATTAAGTTAATATATATGTCACCCACCCACCTATTCTTTCCCTTCCCCTCTTCATTCTGTTAATAAATACCACCCGAATATCGAGATAATACTTACTCCCTCTGCGTCTGATTCACACTCGCTAAGACTCAGGCAACAGAGTTTGACTGACAAGTTTATGGGTGTTAAGTTGAAAACGAATTTCGCTCAAGGATTTATACAATATTTTGACACAAAGAATTTTGAAAGGTATTATTTTCTTTTCTTACAATATTTCAGTGCTTACTTAGGAACACAATAATAGTGTTCAAATATCTTACGAATTTCCAAACTTTACTTAAATAAAAAAAAATCAACAGCCCATAATTCAGATTGTCAGAATTTCTTTTTAACCGACAAAATAAGTTTTCAAATCAGTCATAAGTCACTTAAATTCGGTTACTTCTATATTTCGACTAACAAAAAAAAAGCATTTCCTGTTCTCTATATACTTCTATCAAAATCTCTCTAAGAAGTGTACGTAGTTTATTATTTTCAAGCCAGCCACTATGGGATATGTTGCATATATGTATATGTGTAATACGTAAAACAAACCCAATTTCCCATTATCCCATTAAAGTTCGCGTTTCTTCCCACCCTATATACCATTCCCTTCCCGTTTATGTATATAATTTTGATATTAGATATTAATTTCTCTCTCATCTCTCCTCATCCTACACGGCACCACGCCATCATGTCGTCACCAGCGGCATTCAGCTGACTTCAGCCTCCTGGATGATCTCGTCTCCAGAGATCACAGATGTCTTCATCACATGGACATTCAGTCAAGTTTAACCGCAGACAGCAGTCAACACAGCATTCCTGATACTTCAATTGTCATCAGCAGCATCCCATGCAGTCAACGTTCCAGTTTCCAGCAGGTGTTTCCAGTGGTTCTCCAGCAGATGCCTCATCGAAGTGGACTCAGCATGGACACGAACCAGTCACCTCCAGTGATCCAGTCTCACCTGATGGACCCCAGTTCAATTTCAAACCCCACCCCATGTGTATCACTTATTATATTCACAACAAGACGCCACAAACTATCGTCTTTGACTATCGTTTGTGTTACATCTTGTGTTCATCTTCGCTCTCCAGCATCACTGTTTCGGTTACTAGTGCCCAAAACAGACTTGCAGATGACCAGCGGCAGTATTGACATCTTACGACATCAGTTCGCAGCCAGGGTTTCCGTCATCCGACATGATGTACAGTGCAGTCATCCCACGCAGAGCTGGCCTCTCAACAAGGATGCTCCCTGTTACGTCGCCCCTGCCTGATCCAGATCAGTGTGATTCTGTGGAATGCGCACCCATATGAATCAGTACACTCCTGCCCATGGTTTCGTCTCATAAGATGCTCCATCTTCTCAAGTCATCGCTCATCGCAGTTCATCATCCAAGGAAGACGTTCCTTCTCCTTTGACCCACTAACTGTATCTACACTGTCAAGGTTAACTTTCTCTATGACAATGAACTTGGTTTCATGACACAGTAAACCACCACGCTACTATATTTACAAACACTAGTGTAGTGATTCACGAAAGTGAAAGTGATACTAAAACCACCCAATATCAGTGTCTCTGTTTCAAGTTACATTAACTATATACAGTGAACACTCGCTACTTCGTACTACTTATTGAAATATTAAAAATTTTATTGCTCTCTTTTAAAATTTGATGACTCTGCATTCAAATAAGAGAACAATCTTAGCAGAAGAGGCTATGTCATGTTTATTAATTTATTGAAATATTAAAAACGAAACTTTTGTATATGAGTGTACAATTAAGAACATTTCATCAGTGTTATACGGAAGAACATAACGTTAGACAAACAACTTTCAAAGAAAAAACCCACAACAAAAATAAGTAACAAGGACTGCTTACGTACAAGTTGTTTGTCACTCTCTCAGACCAGTATAAAAGCTTAAAATTTTGGAACTATTTATCTTTCAATCTTCATCATTCTTTGTCTTCGCTACTCCGTCTTTGAAGCTTCGACGAAGATGGTCAACATCGAGCTGAGAAAGAGACCTCCGTTGTGTGTAAGTTATTTACCTTTTGAATAATTCAAGTCTCTTAGAAGAAGTAATTTCTTCAGGCAGTCTCCTGCTATGGCCTCAAGTATAACAGCTCTTAAAGCTAAATTCATCATTTGTTAATGAATTAATATTGTAATATTTGCAGACCTTTGAGCTCACTTAATATTTGATTTGATGATATCACGTCTGCACATTTGTAATAGATGATATAGAAATCTCTTGTAATAAACATATACATTGAATTCCTTTCTTTCATATACTACCAAATTATCGTTTAGCTGTTAACTTGAGTAATATGATACTAACCACTATACACATACCAATTAGCATTAACCACTATACGCATTCAAGGTTCATAATCAATAGATAAACTAAATTTTTAAATTAAACACTAGCGTGTCTGAAGACGATTTCCCTTGTTTGACAGTAGCGATTTCCTTCTCCACTCTTTTGCGGCAGTTGGAGCACATTTTCTGGCCAGGGATAACGATAATGTCTAGATGTTTCCTGATTGGTTTAGCAAGTTCCAGCGTCACTGTTCGCAAATCACTTCGCACTATTTTCTTGTGCCTTGTAAAAGGATCACAACCTTTCTTGTGAGCTAGTCCATAGTGATGCAAATACCACTGTTTATGATGAAAACAAATAGTCAGGTTCTCATTGGTACCTTGTAATTTAGACCTCCACAAAATAAGTTGAACTTCACTCACTGCGAAAGTTTCATTATTAACTGGCAGAATTTCCTTCATAGAACCATGTGTAGTTTGGTGGCATTTTGAGCCTGGATGTGCACAACCTATGCTGCAAGGAGGTAGGTCAGTTTCAGTAACTTCAGATGAACCTTCACCTTTCATTTCAATCCTAAAAATGAAATCAGAAAATAAGTAATTATTTAATTACTGTATACATTAGTTAATTAATTTATAAACGTAAGTAATTACAAATCGCAATATTGCAAATTATGCAGCCAATGATGCTATTCTCTAATTCAAAATGTGTCACAAACTATGAAACTTTTGCTTTTCAAATTCTCTTCTTTGTTGTTCCACACTCTTTGTTCACCCAGGATACTTCTAATTTCTGCCACATAGTAACAGCCATGTCAACTAAAAGAGGCAGGAGGAAAATTTCAACAATCCTTTTTCATTCATTTTGACATTTTTGAATGTAGTACATCACATGCTCAAATACTCAACACGATTTTCACATCGTTGTATAAGAAATTTCACCCTCTTTCAGAATATCTAGGAATTATTTCTGTGAATCTGGTACTTTTTGAAATAGAGCCATTTTTGTACGTCTAGTTGAGGCTTGTTTTTCAAGCATACTTTTTACTAGTTTTTTGTACAAAAGTGCACTTTAGGTTGATGATATGGCAAATCTGACCACAGATTTGAAATCTACAGACAATTCTGCATCAGAATGAATAGGTTTGTTGTCTCAAAGGATTCATTCATATCAGCATGTTATGAGGGAAATTTTAAACCTCGATGCACCATTTCCGGCTGTCGCGATTGAACTTTGTGCCTACCATGTCCAAATTTTGATGGACCATAACATGGGAACGGGTTGAGCGAGAACTCTGAAATTTTGCACAAGTTAGTTTTGGTGGTTGTAGACCAAGTGTACCAAATATCATTAAAATCTGAGTCGGTGGGTGACATTTCGGTTTTTCGCTGGATGAACTGACGTGGAATGACCCATAAGTCAATCAGATTTTAACGACAACTTGTGGGACCCTCCCGTGTTAGTAGTTTTATTTCATAGATTATAATTTTGTAAGAACGATTTTAAGAATTGTTCTCTATCTCGATAGAGAGACAACTGAAAGACCAGCGAACTATAAATCCAAATTGTATTTACAAAAAAAAAAAAAAAAACTTTCCATTTAGATTAAAATTTATGCTTCAAGAATATAACAAATCTCGGACGAAGTGCTACATAAAAACAGTATTATAAATACAATTGGCGCTATATGAAAACAATACTATTAATGTTATAACGCAGTGCTTTTTGTGGGGGTACACGTGACCTTAAACTTTGGGGCAGACCCACTCGATAAATTCAGAATCTATAATGCACAAGAGTACTTGTTGATCCTTTGCACTTTTGTTTAAATCATTGTAATTAGTTTGTAATTCGTTATGTGCTATTTTGCATCTTATTTACAAGTGCAAACGCTAAGTTTTGGTTAAATTATCAGCTGTAATTTTGAACTGGTCGCACCCCTAACCAATGTTTTAGAAAAAAACTCTTCCTGTAAATAATATAATATAGCAAGACTCGGTATGTACGTTTCATATACTCAAATGACACTACGCCATGTAACTACGTACAAAATGACTGGAAAATGATATATCGTGGCGGATATAAGTCCTTGCCAAAGTACTGTTGACTGCTTTGAAACCAAATGCAGAGTATAAGAATTAAATCTGTAATATCCGTAGTTTGGCGTGGAGAAGAAACAAAATTATGAAGTAAAGGTATTAATATAAACTATGTTAGAGATTATTGACATATATCTTCATAAAGGAAATATGAGAGACGTTATGAAACGAAGAAAAGTAACTTAGAAATGTGTAAGTAGAAGCAAACAAATCTAATGTAAACACACTAAAGACGAATCATTTACCGCGTAGTAACCGTGGTTCAATCCTTAAGGCGCTTGACTAGTACTTAAGGTTCTCGGATCGGAGCGACAGAGTTCTTTTTTTCCCTTTACAATTTGTGGTGGTTAGGGACTGGCGATTACACACGTTTTATTATCTTCAGATACTTGAACACTCGGATGTTTCAACAGTTGAAATATCAAATCATTATTATTATTATTATTATTATTATTATTATTATTATTAGTAGTAGTAGTAGTAGTAGTAGTAGTAGTAGTAGTAGTAGTAGTAGTATCTCATAAAAGATGAAATGTTAGGGGCTCATCTTCGTTCAGGTTGTACCATTACAAGCAGAATCGTGATAATCAGAGCCCCGCACGGGCCGGGCGCGCCCGATTCGGCCCGGTGCCCGGCCCGGCCCGGCCCGACCCGTTTCAAGTAATATCAAACTGGACCGGGCCCTAACCGGGCCGGGCCGAATCGGGCCGAACCGGGACGGGCCGGAACGGCCCGGCTCGCCCCGATAGTCTGAAAGACGGTTCGGAAACTAATGTTGTCAGCCTATTTGTTTTTTTAATGTCCTCCACTACCTCTATTTTTGCTGTGTTTGTACGGTCTTACTGTCAGCCTATGTTAATCGTAATGTGTTTGGGAAACTGACTCTTTATTCAAGACTGTGATGTACTGGTAATACTATTACTATTACTACTTCTACTACTACTACGACCACTGCTAATACTACTACAAGTGCTACGACTTCGCGTCAGAGTTGACATGTCTGATGGTACCGAATTTACCTTTTAAGTACAGAATAAAATTGAGAAATGCTAGTTATTATGGCCGGTCTGCGTAGAATGTGAGCCGATGCTTGATCTACGAGGGAGAATAGTGGCTCAATAGAAAAAACACTCACATCTGGTGCTGGAGGTCGTCGGATCAATCCCTGCTCATGCTATGTGAGCTTTGTTGTGGACAAACATCGTGTGCATGGGAGTTTCTGGGGTGGTCCCGCTTCCTCCAACTGTTTTCTTTCCACCAATTCATCCCATCATCATCCATTCAGCTTGAGCCGTAGTTACCTAAAGAACGTATGGTAAAGTCAAGTACTTCACCTAGTAAGTAGAATTTGGTACGCTACCATTGGACCACGGAGGGCAAAACCATAAACTGGAGTAGTATAGATTTAGTCTGGTATCCTTCAAAAGATACCGCGCCTTGATAAGATAGCTAATGGATTGTTTAATTAAGGATAAAGGCAGATAGTGAGTATAGAAGGATGTGATGCAATAGGCTTAGGAAAGGGGAAAGGTCAATTGATTGATAAAGAGCACGTGATGTGTTTCACAATGATAGATGAGGAAATAATGTTAGGAAATGAGAAAGGGTGAATGACCACTATGAAGGTCACAGTGGATGCTCCCTACCGCATGGTCCCTGGTTCCCAGGGCCACACCGCATGGCACCTGGAAATGGCCCCTGGAAATGGCACCTTCCCTGCCTTGCAGCTTATGTAATGGTTCGTAACATTTATTCTTTTGTATGGCAAGCCATACTCCTTGTTAAAAAGCTTATTGGTAAAAACAGGACCAATACGAACAGCATGTGAGAAGATAAAAGGAAATGAGCCCTGTATAGGGACCGTGGTTTTATAGGGACACCCTCCCCCTCTTTAATGAATTTTAAAAAAAATATGAAATTATATTTATGTGGACACAGGAATTGAACTGGGGAAACCCTTTAATAGGAAATAACTTTATTTTATTTTATTGCATTATTTAGCCATACTTGGTGTTCGTACTAAAGACGGAGTCTTGTTCTCGCACATTCATCACCGAAGAACTTAAGACATGAACTGAGGTTTAGCGCGCTTTGGAAATCCGGATGAACTGAACTTTGTACGATTAAATAAACTTGTTGATTGACGAAACATCATGTGACGATGTGTAATTTAGAACCTTGATACGTGATTAAACATCATGTGATAAGTAATTGGTGCTACAATCGTATGATTAAGTAACACGTGATGAATCTGAAAGTACTTTAAATACAAGTCCTAAGAGAGAAAATATATAAAGACACACAATGCAATCGTATGAGAAGAAGGACCACTGCGATATTAATATTGAAGCATCATTATCTGATGCTGAAACAGAATTATATGAATCATCTTCAGATGAAGAATTTTATATTCATGCAATAGATTCACCAGTATTACCAGTTTCAGAAACCCCTGCATCATCACCATCTTCATCAAGATTTTGGAGTTTAGACTGTTCTTGTAATAGTCAAAATGTGGACCGAGAATGTATAAAGAAAGCTATTGAAAAATGTGAATTTAACGACACGTTAATATGTGATGGTTGCAGAGAAGGATCGTACCATGTGTATGCGCATGATTGTATGAATTTACCCCCAAAATCATTGGAAGTCCGTGCTTGGAGTGTTATAGCAAGCCCTAGTGTTGAAGATGATGTGTTTTATTTGTATGCCAACACCCACATTATTGGAATATTAACAAGAGAAAAATTTTATGAGACATATTTGGAATTAGTAAATGATATAGACTATTTCCCGGAATTACTAGAGGTTCTATTAAGAAAAGACAGAAGGAAAAATGTATCGCAATAGTGTGAGTGTTTTATGTGTGTTATGTAGTGCTGAAAACATTAATGTGAATTGTGTATTAAAAACAATAAATGTATACTTACGTGAGAATAATCCGCTGGATTGCAAATCAAGCACTCTTCATGATATTGGATCATTTGCAGCAAAGTATTTATCTCTTGATAAAACTCTTGGTGAACGTTTTGAATTGTATGAAAAGAACATAGTGAAATCTCATTTATATGCTTTATGCGTAAAACTTGTGATCTTTTAAAAATACAGAATTTGTTGAACAAATTATACCATATTTCATTCAGCGCACAAATGAAATTTCACCTTGCGTAAATCAATACATTATTGATATTCAAGCTTTTAAAATGTCTGATAACGAATTTATTATTCGTGAGTTTTGTCTTAGCGCATGTGATGATACAGTAAATTTCCATTGTTTGGTAAAATCACCAATAGAATATAATTTATTGTCATTAGGTTGCCAAAAACAAATTGAATGGCTGACATTGAATTTACACGGGTTGAATTGGGATAGTAAAACAGGATATACTGTATCATTTATACGTAACCTTGTATATGAATTATGTGCTATGAATTCAACCTTTTATTGTAAAGGTTTAGAAAAATCTCTTTGGATTAAGAGAATATTTGCATTAGATAATGTTATTGATTTAGAAACAAAAGAATGTCCAGCATTAAATGATTTGTGTGGAAATACATTTAACGAATATTGTTCTTTTCACAAAAATGTTGTAAAGAAATCAGGATGTGCATATCGTAACGCACAACAGTTGAATTATTGGTGGAAATATGAAAGATCATTAGCATTAACTAATGCATTATCAAGATTGTAACGAGGATTTGTAAATTAAATGCATGAATATAGTATAAAAATTTTTATTGTAAAAAATATATACAATAATAAAAAATAAAAAAAATTATTGTTTTTTTAAAATGTTGTTTACATGTTTATAAACAATATCATCATTCTTTTTTAAATTTTTGTTGTTAAACAATTTTAAACACTTTTCAAATGATTGAGTGCGAATAATATGATGCAAAAAATATAATACAAAGTATCCGCATACCACAGAATCATCGTGCTGATATTGTTCACTGTTTGTAAAATATAATTTAGTATTTTGGATATTTTTTTTGTTTCCTTGGGAATGTCCATAGCAAGACTGTCAAAATAAAATCCATGTTTTTTATTATTAATGTACACTGCTACCCAGTGTGATCCACTTGAATCGGATGTATCAAGATTAATTACAAGTGCTGCAGGTGGTTCTACCATTACAGGAAGTTTATCAATAGGATAAATCCCGGTAACACTTGCACCAGTCACTTTATCAATCACTAACACTTTTAACAATTCGTCACTATACATGATTATTATTTTTCTTAATTATAGTAGGTATGTAATTATCACTGTTTTTCACATGTAAAACATAATCATACACTTTTACATATTCACTATATAGTAATGCTTCATGAATACTGCACCTATATTGTCCAAAACGATGTTTATTATGTGCACATTTGTGAACGTGAAAACTTAATGCAGTATACTTTGGACAGTCTATTTCTTCCAAATTTGTAACATTTCTTTGCAGAATTTCTTCAAGAAAGCACTTTCTAGTTAATCCATACGTGTAAATACTGGTGGTATTTGAACAATATGATTGAAGTATTTCCTTAAGAAGTGAATACTCTACATCGCCTTCGTGCCAGGTAATGCCATATACATTTTCACTTAGATATTTGTTTGTATTTATGATTGGCTCAGACAGCTTATTTAATGTATATGGTGGTTTAAATATCCAATTTTGTAAAAACGGAACGTCAGGATTTACAATTGCTAGTTCCTTTACAATAAATTCCTCATCATTATTATGGAATGCGGAGAAGTGTACAACAACCCTCATTCTACTCAACTGAATAAATTAGAAGGTGTTATCAGTATAAATATTTCTATCTTTGTCTATTTGTGCTAACGAGTCAAATTGAGCATAGACAATACATGTAATTGGTTCAGTTAAAGTTTCTGAAAATTTACAGGAGAATCACGAACTACATCCCAAGTGTTGTCATCTAAAGTTCCAGTTGGAGATAGAATAAAAGCACACAGAGTAACAGTAACAAAGTAACAGAGTAACAGTAAGAGTAACAGTATGTGAATAATTTTGATAATATATACCAGTACCTGATATCAGAGTATAGTAACTTAGAAGGTATAAATCATTATTAAAATCAGGAGTAAGGGGGTTGGGAGGGAATGATTTTGATCCAACATGTAATTGCAGTTTGTTAACGTTAAAGTTGCGGAATTCATATGGATTAAGATGTGATTTTCCATTGAAGGGTGTGTTGGAAATGAAACCAATAACCAGACCTTTAGGAACATTACCCAGGAAGAGATTATCAAGGTTATATGACTTGACTTGTGCAGGACTAGTATAAGATCTTGTTTCTACTCTCGTGAGAGGTAACTTGGCCGTTTCTGAAACCATTCGTGTATTTAATTGCATAGCTAAATCTGCAGCGAACTCAATACGACGTACATGTAGAATAACTTCTTCAAGTGCAACTTTATAACTTGTATTTTCAGGAGACATTAAACAAAAGTTATCTTTACTACGATGTAATTTTACACGTAAACTTACTTTATTAGGAAGCATACGATCTAAACTTACATCAGCATGAAGACGTCCGTACATTTCAAAAGATTTACTATTTTTTATTTTATTGGCACGCTTTTGAAAACCATCATTTGTATTATCTAATTTATTAAAATTTTTTGCAGTATCTTTATGCCACATAGCACATGCTAAATGTGTTTGAGAAGCATCATGAGAATAATTTAATAAAGTTTCAATGTATGCACGATAAGGATAAGATCCTGATGAAGAACTAATTAATTTATCATTTAACGAAATATCAATTTGACTAAATAATGAATGTAGGAAATTATTTACTGGTGCAACAACATCATCATTAACTAAATTTTTACCATCATCTTTTGTAATTTTAGAACGTACATAAAGATATAGATATGCGGGATGAATAAATTCTCCTGTTTCTCCAGGAATAACAAATTCAATTGGTCCTTCGGATATTAATGTAGAAATAGGTCGATATTCAGCATTTATAGTTGCTTCAATAGCTGTTTGGGTCATTGGTATTGAAAAGAAATCAAATTCATTGGTACAGCATTCAGAACTATCGGAATTTAGGAGCGACATTATGAAAAGATATCGTTTATATGTTTACGTTTTGTTGGTGGTCCAAAATTTACAATTGCAGGAGCCTTTCTTTTGGTTGACCGTCTCTTACCACTACCAGTTAGCAACTGTCCAACTTTATTAATAGCTTTTGTCTTTAAATTATTACCAGCTTCTTTTACACGTGCACGAACCGCTTCTTTAAATGGTTTATTTTCCAATACATCACCCGCAACTTGTATACCGGTTTGCAATGCTTGACGTCCTACAGTTTTTGCACCTTGTTTAAGAAATGGTAATGCAAAACGAAATAACCCTTTAAAGAAACTCCCTATATCATGTCCCCTTTGATATGCAGGTCCTGAAAAATATGATATTCCACGTCTACGATGTAAAGTAACACGTCTAGATCTCATATTATTATTATTATTTAACAGAAGAGCGTTTAAAATGAAGTGTTACGGTCAGTGTCCCAGATCGGAATGGCAAATTTCGCCCTGCATGATCTTTTAATAGTATTTCAATTGTATTAAAACAAAATTTTGCAAGTGGCATATAATGAATATATTCAAAGATAATTGTTTGAACTTTTCCATATTTAATATCTGAAATTGTTGCTATACGTAATAATGGTGCTTTTGTATCACCTAAAAATTGATATTGTATAATGTCGGTATCAATAAAAATTTGATGTGGATATCCAATATCTACGTATGGCTGTTTGAATCCACGGCGTTCTTTTACAAGATCTAATTTTTCAGAAAAACCTAATTGTAGAGCTAATGTAGGTGACAATGTAACAGATTCTACACGTTCATCGCATTCAACACGTACAATATTTGAAAAGCTAAATTGTATAAATCTTGATAATGTATTTAATTCATCTATGAAATGATGAATGGATGGATAATATCCAACAACAACTTTATTTTTCATAGGGTCTGCATTTTTAAATTTGTACCATACAACATTTTCACCTTCGGTGACGTTATAACATGTTAATGGAATATGTACTTCACTTAACCCTACGTACCAATCGGATTCTGATAATCGTATATTATTTTTTAACTGATTAATAAAATGTGTTGAATTATTTGTAGGGTATGCATTTGTACTAGCGTTTGAAACTAATGTAATGTAAAAAGTATCATCAATACTTTCAGAAATCATTTTCGTTTAAAGTGAAGTGTTTGAAGTCCCGAAACGAAATGGTAATTTTAAACCGTGTTCATCTTTTAAGTTTACTTCTATTGTATCAAAATATTTCTTTTCAACTTTAACATAATGTGGTGTATGAAACACAAAAGATTTTACATTACCGTGTTGTACATTATATACACTAAGTTTTCGAACTAACGGTCCAATATTTTGTTGATGTTTTACAATATCAACACATACATTAATTGAATTGGGAATATTATAATCTAAATTACATGGAAATTTACCCCGTGATAATAATAAATCAACATTTCTAATTTTTGTGTATACTACATTTTTAATATCGTGTGTATTTTCATTAATAAATCCAAAAATATGTTGTAATCCTGGTGTAATACCAATCATACATTGATCTTCTAATTTTAAAGAATGTTTAATTACAATTTGGTTTTTATTTTGTAAATATTGTAACATACGAACATTTTCAGGAATTAACTCAAGAATAGATTCGATAGAAGAATAATATCCCGGTGTAACACGAACATGATGACGTTCAACTTTATCATCGATAACAGTAGTAATTATTATTTCTTCATTTTCACCAACATTATAAAAACTCCACGGAACATTAATTTGTGTTAATGCAACACCCCATTCCCCATCACTTAAATCAATAGGTTGTGCTAATTTAACGCGAAATGAAGATATTGTATTATTATTAAAAAGTTTACTACTGGCATTTGAAGGAAGAGTAACGTAAAATTCATGTGTAAGGTTTGAATTCATCTTGCAGACTGAATAGAATCGGATCTAATCCATGAATTCATACTTGACGGATATCCCAACCATTTTACATACATCCAACCATTTTTACGTTTTAATACTTTTTCAATGAGATAAGTTTTTTTGAATTTATAATTACATTTTGTAATTCTTGTGCATAAAATATTCCTTTAATTTCTTCTCCATTCCAATCTTTTAATTTATAAGTCACAGAATTAGTTTTAATACATTTATCAACAATAAATATTTCTTGTGACCATTTAGGTAAATATCCTTTTTCCAATATATGTTTATACTTACTAACACGAACATAATCACCCGGACTAAATTTACAACTTGTATTCTTTTTAATACAGTATTTCCGTATAATGTTTCCCACACTTGATTCACATTGGAATCATTTACTTTTGCAGGCGCCATTTTAATACTTGAATGATATGAATGGTTATAATTATTGACAATTTGATCTAAGACATTAATATATCGATAAGTATTTTTTGCAGTAAAGTAACGATACAATTTTTCTTTTAATGTTCTTATAAAACGTTCTGCTAAAGCACATTTAATTTCGGAATGAACACTATAATGATTAATTTCATATTCTTTAAACAATTGTTTACATGACGATTATAAAATTCTGTACCTAAATCGGTTTGGTCAGTAAACACGGGTAACTTGAATTTTTTTAAAATTTTTCTTATTTTTTACCATTTCAGGACCTTTCTTTGTTTTTAAGGGGACACAATATGCATAATGTGAAAAAATATCAATACAACATAATATATACTTATAATTATTATTATACTTTGCAATTTTTTGCATATCTGCCAAATCCATTTGTAATGTTTCATTTTGTGCACTAACATAATACTTTTTCCGTTGAAAAACTTTACGAATTGGTGCATGCAATGTATATGCATTTTGAGATGCTAACCAATTTTTAATTTTCTTTTTGGATAATTTTGTTTTACGATGTAATGTTTGTATACTCGATAAAGAATTAGGATTTGAATAATCATAATATATTTTTGATATTTTTTTTATTTTTACATACTATATTCTTTCCAATGATTAAATAAATTAAATACTGCTTTAGGACTGGATGATTTTCTTATTTTACGAATACGTTGTCTACTACTACTATTCAGTTTTGATGCTGGTGTGCCAATAAATTCTTTAGGAACATTAAGATCTAATAAATTTTTAAATTCATGAATACCTATAGGATTTCTTGAATTTTTTCTTGTACGAACAACATCATTTACTAAATCTATAATATTTGAACCAGGTATTGTTTATCCTTGGATACGTACTATGCCAGACTTATCCCACTGAATTTTATCGGAATTTGTCAACTGCTTTAATAATAGATCTGTTTTCCTACGTAGTGTTTTTGGTACTGATTGTAAAATGTCTGATACAAATGGTAAAATAGAAGTATTGTTATCACGTTGCAAAGCAATTGATGATGATCATTTTTCTTCTTTTTGTTCATCCTGAATAACGGGTAATGTAATAGTCTTATGTGAAGAAGAAGATGTATACTGTAAGTAACGATGCAAAGCTTGTTGATATAATTTGGATTTTTTGTTGTACACTAATATCATGACGTTTTAAAATATTATTCATTTCTTCATCTAAACGTGATTGATGTGAATCTATAGATTTAAGATTAGAATGAATTTCATGTATTGCATTTTCAGGAACTAAAATCATTTTACGTAATTCTGACATAATTATCGACTAAAAATACTACTGCCTACTGCTGCTAGAAGTGGTCCCAAAATTAATGGTAGAAGTGCGCCACCTTTTTGTAGTAACAACCTCTTCTTTTTCTTTAATGCAGTACGCTGCTGAGATAAAGCGCGAAAGATCTTTTTATGTCTACGTAATCGTTGCTTCTGGTGTGAATTTAAAGGGATGTTTTCTTTTATTGTGTTTTTAGCTACTTGAGAAATTGTTCTTATTAAATTCCCTAAAGCATTTTGTAAAATTTGTTTTCCTTTTGTATTTTTGCATTTGCACAGAGCACGGAGCGTGTTGTAGTGTTGTTTTACCTTCAACATCTTGATAGCAACTAAATGAAAATTTCTGTATGCATGTTTTTTATGTTGGCGTATACATGCATGATTTCATTAGGAAAAATATTTGTACGTATTCGCAATGCATCGTTTGTTTTTTGGGTTAGGTCAAATAAGAAATAAGTGTGAGGCTCACGTGTTACCTCTTCGAATACATTCACGATTTCCTTACTATATCGAGGCATAATTTGCCTTGCTAAATATTGTATTTGTAATTTATCACGCGGACTTTTAAATACTATAATATAATGTGCATTTAAACTAATATCACGTGCATGTTTTCCTTTTGGAAATAAATTTTGAATAATAAATATAACATTCAACATTTTATGATGTGCATACTTTGTAAATAAATTAGCAACATCACCATTGGTTTCTGACATTAAATCATCAAGTATTAATGATGAATTTTCTTTAATTTCAAAATTATTCATGTCAGGTATCCCTTCTACAAAACGTATTTTTGCATGTGCATCCAGGTTTGGTATTACTGCACCATAGCACCAAACAATATCATTAAATTTTATACTAAACATTTGATCACGTTCATTAAGTAATCGATTTACAAAACATGTTTTCCTGCCCTTGATGGACCCGCAAGTAAAATGGTAGAGGGATGTTGAAACTTTAACATGTACTCAAATGAATGCAAACAATAGAGCTTTTGCTTTATATACACACACATTCAGAAAAAAAGAGATAGAGGTTTCTAAGAAAACAATCTACGATTGTTTTGAGCTTCTATAAGATGCAAACAAACAAATAAATAATTAACAATAAGCTTCTAATGAAGCGAAGGAAAAAATAATTAACAATGAACTAACGATGCGAAAGAACAAGAACAAATATTAAAGCTTTTGAGTTAAAATAAATTATTTACACTCAGAGTGCTCCTAGAACTTTCCATAGGAAATTTTAATAATGCGCTTCTATATGAAGCATACTAAGTAAAACCATTCACACAAGTCACATTTACTCGTTCGTGGGCCTAGATCCGTAAGGTAAAGTCGCACGTTTTCTTATTGGTATATCGTCATTTACGTCATCTTCGTCAACACGTTTACGTTTATTTACCTCACGGTGTGTCTTAGTCTCCGTACGACTAAAAATGCGGAACACTGGTTTACGCACAATACTACTTGGGTTTTCTATTACTGTGGACTCTAATTGTCCAGACACTAATTATAGAAACTCTCAAAGTTAATTTTTTGAGAGGTCCTATCGTTTAGTGTTATTTCCCTAATTTTGAGTATGTGCCGAACATCCCCTTTGGCATTAATCAGCCTATAACAATAATTTTTCGCGCCTAAACCGTAGAAAGTTGTAAATTACCAACCTTCTTGAATTTCATCTGTTAGATCACCCAGATAGTTTCCAAGTGGTAACAAAGGTTCCTCATCTTTTTTCTGTATATACATAATACTGTCAGTGACACAGTAAATGGCTCTGTCTGGTCCTACAGTCGTTAGTAATTTATAAAGTTCAAGTCTAGCCCACGAAGTAATAACAGCAGCTATTATGACGTTTGAAAATTCCAGCGGGACATTTTCAGTTTCATTATCTCTATATGTGATAATTAAGTGATCATCATTAAGCACTTTGAATTTCATACCTCACCGACGTTAAATACCTAAGAAACTTAACTTCGTGACTAACAATTACACTATGTGACATATCATTGCACTGTCCCCATTTGCCATATAATGAATTGAGGTAAAGTTTTGCACATTGCCTCAATCCCGGGTTCGTCCTGATGTTATCATAATTTAACTGTATGCCTTCATGAGCCTAATAGCCCTCGATATATTTTTGTTTGTCTCCTTCATTTTTACAATAAGCAGGAAAACCAGAGGCTTCCTGCTTCATCTGAAGGAAGAAATTTACATAAGTTCCGAACAAACCACCTGAATTCCCCTCTTCAGGATCCATGAGTTCGAATTCCCATATTTCATGTATATCGAGTATTTTGTACCCTTTTTGAAGAGCCAGATGTAACTCTGGAGTACAAAAGGTACCTGTAATAGCACACTTATTGTCACTATGAGTACAATCATCAGTGTTTTCCTCTTCCATACATGTCCGGCATAAACAAAAAAGTTATCGGCCTCCAGCCACATACGGAATAATCGTAAAATACAAGTTTTTTTGGTTCAAAATAGTGCATTTTACTACACCATGAATACTTTCCACATCTGGAAAGTCCGGCCCCGTATGTATCTTAGGTGATGTATTTTACGAAGTTTTATCGGCGTAACATAACTTCTCATTACCCGTACAATTCACATAAGATTTGAACACTTCAGTGCGTCCGCCATTGTAACAATTCTTGGGAATAAGGAAATCAGGCAGGTTTGTACAATGTTCCTTAATAAACCTTTGTACGTCCTTATCCGTCTTTACCTTTTCATCCCAAGAACATTCCCAGGTTTCGTATAGATTTATACCTAAACGTTTTAGGTACTTTCGGCGAAGCATTGTTTGTTCATATCTTTTTCCATTGTGTTGCATGAGTCTTGAGCGTCATGTAAAATGTCGTTACGGTTGAAAGGGTAACAACGCGGGCACGAGTGCCAATAACAACCATAAAATTCGAAGGCAGCGTTGAGTCCCTCATGCCATCCATCAACTTGGTACCTACCAATATACTTTTCCCCACCTCTCCTAGCATGCTAGATTTCTATCCCTAATTGTTTTTCCATATACTTAAGCCATTGCATAGCTTTAGTACTATACTTTGTCTTATGATGGAAACCCAACGCGGGAATTACGGGAACAGTATTTTCAGGTAAGTACAAAGTACGATATGTACGCATTACAAGACCTGCAATGGTTGACGATGTAATGAAACATTGCAAACCATTCGTTTTCTCTTCAATAATGTCACTAAATTTGATGATCGCTTCTGCTAGAATTCTAACATCGTTCTCGCAATAAGACAGCATTTCCTTTTCAAGGTTAAACTCCTCGCCACTTGCCGCACGTTCTTGGTGCTAGGCTATTAATTCTTGTTTTTCTTCGGTCCTTCGTCCTTCAGGGTCATAGAGTTCAAGTGGGGATAGGGACCAACATAATTTTGATTTTCCTCGGTGTTAAATAAATATGGGAAATCTCCCTTTCTTAAATTTCCGCGCAGGCCTAAAGTTTTGGGAAGTCTAGATAATTTACATCCAATAAATAAATAAAAATCTTTAAAGAAAATACGATTACCAATATTAATATTAAAAATTTTCTGACCCTGAATTACCACATTAGGAATAAGATGCTGCTCTTCTATTAGATTTCTAAGGCAGAAAAGACCATCGTATCTGCTACCATTATGTGCAATACAAATTATATGGCTAAAGTCAGGTCGGTCTGCCAATACATGGTTAATAAAGTCCGTCATTGTCTTAAAAGAAAACGAACGATTTCCATTATTATCACCACAAGTTTTACAGGACTCATTAATACCTTTATTCATACAGTTGTGGCAAATATGCTTACAGCATACAAGTACTACCACATGTTCCCTTTCACCGCGCGCATTTGGTGCCTTTAACATCGTTTCTATATCATATGCAATGTACATAAACCTATCAGTATGTACAGGCTTTTGTTGTTGTACAAAACATGTATGAGTGATATCAACATGCTTACGACAAGTCGTGCAAAAATGTTCACCACACACAGTTTGATTTTCGACGCCTGTTATCAAAGATGATACCACAATTATTGCAAATCTTAACATTATCACACACAGATTTTCCGCCTTTATTACATTTCTTATGATTTTGAAAACAAGTACCCTCAGCAAACTCTCTATTGCACGCATTACATTTAATTTTATTACTATCATAATTTCGTACGTGTTTGCATTCACAAAGAGAACACCGAGTTTCACACTTATGTTTATATGCTAAACCATTATATGCTTGCAAACAATAATAGCAATACTTCAGTTTACCAAGTAATTTTTTAATGTATGGAATGGGTTCAAAATGGCCAACAGTGTCACCTCTCTTATAGAAAATAAAAATCTTATTTTCTGCATGCTCTCCCGGGTAACGTACTATATATTCCCGGTCATTATTTTCATCTTCCTCATACACCACAATTTTTTACTCACCACTTAAATATAATTGTATCAAATCCAGGTCTTTAAAATCACCCTTTGCTTTAACGTCAACTCCTGCCATCTCGCAGAGAACTTCTGCTTTAAGAATCCATGTATCATAATGTCTTGTTTTTAATTTATACAAACTTTGCTTACTTGCGGTGTGCTTCGTAATCCCCCAAACAATTGCCATGGGCAAGCAGTACATATTGTTTTCTATGCGTATTAAGCGCTTTTCCAAATAATCTTGATGTTTGGAATACTTTTCAACAGCACTTGCCACATTTCTTCCGTTTCCATGCATACTCTCTGCTACGTGGAAGCGAAACAATACCTCATGCCCCAAAAGGAAATCCTCATTTGAATTTAAAACTCGTTCAACTGAGGAAAGGACAGTTTGAGCAGAAAAATCGGGCTTTCTTCTAAATGGAACATACACAGACTTGTTATTTCTACTATTGCTACTATCAATGTACAGTCCAATATAATCTGTGGGGCGAGCATTAGATAACACATGTTCTAATGCAAAATAAAATAAGCTTTCAATATAGGCCTGTGGATTATCAATACGTCTTTCGTTATCCACTGGTCTAACCGCAACTTCATGGCCCGTAAGATGAAACTTACGAAACCGTTTTCTGCTCTCTCTTACTACTTCGAAGTTATGATTACTCTGATTTTCCCCCTCATTATTATTTCCACTACCACTACTACTACTAGTACTACCACTAGTACTACAGTCAGTACTATTTGTACTTTTGCCATTATTGCTCCCATATCCAACAAACACGGGATCAGGGGCATGTGAGGGGCCAGGTTGAGGATCAGATTGGTCCCCATAACCATGATTATCCTGTACACAAGGCTGATTGTATACAGGATTTTGTCCCTGGACTTGTTGCGTGGGTTTAACCACAGCATCGTCCACATTTTTAACCAATCTCCTCACTTCTTGTTCTTCATCGGAATTTAGATTTACTCCATCTAAAAATGCCAAGTCTTCATCACTCAAGTTATAATTTTCTTGAGGGGTCACAGTTATTGGTGATTCAGATGGAATTAAAGATTCATTCAAAACAAATCGCGAACCAAAATTAAAAAAGTTGGATAACTCTGTATTATTTATTCTATCTATTTGCCTTTCTCCGCACGCCATTAAATACATAAATCTGTTTTGAGCATAATTGTAAAACTCATTACTGCGAAAAAATCCGTGCACGAATAAATCAAGCACATCGGCGGCTGAAATACAATAATTTAAAAGTATAAGGTCATTACCTTCCAAAGCACGAAGAGCGTGTAGTAAAGCCTCACACCTTATACTGGCTCGATGACCTAATCCCTGTAGCTCCATTATCGCCTTCCACGTACTGAAGACATGAGGATAGTCATCAAGACCGCGTAAAACTTCATGCAGGAAAAGTTCATTAATCATATTGTTATAGGATCTTATGGGATGTCATATTATACTTTAGGATATTTATGGAATATTATCAGATATTATAATATATTATCAGATATTACAATTTTAGTAAAGTTACAATATTTTATGTCATTTAGATTTAAGTTTATTCACATCATCATTTTACTCATTAAATCATGACACACAAATATTAGGAATAACATTATGTTATGAAAATCATTTAGTTCGCTGACGCTTTATTATTTCATTACTAAAAAGCAAATAAAGCAACCTAGTTACATTATGTTAACGAGAGAATTTATACAATGTAGTTATTATGTTTACAATTGGATCAGCGTTTTCATTTTCAAAATTGAGAACAGAATGTTTATGTTATTGTAAGAATTATGTATCTTTTTGTTTTTAATAATTCTTGGATTGACAAAATTTAAATCATCCGAGAGATTGTGTCTGGAGATTCTAGAGATTTCTGGTCAGCAGAATGTCTTGTCCCAATTGAGTTTCTCAAGAATTCCACGTGCTATCTGGAGCCTGTTGTTGTCATGAATATCTTCAATGTCTGCAACCTCATTTCTTGATTATATAAAACCGTTTCCTTGGAAAGAGGAGGCAGTTAAAAAGAGAGTAGAGTTAATAAGAAGCAGTGAATAAGAATCAGTTAACAAGAATCGAGTTGATAAGACCTCAGATAATGAGAAGTTATTAAGAGATCTATTCGTAACAAGCCGAGATAGTTACTTTAATCTAAGTTTCGGAAAGATCGTTTATAAATTTTATTCGCGTACACTATCGAGTGATAAGCTCATTTTTCCATGGACGATTTATAAAGTTTGAGCTGAACTGCAGATGGGATTACTTGACAACATAGGACCAGTAGTCACCCAGGTATGATATTCTTAAGGCCAGATTTCTCTAATTTCTTTCCTCATGACCTTTCAGATATTTAATCAAGTCAATCTCGGAACACCAAATTCATTGTCCAATAAACTGTTACAAATCAAACAATATGTCTTTCTCTAAGTTAAATAACACTTCCATTGATCACAATTAAATTAGTCTTAAATCTCATGTTACACATTTGCCTAACTTTTAGGGGCATATTGAGAGAGAAATTCCAGATATTTCTCTTAGTTTAGTTCGGTCTTCTCATTCTTGCTACTATCCCCACATTCATTTCGTACAAGAGTAGACCAGGCTAACAATATTGAACTCACCAGCAAAACACAGGAAATCCATCTAAAACAAAAAAAAGATTTTGAGTTCTATGTAATAAACATAAATCTAGCAAAACAAGCAATAATCAATAATTTGCTTTGAAAAAACTATAAAAGAAACTTGTTTATTAATTACTGGTTAAAAAAACAAGCTCAGCTAAAAAATGTTGAAGGACTTGGTTTTAAAAAGTCTTGTTTACTAACTGTTGGTTAAATAATTAATGGTTAAAAGAACCTCAGCTAAAGAAATGTTCAGTAAAATGGTTTTAAAAAGTTTTGTTTACTAACTGTTTTCAATAAATATATTAATAATAATTATGAAATACACTCACCTTCTGACTCTTAGTTGTTCTTCAAACATTTGTAAAGATGGCCTCGCTAATGTTTATTTTGCAACTGCAGGGTCCACACACTGTAAAACAGGAATAATATTTTTCACTAAGTTCTATATTTTAATTCAGTACTACTACTAACACTAGTAATATTTATTTTAAAATAAGTCAAGGGTAAACAACAAGTTAGGACCGACGGCGTACAATAAAATGATATCAAAACGGGATATGATAATATATATATGTCATTACATTGAACAAGTTCACGCATGTTTTGACGCAATCATGTGGTAAGTATTGCCACTTAGCGGTCTTATTCAAAAGCATTCAGTATACTACTAAATCGTCTGCAAACGGGTTCATAAAACAACACGTCTTTGCCCAATTTTTCCGATTCCCATTCTATACGCATTTCCAATAAGAGTACACATCTATGTAGCCTTATTCCAATTCTGAAATAAGCTAAGGAACATTTTGCCCATCGCAAAATTTATTCTGAAAATATATATACCAAAAGAAAAGGTGCATCCCAATATTTATTCTGTAACTATATATACCAAAAGAAAAGGCCCTCATTCTGTACTGCGGCTCATCGCAAAATTTATTCTCTAACTATATATATACCAAAACAAAAGGCCCTCATTCTGTACTATACACTCTATAGTTAAGCTTCCCCTTAAATATTCCCTAAATAGTCCTTGAATATCCTTAGTTTAGGCTAACTAGTCTTTAAATATCCTTAGTATGCCCCCTTGACTATCTTTAGTATCCCGTAACTACCCCTTGACTATCTTTAGTAAACCCTAATTACCCTTTGATTATTCCCTAAATAGTCCCTGACCATCTTTAGCATCCCGTAACTACCCCTTGAATATCTTTAGTATGCCCTAATTACCCTTTGATTATCCCCTACATAGTCCCTGACCATCTTTTGTATAACCCCTTGACTATTCTTAGTTTGCCCCCTTGAATATCCCCTAAATAGTCTTTCACTAACACATTGTCTCTTACTAAATTGTCTTCGCATTCTAGTTTGCGTAAATAATCCATCGCAAAATCCAAAAATACGCAAATGTGTTACATTGTAGTCTGTGTTTTGCAGTCTAAATATCATAAAGGGTACTAAATCGGCTCATATTCCTACATGCTACAATACAAATTAACCTGAAGCATTTTCATTTATTTTTATTTTACAAAGTAGGCAAGACATAAACTTTTTTGCTACATGTACTAAAACTATAATATAAAAATTACCATTTCTTAGTAAAAACACAATTATTAATAAGTTATTTCAATTACTAAAGACACTTGCAATTTGCAAAAGTTAGATACGGTATCGCAACGCCTCATTAGTGGTGCCTCCTAGTGGGTGTAATCGTATTTATTTTCCTGTTTCAATGATAATGGCCCACGTGCTTTGCAATGAGTTCCACGTCGTGAATCTCTTAAAGTATTTTTTTAAAAGGTAAACCTTTTTTGTACATAATTTACTACATGAATTTTATTTTTATGAATGCTTAATTTATTATTAAAATATAAACATGTATTTATATACATTAACCAAACAATAGTAGCTTATAATGTTTCCGCCATGCGAATGTTAGCCGATAAATAAGTGCAAATTGTTAATGTTCTTTTTGTTTTAAAAATCAAATTATATTTCGTATTTGTTAATGTAGGTGCTTAAAATATAGCAATCAGTAAAAATTAAATTCGTAACAAATGTTTAGCAGATGGCGTCCATGTGAGAAAACGTGCTTGCATTTATACGGAGGCATGCGTACAATTAATAGTTTTAAAGGCGTAGCAAATGTTTACCACATGCTGTCCATGTGAAAAAAGTGCTTGCATTTATACGGAAGCATGCGTACATTTAATAGTTTTAAAGGCGTAGCAGTCGGTGTCCATGTGGAAAAACGTGCCTGCATTTTTACGGAAGCATGCGTACATTAATTACATTTAATACTTTTTAAGGCATGGCAAATGTTTACCAGTTGCTGTCCATGTGGGAAAAAATATGTGCAAATTAAATTTAGGGTTCGGTCTATAAAAAGCCATACGCGCAAACAAGTGGGCAGGGCAGTGCAAAGCCAGTATACATTTAAGTTATTTCCACAAATAAGTTCAGGGTATAGCAGTAGCGCTTAATCTATATAAAAAAGCATACGCGGCAACATGTAGGCAGGGCAGTGCAAAGCCAACGCGCAAACAAGTGGGCAGGGCAGTGCAAAGCAGGTATACATTTAAGTTGTTTCCACAAATAAGTTCAGGGTATATAGATGGGTCAATCTATATTAAAAAAAGCATACGCGGCAACATGTAGGCAGGGGCGCAAAATAAAGTTAGACTATTAATTCAATTATTCAGTATTAGCAAACGCGTAGCAACAAGTTAAAAGAAAATAATAATAATTAATTTATACATTATTCTCAAAGGTAAATAATGCTGCGTTAAGTTAGGTTATACGGTAAAGGCGCGTTAGCGATGGTCACGTTACGATAGGTTAGTAAAGGGGGCGTTAGCAATTATGGACAACTTAGGTTAGTTTATTAAGGAACCATATGGTTTTCCAGTAAAGGCGCGTTAGCGAGTATATGCATCTTAGGTTAGCTTAATAACAAAGTGTTTGAATAAATATTATAATAGATAGGCAATTTAATTTTTGTGCTAAGCAACTAATTTGTGCGCAAAAGTAATAATCAATCAATAAATAAATAAATGAATGCCAGCGCGCAGTATTAATACTAAAAATATTTTATAACGCGTTCTCAAATGTAAGTTGGTGGCCGTCTTGGGTTAAATATCCGTATTAGCGTACGCGCAATTTTGAAAGTACAAACAGCTTGTACTAGGTGAACACAGTAATTTTTTATTTCGCATTAGCGTACGTGCAATTTTAAAAAGTGCAACCAACATGTGTTAGGTGAACACAGTAATTTTTATTTCGCTTTCGCGTAAGTGCAATTGTAAAAAAGTGTGACCAACATGTGTTACATGGTAATGGTATTTTAAAATTATTTTCGTAAATGCTTGCTATAATAAAAATAGATCTTCGTGTGAACGCGCAACATTAATAGCATTTCAAACAAATGCACGGCATTAATGCTAAAATGTTTTACAATTAATCACTTTTTCTCACGTTTCAATATAAATGCCTGTGGGGCACGTTAACGATTATGTGTTTTACTTTTAAAAGTCATTAACAATTTTACATTTGTTCGTTAGCCCTAGGTTTAAATATTAATGTACAAGAGGCGCGTCAGTGAATATGTGTGGATATATACAACAACTACAATAATAACTTACAATTTTCGCTGGTCGTCCAAACTATTTAGAAATCGCAAACACGCTCAGTCACACAATTAATTACTATAAAAGGCACTCTCAGTAGCAACAATTATAATATATAGAAAAAAGGAAACATAGGGATTTATATATAAGTACTTTATATAGTATAGGCGAAACCATTTTTTCCCATAAGTCCGTGTGCTTTATTGCATATAGGCGGGGCATGCTCAATGTTCTCACCGTGGACATTGAATCCATACAATAATAATAATTGTTCAGTTCGGGGCATTAATCTCTGAGGTTAGTTTATTTTTTCGTATTACATTGTAATAACAAAATAAATGTTTTCGCCGTTCTCTGCTTATCTCAAAGTAATAACGTTTTGAAATTGTCTATATATATATATATATATATATATATATATATATATATATATATATATATATATATATTTACAAATACAAGTTCAGTTTGTGATAGGGCAAGCGTTCAATAACCCCTCAGTTCTCGTGATTTTGATTAATCTATTTTTTTCTAAATACCCGTGTTTATCGGTTTATTTTTTCTGTATCATCAGTATCAATTAAACTTGGATACAAACTCGTGATCCATCTGTGATTAACTCTGTTAGATATCACTCATGCTTGTCAATAATAAAGGTTTTTAACCTTGCACGTGATTGTTATTCAAAATTCTCATTAAGTTCAAATCATACAAATGTTTGTAGATGATTGCAAGTAATCTGGGATTCTTGTAAATAAGTAAAGTCTATAATAAAATAGCTTAATCAGTTTGATCATTCTGATACGGTACAAAGTTAATCTTGACGTCACTAAAGCCAAGCCAAACGGCTTTTCTCTCGTTCATTTCAATTTCATCGGCTCTCAAGGAAGGATGTCTGTGCATGTTACTCTTCAGCTCACAAGTAAGAAAAATGTTTTTAATAAATATTACCCTTTTCATAGTATACCTGTAGTAGGGGGTAGGAAGGGAGAGGGGCTTATTTTAAATTTCTCACATGTTGTTCGTATGGGTCAAATATGTTCATATGCTGTTCGTGTAAGTCCTATTTTTACCAACAAGCTTCTATTAAAGTGCAGGAATAAATAATGTGGTCCTGCATGGGGGCCATGGGTCCTGGGGGTCATTAACTGTCCCTGCAAGGCAGGGAACGGTCCATTTCCTTTTATCTGCTCATACACATAGTGTATGAGTATACCTTGCTATATTTTTCACTTCTCACATACTGTTCGTATGGGTCCTGCATGGGGGCCATGGGTTGGAGGTCATCCACTGTGGTCCTGGAAACCAAGGACCATTTCCTTTTATCTGCTCACTCCTTTTTTAACAGGTAGCTTCTAATAAATTATTTATGCTCACATGCTGTTCCTATGGGTCCTACACAGGGGTCAATCTTGGGTCCTGGGGGTCATTTCCAGGAGCCATGGGGCCTGGGGGTCATTCACTGTCCCTGATTAGGTGTTCCTGGAACGGTGGCTCAGCTGTTGAGCGTTCACCTCTGGTGTATGGGGTCCCTGGTTTGATCCGAGCTCTCGCCGAGTGAACTTTGTGGTGGACAAACCGTGTGGGGGGTTCGCGGCGTTCTCCTGTTTCCTTCCACTTTATTTACTTCACTATTTCATTTATTTCTCACCATCGTCTCCTTTAGGCTAGTTGGCATAACTTGGAACCACCTACCAAGAAGAATAAACTAATGGATTGGGAAGATAGACATTCAGGCTCTGGTGAATTTGATGATGAAGTAGACATCTACCTCAACATGTCATCATGTGTAAGAGAACTAGATATACTGCAGTGATGGAAGCAACAAGAACAAACATTACCAAAATTGTGTAAATTAACGCGTCAGTATCTCGTCATCCCTGCTTCTAGTGCGTCTACTGAAAGAGATTTTAGTACTCAGGAACGGAGAAATGCTTTAAAGCCTGAAACTGTTGAATCTGTTTCCGTGCTATTCGATGCGTACAAGGACATACAGTAAAGCGATGTTCATTTTGCACTATTGGTTTCTTAGGAAACCTTATATTTTCATTTTTTTTTAATATCAACTATCCCTTCTATTATATGTGATGTTAAGAGGCATTTTTGATAGCTGATATCTATACATTTTTCATTCAGGGGACTTTTGAGGTATTTTTTGATCAACAATGATATGTGTGGATTTTGTTTTGATTTACTGCCTCGCATTCCGTCATATAGCTCTGTTATTTACTTGTTACGCACCGTTCCAGGAACACTTCATCCATCCTGGGGTCTGGGTGATTTATTTGATCATTGTTTTTTGTTATTATTATTGTAGCATCGAATTATAAAGAATACAGAAACATGTAATATGATTTGGAATCTGCCGTGCTAATTGAACATTACTACAAATTGCGCTAATCTTATGAACACGCCAGTTCATGGTTTCGGCCTCCGTGGTCTAATGTAGCGGAACAAATTCTAATTGGTAGGTCAAGGACTTGACTTTCTCATATGTTCTTTAGGCAATTACGGCTCAAGACGTATGGATGATGATGGACGAATTGGTGGAATGAAGACAGTGGACGAAAACGGTCTAATCCAAAAACTCCCACGCTCACGATTTTTGTCCACAACAAAGCTCACATAACACGAGGAGGGATCGATCCGACGACCTTTAGCACCAGATGTGAATGCATTCTACTGGCCAGACTACGCAGACTGGCCATAATAACTAGTATTTCTTCGATTTTTTCTGTACTTAGATTGTAAAGTATGTACCACCAGACATGTCAACTCTGACGCTCGTAGCAGCTGTAGTAGTAGAAGTAGTAGTAGTAGTAGTAGTAATAATAATAATAATAATAATAATAATAATAATAATAATAATAATAATAATAGCAGTAGCAGTAGTAGTAGTAATAAGAGTAGTAGAAGTACAGTACTTTGCAGTCTTGAATAAAGAGTTAATTTCCCAAACACCAGTGGCGGCGGTTGGACGTTAAAAGTGAGGGGGCAAGACATGATCTGAATATTTGTATATAAATGTTAGTTTTCCTGGTTGTTTCTAACATTTTGTTTGACGAAAGGTTGTATAACTAATAGGATACTATATTTTCAGTTAAAATACCGTATATCGTATATAATAGTTTATTAAGTAAATTGAGAAGAACAACGAAAGTAGATGCTAGCCCTTTGTACTCTTAAACAACGAAAGTGTAAGAAGACATTTGATTCCTTGCTCATGAACATCTTAAAATTCTGTCTGGAAAATTGTGTGATCAGATTATTTAATAAATTTGCAAAACAAATAAATAGAAAGGATAATATTAATCATAGTAATGAATAATGATGCTTGTTTTGCAAAAGTTATATTGAAACTGAGGATTAATGAAAAACTTAATATTTAATTCCACACATGCTATTAAATGTATGTTATTACTCTTAGAAAATGAAAGACAGTAAATACTACAAGCATATGCTACGACATTTAAAGTAATATTTGCTTTTGCAACTTCTTGAAATATGTTCGTTGCCATTAGGTGCAGATTTCACTTTCTTGGAACACATCAAAACACAACAATACTTACAATCCACACTTCAGTTATACAAAATAAACTTAAAACCTAGAATTATGTTCAATTTACTTAATTTTATTGTATATACACTCGTACATCCTTAAACACAACACTTCACTCGTATATTACACTACAAAACAATGGAAAAGGTAGAAGTTGTTTCTTATCACGCTCTTTTTAATCGATATTCCTTACTTTAGAAAGAAGAAAAGACATTTTAGGAACTGTCAATTTTTGTGCAATTAAAGAATAACTTGTGAAATAGGCCCTACTTTTTTGCATAATGTTCTTTCGATTAGCTTCAAAGCGGCTCACTAACATATCGAGCCCTTGTAAGAAGAAATGAAAGTATGCTGAAATTGTGCTCCAATAGGTTATTTTTTGGGGTTATTTTCTGTGGCGATTAAAACGCAATTACTGTAGCTTTCTTTACTCCACGGGAAGACAACCAATACGTATTCACGCAACAGCAAATATTATATGGCAGCATTTTTTCCTATTAATCAGTAACACATACAAAATCGTTACATTTCCAAATGAAACTATATACATTAATTGGTTACTTAAAAAAAGTGCGGGGCAACTGCCCCCCTTTGCCCCCCCCTAATCGCCGCCCATGCCAAACACATTACGATTAACACAGGCTGCCAACATTAGTTTCCGATCCGTCTTTCACAGTGTTCGGGCCGAGTCGGGCCGGCCCGATTTGTGCCCGGCCCGGTTAGAACCCGGCTCGAGATTCGGGCCGGGCACAGAATTCAGATCCATTCGGGTCGGGCCGGGCCGTCTTCGGGCCTGGGTTTGCAGGGCTCTGGTGATAATAGGCAAAAACATTTGTTTACTGTTGCCGTTTTGCGGTTTTGTTACGAGAAGAGGAATTTTTCATCTCGTTTCTAAAACAAAACTAACAAAATCGATACCAGAGTTAACATATTACATTCGAGACACGCCAAGACTAACTCAAATTATCGTCTAGTTTTGAAGATGAGAATCGAAACAAGACGAAAAGTATCGTAGAAATGTTTCGTCTTATTTCGATTCTCGAAATAGTCTATATCCATTCTGTAACTAGCATTGTTCTGTGGACTGAAACTTACATGCTATTTTGTTATTTTGTATTTCGGAGTTCATCGAATTGTGGTGTGTGTAGGTATTTTCTAGTAAAGTTTCTATAGATATTTCTGCATATTCGAAAAATTAGTTCATTATATTCCGTACTTTTCAATGATATACAGTTATTTTTATTACAGTTACTTTTCCTTAAAACGTGCACTAGAAAACATTTTATATGAAACTTCAGTGGAACGATTTCGTTTAATATTTAGGTAGTTGCAGAGGTGTGTCCCGGAGGTCCGGACGCGCTTCCCGAAATCCCGGCTTTTCTGTAAGTTTTGCCTAATCTTAGGTCACTTTAAAAATTTTAATAGCATTATTACTATTCTTCTTCTTATTGTTATTATTACGGAAGTTTTGTAGAGTTAATTGTTCACCCTGTTCCGAAAAGGTTAAGTGCAATCTTTATGGTTGCTTCAGTCGTAGAGCGCTTAGCTCTGGAGC
Organism: Thermobia domestica; assembly: GCF_964235325.1. NCBI lineage: Eukaryota > Metazoa > Arthropoda > Insecta > Zygentoma > Lepismatidae > Thermobia > Thermobia domestica. The sequence continues at coordinate 221,405,339 of NC_137462.1, forward strand.
TTGTGTCGCTGGATATATTTCAGCTCCCGCTCAGTGCGCATTGTACGGGACAAACGCCGTGTTTATACGTTTTCTCGGTGTTCTGTTTTCTCGCACCTTCTTCATTCCACTATTTCTTTCATTCTCATTATCGACGTCCCCTTTAGCTTAGCGGTCATAACCATACAACGTAAAACTTAAAAATATAATTTTTCTTACAGCTCTTGTGAGCTCAGTAGCGCTACTTTCTACATGAAAGTTTTCTAGAAACTTTTCGTTTAACATTTAGCTATTTGCACAGAGTGGTAAAGACGTACGCAGAGGGTATTTTCTGGTGGACCGGACACTTCTCTCCAATCCCGACTATTTTGTAACTTTTGTCTAATGTTAAGGGTGATGTTACAGATTTTAATACAATCTGTTCTCGTACGGAATTTGAATACTATATTATTATTATTACAGATTTAAGACTTCAATATTGCGTCCTATTCCAACGAGATTGAGGGCATATTCGGGCTGTTATAGTGGTACATTTCTGTTCACATGAACTTGGAATGTCGTTCAGAGACTTAGCCCCAAAAAGTAAGCCTAGATCCGTCACAATTCCCGCAGATCTATAAAGTAGGAATTGCATTTTTCCTCCATTCTTTATGTAGGCACCAGTTGCAAGCTGTATATCTACTGCCAGTAGCCAAGCGTATTTAGGCTTTCAATCTCCGTAAATAACTTATGAAACTTGAAGGAGAGTCCGAAGCTCGGTCTCAAATGTTTTATTTATTTTCTAACATGAAGATATGATGAAATAATTAAAAGTGAATAACTGAAATAATTGAAAAATATTTGAAATAATTACCTCAGAGGGAATTACCACAGGACCGCTAATTTACGAAACGAATTCTCACTACCTTAATACTGCTCTGTTAAGTAAGAGGATAAAAACTCAATATGAAGTGTATGCAGGAAATTGCACACGTTTACTATTCCAATGTTTCATTAACGACGAAACGCGGATTTCGGTCATAATAAAATACTTTAGTTCAGAGATTTCAAATTCTAAATGGGAAGACAAAAAAACATACAAACACGCAATGACATGAAGAAAAAAGTGGTCTCAAGTGTCATTCGAACCCTTAACTGGCACTCCTCTTGACTGGAGCCTGATGCTTCAGATCACTCTTTTTCTGATCCACCGAAAATATCCATAAGTTGTCATAGTCGTTTTCCAGTAACCTCCAACGACAGAGACACGAACACATATACATCAAGGACATTTAAAATTTCAAAGGTTTTCCCACTAGAGATCGAAGGCCGGACCCCGACCACTCAACTATCTGACGGGTAGGATACCTGGATCGTTCCCGAGGCAAGGAAGCTTGAGTTGGACAGCATCATCCTCATGATTTTTTTCGGGACACTCCCGTTTCCTCCCACCTTCTCATTCCACCGATTTTTCGATCATAATTCACTTATTTTACTCATAGTCTCCTTTAACCTAACAGGCATAATCGTGGTACATGAAATACAAATTTCATTTCATTTTCAAACGGTTATCCGAAACCAAACCGAACCGAAAAATAATTATATTTTCTATTGATCCTTAACGTGTTTTCACAAAACGTAGAGAATTGTAATTCCATTCAAAAGTGAAATAACAGATTCATAATACCTTAACCTAAAACGAAAGCATTACATATCTTTTAGAAATTTTCCAAAATATCGAAAAGTAGCAATATGATGTCTGTTCTTAAATAAAACTAAACCAAAGTACGGTTAGGTTTCGAAATAAACCGACAGATTCTGTTTCAACCATAAACCGAACGCAAACTATTAACTCTGTTTTGGAACACGTCTAGTGCCCAGCCTGCAGTTGATGTTTCTATGGTCTCGTGAAATCAACTAGGTCATTATGTAGTGCCAATTCGGAGAGAAAGTTCCTATAGCCTCTATATTCTCCTATTCCGCCCCTCAAGTCCCATATTCTTTTCGGCCTGTTCCATAATTCATGTAATTCTGTACAGCTCTGGAAAAAAATGAAGTTATCACATTATTAATGTCACAAACTAAATACAACTTTCTTACAAGTCTGTCTATACTCTTTATTATAAATTAACTAGAAATATTACAGTTTCGGAAGTATATCACTTCCTTCTTCAGACTAGTGTCGTGTCGATCATGAACGATTAGATCATTATGAACGAATCATGGCGTGAATCAAAATGAATTATGATTCTTTCCACAAATGAATCGATTCTTCTAATGAATAATTTGTACTTTTCACTGAATTGCTTGCCGTGATCGAAATGAATTGTGAATCATAAACTGCCAGCTTGTGTGGAAGAGTTGGTAGGGATGCTTCTGCAAATGCGTTTGTAGTTGACGGGCAGTGAAAAGACAAAGAAAACCGTACGCTCCCTTTTTTCTTCCTGTGTGATAGGGTTGCTTCCTGCAAAGAAAGGAAGCCGCATTCTTAGGCCGTGTCCAAAAGTACATAGCGCACACTTCGAGGATGCACACTCGTAGTCTACAAATGGAGTGCACACTACATAGTGTACACTACGTCAAATTAGCTTTTGATCCTCACTTGATTCCAACGCCTCAGTGGTGGAACATGGAACATTGATAACAAAAGAAGGGAGAATTTCGTGTACTAGAAAAAAATAAACATGCTTATTTTTTAATGAATGATTTTCCAGTTATATTAAATATAAATATATCGTACAGATTGACAATATGGAGTAACCGTAAAATGGCTTCAGAGTTTCCTGCATGTATGCCAACAGCTTCAGCTTTGCCGTACCTGCAAATATTTGTCATTTTGGATCTTTCACGCGCAGATTAACGAGATCAACAAATGCAATACCTATATATATATGGGGGTATGTATGTGTGTGTTGTCTTATGTGCACAATAAACTATTAACAGCATGGAAACCACTAAACTATTGGCGATGTTCTATTTATTAATTGCCGGTAGCACTGGTGGTTAGGGCGTTGACGACACTATTGCGAAGTATATTGGAAGCGAAAGTAGGCAATTTGCAAGAGTGTTAGGACAGCGAAGGTACTGAGGGAAGCGCTATTTACAATAATATTGCTCAAAACTACTTTGGGAGAGAGTTCATATTGGGTATAAATGCTTCCTGTACGGCATATTACACATAGTTGTCGTGTTGTACTGTATTGCTTCAGTTACAGGTATACTGATTGGACTATTTCTACCATACTGCGCTAGTAATGAAGTTCCTTAGATGTTACTCTTTCTTTGTGAATCTATAGATTTTATCCGTAAATATTCTAACTAATGTCTCCATATTCTTAACCTACACCAAAAGTTAACACTTGCAAAGATGACAAGGAAAGAAGTGGTGGAGTTGAACAACATGAGGACAAAAATTTACAGGAAATAGCTATTATGTCACTATGAAATACAAATTTATAAGGTTCACATATACTCAAGGTGGATAACCCTAATTAAAGTAATGGTAAAAATAACAAAAAATGGAAGATTACTATCTTATCTTATAAGCCCGCTTAAATGGAGTCCTGTACATTGTATGCACTCACTACGCTTTCGGTGCCCTAAATCTCTCTCTTGTTATACACCCGCTGTCTCTTTCACATGCTTCCCACTATGAATATTTTACTCAGATACGAAACAAATCCCCTCGACCAAGTATAACCATAAAAAAACTACTACTAATAGAATAAGAATTTTATGAAAATTAAGAGACGGTTTTATGAATAATACAGTATGTCTTATGTAATCGTTCTCAGTGTTCAACTACACGGAAGTAGTTATTTGTTCATAATCGTACAGTAATGGGATTATATGAATTAAGAAGAAGGCTAGTCTTTACTTTGGCCATTTCATTCAATGAATCGTTCAATGAACCGATTCGTAACGAAGACAGAAAACAACGTGGCTTCCGGGGCTCTAACCTGTCTTCACTCGCTAACGCTCGCTCGGCAATACTATGTGAATTTAATATTAGCTTTGGTACAGAAAGGGACCAACCTAGCTACTAACCTATATGTATGGGCTAACAGGCAAGTTCTCAAAACCGGTACCGAAAGATCAAATCACTGAATCGAAGAATCGTTAACATGAATGAAATGGCCAAAGTAAAAACTTGCCAAGAGGAATTTGTGAAATCTTTGATAAATGTATGGAAAGAAATTTTAGATATGTATTTCACTTTTGGGCAGCTGTCAAAAATGCAAAATGTACGATAATCGGCTTATTAGTCTCTCACAAGTGCAAGGAAATATAGTAGCTTTGAATGGAATTTGTTTAGAATCAAGACTAGAAAATTAGTCCTATCTACCTACGAATTAACATTTGCAGTTGCAGTTGTAACTGTAGCTATAGAGAAATGAATAATCTCGGTATTCATTATTCTCTACTAGAGCTTAATATTTTATTTCATACGGAATTAATATTTGTCATTTACATGCAAATAGCTGTAATACCGATAGTCTAGTTATCTCAATTAAGCTACATAAACCATGTAATATCAAAACACAAATGTCTTTATAGCATTATTAAAGAAACTATTTGGTTGCTTTCCCTTTGCATGCTGAGAAAAACGTAAATAGGTTTGTTATCTGTGTAACATTTTTATATTTCACTTGTAGTATCACTAAATTGTATATTTATCAAATAAATTATTATTAGATCAGCTCACAAATAAATTCACCTCTACAAAAATATTAAGAATATGGCTTTTAAAATTTTATTAGATATTGCCATGTTAAGCACACAAGTATACTAACATAGTATACATCCTCGCACACTACGCACTATGCACTCGCAGACTTGTGAACTTGGACCTTTTGACGCACACTAGGTGACGTCAGTTCCGGAAATAAGCCTTAGAAACAGATTACTTTCCAAATAAACTTTCCTGTTGCTTCCTTCCCGACGTGATGTACTGGCAGTGTTGCTCAATTAGACGTAATAAGATTTTGTAGTTAATATCAACATACCCTTTATCCGTTTTATTATGATACTGTACGTACATTGGATTAAACTATTATCATCACTTTCAACTGCACTAACCAAAAAGGTCATTTTTAATGTTTCATATTCAACTCAAAGTACTATATTATGTTCAATCTAAATACAGTATTTACACAGAAAAGTGCACTGTAAAATATTTGTAATGTATATAATGGATTTGACCAATGTATATGTAGAAAGACGAACGTAGATTCTTTCTACGAAGATAATGTATTGCATGTTTCAGTAGAAAGACTTACCTACATGGAACAAAGCTTAGTGGAAAGGACATCGATCCTGGGAGGCCGGACCCCCGAATGCTCATTTGCGTACCCATGTATTTTTATGAATATACAATATTTTTCATAATTTGAAATCGTCTTAAAATCCTTTAGACCCTTGTCTGCAACCAAATACACCTGAATGCCCCCCCCCCACAAAGTTACAGAGAAATCTGCGTCCTTGCTTAGTGGTCCCTACTTTTCGCTTCACTACTATCGAAATAGTCATAAACATACAAATGGTTTTCTGAGCTTCCATGTGAACAAGAGGATGTGGGAGACCCGGGATTGATTCCCGGAAAGAGCTCATGTGGTTCGGATTTCATGTTAATCAGTAGGTCCATGTCTCATATAGCCTCGCTGCTGAATGGGACATTAAATTCAAAATCAACTAAACTTAAATTTAACTAACTTGTGGTTTTCTCTTCGGAATATAGACGAAAATTGATGATTTTAGGGGTAGCTGGGGAGAAAATTCTCAGAGACTAAGAAGTTTCCCCTGGGGCATTTCTCAGATTGGGTTCAATTAGGGTTACCAGTATTTTCGCAAATATATGTTTATCTCCTGCTTATTAAAGTAGCAGTGGCTCAGTGGTAAAGCGTCCACCTGTGATGGATGGGGTTCCTGATTTTCTTCTATTTGCACCAAATGGGCTTTATAGTGGACAAACACCATATGTGTGGGTTTTCTCTGGGTTCTCCCGTTTTCGCATACTTCCTTCATTTCACTATTTCATTCATTCTCATACTCATCGTTTCCTTCAGTCTACACGATGATAATAAGCATAGAACGTAAAACGTTTTAAGTTTCCATTTCATTCCGCGTTTATTCAAAGCCTCCCCGAGGGAAACCTTTTAAAATGGTCACAATAATATTAAATACAGATTGATGTGTCAACTCCCTTTCTTCTCTAGCTCAAAGGAATTCAGAAAGATCATTATTTTCTGCCAGTCAAGAATAAAATAGAACATATTTTAGAATATAATAGAATAAAATAGAAATCTTGGAGTATAACATCCCACGATTATGTCTTATAGGCAAAGTGAGACGAATGATTAGGGCATGTAAATGATGATGAAAGAATGAGTGGAATGAGAATGTGAGGGGAAACGGGAGTACCCGACAAAACCCACGGACATCATGATGTACACTACGAACTTAGTTAACAGTAGATCAAACCAGGGACCCCACGCACCCCTAGGATAGAATTATTGTGAGATAACACTTTACTTTAATTAATCATTCAGCTCTTCTTCACCCTGCAGGGCATTACTCTAAGATTTACAACAACAAAAGAAATCAATCAACACGATGTGTACTTTACAAAGTGTATATGACTTGGGAAATACAATATTCACCAGAAATGATTTTAACATTACAGGCCCATTGTATAATCCTTTTTGTATTTAAAACGAAAAGTATGAATGTCGCCTATACATTACACTTAAACAGGGGCGGACCAAGGGCCGGACCCGGCAACTGCCCAGGGCGCCAAAACGAGTCTCAACAATTAAATTTTATAACGTGTTTTCCACTGATTTTTTGGAGGGGGTTATATTCTTATAACGTATCGTCAATTACATGACCTTCCATTCCACCATGGAAGAAGACAGTTTCATAGAAGTAGGGGGGCTGTATCGACAAATGGAGATTTGGGAATTTGGCATGTAGAAGAAAGAGTGGGCCTATATCATGTATTTGAGTATTCATTTTTCTTTTAGAAAATGGGTTTAAATATTAAAATCACTGTAATAAAATGTATACTATAGGCTAGAACTAGGAAAGGGACGCCAAAAAGTCACTTTGCCGAGGTGAAGAATTTGCCTTGGTCCATCCCTCCACTTAGAGCTCTATGTTTTTCTGCATATTAATATGTACGACAATAAGAAGTTGGAAATAAATTGTTATAACTGCTCGTATCCCGTGAAAATCTTATGGAGTATTTTCAACAAAGTACATCCTCGAAAACTGAAATTGACAGAAAAAACGTATAGATTGCAACAGTTTTGGTCTTTGCCTCAAGCTCTAAATATGAAAATAGGATGTAAAAATAACAACAATGGGAGTAGAGCAACCGCTATTGAAACTTCATAACAGTACTACTGAAGCTTACGAGTTCCCGATCCACTCCACTCACCCCAATGCAAGCAAGCAAGCAAGCAAAAGAGTCAGTTTATCATCTCACTAGGGAGATGAAAGGACGTCCAGCCATAGGCTGCTTTGTCCAGTGAAGTTACATTTTTTGTTTGGATGAGAGTTTTTGCAGTGAGCCTGCGCGTCATACCGAAACGACAGCACGCAGAAAAGGACCCAGGTGTCCAGGTGGAATGCCACGCCTGTTTTTCTTGTCAGTAGTGAGTTGTCTGGTGTTATGTAGCTACTGGAGTGCGTTGCCTATCAAGGAAGGAAGGATGGAGGTTGTTTTATGTTATGATGTTTTTGTTTGAATTTAAGAATTTTGGATTTTCTTTTTTTTTTCTTTTTTTTTCTTTTTTTTTATTATTTTTTTTATTTATTTATTTATTTTTTTTAATTATTTATTTATTTATTTTTTTTTATTTTTTATTTTTTTTTATTTTATTATTTTTTTTTTTTCAATATTCTCTTTTGCTATTATATATTATATATTAATTCTTGTGTTGTAATTTTGTTGTGTTCTTTAACTGTGACATGTGGGTTGTTTTTATTTGGGAGGTTTTTTTTTTTTTTTTTTTTTTTATGTTAGTGATAGTATATTTTGTAAGGTTGTGTTGTTATTGCCGTCGTTTCTTCTTTCGTATTTCTGGAAGTGATCTTCATAGAATGGTTTGTTTCTGAGTTGTTGGCTGTAGTTCTTGTTCAGAGATTGAATTTCCTTGTCTATGGGGTCCAATTTTGCCAGTCTATATAGTTGTTCCTTGGTTTCGTTGAAAGCTTTATACGTTCTGCGTATCCAGTATCTTTCTGCTCTGGCAATGTCTTCTATATTTTTTCTTGAGAAGATGGGATGTCCATAGGTGAGCAGTGGTCTTATTGCGGTTTTGTATAGGTATCTTTTATTTTCTTCTTCAAGGTATCCGGTTTTGGTAAGAGGAAGGAGGGCAAGTGTAGTACGTATTGCCTTCCTCCTTAGCAATTTTATGTGCTCTTGAAGTGTGAGTTTGCTGTCTATGGTGATACCTAGATATTGCGCGGTTGGTTTAGGGTGGATGTATTGGTCTCCTATTTTGATGGTTCTTTCTAGATCACTATAAATGCCTCTGTGGTTTGTTGCAGGATAGAAGAGGATGATTTGAGTTTTGGTAGGATTCAGGTCTAATTTCCATTTCTCACACCATGTTTGGAAATAGGCGATTTGAGTTTGGAGATTTTTCAGGATGTATGTTACTGCTTTGCCGGAGGTCCAATATGCTGTATCGTCAGCAAATAGGCCGAGGTTGGTGTTGAGGTGTTGTTGCACTGGAGTATCATTGACGTACATGATGTACAGAAGAGGGGCTATCGTAGATCCTTGGGGGACTCCCCTGTCCACTGAGAAAGTTTTAGAGAGTTGGTTGTTTATTCTAATTTGGGCGGTTCTATTGTTAAGGAAATTGTTTATCCATCTGATAATGCTTGTAGGTAAATTGAAGTCTTTGATTTTGTTCAGCAGTCCCTCATGCCACACTGCGTCGAAGGCGCCGGTGAGGTCTAAGAATGCTGCCCCCCCTCTGAGTCTTTTACGAAGAGCTACTTCCATGTCGTTATATATACGGAGGACTTGATCTATTGTAGAGTATTGAGGTCGGAATCCTGCCTGGTTTGGTGTAAGTTGTTTGCTCGTGTTGAAATATTTATGCATTCTATTAACTAAGATTTTTTCCATGAGTTTTGAGATGGTTGAAGTTAGGGATATGGGCCTGTAGCTTTTGGAACTGTTCTTTGGCTTTCCTGATTTGGGTATAATAATTGTTTCGGCTTTTTTCCAGGAGGAAGGGATATATCCCGTCTTGAGGCTCGCTGTGTATAACAAGGCTAATTTGTTAAGTAGTGAGGGGGGAGCTTCCTTCAGGTGTTTGTTTCTAATTCGGTCCGGACCTGGCGCCGTATTTTTCTTTTTCTTGAGTGCCTGGTGTATCTCTGTCAGTTCTATTTCTTTTACTAATATTGTGGTGTCACCTGGATGCTTTTCTTGAAGATCTGCTATTGTTAGGTCTCTATGATGATCTATGGTATTTCTAATTTGTGTGGCTCGGTCTTGAATTTGTTCTTGTTCATGTGTCTGTGGAGGACTGCTTCTGAACTTGTCTTGCATGTGGTTTGCGAAGAATTGTAGTTTTTCTGCTGTGGTTATTAGCTGTTGTCCATCTATGTTGTTGGCTATACTACCACTAGATTTGTGGTTGAATCTTTTGACCTCGTTCCAGAAGAGCCGTGGTGTCTTGCGTCTGGCTTCGTTTAGTTTTGTACATAGGGTGATGAAGTTTTCTTCATTGTATTCTATAATGTCCCTTTTTATTTCTCTATCTAACCTGTTTATCTCCGTTTTGGTATAAGGATCTCGGTATTTTATGTATTGTCTTCTTAGCCAACGTTTGTGGTGGATCTTTTCTACTATACGCCTGGGAAGGCGTTTCTCCATTGTATTAATTGTTTTTGTTGGGACATTCAGTTTATCGGCTTCTTCTATGATAGCAGTGAGTCTATTGTTGAAATTTTCAATACTTTCTGGGTTTTGTTCAACTGAAAGGTTGACAATGTTTTCTTCGATGTGCTTTCTGTATTCTTCCCAGTTTGCTTCGTGGAAGCATTTTATTATTTTTTGGGCTGGAGTCTCGGAGGTGAGAGCGATTGGTACATGTATGTGTATGGAGACATGATCAGACTGGAGATCTGGAGTTGTCTCTGTGGTTATGTGCATTTGTGCAATAGCTCCATGAACAAGTATTTTATCAGGTTTGGTGTCCTGCTCCCCCGGACGTTGAGCTATTCTTGTGGGGCCTTCAACTTTAACTTGAAGATATGAGCTATCTATTAAGTATTCTAGTAGTTTAGGGCCATTTTTGTTTGTCACAGGATCTCCCATCAGTTCACTCTGGCTATTGAGGTCACTGGCAAGGATGAGGTTGTGGAGCGTCGCTAAATACGTGAGGAGTGGGAAGGAGTTTTCTATCTTTTCTTCTGGTGGGTTGTAGAGTGTTGCTATGTTGAAGGGAGGTTTTGAGTTTACGGTTATAGCAATGGGTGAGGTAATCTCATTTTGCAGGTGTGATGGGATGGATAGGGTTGAATGAGGAATCTGTTGTTTGATGATGATTGCCGTGCCTCCTGTAGGTGTTGAGCGATCATTTCTTATTGTAATGTATCCGGGGAAGTAGATTTTGTTGTTTTTGGTGAGGTTGGTTTCGTTTAGGATGATGATGTCCAGATTGTGATCTTTTATATATTCTTGTAGCTCTATTTTCTTCTTTCTGAGTCCTTGTATGTTTATAAACATTATTTTTATTGAGTTGTCTTGCTGTATGTTTCCTTGCATTGTTTGCGTTCTATCTGGTGAGATTCTATTCTGCTCCATTTGGGTCTTCTAAGTTTGTCTTCTCTTTCCTTGCTTGTGTTCCCGCATGCTTGCTGGAATGCCAGGCAATGTCTTCGGTTAGTGGTTCTTTTTGTATTGATATATGTCCTTGGTTCGAGTATAAAATATTAATACGGGATTTGAAAATAGCCTCTGTTGCCTTTCTAATGGTATCTGATAGCTGTTTCTCTTCCTGTGGAGGGCAGTTTAATTTCAGAAGGAGGGCTACCCATTTCATGATCTTGGTTGTGGCATCTTCTATGGCTTGATGTATGTCCGACATTTGTGTGGATGGCGTACTGTTGATGTGATTTGCTTCTTTGTTGTTACTGGATTCATCTTGTGGGTGATTTCTCTTTTCTGCTGTTAAGTTGTTTGTCGGATATTGGTTGTTTTCTGGTTCAATATATAGCTTGGGTTGTTGTGATTGAATTTTGGAGTTCTGTCGTGGTCGGTCGGGGCATGTGCTGGCACCGGTTTTGTGGTCATCTCGTTTGCATGTTACGCAAAAAACTTTGTTTTTATTTGGACATATGTGGTTATTGCTTCTAGTTTGGCCACATCTGAAACATAGTTGGGTAGCTTTACATTGCTGACTATTGTGGTTGTATGTGAAGCATCTGGTGCATGGTGTTGGCCGGCCCTGTGTACGAGATTCTTCTACTTTGTGCTTGCTATATCCTATCTTTATCCCGTATGCAATCAGTGTGCTGATCTGCTTCGGGTTTGTGGAGAAAATTCTTATTAGTGGGAGGTCCCCTTTGTCATTTTTGAATCGTGTGACATTGGTGAAGTCGATTCCTTGTTGTCTGAGGTCAGTTTTTATGTCTTCTATTGTTTCCTTTGTATTTACTCCTTTTACTACGCACGTATATGTCTGCTTATTTTTTGATCTAGGTTGCTCATTTGGTTTGCGGTCGGTGCAGTCCCATGTGGCGGTGTCTCCAAAATCTTTTTCTGAGATAGCTTTTTTGAACTTGTTTTTGTCTGTTTCTGATGCAAACATTATTTTACATCCATTTAGTTTTTTAACGTTGTAAATGATAGGGGTGAGATTTGGGATTTTGTTTCTAATCATGTTTGCGATTTTAATATCTGTTAAGTCACTTCTCATGTTGCACACTGTTATCATTGGTGAGTAGCGTTGCTGAGGACCTTTTGCTTGTAAGGATTTTTGTTGGCTATCATTCGCTGTGCTTCCACTTTTCTGGAGGGGAAATTGTGCTGGATGGTGTTCGTTGGGAGAGGTTCGGATATTTTCCCCTTTGTTTGGTGACGTCGGTGTGCTGGTCAAATTTGTTCTTCCTCTGGTTGGTGAGATGGCTGAAGGTGCTCTATCATTGCTCAAATCTCTAGAGGATGGTGTTCGCTCATTGGTCATAGGATCTGCCGATGAAGGCTGCTCATTTTTCGGTGAGTTGCATGATGTACTCTCATTGGTCGAAGTGTTTGCCGTTCCTGGGCTTTCTCCGATGCTGGCTATGCTGCTTCTGCTGGTTTCCACATCGGACGACGTTCCCTCTTCTGACGTGGTCGCAGGGTTTGGTGCGTGGTTTACAGAATTTTCGTATGTAGGCGTTGTTTGGTTTCTGTCTTCCTCTTCGTCTGAGTATGGTGGTCTTGTTTCCATTCTTTGCTTCCTTGGTCGTTTCGGGTTGTGCGTCTGGTTTCTTTTATGTAGTGCTTGTTGGAAGTTGTGAGTGTTATACACCCAGTCCTTTACAGGGCTACTATCGTTCTTTGTAGTCTTATTTGTTTGTGGGGTAACCAGTCTTAATGCTTCTTCGTTTGTTTGTAAGAGCATGAGTTCATCTTCTCTATTCATTGTTCTGCGTTGTCTGCTGGCGCGTGTACTCATCTGGGGGGATTCTACTTCTTTCTCCTTTATATCATACATTGTGTCTTCTTGTAGAATCTTCTTCCTCTCTGCTGTTTGTTGATCTTGATTTTCTGCTGAGGGCATCTGTTTCAGTTGTGTCCATGCAGGCTTCACGTTTGAATGAGATGGCTTTTGTTTGGTCGTCTTTTTATCAGCCTTCATTTGAGCTTCTTTCTTGAGTGACGGCAAGTTGTGTGGTGTGATTGGTGATTTTCTGGTGGTTGTTGAGTTTTGTGTGTTTGTTCGTGTTTTAAACATCTGTTTGGGGTGAGGCCCCGTTTAGTGTGTGACTTTTGTATAATTGTAGTGCGTTGCAGCGGTTGGATAGTGTGGCACTCCTTGGTCTAACACCGCTAGGTATCCAGAGGCCTCTATGACTGTTTCTAAGGGGATCCCTAAGCCAAACCGCTGTTTCAGTCCCCCCTGTAACTCTGCTGCCTTCAGATCGACCCAGACTGTCGGACCAAGCCTGTGCATACACCAGAACCAGAGCGAATCTTGGTGTCTGGGAGGGTCGGGTCAACCAAAGTCAGCAGAAAGATACAGGTGGTTGTTTTCCGTTTTTCGTCAAGTCAATTTATTGTCAAAATGGCTCTTTAAAGAGCCTGTCTGCACACTATAGGCGTATCACTCGCTTGAATTCGTTCACGTACAAAGTACTACGCGTTATAATATAAACGCCGCGATAGTATATTCCACTGTGTTTTGTTGGTAAAAGAAATTTAGCTCTTTGTTTTCAGTGGAATATGCTATGTTGCACACCAATTCGTGTGTTGATTGTTTCGTCGCGCAGGAAGAACCCAACACGTGTACTGTACTCTAAGCCGGTTTTCCTCGTAATGCCAAGTCACCCCAATGCAAAGCTGGCCGTGTCATATGGCGAAGATAATACACGAGGTTATACTTCCTCACAATGAATTTATTAAGTTGCGCAGAAAAGAAGTGCAGTAGTCCACGCGATTCATATGATCGAGTAATTCCCACTCAATTCATATGACCGAATAATTCATTTGCGCAAAATAGATGCGCGGAAACCTAACTGATTCAATGAGCGAATCATTCCCAACCAATTCATTTGCGCGAAGGGAATGCGCAAATGACCAATTCATATGAACGAATTAAATGATCGAATCATTTTAGTGAATCAGAGTAAATGAATCGATTCTCCGAGATGAATCATTTTGCCCATCACTACTTCAGACTACTACTCCAACTGAAATAACATTACATCATTTGTTATCTCTACCAATCGAGAATCACTTTTCATTAAAATTCAATATGTCCATTGTTGTGACAATTTTAAATTCTGAACAGACATAATACATTCTTAACAAATCTTTATATTTCTTTTAATATATATTAACTAAAATAAATACTAATTAACTATCTAAATATTGAAATTTTCTACCTGAATATTGAATACTAATTAACTACCTGAATATTGGAGAAATACATAAATAAATTTAACCCTATATTGTCCTTATATTCTACCTTTCTTCTTTCTTCTCTATTCAAAATGTCAAAACTTGATGAAATACATATTTCTATTTCAGTATGTGAGATAATATTTACAACTTTAAAGAGTATTTACTTTTATATTTCGACTGCTATCTCGAACATTACTGTCACTGCAGACTCTCTCCACTTGGTCATTTTGGATTCTGTTGCTTCCCTCTATAAGTTTTACAGCCACAATGATATACTGTAAGTTCTTGAGTCTAATTAAGCTACATGTTCTAAAATTTCGCCATGACATTGTATAAAACTAAATTTTTCTTTGGAAGTATAGATAAATAAAAAAATCTGTATTATTTTGCTAATTATTATTTTCATAGACGAAAATATATTTATCATTTACTAATGTCCCGTATTTTCACCACATGATTTCGAAGATAATACTATGTTTATTTGTAACATATGTAGCTATCACATAATTATCGTTAAATTTATTATGTTTCACAGAGTTTCCTGAATCCACCCAAAAATAAGAGAACGAACAAGCGATGGCGTCACATCAGCGAGCTCTGTGTAAGTAAGAATAATATACGAAAATGGTTCCAAGATATATCAATGTGTGCAAGACAAACATATAGAAGATGCATTAGAAGATTTTCGAGAATCTGGAACGGTGACGAAACAGATTTTCATGTATGTCCAGCATCTGGCAAGATTCTTCCTGAAAAAGGAGCTAAAATGTATACTCTAACGAACAAGGATATTCAAGAGAATAAACCATGGTCTCGTACACGTTTTCTGCTAGGGGTCTTCAGATCCACTTCTTATAGTGTATCACTACAAACAAATCCCAGAACAGGTGACCGAATCAGTTCCGCCTTCTTGGGGCTTAGCACGAAGCGACAATGAGTGGATGACAGCTCAAGCTTTTTTATGAATACACGGGAAACGTGCTTCACCCCTTTTTGGTACAACAGAATGCAAGATTTCCCGTAATTTTGTTCCTTGATGGACATAAATCGCCCTGATTTATCAGCTAAATATTTTATGTACACAGCTGCTAACAGAAATTCTAAAGCTCTACCCAAACCCAACCAGAATTCTGTAGCCTGCTGACGTAGGGGTGTTTCGATCCATCAAAATATATTGACATGAAACAGTACGAAAGTGACAAACTAAACACCCTAATACTGCTTGTAGACGATCCAAGAAAGCTTGAACAAGACTCTTGTTCAAGACCATTCAAGACTATTTGATGAAAAAGATGTCAGCACTGACGTCATTTTTGTCTTGAATTCAATAGTTTCGTTCAAGAAATTTCGTTTCGGTCCTGTTCTAAACAATTCAATTCAAGAGCATTCAATAGCCAATCAGCGCTCCAGTTGAGTGCAGAAAAGTACAAAACAAGTATGATGGCACCGTGAGACAGAGCTACAGTTGAATAAATATCTTTTCGTTACTCTTTTCCATAAACATCTGATATTCCAAGTGTGCATTGTAATAATGAACAAAAGTTAATATTTGCGCAGGGAGATATTGTTAGATATTGTTGATAACATACACGATTTATATAGTTATAATGTTTGCATGCCCATAACTTTTGTTAAATTTTGAGGCAATGGGAAGTATAAATATTAATTTGAGAATTTAATATATAAGAATACCGGGTGTAGATTAAGAAAGAAGAGTCCATTAAATAAAAAATAAATAACTGACTTTTCTTGATTTAATAAGACGTTTTGTACTGTTATTAATCTCTGATAATATCAAATAATTGCGTACAGATTGACAATATCCTCGCAAACTGAAATATCCTGGAAATGATTACGTGTTATCCTATTGTAATCTAATTATTTTATCACGAAATCCACACGTAGTATTTCAGAAGTTATTTCTTAAGGTAGAGGTTGCTTTCACGCGTGCAGATTAATTTTACCACTGCTTTCCCGTAAGGTACAAATGTACATCCTAACATATGCTACGTACAAGACAGTACAAAATAATATAAATAAAATCGAGAATGCTATTTAACAGTGTCGAGGCAGGAGCATTGAAGAGGGTCAAAGGGAGAATGCGTCCGTACGGAGCAGGCGCGTCATCGACGGAGGTCATAATGCAAGAATAAGAAGCATGTATAAATGAGAATAGTGCAACAAACCCTTGACTTCGTATTCACCCATTTGAACTGAACTATAGCCCTTGTCATGATTTAATATTGGTAACATTAAACTTCTAAACATAAAATACTGGTTTCCTACATTATACAGGCATGTTCCGAGAGTGGGAATTATTACGGTATGTCAGATAATTCTGCTTCATACACACTCACACATTTTAACAGTAAAATTACTATTTGTTCGACGAGTTATTCTTAACCAGTGCCAAATCAGATTTGTGAAGAAAGTCTGATGCAGATATGGGCGGTAAGTCCAGTAGCTGGAAAAATAATATCATTGCTTCATTTGGTTTTCTGTGATTTCAGCCTTTTCTTTAAAGTCTTCGATGTCATAGCATAAATAACATCAAATGCCTCATGATACACACAATTTTAGGAAATAATTCGATTTTTCTTTTTGAACGTGGTTCTGTCACCAGCATGCCATATTTTTTTTAAAAAAAAGGTTAGTATATGGAACGATTTTACACCTAAGCAGCACTTTACTTTTTTAACGTTAGCTAACCTAACTCGCATTTAATGTAAAAGGGACAAACTACTTAGTGAAAATTCGATTGGATTGCTACAAAATCAATTGACCTGTTTTCTAAATTATTTAATATAATCTATTAAATTACAAATGCCTACACAAAGTTACGAAAAATATGCTAATATTATAACTATTCATGCGCAGGTCTGAACTATTATCAGTACGCAGTTTCGCTTTCATTTGTTTTCATAGTTACAGTCATTTGTTTTGGAGTGCCATCTATTAACAAGAATATAAAACAGATTCAATACCTCTATGATCGTGTAAAAGTTGTTTCAAGTCCATTTGAGACTCTTGTCCAAGTGTCTTGAACAATACTCCTTTGAACGTGTAATTTGAAGTATTGAATAGTCTTGTTCAAGCTTTCTTGGATCGTCTACAAACAGCATTATAAAGTGCTTACAAAATCTTCATTTGCTTCCGCCATACAAGATGCAATTGAATCTTCCATAAAATCGAAACATTTGAAAAACTGTTTTGAAGCTTATGGTCTCTACCCATTTAATCTAGATGCTATAGACTATCTAAATGTCTTGGCACTTCCTTCAAAAAATATAAACGCTCTCGTAGAAAGATGTACATCCGAATTTCATTAGGGTTACCTTATGAATCATTCGCACACACAGGCATTTGAAAAACTGAACAAAAATTGTTGTGAAAGTGACTAATTCAGAATTCTTAATTTTGTATCGTTTCTGGCTTTGCTTCAAACAGGATAAACACAAAAACAACAACTCTCGTGGTTATTCTATAGATCGTGATACCACTGATCTTCAAGTGCTACTTGAGGTAAGGATGAGTGGCGAAACACATGTGACGAAACTGAGGAAGCAGGAAATAATTCAGATGTAGCTGAGAGTTGTAATAATTCGGAACTACAAAATATTAACGAAATAAGTATGGATTAACTTGGTAAGTGGTGAACCAGTGCAAAAATTCTACAGAATCGTGTTCAACTAATATGTCAACTTCTACTTTAGATAGTTTCCTTCAGTGACCTGAGACTCCTAAAAGAAAAGGAAGGAAAGGATCAGAGAAAGAAAGAAGAAAAATTAAGGGTGCAGTTGAAAAAAAAATGAAAGTGAAAGAAAAACAAACCACTACTAAAAGAAACTTATTTTCAAGTAGACAAACTGTTCGTAAAGTTATAACATAATGTTATAAATGTAAATTTGATGTATGATAAATGACACTGACGACATGATTAAGAGTGATTAGTTCTAAGGGTCTACCACATAGTGTGCATTCCGAAAGCTTATTGTATTCATATTCCTAATCAAATGATGGCGATGCGTTTCTATGTCAGAACTACTACCAGGAAAACAAAACAAGCAGTTCAGGTGATATGGTGGAGGACTCTGATGATGTGCAAGACCTTCCAGATCTTGTTTCCACTTCAAATAAAAGCATGTACGCCTAGGTCATAGCCTATCTGTTTAAGAGTGATTTCCCTAAAAGAATTGTCAATTGGCATTTGTTCGAAAACTAACGCTTATTTTCACTATATTTAATCATATATCTATTAATAAGAACCAATAACATCAAAATTTGTCACTTTTTGTTAATTTAGTTTGATATAAACCTTCTGTGGAAAGCAAATTTGTTAGGGTACGGTATAATTAGATGCAAATTGGTAACTTACATGCTTATAATAAAGTGTATTATCGTAGTAGGGCATATAAGAATATAATGTGTGTAACGGTGATCTACAACAATGTAACTTGTACAAATGTTGCATGAAAAAAATGCAAATGACCACATGGCTAATAACTTAATTTATCTAGGCCAATTACTGTAAAAAGTGGCTAATAACCATTTTTTGTATATTTCTTTTATAGCATCTTAAAATAATTGTATGCCATTTTATTAAGAAATAAACAATGTTTCTAAATAGGTACATTTCATTCCGTTACTCTAAAAACTGTTCTGTCGGCAAACGTTTAAACTCAAAATTTCGCTTAAGTGGCCAGCTTCCCCTACTTTTGCTCTTGTAAGGTTACTAGTTTCAACAAGAAAAACAGAAAAACTATTGAGTATCTGAACAACATATATATATATATACTGTAGTGGAATGATGTCCATCCTTCAGCCAAGAAATAACTACCTCGTCTACTTTGAGTATGTCTAGCGGTGGGCCATTAACATTGATGAAGAAGTGAGACGATGTTTGAGCACTTAGTCTATTTCTAATATCAGTCATCTGTAAATTCATAAGGGGGAATCCCCGTTCGCATTCTGTCGTGGAAATTGATAATACTTCTACCCGATTTCTGCAACTTCTCATCGACAATCTACTTGTTACACTTAAGTCTGATAACGATTTTTCTTGGTCAGGTTTGAAATACTCAGCAAGAAGTATCATATCTCTGTCACCATACAACATATTTTCCATATCGACCATGTCAGTTGGCAATGTCGACCCATGTAGAACAGAAACTTCACCTACCACGCCTTTGATAGGGAATCTTGTGAATAAATTATCAATTAAAGCCTGATAAACTTATTATTTCTTATTTGTTTACAAATTTAATTTTTGTAATTACACATGAAGGTTTGATACCATAACCAAGTTCCCTCCCCCGCCTAAAAAGCGAAAGGGAACGAGGTTCTTGGAAAATGGTCAGAGGTGAATGGGAATTTCCCTCTTTCTTCAATTACCACACTCCTGTTTGCCATGTGCCAAATTACGATGAATTTCAATTAAATTATCACAGTATAATTATTTCCTTGTTGAATTATCAATACTTTTCAGTGGAAAAAAGGATGGAACTTCAAAGTTCCAAATCAAAGTAAGTAGACCAACGTAAAGGAAAAAAGTGTAAAATTTTCCATACAATTATGCGTACAATCCAAACTTAAAATTTCCGTGTAATTAAGCTTACAGTACAAATTTTATGCCTATTTTTCTCACAACTTTATGGGTTGATTGCCCTGTGCTGTAAGCGTTCCATATAATAAACGTAAGCTTCACCAATTATTATAGCAGAAAGCAATGGATATATGAAGCCAAGCACTGTATTTTTGTTTCTGATTTTTTTCTTAAATAACATCGATCGTTTTCGATCATTTTTACAAACCAACTCACTACCAATTTTCCATATATAGAAAGTGACCCCCACATAAAGGAGAATTTAAAAAAATGCTAGGACACATTCTGTTTATTTTCAATAAAGATTTAATACTCTGAATTTCAGCTCCGTAAGTTTAACGGCTTGCGAGATACTCATTTTTTTTCGCAAAAATTATGATCCTCACTACTTCCTTAGGATATTATGCATTATAATAAAAGCAATATAACATCCCAATTAGGATTAAGGCCTAACTATATACCAAAAGTAATTTCATTTGACTTTGCAATTTGACCGTAATGATCAGGCACACATAGTTACATTCATTTTTTTAGATAATAATTTATATATTACAGTGATTCAAAAATGTGTTTTTACCAGTAGTTAGCTCTAAAAACTCACAGGTCTCGAAAGCCAACTTGTAGTGTAAGTCCTGTTGCTATTATTACTATTAAAAATATCAATATCCAAAACTACCTGAAGTTCTTTTCTCACTTGGTTAGATATACTCACCTCAGGTAAGTAGACAGAAACAAGTGGAAAAGGAAGGGAAATGAAGGTCTTGAAAGTAAAACGGAGACAAATTTACCAGTCTTCAGAAGATACAGTCTACAATGCATTGAGCAGAGAGGGTCGGTATATCATACTGAGTCGGTGGGTCGCAGTGGGTCGCAGTGGGTCACGGTGGGCGGTGGGTCGCAGTGGGTCACGGTGGGTGGTGGGTCGCCGTGGGTCATGGTGGGTGGTGGGTCGCAGTGGGTCACATGCTGTTGACCCAAGACCCACTGACCCACTCAAAAAAGTTGACCCACTCCATCTCTGACACAGGGTGTATCAGACCACCTGTCCCAGGTATTTTTTCAGCTCGTAATGCACGTAGACATTTCAAACAAAAAATTGAATTACCAAATTGTATGTGAAGAATCAAATCATGATGCTTCCATATTCAGTGGCGTAGCGGGAATACTACTACGGGGGGTCAACTCCAAAATTTCAAATAGAAGTGGTATAAATTTTGATTTGTTTGGAAGCACTATTAAAAAAGAAACAACTTTTACAGGAAACTTTTCGTTAAATTCTACGGTTTGGCATCTACGTCAGTTATTTGTTGTAAATTTGCTATTATTCGTAATTTTCTGGAGAAAAGA
Source organism: Thermobia domestica (assembly GCF_964235325.1). NCBI lineage: Eukaryota > Metazoa > Arthropoda > Insecta > Zygentoma > Lepismatidae > Thermobia > Thermobia domestica. Next base: position 221,426,386 of record NC_137462.1, read on the forward strand.
GATGTTTGGGGCACGGACCCCTTCAAACATTTGATCACGAAAAATCAAAAGTGCTAGTAACAGGATGTCAGACGTGTGTAAAGGACGTGAACAATTGCAAAATAGCTTTGTGTATGGACAATACGCAAAAAATAAACAATTATGTTTTTTTTTAATTTTCTGCGAGAAAACGGTTTTAGGGGGCAAAATCCCCCACCCAAAAATTTTGAAAGTTGATACCCGAAAGGAAAAAAGAAGTAAACCAAAGTGAATGAAGTTTTGAACGGATATTGTAGACATAAAATGAGGGAATACGGATTTAATATGTTCCTCGAAAAAGGGGTTGGGTGTAGCACACATCCCTCCAAACCTTTGATCACGAATAATCAAAAGTGCTAGTAACAGTATGTCAGATGTATGTAAAGAACATGAAGAATTGCAATGAAACATTTTGTATTTACAATACGCAAAAAATATAGGAATAAAGGTTTTTCTTTTCAGCGGAAAAAATGGTTTTGGGCTCTAAAGAACCCACCCCAAAATTTTGACAGTTGACGCCCCAAAGGCAAGAAGAAGTGAACCGAAATGAATAAAATTGTGAACAGATATTGTAGACATACGATGAAAGAATAAGGGCTTCGTATTTTCCTGGAAAAGATGATTAGGTGGGGCACGGACCCCTCCAAACATTTGATCACGAATTATCAAAAGTGCTAATAGCAGTATGTAAGATGTGTGTAAAGGATATGAAGAGTTGCAACATAACTTTGTATATGGACAATACGGAAAAAGAAGAAGAATAAGGGTTTTTATATTCTCTGGAAAAAAAGGTTTTAGGGTTCAAAAGCCCCTATCCTAAAATTTGAAAGTTGATGACCCTAAGGGAAGAAGAAGTGAACCGCAGTGAATGAAATTTTGCAGATATTGTAGAGATACAATGAAGGAATACGGGTTTCGTATTTTCCTGGAAAAGATGATTAGTTGCGTCAGGGAGCCCTCCAAACATTTGATCAAGAAATATCAAAAGTGCTAGTAACAGTATGTTAGATGTGTGTAAAGGACATGAAGAATTGCAACATAACTTTTTGTATTGAGAATGCGCAAAAAATAAACGAATACTATTTCTTTTATTTTTTGCGGAGAAACAGTTTTAGGGGACAAAATCCCCAACCAAAATTTTGAAATTTGCCACCCAAAACGCAAACACAAGTTGACCGATATGAATGAAATTGTGTACAGATATTGTAAGCATAAAATGAGAGAATATGGGTTTCGTATTTTCCTCGAGAAAACCGTTCGGTGGGGCACGGACCTCACCTTCTTCAACCGTTTAACCTCGCCTCATTCAACCTGAAGCCATTCCTGTAGTAATCTCTTTTTCCCTCGTTTCTCTGCTTCTTCAGCGGTCAAAAATCGTGGGCAATATCTGAAGGAAGAGGAGCACCGATGACGGAAGTTCACGGTGTTTACCGTTTTTTTGGAGTGTCTTCATCGCGAACTCTACCGGATATTTCCAGTGCCATTTCATAATACTTGCTTTATTCAGAAGTTGTATGGATCCAGCGTTGTTAAGTATCATAGTTGACCATGATGGCCATGATGAGTCCAGTTTCGCCAGAACTAATACAAGAGTTAGCAAATCTCATGAATGTTTCCTCCATTGTCTTATCAACAGAGCATCTGTTACCTGTGATGAATGAATGAGCTACTGAAATTGCTCCTTTATTCAACATCAGAGTTGCTGCTCGGTGAGTAGGTTTGATGTTTGCGAGGAATAAATTAAACCATGTAAGGTAACGAGCATAAGTGTGACCACCAAAACTGTAGATCGACCTGTCTCCCATATATTTATGAAAAAGACTAAAATTGTTAATTGCATACAACAGCAAGAACACAAGTTCATAAAACTTAACCAGAGATTAGCAGTTTTGCCTGTTTCACCATTTCTAACCTTCTTTTGAAAGAGAATGTAATATTTCGTATAACGTTGAAAATAGGATCTTGGATAGCTGTGTCAACATTGTTGACATTGCAGACTTTTACTAGAGTTTCAAGTAAATGACTGTTCAAAATCTCATAATTTTTGTTGCCATTTTATGACAGATATACGTCAAAAAGTAAACATTGCAATGCTTCACTGTTTTCAAGCACCACATATATTTGTTCAGTTTTCCTATTAAGGACGTCATTTACGCAGCAGGCAGAGACTAAGGTGGCTTCTAAAATTATTTCGGAGTAACCTGATCAATCATTCTCGACGGCCAATCATACTTAAGTAGTTCATTGTCGTATGAAAGATTCCAATAAGCACAATATGATTTTATTTTGGGGGGGGGATTCTTTTATCGAAGTGCCTATATTATATAAAATAACATCATTATTTTAAGTTTTCTCTTACAACTATGACTTAGCTACCTTGAGAACGAAACCATTCTTTCAGAAGTTTCAATATGTTTCAATCATGTATGTATTGTTTGAAATGAAGATAAACGCACTATTTTTTTATTTTAAAAATTCTGTAAATTCAATGGTTTCTCTAGGATTTCCTTCACTTCGTATAGTTATTTTTTGTCCGTAAATAATCAAGTGTTACTCATAGATTTTGGTACTTCGTCGGAGGATACACGGAAGAATATTTTGGTAATAAATTTGACATCCAAATTGTTGTGGTGTCTCCGTAAGCGAAAAGAGAAATTCAAAGGAATGCACAGTGGTACGAAATGCCTGAAACGAGGCTAAAAGTCAAAAACTGAAAGTTCCTATTTGATTAGATTTAAGTATCAGGTTTTCTACAGTGGCAATTGGTCTCCTAAACTTCACCCACACAAATTTCCATCGTTTATATCAAAGCTAGTATTGTAAGTTAAAGTGAACCTACTTTTGTGCAGTGAAACAGCTGATGCGCGCGAAAAATATAGCTCAAGCTTCATTTGAAATAGTTCATTGCATACTTTTCCGATCTATTTAAACCCAAATGAACTTTGTTCCTGTAGGTATGTAAAGTTTTGGAGTTCGAACTCATACTCAAGCACATCAAAAGTATTACAACCAGCTGCCTAAAACCGTTTTACCATGATGATTACTCTTAGTAACATTCAATGGCCTCAAGTTCTGTATTGCCCCTATTGGGAGAATGCGTTCGAACCCCTAAACTTCCACTTTTTTAAATTTTTAGAGCTACGTCGGAACGTTAAATTTTTATTCTTTATGAAATGTAATTGACGTTTACATTCAAACTAAGAATAATTATGGTGGCATTTCTTTGGATATAGTTTTAAAATAAAAGAATAAAAACAATACGCAATGCCAAAAAATACTGATACTAAACATTATCAATAATAATACGAATGATTAAAACGAACAGCTGTGCTTCTAACGATGGAGCTTACAATTTTGGTTAAAGTATGTTAATGTCCACTATGATCTATAGCTTCCAACGGACTAGAACCCATGTCCACGCGCACAAGACGTAAGTAAATATTTTTTTGCAACGCTGCACACAAGCTTGAGTTATTACACAATAACATGGGTAGTATTGGTCCCGACATTTATGTATGCGTAACATCGATCCCATCTCATGTCATATGGACCCTATAGTGCATAAATACCACGTGCATAGATTTTCTGGAAACGGAAGAGTAGATTGGACAACTACCTAAACTTCAAAGAATGTTTGTTAGATTGACTTCGCATATTGATATTATTAATCGTTTAAATAACAACTATGCAGTGAAGATGAACGTTTATTCTTCTTCTTCTTCTTCTTCTTCTTCTTCTTCTTCTTATTATTATTATTATTATTATTATTATTATTATTATTATTATTATTATTATTATTATTATTATTATTATTATAAGCATACTTTTGAACTTGCACGGCGTAATTACTGCACAGTATGCTATTATTTTTTCAGAATTTTTTTCCTGGATTGAATGCTATTTCGTTTATTAGTGGGCACTAATTTGTCTCCATGTCGTGGAATAAATGAATATCGGGTTGCACTTTGGTGTAAATAACCTTACAGAAAGAAGACCTTTCTTTCCAAAGAGCAGAACTGAACTTAGTAAGATTTAGTTTATAGTTTCAGGTTCCCGATAGTGTAGGGGTATCGTCCTGGATTTACGAGTAGTATAGGTTGAAAACTTTCGTCAAGACAAAGGTTATTTTTCACAAAGTGATAGTGAAGAATCGAAGAGTGACTTCTCATACTAAACAAGCAATCCATAACAATTTGGAAAGAAGCACATGTCTCATGGTAGAGACAATTTACAAATGTTGATGGGGAAAGGGCAAGTAATAACTATGGGGCTGCTAGAACAATTACAAAGAAAACAAGTAGCTAGCTCTGAGTTTCGCAAACTAGTTGAAAAGAAAATATTGGATAAAATTTAATAATAAAGAAGGCATTTATGATAATTAAAACAAACTAAAGTCTTGGCACGACAGTCCTTTGGTTCCTACCAGCGGGCTTACGTTCAAAGTGGGGATGTGTAGTTAACGCATCGACACCCGAAGTCTCTAATGCAGGCTTTCTAGACTGGAGTCCGCTACCTCTTACTTAAGATAACTCCCCAATTGTCCTCATGATGCTGGGTCAACATCGAAATTGTTGAGTGCCTCTTCGGAAATTGAACCCATGACCATGGGTACCGAAGGCACGCGCTAACCACTGTTTTTCATATATAAAAAGGTAACAGCTTTTTATCAAATTATTTAACATGTTGAACGCTTTGCACGGATCACACTGTAACCATTATGACACCACACAGACAGAAGTAAACAAGTTAAAAACACCTATGCCCGAAGCGGGATTTCAATCCAAGACATTCACAGCAAACGATCCACAGCCTAATCCCGCAGACCCCTCGACTATGGCTGTCGGGTGTTCTCGGCTAATCCGTAGCACATTTAAAGTAACTGATTATTTTAAAAGTTGCTCCTAAATACTGACAATCTAAGTCTTATGTATCAAATATTTCCTGCGATAATACCATACACCCTCCGTCTTCTATAGACGAAAAGCTATAGGTACCCACATTATCTAATACAAAAATAAGTTCTGTTTCTCTAACAGCTGCTGATGGTGATAGTCAAGGTTCACCGAAGCATGATCCCAAACCCAAACTGAGATATTGATGTCACTGGAACGCCTGAAAAGTCATTGTGGATAAGTGAATTGCCCACTTGTCAGGATGAAGGGCGATGGTGATGTGAAATGCGGGGCTGTCAGAGGTACTACTTATGATAATTGGATTTATAATATTCTATGTTGCCATAAACCCTCTTCAAGAAGATAACTGTTAATCTTAGCTTTGAAAATGTTACATAAGGAGTTTTATTGCTATCATTAGGTTGCATTAGGAATTACCGGATTTATTTTAACGCTTAACTTTTACATCTATTCTGATTTAATAATATTTAAATCGCGATTATCCCCTTAAGGTAAATTAGTGATATTTTAAATCATTTCGAACCAACTTTATATATGGTTAGTCTTGTTATATGGGAATAATTGAGACCAGAAGCAGTCTACAGGCTAAGTCCAAAAGAATCTTGGCCAACCTCCTGATAAACCACGTCTTTCAGCAAGGTGAATTGTGGCAATCCGATACCCACATGAGGAAATCTTCGGTTCAGGTGAAAGCTTCCATAAGAACCAGCACGCTAATCAGTGGAATGTGCTTTGCTAATTTTTCCTCGATGTGAAAGTACCAACTTTATTATTAAAAAAGAAAAGGCATTTATTCCAAACAAGTCGTCATTACCGTTTTCGTATTTGAACACAACACTCATGAAAAGTCATGTTAAAGCGCGACTTGCCCCTGAAAAAGAACATTTATCTGTTTTTAGTTTCTCGTGTTCCGCAAAGTACATGTGGAATTAGTGCAAGTGCCTTCCGCTCGCATTACCTAGGTACAAACGGCTACGATCTTGGTACTAGCACATGTTTCGGTTTCAAGATCGCAAATATTTATCTTTCAGCCTGTTTCTATGTATAAATCCGAAATTTCAAATCTTGATAAGGGGCACCAAAATTCATAGTTTATTCTCGGTGTTCATATTGTGATTTACTAAATAATTATGAAATCTAATTGTAAGGTACAGAGCGGATTCAGAACCGACTTCTGGGGGAGGGCGGTGGGTTGTCATACTGCTACTTTTAAGGGCTCCAAACTTTGGGATGGGTTTTATTTATATATATAAAATAAGAAAGTTTCCTCTTCTGGGGGGGCGATCGCCCCCCTGAATCCGCCCATGGTAAGGTATACATTTGATATTTTGAGCAGATTGAGCAAGATAAATATACGTAAAAACTAGTCAATACTTGTCTTAACTGTCAAGAAATAGGTGTATTGAAGAATTTTAAATAGTCGAGTTTTGTATTCCGGTTTCAAATATAAATATGTGTGTATTTCATCTTGGCCCTGCAACCCAGGTCCGAGATGCGAATCCCGATCCGAGAGCCGGATCCAGATCCGAAATCCGGACCCAGATCCGAGATCCGGATCCAGATCCGAAATTTGAGATCCGGATCCAGATCCGAAATCCGAGATTCAAGATCCGGATCCAGATCCGAGATCCGGATCTAAAGGATCCGGACCCAATCAGATCCGGATCTTCGGATCCGGCCAAATCCGGATCCGGCCATCCCTACTATACATCGTGTAACCTTTTTTTCTTTTTTACGAGTTTTTCTTTTAGAAAGGAAAGAAACTGCTTTCCTCTTATATCTTTTTCTTACCTTGAACTCTTTCGTGGCTAAGCGGTTAGCGTTCGCGCATTTGGCGTGGGAGCCCCGATTTCGGTTCCCGGCGGGATCTGATGTGTTTCGGATTCTACGTTAATCAGTAGTCCACGTCTCATATAGTCTCGCTGCTGAACGGGACGTTAAACTCAAAATCAAATCAACTCAACTCGTCTTGTTTGAATTGATGAACTGTATCTATTTCTTACCAATCGTCTTGTTTGAACTGTTTAAGAAGATCATTTTGTAACTTTTTATATAATCCATTTCCCTCACAATAATAAAATCGTCATTCTTAACAATTTATTTTATTTTCTTATTTGCAGTTTGCACACTGATATATTTGTAAGAAAATTGAGGTTTGGTTCAACGCCTTTCCAGTTCTCAACCAACCCAACGACCCTGATTTTTGGGTTTCCTACTATTGCAGGAAATGGAAAATTGCAGGTGGTAATGCACTTTTGGAGTCGTCCATACATACAAATAAGATAGTGAAGGGCAACAAATAAACAAAGAGATAGTATACTTCAATATAATATGAAATGGGATAGTCGATGCATTTCCATTTTTTTATAATTCAGACGAAACATATACAATGAATTGAATTAAGTAAAATTAAATAATTTAATAATAGAAGGAGTAATATTAATAATATTAATTTCTGGTTCAAAAGATGAAATCATCCAATTACCGAGAAAAAAGATATTTGGTTTGATGAAAGACCATTTGAAAAGCGATCTACAAATCATAGTTGAAAATTTGGGAAATCGCCTATCTTTGAGTAGTGTTCGTTGTATTAAGATATGTGACGATATGAAGACTGACGTCGCATCTTTATTTTATATGATGACGAACAAATATCAAGAGACCAATAGAAAGGCTGACCGATAGTTTTTTACGAGAATAATGAATGGCTAAGTGTAGGGTTGTCATATGTCCGTTTTTTGTACGGACTGTTTGTATTTTTGGGCCCGCGTCCGTGTCCGTAACGTACAAAGCATGGAATACGAAAATGTACGTGTTTGACAGTTTTGGAGCTACCCGAAAATTTCTGACTCAGGAATCGATAAAATGTTGGGCGTAAAGAACTGTGTTTTCATCATATAACTTACATTTTATGTAAAAAAAAAATAATGTCTAATTTTTCCATCCCAGGGTTTTATGGTTTAGATTTAATATAGGCCTACTTAATTTAATTGCATGATTTATTATATTTGTGTTAATGAAAAAAGAAAGATGTTAGTTTCCAGTAGAGTTTTAAGTGATACAGTAAACAATTGTGTGATAACCTAAAAAGATGATTTATAGGTAAGAAATTTCAAAATATTTATTCTGTGTTTGCACCGTACCTTTAATGGGTCTTCATTTTAAGCCTTGTCCGTATTTTGGATCAAAAAATTATGGCAACCCTAGCTAAGTGTTATGTTATCGTTTCGTGTACCTGGCAATACTGTGAAGACACCAAGGAAACAAAAAGGTTGACCACCTTCTTCGGGATTTTCATTCTTAAGCGAACGTTCAAAGTGAAGAACTAAACAAATTCGCCATAATAATGACTTTAATACATTAGCATACTCTGGGCAAAAGAGTTTTCGCACTTGCAGTAATTTGAGCAAAACAAAAGTTGTCAAAGACGTTTTATCTTCAGGTTCATCGAGAGCAGAGAAGCATATGAAAGCTATGACATCAATGTCTTCACAGGACATGTTTACTAATGACGAAGCGCTAGCTCTCTTTCTTGGTGTGGGAATATCAAGAAGAAAATAGCAAACGTTGAGAAAGAGGGCACTGGCAAAAGCTTCTAAATTGTATCCACCGTATTTAAATATGTTAATTTGATCCACCGTATTGGGTCCACCATTTTTATTTTTTCCATTTTGATATGAAATTTGTAATCTGTATTGTGAAAACCCACAGTATACAATTGTTTTGTTACTTTATTCCACTTTTTCAAAACTTGATCAGCCATATTGGATCCATCATTTTGAAGTTTTCAATTTTGATATCAAGTTCGTGATCAGTTAGGTAAAAAACCAGCAGGATACCCATTTTTGTTCACTTTGAAAGATATTTTGAATTTTGGCCATGTTTTAAGCACTTCGTACTACTGTGGAATGAAAAAAAATGTATATTTCTGATATTTCTTCTTTTTTTCCTTCTATACCTAAACAAATATGGGGTCAACAATATATGCTTTTAATTGCCTGTTACATACCAAACAAAACCAGGTATGTTTTATAATTCTACGGAAGTTAATTTTAGTTCTGTAATTTAAAAAAAAAAAAAAAGTTATTTTAAACGTAATGGAAGTGGTGGCTGGCGGTCATCTTGAATTTTCACTCCATGGAACACTTTCATTTCGTGTTAACATCTTAAATATGATTCACGGATGTTTAAAACTTATGAAAATAGGGCCTACTAGTTGTATTTAGTCCTGGGGTTTATTGGGGGCTAACCTAGCTCCCCTACTATATAGTTAATTGGTAATTTAGGTCCACAGTTCAGGTGTAAATATTAAGAAATAAACATGTAGTGTCTTTCCATTTCCTCCCTGGGCTTTCCCCTTAGATTCAGAAACTTTAAATCAGTTAGGGCAAACAACGGAAGTGAGTGTTATTTTAGCTGCAAATTATGTTAGTTTGTTATACTTTTGTTAGCAAATGGCAAATGTTTGCTTTAGTTCGAGTGTAATACGTCATACACAAAGTAACCCAGAAAGTTCTGTCGCTTTTTCACCTATCCCTTTCGAAGATCGATATGTCACCTAAGACGTAGCTGGAAGGGAAGATCAAAAACAGTCCCCATCAGCATCGACGACCCTCTGCCAACGTTCTGGAAGGCCATGGAAATCATCCCGGTACAACTTGGTGGGCAGTGAAGCGAAGAAGATATCAAGTGCATTTTGCACATCTATTAGGGCGTCCTCTAACGTGATGATCCAAGGAATGGAATAGGTGACAATGGGACGGTGCAATGTCCGGTATGTATGATGGATACAATTATGTTTCCCATCCAAGGTGTTGAATGGTCTCCCAGGTCATCCTATCAACGTGGGACTTAGAGTTGTCCTGTAGCAGGATGACCCCTTTGTAATTCAGAAATGCTGGTTCCAGAATTTTTAGTTTTTCTTGAACACGGCTCAACTGTTTGACAGCTCACAGTTGCATTGATGCTCTAACCAACTGGTAGCAGTTCCCGATGTACGATGCCGCGAGCAGTCCGCCAAACACAAATGACGACCTTCTTCTGGTACAGTGCTGGTTTCGGGTATTTAAAGCCGGTTCATGGGTTGCTAACCAATGATGACGGCGGCGTGGAGCTTCGTAAAGGACCCACTTCTCATCACATGTCAACTCCCTGTCCAGTACTGGCTCCTTCCTCAGATGAGACAGCAAAGAAACACAGGTGTCTGCTCGCGTTGCCTTCTGGCCCGGAGTCAAATCATGGGGACCCATCGACCCAACTTGCAGTGCTTCCCAAGTTGCTGGAGGTAGTTTCTCCACTCACACTAAATTGTGGTTTTAGTTCCTCACATGTCGGGAAAATGTTGTCCTCAATTGCTGCCTGAAAATGTTCATTTTGTACATGTGTTGGTGTTCTGGCACGTGGTGCGTCTTAGATTGTTTCGTCATCGTCCTTAAACTTGTTAAACAACGAACACACTGTCCACGTAGCTACCCTCACCAAAGGGCTGGCATATCATCCGTCCCGCTGTAGCGACGTTTGGCCCCAGTTTGAACTCGTACAGCATACACGCCCTTATGACTTTCTCGGGAAGTCTCATGTTCACTCTGTCCTTACCCAAGTTCATGGATTAACTGAACTGTCACAACCAGCTAGTATGTTGGACATACCCACACCAACACCTAACCTTCTCCTTATGTCCATTCGCATTCAACTCACGGTGTGGGGACCAATGGAAGACAGACCTCCACAAAAAACTTTCTTGGTTACCTTATTAGAAGAATAAGAGTGCCCTTAATGAGCTCAGTTCTTCAATAGCATATTATTTGTATTGTCGAACAACATTGAGAAATACCATTTCCCTCGTAACTATTCCATATATTGCAACGAGACTTAGCAAATGCCTACCTACAGGTATGGTATTATTCAAAGCAGATTATATTTTGGCCTATAGCCTGGAAAGCTCCAGGGGACTTTTTCCTATTTGTCTTAAATTTCCCCTTTTTTATACATTAAGAATACATGTGGATGGTCCATGTGAAAGTTTTCTTCATTGTGAAGAGAATGTATTAACTGTGATACTCGGATAAATAGTACTGTGTTCGGAAACTTTTATTTATATATCACACTTTTTCTGTATTCGAACAGCTCTGTAGAAGATAATGGTAAGCACCACCTTTATCAAAATTGAGTTATTAGGTTGAATGGGTTGGTAGTGGATCACAGAATACTATGTCTGTATTTGAAGTTCGGAAATATACCTGTAAATGTCAGATATACCTTGCCTGGTATATTGTACTGTGTTGCACCCGGAAAGCAATGGCAACTATTCAGCATGAAGCGAACACAGGAAAACATCTACATTTTTGCATAGTATATAATTGCAAGAACCTCTTGTATTTTCAACACTGTACCAAATCCGACTGCTATAATGCTGCAGAAGCAGAGGAAATCAACATCTATTTTAACAATTTTCAACAAATACGTCATTTTAAGAACTATGAAGTGAAATGAAATCATATCTTTAAGTTTTACGTCCCACGGTTATGTCGGTTAGGCTAAAGGAGATTGTAATGATGAGAGATGAGTGAAATGGTGGAATGAAGAAAATGGGAGGAAACGGGAGAACCCCGAGAAATTCCACGAGCACGGTGTTTGTCCACCACAAAGTCAACACGGCGGGAGCTGGGATCGAACCAGGCTCCCCAAGCACCGGAGGTGAACGCTCTACCACTGAGCCACTGTGTCCCCACATTTTAAGAACTATAGCAATCTCTACCATATTAGCAGCGATTTTCATATTTTTGGAGCAGTTGAGATATAGGAACTGCTGCTGATGGCATTATAATTTTTACATTTATAGAGAACCATTCACACAACTGGATATGACATTTATGTAAGCTGTTTTTAGACATAAAGCTTTTTATAAAGTCTAACTTTAAATCCCTTGAGGATGTATTTTCTTATTTGTTTAAAATTCATTATATCTGTGTAACAGTTTTCAATAGTAGGCTATGATATGATATTTGGTATCATAGTATGGGTTTCTCATGTTCGTCTCACTGTTATTACTGTTGTAGAGGCCTTCACAATTTGATGTTTGTGATATTGTAGAGTCCTTAGATTGAAACATTGAAAAATGAATGTGATATTGCAAGTATTTTTAACACTTAGGGATTGTAATAATATGACATAGTGCCATTTGAAAATATAAAAGTTTGTGTTGAGTTGCTAAAACTATTAGCCTGATGTATTGAAGAATATGCCGAACAATGTCATCCTGTCGATATTTTTATCGCACAAAATATATGTATTTAATTAAAGTATAGATCTCGTTTTCTGTGTGGTTGGATTAACTGTTCGTAAACATGATGAAAGTAGACAAATAATAATAATAATAATAATAATAATAATAATAATAATAATAATAATAATAATAATAATAATAATAATAATAATAATCTTGTATGCACTCCACTTTTCAGTTTACCAAACTACACAAGTTTGTGGTGGACATCGTGGCAGAGGCTTTCTCGGGCATTCCTGTTTCCTTCCAGATTTTCATTCCACAAATTATTCCATCATTATTCACTTGATTTAATCCTCTGTCTCCCTTAGCCTAAAGGGCATGCTCTTGGGACGTTAGACAAAAATTTCATTAAAGACTTTCAATATCCACGATTAACCAACTTGCTTCTAAACGCTGATATTTTTAAATGCCTTATTAATATAAAGCTTGCATATCATGCATGTAAAACAGGTTTGCACTTTAATGGAAGTTCTTTATTTTAATCTAGTTTGAGTGCTATTTTCCAAGAAAGAGGAGAATGACAGAGAAAATATTGTGCAGTACATGTTAATATTTAAAGATGTGAAAAACGAAAAATGTTACATGAATAAAACTGAAGTTTATTCATTTCTGCTACTTGTGTAGCTGTGCGGAAAAGAAACTATCACACCTCTACGGGTGTAAAGATTAAAAAGGAGAAACAGAGAAAACTTTATGACAAGGTTCGTGTGTTGCGTGTCACGTCATAATAACTCATGTTCAAAATACACTTGAATTACTTTTTAGATCTCACTACCTTTAAACTAGGTTGAAAAGACAAGTTACTATCTCTGAAGTCACATAAACAAGAGATAGAGAAACTGGCAGAACAAGAGACATAGTACAACAGAGAAAATATACTGAACTGCGTGATACGAGATTTGTAATCAAGGCCGTGAGGTAAAAAAAAAAAAGGGGGGGGAATAAATAAGTCTTCTTTACATTCACTGCTTCTAACGGTTTTCATCTTTCTCTCTCTGTCCATATGTATGTACGCTTCTGAGTATGTTTCTCTGTCTTTCCCGTTTCCTGTTCTTTCAAAACCACCAGGATGTGCGCACACACGTGTACAGAGAAAGGGAGAGAAGATAGAAGAGAGTTGGAAATAGGAACTTGACTGAAATAAGAAAAAAAGGAAACAGAAGTACTTTCAAAATATCATCACAGCGGAGATTATGTCTCTCGTTGCTATGGTTACTGGTTTCCTAGATAAGATCATCCTGGAGAATAGCTCACAAGTCATACACATTCAAGCAAAAAGGACACAAAATATTACACATACAAAAACAATTTTTTCTCTTCCTCTCTCTCACTCACTCACACACACACACACACACACACACATATATATATATATATATATATATATATATATGTGTGTGTGTGTGTGTGTGTGTGTGTGGTGGACACATTACAATTAAGGTTTGTACAGCAATTTGCAAAACACAAACATTTTCTCAGGGGGGCGCGGTGGCTCAGTGGTGGAGCGTTCACCTCCAGTGCTTGGGGTCCCTGGTTCGATCTCAGCTCGCGCCGTGTGGACTTTGTGGTGGACAAACACCGTGCTCGTGAGTTTTCTCGGGGTTCTCCCGTTTCCTCCCACTTTCTTCATTCCACCATTTCATTCATCTCTCATCATCACCGTCTCCTTTAACCTAAACGGCATAACCGTGGGACGTAAAACTTAAAGATTTCATTTCATTTCCTTTTACTCAGTTAGCTGGAGTCGGCTTTTCGGATTACTGTTCTCCACCTCTATCTTGTGTTATATCCACTGTGACACCACACTGTACCATATCGTTCTTCGCACAATCCACTTCTTCTTTGACCGGCCTTGCGCTCGTTTTCCATTCAGTTCTATGGTATCCACTTAGTGAACTACGCATTCCGCAGGTCTTCTCCTTACATGCTCAAACCATCTCATTCTATTTTCTTGTAGCATTTCTACTACTGGTCTCACCTTTACTGTTCTCCGGATCAGTTCATTATTAATTCTGTCCTTCCGCGTCACTCCAAACACACATCACAGTATCTTCATCTCCACAACATTCAACTTCTGTTCATCTCTCTTCTTCGTCGTCCAACATTCCGCTCTTTATAATATGATAGGTCTGCATATTAATTTGTATACACTTTTTCTTTAAGGCGTAGTAATACTCTACGGTCACTCAATACTCCTGCCGCTTCTGTCCATTTTGTCCAACTATAAATAATTCAACTGTTTACATATTTTTCTATTCCTGTATTTTCCTCCAGTGTTGATCTCAAATACTTGAATTCCCTCGTCGTTACTAGCACTTCTTCGCCCAGCCACATGCTGGTATTTTCGATATCATTTTTCCTGAGAAAACAATGTAGATATTCTGTCTTCGTTTTGCTAATTCTATGCCCTTTGCTCTCCATTGCTCCTCTGCAGGTGTTCTCTTACAGTGCTATCTTAGTCGAACTCATTTGCAGGATGTCGTCCGCAAATAACATATTGCAAGGTGTTAACTCATATTCTTTGTCAGCTTGTCTCTCTCAACTGCAGAAAGGTATGGAATTTTTCTATTATTTCACACCATTTTACTTCCTATCCTACATCCATTATACATATCTTCAATATGTATGCGTTCGAAACACTCTTCTTTAGAGCCCACCAAATAATATATCACTATATAAAAGTAACCAAAAAAGTTCTGTCGCTTTTTCACCCACCACCTTCGAATATCGATATGTCACTTATGATGTACCTGGGTGATCAAAAATTGTCTCCATCAGCATCGACGACCTTCTGCCAACGTTATGGAAGGCATGGATTCCATCGCGGTAGAACTTGGTGGGCCGTAGAGCGAAGAAGGTATAGAGTGCATTTTGCACCTTTACTAGAGATATTAACTGGCGTCATCTAAGGTGGTTGTCCAAGGAATGGAATAGGTGATAATCACACATTGCAATGTCCGAGCAGTATGGTGGATGCAATATTGTTCCCATCCAAGGCTTAGAATGGTGTCCCGGGTCATCCTAGCCACATGAGGCTTAGAGTTGTTCTATAACAGGAGGACTCCTTTGCCATTCAGAAGTGCTGACTCCAGAGTTTTGAGTTTTTCTTGAACACGGCTCAACTACTGACAGTACACAATTGCATTGATACTCTGAGCAGCTGGTAGCAGTTCCCGATGCACGATACCGCGAGTAATCCACCAAACACGGAAGGAACTTCTTCTGGTGCAGTGCTTGTTTCGGCTGTTTTGGAATCGGTTCATGGGATGGGTTCGCACAGGACCCACTTCTCATCACGTGTCAACAGCCGGTCCAGAAATAGCTCCTTCCTCAGACGAGACAACAAAGAAACACAGGTGTCTACTCGCGTTGCCATTTGGACCGGAGTCAAATCATGTGGGACACATCGACCCAACTTGTTGTACTTCCCAAGTTGCTGGAGGTGGTTTCTCCAATCACACTGACTTATAGTCCCAGTTCCTCACACGTCTGGCCACTGTTCTCCTCAAATGCTGCCTGAAGATCTTAATTTTCTACATGTGTTTGTCTTCCGGTACGTGGTACTCCTTCGTGGGTTTCGTCACCGTCCTTAAACTTGTTAAACTACCGCTGCACTGTGCGCGTAGTGACGACAACCTCACCAAAGACCTGAGATGTCTTCCGTTCCACTGCAGTGGTGTTTGATCCCAGTTTAAAGTCATAGAGCATGCACGCCCATATGGCGCTGTGTGGAAGTCCAATATTCACTCTGTCATTACGCAAGTTCCGGTATAACTGAACTACCACAACCAAGCAGTGTGTTCGATATACTGACGCCAAGAACTGACCTTCACCTTACCTCCATTCGCATTTAACTCACGTTGTGAGGGCCAATGGAACACAGACGTCCACAAAAAGCGACAGAACTTTCTTGGTTACCTTTATACTTTAACATACGCTTTCCCTAGGTCAATGAAAACCGTATAAATGTTCTGGTATTCTCTGTACTTTTCCATTATCATCCTAAGTGTAAATATTGCATACATTGTCGATTGTCCTGGCATGAAACTAAATTCGTTCTCTGCCATTTTGGTCTCCTCCCCCAATCTTGCATCTATCAATGTCTCCTAGAGCTTCCTTGCATGGCTAAAAGGCTTCTATTTCCCTGTAGTTGCAACATTCTTGGAAATCTTTTTTTTTTTTATTTTTAAGAAACAGCAGAATGTGAGCTGCTTTGATTGTTTTGCCGTATTTCCTGTTTTCAATATTCTATTTAAAAATCGAATAAACAACTGCACACCTTTCTTACTTAAACCTTTCCATGCTTCCATAGAGTTATTATCTGGACCTGGAGCTTTAACACTTTTCATATTTTTCATGGTATTTTCTACTTCTTTCACAGTCACAGACCCAAACAGTCCCTGATTCGTGGGTAAACTTTCTCAAATTTCCCTTGGGTTCTTTCAATTGAGAAGTTTATGGAAATACTCCTTCCATTTCTTCTCTAACCTTGATACAGCTTACATTTTTCCTTTGCTTCTTTCTTAATTTCGAGAGCTTGTAAATACCTTTTCTCCCTTTTTTGTTTACAACATAAGCTTGATCTTTTGCTACACTATCTGCTTTCTTCTTCGCTTCCTTGTAATCCTTTCGCCGCTTATGGAATGTGCTTGAATTCCTTATTTCTGTCTTTCAATCCATAGCCTCTATGTATTCTTTCATATCCTGATCTTGATCGTCCTACTGCCCATTTAGATCTCCTGCTAGAAGTAACGAGCAATTCTGCAGAGTATTTTCTAGATTCATCCAAAATTCTTACTTTGTCTCTTCATCTCAGCCGACTGTGGGACAAGGCGCTCACTGTATTGTAATGTATTGTAGAGAAGCGATACACGGGTTTTCTCTTCCTTCACTTGTTATTATATAAAGTTCTATACAAATTTATGTACACTGGACTCAAATAGGTAGACTCCTTTAATAATAATCCTTCCTCTATGGTTTTGGATTTTGTGCCCAGAGCAGCACGGAGATGGGTTAATATCCCCTGCCCAATGCAGCGTAGAGGTTGGTAAGATTAGAGAGTCTTTCCCTCCCAGAGCAGCTTCTAGAGAAAGTTATGAATTGATCAGCTGGATCTGATGTCTCCTGCCTATCGACGTGCTCTTTTGTAGCCGAATTTGCAGGAGGAGCCTGTGGAGAGTGTATAGGAATCGCTTTATGACTCTCCGTGTCTTCCTTGCATTTTTTGGAGACGGCATCCGTCGGCTTTTTTTGATCTTCGTAGAGAAACACGAGGTGTTCTTTATAAATATGAGGAGATAATTCAATATTGAAGGTTACTCTTAGCACGAGCTTGCCTTAATTATTATGTCACTGTCTTCACGTCTACGAATTTCTCCTTTATCTCCTTATCCAAGATAATTCCAATGCCATTTCTTCTGTTGTTGTTCTAGTGTAATATACGCTTCTATTCATTGCCTATGTCGTTTAATCTCTTGTATGCATGTTATATTCACTCTTCTTGGTACCAGCGTCTCCGATAACTCGTAGTTCCTACATATGAAGGTTCCAATTATCCATGTTTCTATTCTGATATGTTTATTTTGGAGTTGTTTCTTTAGCCTCTTTCGTCCATTGTTAAGGGGTAGTAGCCCTTGCTCACGTCTCAAGGCCTTATGCAGATCAGTCCTCACGTTGCTTTTCTGGTCCATATTTATTTAACGTTTTTTCTTACAATCAGCTGCCTGTCTGACGACAACCCCCAACCTGGAGGGACAGAATTTTCTCTCGCAATTTGAAAGTAGTATTACCACTAGTTGAATTTAAAAGAAACTGCTGTTAAAACTACAAAAATTATTGCTGACCTGATACTAAATTTATTGACCAAAGTTAGGAAATCACTTCTAAGATTGATAAGCTGATTGTGCTCGTTAATTAGATTGTTAAAATATAATAGTTCTGAGAGAAGTTCTATTCGTTAATGTTCAAAGAATATAGAGCTATCTTATGTCTAAATTCATAGTTTCAAATATTTGTAAAAACTCAAACAACAATTGTCATTTCCATTAATAAAACTGACTCAGTTTCGTTAGTTTGATTTGAAACATATTTCATTTGGCTTTCTTAATTTTATCCGATTAATTACAATATGGTATACAGGGTGTTTCAAAACAACACTGACAACGTTTCGGAGGTGATTCCTAACACCAAAATAAGACAAAAAGTATAAATCATCCTGGGTGCACAAATGCTTTATTTCGAAGTTATGCTGCCAAAAATATGAAAAATTGAACTTGAAAGGTCCATAGCTCCAAAACTATGAAGCCCGCAATAGTCGGGTCAAGACTTCACTCAGGAACTAGTATGTGTCTCATCCAAATATCCAAGTTTCAGAATCCTATGCTACTTCTACAACAATTTTTAAGGAGGTAGTTGGAGAGTAGTTCAAATTATATGCCCGTAGCCAAATTCCCTCTATAAAAATTGCTTTGAGAGTACCTTCAGATTCTGAAACAAGTATCTTTGGATAGCCCACATATTAGTTCCTAAGTGAAGTCTTGACCCGACTCCTCTAACAGCACAAGATGTGCTAGGCATGTCCAATTTAGGTGTCCCAGCTACTTGTTAGGTACCACACACTTGGCACATGATATTCATGTGCTAAGTATGTACTTCAGCTACCTACAGTTTTAGATACTTGTTACACCCAATTGATATTTGCAACTATGTACCAAAAATGTAGCATTTATATACCTGGCTCAGTTTCGCACTCTAAAAGTCATTTGTTTTTATGTCGTCACTTGGGACATATATGTGTCATGTTCTAGGTACGTCCTTTAGGTACACTCATGTCCAAAATTATTGTCGCATGTCTATAAATATGTTGTTGTGGTAATATGTGATAATGAATTCGCCCGGTATTTATTATAATGTTAGTATGTGTATAATAGTCAAAGACATGTATGTGGCAAATTTCATGTCAAAAGAGCAGTAAATAAGAACAATAAAACGAAAATAAAATTTTCTTGTCCATTTATCAATATTTTGTTTTACTCACTCTAATTTTCGTATTTATAATTATTTTCCTATAAAATTTACCACAAACATACATATCCAGATTATACACATAGTGTCACTATTAAAAGTACCCTGCAAAATGATTATCAAATTATATTGTTACAAGAAGACAGTTATAGATATGCGACAATCATTTTGGACATGAGTTTACATACTTTTTCAGATACTCTAACAGCATAAGATGTGCTAGGCATGCGCTATTTAGGTGTTCTAAATTCATATCTCACATTTGGTACATTTGCTGCTTCTTTTTCTAAGCGATTGTGTACTAGAAGCAACAAACGCATCAACCTTATTGGATGACAACTGTCGTCGATCACTTGAAAGTGAATATGGAAGAACCATGAAATAAAGTAGACACTCGCCATAAAATTACATGCTGAGCAGATTTTATCTGATCCCGGACGGTTATCATCGAATATACACGGTTAAAGGAGCACTCTGATTAGTCAAATTTAAAAGACCTCAATAATTTATCCCTCTACAAGCGACTTTCCCTTCACAGTTTCGGTGGCCAAGTCGGTAGAGCAGGCGGGTAGTAATCCAAAGATTGGTCGTTCGTGCCCACTCTAGGGTACATTTTTTCTTTACTTGTTTAAAGTGTTTTTAGACTTACCTTAATGTAAACACATTACACATATAGGCGATTTAACATATTTTGGGGGAGTAATTTTGTGGTTCATTGACGCTTACGGCTTTGGGAAGATACCTAGAACATACTAGGCACGTACCCCAGGTACATGTCAGGCATGGGCCTAGGAGCGGATATAGTCTGTGACTATCACTTGCCATCCATGTGATTTCTTTCTTAGAGGTACATAAGGTACATACTGGACACATTCCCATGTATCTGAGGGAACATGATAGGCATATGCCTGCTATGTAATTGTGCTGTTAGGGTACGGTAGGTTTTGAAGCCATGGACCTTTAAAGTTTATATTTTCATGTTTTCGGTAGCCTATAACTCCGAAAGGAAGCATTTGTTCACCTAGGTTGGTCTATAGAAACGTTGTCGGTGCTATTTTGAAACACCCAGTATACAGGGATGCCCACAAGGGGGTCTACGACGCAAACTGCGTCATTGAAATATTTGAGGGGGTTAAAAATCTATATAAATATGTTTGAAGGGGGTGTAAAAATTAATCGAAAAGAATATTTTATTTTCATGGAAGAACACCTACGGATAACACAATGCATAAATTGTTTTCTTCTGTCCTTTATACCACGATACTGACCATTTTGGTTAATGGTTGAAACGGTTTTAAAGTTTTCGGTTGCATTCCTTAGCTGAAAATCATCTTGTCTACGCCACTTCAATCTGCACTTTTTGTGAACTTTATTACATTAGGGAATATTTACGAATTTTTAAAAAATTAGCTGATAGTTTAATTTCGATGTCGAAAGCCCTGTTAATAAGTAACTAATCATCCAACTTTAGCTCGAAGTTCACGTGTGTTTTGTCCAGAGTTTGGAATATGGAAAGTGGCATTTAGATAGCAGATCCTTGACCAATCATTACTCTTGTCCATGTTTAACCAGTCATCAATCCTCTTTGAAAAAAGCGTTGGTTTGATTTATATTTTATATGCGTTAAAATTTGTTGCATCAGACCAGATTGATACTTGAATTAGTCGGTTATAGTAGCTTTTTTATGTAACAGCATTTTAAATGTTTTATAGTAACGACAACTTCCACGTATCAGTAGCCTTAGATAAGATATTTATCCTGGGCCGCTATCTTGAAACTGTTTCAGGATTTCTTTTTTACTTTTGGCATACTGTAGTTGAGTCTGAATTTTAGCCAGTGTTCTTTGGATTTTGCTTGCTGAGAACTGTTTGTGGTTCACAGGAAGAATTTTGTATTTGAACTTAAAATTATGGATAGTAGAACAGACGATTTGGCAAGAGAAATATTTGTATATACATAACATTTAAATGTGAATTGTCATAATTATACGATCAGGCTGGGAGGGGGGTAAGTCAGACAGTTGGGGAACATAAGGAAGGGGGAGTGGGCACCACTGCAGTGTATATATATATATATATATATATATATATATATATATATATATATATATATATATATATATAGAGAGAGAGAGAGAGAGAGAGAGAGAGAGAGAAATAGATAGATAGATTGATTGATTGATAGATAGATAGGATGTCATTTATCTACATCCTTTTAACTGTCAAACTAATGAGTAAACTATGCTAAAATTTCGTGTACCACGCAAATATCGACACAGAAACATCTGACATCTGCAATACCATCAGATTAACCCTGATACAAACCCAAAATAGTTTAATGGATTCACTTTTAATAAAATATTAATTTGGCCTTCAACAATATAAAACTACTTATGTTCGGAGGTTATTCACTTGTAAGAGGGAAAATAACAAGAAATCAAACGATTTCAAATCACAAACTTATAAACAAAAATTTCATTGTTAGTTGTGTTATAACATCAACAGTCAGAATCATTTCAAAATTTTACAATTGTTTGATCGTTGTCTTTCCAAATTTTTTCGAGGCATATTGGTCACTACCTTACTCAATCTCAGACACGTGAGAGGTGAATGCCTTCATAGCTTTTATTAAATTGTTCTCCGAAAATTAAACAAATACGTGTGATTTGAATTGTCTGATTCAGGAAAACTAATTGCTGTATTTCATTTAATATTGAGACATAATTAGTTTATTTACTGAAATTAGTGGATACTTAGATGTAGGGCATGGATGAATGAATTTAATTTGTCCCCAATTTATGTATTAGAAAATTACTAAACATGATATATTCTATCGTGCTATACACTAATAGTTATATTTTATAAGTGACAGTGCGTTATGTTATGTTATATACTGTATACCGATCTACATGTTAAATGAAACGTAACACTAACAAACACTAACAATGCATCTTCAATTCCTTCCTTTATCTTCTCTGTCACTATTTCACTCTTTTGAACTTTCCTTGTCTTTTCTTTAATTAAATCCCATACAAGTTGCTTCTCTGCTTTCTTCACTAACTGTTTATATCTCCTTGTTTCATACTTTACACCTTTTTTAACAATCCTCAGTCCTTTCGGTGTTGTGTTTTCCTCCAAACATTTTCTTAAGAATTTTATTTGCTGTCTCTTAGAAATCTGCTTAGAGAGAAGAAATATTGAAAAGCCTAAGTGAATGGGAAATTAGGTTTCAAAAGAAAGAGTGGCAAAGATTGGAAAAGAAAGGGAAGAATTTAGGATGGAGAGAAAGAAAAAAGGGAAAAGCAAATAGAGTTGTGAAGATAGGAAACGTAATACTAAAGGAAGAAGAAGAAGAAAAGTGCCTTGATTTGGGATACAAGTTCAAAGTGAAGGAAGAAAAGACGAATACAAGGGAATTAGTTTTTTTCAGTGGAACAAGCAATTATGGGCATAAAAGAAGAGGAAGAAAGGAACACGATAAGAAGAAAAGCTGCTGCTATAGTGAGGCAGAATATGAACAAGCAAATAGGGAATCTTACAAAAGAAGAGAAAGAAGAATTTAAGAGCTTGAGACGAAGGAAAGACATTGTTATACAACAAGCCGATAAAGGAGGAGCAGTAGTAGTAATGGAAGAAAAATGGTACAAAGAGAAATTAGATGAATTATGCGACGAGACATACAAGGTGATAGGTGAGAGAAAGATGAAAGAAGAAGTAAAAGAGGAGATAATAAAGAATGCGAAGAAGGCAGGCTTTAGAAAGTTATTAGACGAAAAAGGGAGAATTCCGGATATGAAAGGATTCCCGAAGATACACAAAAAAGAGGTAAAGTTGAGACCAGTAATGGATTGCAGAAAGAATATCTTTCAACCATTAGAAGAAGAAATAAAGATAATAGCAGAGGAAATAAGGGGAGAACAAGTAAGTAATAGAGTTAAGAATACAGAAGAAGTCAAGAGGATGATAGAGAAAGTAGGAAGAAGAAATGAGAGAACACTGATGTTTAGCGTAGACGTCAAAGTAATGTTTCCCAGCTTAAGAAGGGATTATATTTTGAAGGTATTGGAAAAAGAAATGGAGAATAGAACAATAAGGAAATGGAAGAAAGATAAAGTGATGAAAGCATTAAAACTGATATGGGAGAACAGTGTGTACGATAGGAGAAAAATTAGTGAAAATAAAGGAAGGGCTAAGTATAGGATCGAAACTAAGCCCAGTGTTATCAGAAATTGTGATGAATAAATGGGAAGAGAAAGTTAAGGAGGAAGGAGGCGAAAGACTGATTATGTTTTGGAGGAATGTGGATGATTGTTTAGGTATTTGGAAAGGAACGAAGAGACAATTAGAGCAATTTGTGTGAAGGATAGAAGATAAAGAAAAAGGAATAAGCCTGGAGGTAGAATTAGAGGAAGAGGGGAAAATAAACATTTTAGATATGACAATAAGGAAAGTAGGAGGGAAATTTGAAACAACATGGTTTAGAAAACAATGTTCAGCAGGTGTATATTGCCATAGAAGAAGTGATGTAGATGAAGGAACTAAAAGGAACTTTATTAGAAACATGGAGAGAAGGATAAGAATGATAGACAGTGATGACGAGAAGAGAAAAGAAGACATAGAGCAATTTCACAGTTTATTAATGCAGAATGGATATAGTGAGGATAGATTGAAGAAGAATAGCAAGACAGAAGAGGGCAGAAGGCAGAAGGAAGTGAGAAGATAGAGAAGAAAAAAGAAAAGATGGTTCGGGATAGAGAGCATTGGAGAAAAAACGGAAGTCTTAAAAAACTTGTTGAGAAAAGGAGGAGTAAGAACGTACAGAAAAGGTAGCAGAAGAATGTTAGATGCGTTGCGAACGAGGAAAAGGAAGGTAACAGAGATTCAAATAAGTGATGAAGGGGTTGTATATAGAATTAAATGCAAAGAATGTGATATGAGTTATGTAGGGGAAACAGGAAAGAGGTTACAAGAAAGGATTAAAAAGCACAGGGACGACGTTTGATTGAAGTGAGATACTAACGCTATATATAAACATGTAAGGGAGACAGGACATGAAATAAACTGGGAAGGCGTAAAGGGGCTGGAAAAGGAGGAAAGAAGCATTATAAGAAAATGGAAAGAGGCAGAATGGATAAGAAAGGAAGGAAGCGAGAAACTTATGAATTGGAATAGCGGACTAAATATACATGATGTATGGAGAAAGATATTGGATAAAACAGAGAAGAAAGAAGAGGTTAAAACAGGTGTATTGAACAACGGATAGACAATTAAAAGTTTATGTTTTTCAAAAGTGAAAGTTATTCATACACAGGTGTGCCAATTAAAAGTTTAGCTCTTAAGTGAAAGTTGATCATTAAACGTTGCATGTGTATTAATTAAAAATTGTTAAAGGAAAGGACGAATATGATTGGTTCATGGAATACCTCCTCTCACTTTAAGAAGTACATAAGCTGTAATCTTAGAAATTGTATTTCTTAATGTGTCTGATGAAGGCAAAGTTAATTTGCCGAAACTGTAACGCATTTATTTATTAGTTAATATATGCTTTGGTCAGAATTTGTCTGTTATTGCATATTTATATATCCAGCTTATGTATCACGTTCAAAATTGCTGAATTTAATATCAAATTCTTTAGACAGGGCAAAGAATTCAAACTATACATGATGTGGAAAATAATTTGTTCCCAACACTGCTCAACTTACATCATTATATTGATTTCTCAATCGATTATTTAAAAATCATTTGGTTATGTATCCATTAACATTCATACTTATTAACGTTGTAATTTACAAAAAATTAAATGATTGTTAAAAGTTAACAAGTTTGTTTTCTAATATATTTAATTTATTTATTATCTTCTAAATGAAGACACTATTGTGGGTGTGGAGAAGAATGGAAAGAATTAGTTGTGTCGAGCGCAAAACGAATGAGAGAGTGTTAGAAATGGTGGGTGAGAAAAGAACACTTTTAGATATTATTAGGAAGAGGAAGAGAAACTGGTTGGGACATTGCCTAAGAAGAGATTGTATCATGAGGGACGTAATAGAGGGTATGGTGCAGTGAAAGAGACGGAAGGGGCGAAGGAGACTACAATTAATGGATGATATAAAAACAGAAAGATCATACGCGAAGACGAAAAAGTTAGCGGAGGACCGTGGAGCGTAAAAGCTTCTCAGCTGCGGCAAGTGACCTGCCAATAAAGGCAGAATACCTATGATGATGATGATGATGAAATGAAGACACTATAATATTTACATGATGCATTAAAATTGATGCATAATAAATCGATTATGCAAATTAAAATCGAATCCATACATCCATGCTGTTTTATGGAATTAGATTACGATTCTAGAGCAAATGATCTCTCGTGGTTATGCAGGATAGAAGGTAACTCCACCGAAAACCTTAGAGCGTTTATTCCTTATATGAAATGAAAGAAAAAAAAGTATCAAACATGGGTTGAAACAGAGTTCCTCCGTTCAGAGTTAATAGGTGCCGAAAATTCAAAACTATAATATCTATCGCAAACAGTTCAAATCATCACACAGGAACTAGTATTCGCTCTATCGAAATATCCATGTTTTATCATCCTCCGTTATCGGCGAAATGTACTGCGTAAAGGAAGTTGGAGTATGGGGATTATTCTTTCAGTACTAATAATGCATTTGTTTCTCTGCTACCACATGGACATTTAAATAGAGTGCATTTTAGTTCCTGTGTAATTTCTTGGATTCCTTGGGCTAGATGCTATGGTTTTCAAGTCAGGGCAATTTTAATGTAATTTTCGTCGGTTTATATCTCTGAAAGGAGACGTTTTCCGACCCATATTTATTTGAAGTATTTTCTTTCATTTCATATGAAGAATCAACTCCCAAAGTTTTTGCTGGAGTTACCTTCCAACCTGTATAGTTAGCAGACAGGCCTGTCGCACAGGAGATCCGGGTTCTATTTTCTGAGTTTATGTGGTGCGGATCCCACGTTAAGCTATGTTTCTACGTCTTACGTAGTTTGGTACCAGGAATGTAATGAAGGGTATACGGCGCATATCCACATAATTTTTTATAGTTTGCTTATACTCACTTTAAATTATGGATATAACGGAGGGAATAAGAGTGAGTATATACTGTTTCTGAAAACGGTAAAAAGCGAATCACTCCAAAAATTTTAGCAGTACATTCGTACTTGGTGCTGAAATAGGCGCTAAACTTGAAATCAATCTTGAATAAATCACTCTCAAAATGAACTTACACATTCATTGGACAATTCGTTTCAAAGTTAAAATGTAGACCTACAATTATCCCATATCCACTCAGGACCGTCGCGTGGGTTGTAAGCGCCCGGGGCGAGAATTCCCCCTTCCTCAATGTGTCATGAAAAACAACCAGAGTTTAATCTGTATCCCTAGATTTAAATATGGAATGTAAGATAATAATGTAAAATAAAAGAAGTTAGTATTATGTCAACAGGCTTTTGAATGGCTTTTGTAGTTAAAACATAAAAGTTAATGACGTCAGGTTTTGAATTCTTGAAATCAAGTGCTATTCTTGTCTATTTTGAATTTGATGCACATCAACATAGTAATAGTATAGAATATACAAATAACAATACAAATATTAAAGCCCAATGTGTAAGTGATGACAAGGAATTTCTCTATCAGCTTCTTCTATTTTTCAAGACTAGGCCTCAATAACGTAGAGTCCCAACTATAGAATCCATTCTCATAATATTACAAAACGAACTCTCGCTATGTGCTCTATTGAACATCACTTATGTCCAATCTCCTCTATTCCTTCCGAAATTCCTCTTCTCTTTTGGGAATCGAGAAATTAAACATTAATTACTTCCTAATTAAGTTCCACCTGAAACACTTCTCAAATTTTCCGTCCTACATTTCGAACAAATTTAATATTATGAAACTCTAAGTTAGAACTAACCGGATTCATAAGGATATATCCGCTAAAAAAAAGGGGAAAAAAAGGAAAAAAGAAACCTCGCTTCTTGCTCAGAACCAAATAACGTAAGACCACATTACTCAGTGGTATTCCTAACAAACAACATCCCTACTTTTGTTCTTACTAGAAACTTCCTATACAGCCTATCTCTCAGGGCTAGATCCAAAAGTATTAATGCCTAACCAGATCCTCATTCAGAACCTCCAACCAATAAAAAACACATCATTCAGTAGTTGTCTCCAGAAAGTGAAGCCCTGTTACCCAATTTCGTCTCGTATTTATAGTAGTCCACGGAGACTAGCTAAGGAACTTTCCGCGGAGGGCAGGGAATAAGAGTTTCCTCTTCAGAGGTAAAAAAAATCGTTTATTCAAACCCGGCGAAAAGTGTTTCCACCCTAAAAAAAAGTCATTAATACATAATATACAAGTCCTTTACAATTCAATATAAAAATTAACTAGATAAACTACTATATTATTATTATTATTATTATTATTATTATTATTATTATTATTATTATTATTATTATTATTATTACTTCATAAATATAACCAAGACCAGGCATAGTGATATATACTAGTTCCATTTTGCATATTATTAATAACAATATAAATCTGTACATTGATATAAAAATATTAAATAAACCAGCAAGGTGCGCCTTGCATTGTAGTACTGCAGTTATTGGACGAAATTGGAATAAAGAAATGTTATTGAATTCTATTGAAGTTTCTTCAGTTTGTACCAAACTGTCATACGGATAAGAAGTATCTATAGCAGATCTCGGTCGGTTTTCCAAGATAAAATCTCTTCTCACTAAGGGCTGGAAAGAGTTCTCATTGAATAATCCTATACGATGTTTTACATTAGCGGTAATTTTACTTAGCCATTGCCTAATCATTATTAAGATATCTGTATTAACATTTTTTTTTAAAAATTATTTACCAACTTAATCTGAATTTCTTGAATTTTGTTCATTTGTCGTCGCGGCGCCCGGGGTGATTGCCCGGGTCGCCCCGCCCACGCGATTGGCCTGTGTCCACTATACATTTGTTAATCATATATCCAAGAGGAAGTTTCAAAATATGCAAGAAGTTCCGGAAATCTAGCGGAGACCGAATTTTCTGAAAAGTGTTCCCCGTCTTAAACTTGTCCTACATGACTGAAGAGTTCACTAGTGTCTACTTACTGGTATTTTATAACTTTAACTTGAATTTTACAAGTGTAGCACTTACATATTTGTATACGGTTTGGTATCCTTAGAGAAAAATCAATTTAAAACGTAATTCAAAAATATTAACATCTTATGTGTTAAAAAAAGTTTCGTAAATATATATTAGGTGTTTTTAAGTTTCAAAATTGTGAAGTGCACAAAAAGTATTTCACATTTCTTTCATAAAATTTGTATGTGTGTGACTGAGCACTCATAATGCTTCAAAATATACTGTGGATATCCTCGCCCTTGATATAATGAGAGCCAAAAATAAATGAAATGAAATGAAATGCCGGCTAGGCTAAAGGAAACGGTGATGATGAGAAATGAATGAAATGGTGGAATGAAGAAAGTGGGAGGACACGGGAGAACACCTAGAAAATGCACACGGTATTTGTCCACCACAAAGTTCACTTTGCGCGAGTTGGGATCGAACCAGAGACCCGATGCACTGGCACCTATTATCGCAATATACAAATCTAAATACTAAAAGCAAGTTAGGAAGAAATGTATTGTTTTATATATATGTATTTCATGCAGGGAAAAGCAGTCCTACATCTTTTAAACAATACCAGCTGAACTAAGATTGAAGAATATTTCCACTAATGAACATTTTTAATTTGAAATAAAGCGCTTACAAAAGATGTGCCTGCAGTTTAACTGTGTGTTGTTGCACTATGGGTTACAAGGTACATTTCCAAATGATCAGAAGTAAAATTTTGTCGGCGATCGGATAAAATATTCTTGTATGCAGAGAATGATCTCTCCACATCACATGAGGTAACAGGAGCATATTTCAACAGGGGGATGTAGTTGGGGGAAATATCAGTAGACCTGTCGCTATTTCTCGTAGACAATAGCTTTTATTGCCCCCTTAATTGCTTTATTACCTAACGACTTTCGATGTCAATATGGCCGTGTCGGCCTTGGAGAGGCCGGTCCCGTCCTTGGGGGAGGTTTCTGGGGGAAGTGGTTTTATTACTTGTGCAATAGAGGTTGTTTGGAAAAGTGGAATGACCTTCTTTCTTGTTGAAACACGCTCCTATACGATTCTTGAATCGAAATTATAATCAAATTAGAATTAAAACTATGATTTAGATAATTAGAGCATTGGTATACGTCATTGAACGCGATCCCTAGCTTCAAACATGAAACAACACGATTTTTGATTGAGGATACGGCTTTGAATGCTGTTCTTAGCTTTAAACATGATTTAATACGTTTATTGAATCGAAATTATAATCAAATTAGAATTAAAACTATGATTTAGATAATTAGAGCAATGGTATACGTCATTGAACGCAATCCCTAGTTTCAAATGCGATCCAACACGGTTTTTGATTGAGGATACGGCTTTGATCGCTGTTCCTAGCTTTAAACATGATTTAATACGTTTATTGAATCGAAATTATAATCAAATTAGAATTAAAACTATGATTTAGATAATTAGAGCAATGGTATACGTTATTGAACGCGTTCCTTAGCTCCCACAAGTTTTTTCCCCATTAATTTAATTATGATCTGACTTGTAAAGCTCGTAACTAATTGAACACTCTTATTTGAACTAGAAAATTATGAATAATGAATATGATTACACCCTTTAAGCTCCAATGTTTAGCAACGATTTTTAATGGTGCGTTGTTTTACGGAGTAAAGTATTAAGATGGGAGGGAAAAAGGAAGGATAGGAAGAAATATTTATTTATTTTCATCTATTTTTTCTTGTTGCGAACTGCACTTCTTTCGTTTAGCTTGCTTGGCTCTTAAATGACAGACTTAACTTTGCTATTTTTCAGCGGCGCTCAGTACGAAATTCGCAGATACGCAAGGTTCTGTGTTCTCTCCAAGCGCCATTGCAATACTGAGGGTGAAGATTGAAGTTCAGTTTCTCACACCCTATGCAAACAACCTTGCGATATGATTGGCCAGGAAAAAACCAGTTTGCTCCACCTCCAATGTTTAACCATGGGGGCCAATCACTCCCTCTAGTTTGAGGGAACGGGAGAACCAACCCTTTCCCCACCTCTCTTTCCATCATCAATGTCTTGTGTGAACAAGTTTCTACCCGCTCCCCACCCTTCCCCCGCATCTCTTGACCGCATTCTGTGTGATCAGGTTTTTACCCTGCGACAAGTGACACACATTTTTCCCCACCCCTCACTGCCACTCTTTGGCTGCATCCTGTGTGAACATGCTTATACCTTCTCTCCCCCAACGGCGATAACTGACACATTTTTCCTCACAAAGGGTGTTTTTTCAAACCAGTTCTGGTGGAT
Source organism: Thermobia domestica (assembly GCF_964235325.1). NCBI lineage: Eukaryota > Metazoa > Arthropoda > Insecta > Zygentoma > Lepismatidae > Thermobia > Thermobia domestica. The sequence continues at coordinate 221,457,062 of NC_137462.1, forward strand.
GGTTTGCGGACAACAAGCTCTTCCCCGCCCATTCAGACAAACAAACAAGGTATTGCCAGGCTGTCCTTGTACTCATTGCCAATAACCTGATGAATAAATGGTTGTCCTTCATTTTGATTTTGCAAAACAACACACACACAAAAAAGAACCTGTAGAATGGTTTTGTGTATTCCCACATACAATAATTATGCTGTTCTTTTCGGCAAAATACAAGTTATTGAAACAGTTGTTGAAATGATAGCTATATAGCTTACTGAATAAAGCCGGAATTTTAAAATTTAGGAACATTGTCGGCTGAACCCAACTAACGAATTTTATTGCTTGGTAAACAACTATTTGCTGTGAAAAATACGACAATTTGGCGTCTTTAAGGTATGAATTGAGACATGCTGGCGATGTTTTTCAAACTTTAGGCATTGTGTGAAAATTCCATGGTATTACCTCTATAGAAAAGAAATATTTGCTTCGATTCGGCAAGAGACCGACAAAGGAATTCTTTTCTGCTTCTTTGCAGACTGAGGCAATGCTGTATTACAAGGCAAATTCATTTACTTTATTTTTTTCTCCCCCTATTCCATTCCCCTTATGTTAATGAATAAATAAAAAAATATATTATATAAATGGAGTACACATTTCCTGTATTAACAATTTTGCTCGTGAAGTTTTCTACCTTGCTTCTGCCTTGCTTCTTTAAAGTGTTTTTTCTGGATTTTTTTCTGTGTTTGTTCAAAGAAGAAGATATTATATTCAAGTAAGTTTTATATCATTATAATTGATTAGATATATTTGCATAAGTATCGAATGGTGGGACTCCCCTAGAAAATTAACACATATTGTTTTTTCTTATGAAAATAATTAACACGGTGTAGAAACGAACTGAGTTTGCCAATATGTTTTAACTTGTGGGGAGCATATCGAGCCAAAATCGGGGGAGCTGTGCATGAGGGATAGTCCCCCAAACAGGGGAATCGCGGCTGCCTTATAACGCATTCCGTGCTTACCGAAAATCGGGGGAGCTGTGCATGAGGGATAGTCCCCCAAACAGGGGAATCGCGGCTGACTTATAACCCCTTTCGTGTTTACCGAAAATCGGGAGGGGAGCTGTGCATGAGGGATAGTCCCCCAAACAGGGGAATCGCGGCTGCCTTATAACGCATTCCGTGCTTACCGAAAATCGGGAGGGGAGCCGTGCATGGGTGCATAACCCCCCAAACCTTAGGGATCCGCGTGTGACTTATAACGCCTTATGTGTTTATCGAAAACCGAGGGGAAGCATACATGGGTGCATAGCCCCCCAAACCTGAGGGAACCGCGTTTGACTTATATTGCTTTTCGTGTTTGCCAAACAGTGGGGATCCATACATGCGGGGCATAACACCCAACAGGGAAAAGCTAGCTTCCTGAACGGTCACCACGAAGGAACGAAATATTTGTTTTTTTTTTTTTTTTTAATTGTTTGAATACTATGTTTGAGTTTTGATTCCGTTTCGGTTGTGTTTTTGGACAAGTTGACCACAGGAAAGAGTGAAGAATGGAACTAGCATTATTATATTATAGTTAAGAATATGTGGGGGACACGAAAAATATCTTGGCAGTGTTAATCTTTTTAGAGAAAAATGCGTAGTGACATCCGTTAAGAACCGTGAATGAGATACTTTATAGTTTTAGAAATGCATGGTGACGTCCCTTAAGAACCGCCAATGACGGTTGGACTTATAGTTTTAGAAATGCGTGGTGATGTCCCTTAAGATCCGTCAATGAGATACTTTATAGTTTTAGAAATGCGTGGTGACGTCCCTTAAGAATCGCCAATGACGGTTGGACTTATAGTTTTAGAAATGTATGGTGATGTCCCTTAAGATCCGTCAATGAGATACTTTATAGTTTTAGAAATGCGTGGTGACATCCCTTAAGAACCGCCACTGATGGACTTTACGGCAAAAAATCAAGTGTGCAATTTCTTTGAATCTTTATAACTGAAATTGTGATTAAACAGAATTGCGTACTGTCCAATATTTTTGATGGTAGATTTTATATAAATACATTGTGTCTGAATGATTTGTCATGAATCTGTATTCATATTGGATTGTCTTTTCGGAAAATAAGCAATTTACACATAAAGAACACTTTTAGAACAGATACATATTCAATATTTACTACAGATAATGTTCAAAATATATTGTTTAGTGTAAAATAATTAAGTTCAACAGAAAAGATAGACATTTGTCTTGCTTGTATCCCTAATATTTAGAAAATCAGTCAGTATTAAGTGTACAGATGTATTCACAAAGTGTTCAGAAGTGAACAAAAAGTGTTTAGATCCGCGAAAAAGTGTTTTAATGTGTTTTCACACTGAAAAATGTACTTATATAAAGAGTTCTTAGTTGTAGTGGATGCAATTTCCAAGATACATGTGAATATTGCAATTTTTACGTAAATGTGTAGACTTTTCTTTCCCACAGTTAGACTCGAAAGAAAAGAACTACGTTCATTGATTCATTTTTCCCTTTGAATTCGTGTTAGAATAGCTTGTTTATCACGAAACGTAGTGAATACTCAAACGGTTCTTTTCCAAGACATGACGAATAAACGAATGTAATTAAGTGAGAGAAATTTAAGGTTCTTTATTTCTGAATAAGTGATGGGAATATATATAAAATATGAACTTGCGTATTTTTAACATGTGTTGCAGTATTCAGAATCTTAATCATATGGTAGTCACATGGTTTTTGTACATACTAACTCTATATTAAGCAAGGTAATGAGTGAGAAAAAAATGAATATTGGCTTTGTAAAAATGAAATGAAATACGAAATATCTTGTTAGGGATGCAGAAAGAGAATCCAATGCAGTGTGAACGCGCTCTTTTTGCGTGGAGGAAGAGGGGGGCTATACCCGGAGTGAATTTCCCCTCATAACTTTTCCAAATAGTGAACGCGCTCTGTTGCGTGGTGAAGAGGGGGTATACCCATCCTTAAGAGTAATGTCACCCATTACTGAACGTTACTTGTTTTATACATGGATTTCGCAGTGAGGCACTAGGATTTCAATGTAAATGTATGCAGCAGTACTAGTAGAGGGGGAACCCTCACTGAAAGACTGGGGCTTCATACCCCAGAAATGATGTGGTACCGCACCACTTAAGTAAATACTTGTTCTGTCACTGAAAGACATGGGTTTATATTCCTTATTTAACCCAATAGTTTTACTTATATGCGTTTGATCTTCAATAGTTTGATAGAATATTAAGACCAACAGAATATACAAGCATGTGCTATGGTTTATTACACAATGAAAACATATATACTATACTCACCTGAGAAATATACGGAACTTTGTCGCACACGCGTCAGCACTGCGGAACTTTCAACGCACAACTAATCTTTAATTATGACTTTTGCCGATAGGTGTCACTAGTAGTAGTGGTTGTGCAATACATGATAGGACACGATATAACATGCATTTGGTGTGTAGGGGTATCATTTCCTTTCACGGCAGCGTACGTGTAAGATCAAGGACAAGCTTTAGCGCATCTTAATTAATTAACTATATAGTTTTAATACTATTAAATAAAGTATAAAGAAATTGATTCAAGCCTATTGTATTCCAGACATTGAAGCTTTGCCGAACCTTGAGTGGTGGTAGCAGCACAAATAGAACACCCAAACATTTTTGTTTAGACTTACAGCGACACAGTGTCGACATTTTTCTTCTTTTTTGGTTTTGTGAACGAACAACTGAGGCTTGAAAGGTGTGTATTTCTTCACTTATTGTTTTTAAAAAAAAAGAAATTATACATGTTTGAGCTGTATTTAACCAATATTAATGAACAGAGAGAGACTTATTGTGTCTGTATATTTTAAAAGAATAGTTTACAACTCAATATATTTTTATTGATTTTTTTTTCATAAATTGAACAAATTGCTTTCTATTTACATATCATTATTTGACTATAGATTGAAAATAAGTGAATGCTTTTTATTTACATATCATTATTTGACTATAGATTGAAAATAAGTGAATGCTTTTTATTTACATATCATTATTTGACTATAGATTGAAAATAAGTGTTTGCTTTTTATGTACATATTATTAAAATATAACTATAGGTTGAAAGTAATTGAATGTGCTTTCTCTCTCTCTTTTATATTCAACTGATATATTAACGTCAACTTGATAACTCAAAATAGTTTTTTTTTTGTCTTATTTCTTTCAGATGGATTTCTTCTGCCCGTCCGAAGAATTGAATATGGTTGATGAAATTTATCTCCAGGAATTGGTGCGCGGTTTCAACGAGCACCCGAGGGTCTTCAGTACCTGGAAAGCCATCATGGAATTGAACAGGCTGGGATATCGGGGCTCGGGGAGATGCGATGCACTCCTACGCGCCCTTCGTGCCTTCGAAGGTAATGATACATTACTTCTCCAGCACTGCGTAAGCAGTGCTGATATATTAGATTTATTTTTGTATGGATTTTTCCGTACATGTGATACTTACGAATCGGCGCAGTCAAAACTCTTTTATTTATTATCATGTGGGGAAGGTCAGGTGGATAGGATAAAAGATACAGAGTTATCGGACTTTTTTGATTTTGGCACGCGCTTTGTTTCGGAACCGTGCTTAATCCCATCCACAAATAATGCCATAGTCATGCCCGCTCAAGAAAATCATAACTTGAGTCCTAATAATCTATATCAATTAACAAATGAAGATTTAGCTTTCTTGGATGAAGTAAATGGGATTGGCACTCAAAATTCCGATGAAATATCAGCTGAAGAAATGAGGAGTTTGGTTCAAAACGAGGACAATGCTGTGGTTATACCCACGCAACAAGTCCAGGGAGAAAATCCTGTATACAATCCGCCTGAATACTGTGTACAGGATAATCATGACTATGGGGACCAAATGATTTTTACTCCTCAGCCTAACCCGTCATATGCCAATGTTCCAGCAATGGTTGGACATGGCAACATAAACAACAACAATAGTACAACTGGTACTATTAGTAGTCCTAATAGTGGTAGTACAGGTGGTAGTGGTAGTGATAATAATAATGGCGGGGATAATCAAAGAAATAGTAATTTCGAAGTTATAAGAGAAAGCAGACAAAGGTTTCGTAAGTTTCATCTTACGGGACATGAAATTGCCGTCAGACCTGTGGGTGATGAAAGGAATATTAATAACCCAGAGGCTTATATCGAAAGCTTAGTTAATTTTGCGTTGGAACATGTGATCTCCAATGCACGCCCCTCGGACTACATTGGCTTATACATAGAGAGTAGTAATAGTACCAACAACAAACCAGTGTACGTTCCATTTAGAAGAAAGGGCAATTTCTCTGCTAGGACAGTCCTCACTTCAATCGAACGTGTATTAAATTCGAATGAAGTGTTCCTTTTGGGGCAAGAACTATTGTTTCGATTCCATATCGCTGAGAGTATGCACGGCCAGGGAAGAAATAATACAACGAGTGCCGTTGACAAATATGCAAAATATCAAGATTACTTAGAAAAACGATTAATTCGTATTGAAAATAGAAATATTTACTGTCTCCCTATGGCCATTGTATGGGGCCAAGTAAAGCTCCACGGTACAAAAGATGATTTGTATAATTTAAAAAGAGAAAACTCCGATACATGGCTTCTTAAAGCAGAAGTTCTCTGCGAGATGGCAGGGGTTAACGTTGAAAGTAAGCAAGGTTGTGACTTTTCCGATCTGGACCTCTTTCAAACATATTTGAAAGGGGAATATCAAATCGTAGTTTATGAGGAGCATGAAAAGAATAACCGGGAATATATAATACGTTACCCGGGAGAACCGGCAGAAAATAAGATTTTTATCCTTTATCGAAGAGGTAACACTATTGGTCATTTCGAACCTATTCGTAACATTAGAACTTTCCTTAAGGCACGAAAGTATTGTTATTATTGTTTGGAAGCTTATGATGAAAGGTCACATGCACACAAGTGTAAAACTCGATGTACTTATTGCGAACATACTCACGAACGCGATTATACTGCAAACAAAATTAAATGCAATGCATGCAATAGAGAGTTTGCTGAAGGTGAATGCTTTAATAATCATCTGACACCTAATAAAGCGGCTAGATCTGTATGTGATAATGTAAAGCTCTGCATCAATTGTGGCGTCATCTTTGATAAGAGAAGTCGAAAATCTGATCACATGTGTGGTGAACATTATTGTTCAACGTGCCGTGCGTATGTTGATACAAACCATACATGTTTTGTTCAGAGACAGCGACCTCTTCATACGAAAAGGTTTATGTACATCACCTATGATGTAGAGACGATGTTGAAGGCACCGAATGATCGCGGTGAAAGGGAACACGAAGTTGTACTGGTGTGCTGTCGTCATGTTTGTCACGCCTGTATAAGAAAAGGTATCGATGAGCCCTGTAAAACGTGCGGTGACAATGTTGGAAATCGTTCGTTTTCTTTTAAGACAATGACGGCTTTTATTAACCATGTGTTAGTAGAGCGTCCTGTCTTTCAGAAAATCGTGGCAATCGCGCATAATGGTAGTCGCTACGATGGTCTTTTCTGTCTTAGAACTCTAATAGAAGACCAGCATATTGTACCCAGTGTCCTTATTCAGGGTCAAAAGATTTTTAATATCAGCATAGGTAATCGTATCTTTTTCCGCGACTCTTACCTTTATATTGGCGTCAAATTATCCAAATTACCAAAAACGTTAGGCCTTAGTCAAAATTTAAAGAAGGGAGATTTCCCATATTTATTCAATACTGAAGAAAATCAAAATTATGTTGGTCCCTACCCTCCGATTGAGTACTATGACCCTGAAGGGCGAAGCACAGAAGAAAGAAAACAACTGGAAGCCTGGCACCAAGAACGTGCGGAAAGTGGCGAGGAGTTTAACCTGCAGAGGGATATGCTGGCATATTGTGAGAATGATGTTAGAATTCTAACAGAAGCGGTCATTAAGTTTAGCGCTATCATCGAAGAGAAAACGGAGGGTTTGCAATGTTTCATAACATCATCTACCATTGCAAGTCTTGCGATGCGGACATATCGTACCTTGCACTTACCGGAGAATACTATTCCTATCATTCCCGCGTTGGGATTTCATCATAAGACCAAGTATAGTACAAAAGCTATGCAATGGCTTATGTATATGGAAGACCAATTAGGGATAGAAATCCAGCATGCTAGGAGAGGTGGGGAAAAGTATATTGGTAGGTACAAGGTCGATGGATGGCACGAAGGACTCAACGCTGCCTTCGACTTTTACGGGTGTTATTTCCATGCCTGCCGCCTTTGCTTCCCCTTTAACCGTGACGCGGTTTTGCACGATGCCCAGGACTCGTACAATACGATGGAGAAACGATATGAGCAAACCATGCGCCGCCGTAGGTACCTGAAAAGTATAGGTGTAAACCTATACGAAATATGGGAATGTTCTTGGGACAATAAGGTAAAGACGGATAAGAAAGTGCAAAAGTTTGTTCAAGAACGTTGTACTAATCTACCTGATTTTCTTATTCCTAAGAACTGTTACAACGGTGGTCGCACGGAGGTCTTTCGTTCCTACGTCAATTGTGCGAGTGATGAGCGAATTTCCTACGCCGATGTAACATCGTTATACCCTTGGGTGATGGCACGTAAACCTATGCCGGTTAAATCACCTAAGATTCACACGGGACCGGACTTTCCAGATGTGGAAAGTATTCACGGTGTAGTCAAATGCACAATCGTCCCTCCAAAGGACCTCTACTTTCCGATCTTACCATACGTTGCGGGAGGTCGATTACTTTTCGGCCTTTGCCGCACATGCATGGAAGAAGAAAACACTAACGAATGTACCCATAGCGATGCTGAGTGTGCTCTCACAGGAACATTTTGTACACCAGAGTTACACCTTGCTCTTAAAAAAGGTTACAAAATAATCGATATACATGAGATATGGGAATTTGAACTTTTAGATCCTGAAGAGGGGAATTCAGGAGGGCTGTTCGGGACCTACGTGAATTCCTTCCTTCAGATGAAGCAGGAAGCCTCTGGTTTTCCTGCTTACTGTACCACTGAAGAAGACAAACAAAAATATATCGATGAATATTATGCCCATGAAGGCATACGATTAAATTATGACAATATTAGGATGAACCCGGGATTGAGGCAATGTGCAAAGCTATACCTCAATTCATTGTATGGTAAGTGGGGGCAACGCACAGACATGTCGCAGAGTATAATCGTTAGTGATGAGGTTACCTTTCTTAGGTATTTAACTACGGCAAGGTATGAAATTCAAAGTGTGGTGCCAATTGATGATGACCATCTCATTCTCACGTACAGAGACATTGAAAATGAAAACGTTCCGTTGGAGTTTTCCAATGTGATACTAGCCGCATTTATTACTTCGTGGGCTAGACTTAGACTTTACGAACTACTGACGACTGTAGGACCTGACAGAGTAATCTACTGTGACACTGACAGTATCATGTACTTACAGAAAAAAGATGAGGAACCCTTGTTACCGCTCGGAAACTATTTGGGTGATCTGACGAATGAAATTCCTGAAGGTTGGGAGTTTACAACCTTTATTGGTCTTGGCTGTAAAAATTATGCAATGCGGCTAACAAATGCCCAAGGGGATGTTCGGCATATATACAAAATTAGGGGGATAACACTAAATGATAGGACCTCTCAGAAAATTAACTTTGAGAGTTTCTATAAATTAGTGTCTGGACAATTAGAGTCCACAGTAATAGAAAACCCAAATAGCATCGTTCGTAGACCGGGGTTCCGTATCTTTAGCTGTAGAGAGACAAAGACACACCGTGAGGTCAACAAAAAACGAAAACGGATTGACGAACCTGACATAACCGACGATGAACCAATACGAAAACGTGCAAGTGTACCTTACGGTTATAGGCCCACGAATGAGTGAATGTGACTTGTATGAGTGTCTCTTTCGTGTAATGAAACCCCGAACCATCATCGATTGTAAAAATATTTATTTTTTTTAATTTATTCTTAATTTATTCCTAATTTATTTAATTTATTCTTAATTTATTTTATTCTTTTTATATTTTCGTTTGCTGTGCAAACAATGTATAATCTAGTCACTTCAGCTTTAATTTTATATCCCAGTGATTTTTTATCCATTTCATTACTATGTATACTCCGAACAATCAATGATTGTGAAAATATTAAAATTCAATGTATGAGTGTGAGTGTGTATATAAAGCAGAGTCTCTATTGTATGCATTCATTTGATTACAAGATGTTAAAGTTTCAACATCCCTCTACTATTTTAATCGCTGGTCCTTCAAGGGCTGGTAAAACTTGTTTTGTAAATCGTTTACTTAATGAACATGATCAAATGTTTAGTATAAAGTTTAATGATATTGTTTGGTGTTATGGTGCAGTAATACCAAAATTAGATGCAAATGCAAAAATACGTTTTGTAGAGGGAATACCTGACATGAATAATTTTGAAATCAAAGAAAATTCATTATTAATACTTGATGATTTAATGTCAGAAACTAATGGTGATGTTGCTAATTTATTTACAAAGTATGCACATCACAAAAAGTTAACTGTAATATTTATTATTCAAAATTTATTTCCAAAAGGAAAACATGCACGTGATATTAGTTTAAATGCACATTATATTATAGTATTTAAAAATCCACGTGATAAATTACAAATACAATATTTAGCAAGGCAAATTATGCCTCGGTATAGTAAAGAAGTCGTGAGTGTGTTCGAAGAAGTAACACGAGAGCCTCACACTTATTTATTATTTGACTTGACACAAAAAACAAACGATGCATTGCGAATACGTACAAATATTTTTCCGAATGAAATCATGTATGTGTACGCTAACGTAAAAGACATGCATACAGAAATTTTTGTTTAGTCTGCATCAAGATGTTGAAGGTGAAACAACACTACAGCACGCTCCGTGCGCTGTGCAAATGCAAGAATACCAAACGAAAACAAATTTTACAAAATGCTTCAGGGGATTTAATAAGAACAATATCTCAAGTAGCTAAGAACACAATAAAAGGAAACATCCCTTTAAATTCTCGTCAGAAGCAACGTTTACGTAGACATAAAAAGATCTTACGTGCTCTATCTCAGCAACGTACTGCATTGAATAAAAAGAAAAAGTTGTTACTACAGAAAGGTGGTGCTCTTTTACCGTTAATCTTGGGACCACTTCTTGCAGCAGTGGGAAGCAGTATTTTTAGTCGTTAAATATGTCAGAATTACGTAAAATGATTTTAGTTCCTGAAAATGCTGTACATGAAATTCAATCGAATCTTAAATCCATAGATTCACATCAGTCACGTTTAGATGAAGAAATGAATAACATCTTAAAACGTCGTGATCTTAGTGTACAACAAAAGTGGAAATTATATCAACAAGCTTTGCATCGTTATTTACAGTATACATCTTCTTCACATAAACCTATTACTTTACCTATCATTCAAGAAGAAGAAGAAAAATCATCATCATCAACAACTTCCAAACAAGATAGCAATACTTCTATTTTACCATTTGTATCACACATTTTACAATCAGTACCGAAAACACTTCGTAGGAAAACAGATCTATTATTAAAACAGTTGACAAGTTGTAATAAAATTCAGTGGGATAAGTCTGGTACAGTACGTATTCATGAAAAAACAATACCAGGTTCAAATATTATAGATTTAGTAAATGATGTTGTTCGTACAAGAAAATATTCAAGAAATCCTATAGGTATTCATGAATTTAAAAATTTATTAGAAGATCTTAATGTTCCTAAAGAATTTATTGGTACACCTATTAGCACGCCAGCATCAAAAGTGAAAAGTAGTAGTAGTAGTAGTAGTAGTAGTAGTAGGCAACGTATTCGTAAAGTAAGAAAATCTCCTAGTCCTGCAGTAGTAGCTAATTTATTTAAACATTGGAAAGAATATAGTATGTAAAATGACAAAATTATCCAAAATATATTATGATTATTCAAATCCTGATTCTTTATCAAGTATACAAACATTACAACGCAAAACAAAGTTATCTAAAAAGAAAATTAAAAAATGGTTAGCTTCTCAAGATGCTTATACATTACATGCACCAGCTCGTAAAGTTTTTGAACGTAAAAAGTATTATGTTAGTGCACCAAATGAAACATTACAAATGGATTTAGCAGATATGCAAAATATTGCAAAGTATAATAATAATTATAAATATATATTATGTTGTATTGACATTTTTTCACGTTATGCATATTGTGTTCCGTTAAAAACAAAGAAAGGTCCTGAAATGGTAAAAGCAATAACAAAAATTTTTAAAAATTTCAAGTTACCTGTGTTTAACGTACAAACAGATTTAGGTGGTGAATTTTATAATCGACATGTAAAACAATTGTTTAAAGAATATGAAATTAATCATTATAGTGTTCATTCCGAAATTAAGTGTGCGTTAGCAGAACGCTTTATACGTACATTAAAAGAAAGATTGTATCGTTATTTTACTGCAAAGAATACTTATCGTTATATTAATATATTAGATCAAATTGTAAAAAATTATAATCATTCATACCATTCAAGTATTAAAATGGCACCTGCACAAGTAAATGATTCCAATGTGAATCAAGTATGGGAAACATTATACGGAAATAAAAAGAATAAGAAAAATATAACTTGCAAATTTAGTTCGGGTGATTATGTTCGTGTTAGTAAGTATAAACATAAATTAGAAAAAGGATATTTACCTAGATGGTCACAAGAAATATTTATTGTTGACAAATGTATAAAGTCAGATCCTGTCACTTACAAATTAAAAGATTGGAACGGTGAGGAAATTAAAGGAATATTTTATGCAGAAGAATTACAAAAAGTAATTATAAATTCAAAGAAAACATATCTTATTGAAAAAGTATTGAAACGTAAAAATGGGTGGATGTATGTAAAATGGTTAGGATATCCATCAAGTATGAATTCGTGGATTAGATCAGATTCTATTCAGTCTGCAAAATGAATTCGAACTTTACACACGACTTTTACGTTACTCTTCCTTCAAATGCAAGTAGCAATCTTTTTGATAATAATACAACATCATCATTTCGAGTTAAATTGGCACAACCTATTGATTTACGTGATGGGGAATGGGGTGTTGCATTAACACAAATTAATATTCCGTGGAGTTTTTACAATGTTGGTGAAAATGAAGAAATTATAATTACTAGTGTTATCGATGGTAAAGTTGAACGCCACCATGTTCCAATTACACCTGGATATTATTCATCAATTGAATCTATTCTACAATTAATTCCTGAAAATGCTCGTATGTTACACTATTTAAAAAATAAAAATCAAATTGTTATTAAACATTCTTTGAAATTAGAAGATCAATGTATGATTGGTGTTACACCAGGATTACAACACATTTTCGGATTTATTAATGAAAATACGCATGATGTTAAAAAAGTTATATACACAAAAGTTAGAAATGTTGATTTAATATTAGCACGTGGAAAATTTCCATGTGATTTAGATTATAATATTCCCAATACAATTAATGTTTGCATTGATATTGTAAAACAACAACAAAATATAGGACCATTAGTTCGAAAACTTAGTGTATATAATGTACAACACGGTCATGTAAAATCTTTTGTGTTTCACTCACCACATTATGTTAAAGTTGAAAAGAAATATTTTGATACGATAGAAGTAAACTTAAAAGATGAACACGGGTTAAAATTACCATTTCGTTTTGGAACTTCAAACCTAACACTTCACTTTAAACGAAAATGATTTCTGAAAGTATTGATGATAGTTTTTACATTACACTAGTTTCAAATGCTAGTACAGATGTATATCCTACAAATAGTCCAACACATTTTATTAATCAATTAAAAAATAATATTCGTTTATCAGAATCCGATTGGTATGTAGGATTAAGTGAAGTACATATTCCATTAACATGTTATAATGTTACTGAAGGTGAAAATGTTATATGGTACAAATTTAAAAATGCAGAACCTATGAAAAGTAAAATTCTTGTTGGATATTATCCATCCATTCATCATTTACTAGAGGAATTAAACGCAATATCAAGTTTTATAAAATTTAGTTTTTCAAATGTTGTGCATGTTGAATGTGATGAACGTGTAGAATCAGTGACATTGTCGCCTACATTAGCTTTACAATTAGGTTTTTCTGAAAAATCAGATCTTGTTAAAGAATCTCGTGGATTCAAACAACCATATGTTGATATCGGATATCCACATCAAATTTTTATATATACAGATATTATACAATATCAATTTTTAGGTGATACAAAAGCACCATTATTACGTATAGCAACAATCTCTGATATTAAATACGGAAAAGTTCAAACAATTACCTTTGAAGATATTCATTATATGCCACTTGCAAAATTTTGTTTTAACACAATTGAAATACTATTAAAAGATCATGCAGGGCGAAATTTGCCATTTCGTTCTGGGACACTGACCGTAACACTACATTTTAAACGCTCTCCTGCATCTGCTAAATAATAATTATAGGAAAAAGATGAGAGCAAGACGTGTTACTTATCACCGTGGACGTGGAATACCATATTTTTCAGGACCTGTATATCAAAGGGGACATGGTATAGGTAGTTTCTTTAAAGGATTATTTCGTTTTGCTTTACCATTTCTTAAACAAGGTGCAAAAACTGTAGGACGTCAAGCATTACAAACCGGTATGCAAGTTGCGGGTGATGTATTAGAAAATCGACCATTTAAAGAATCTGTTCGTGCGCGTGTAAAAGAAGCTGGTAATAGTTTAAAGACAAAAGCAATTAATAAAGTTGGACAGTTGCTAACTGGTAACGGCAAGAGACGGTCACGCAAGAGGAAAGCTCCTGCAATTGTAAAGTTTGGACCACCAACAAAACGTAAACATATACACGACATCTTTTCATAATGGCGCTCCTAAATTCAAGTAGTTTTGAATGTTGTACCAATGAATTTGATTTCTTTTCTATACCAATGACACAAACAGCTATTGAAGCAACTACAAATGCTGAATATCGTCCTATTTCCACATTAACCTCAGAAGGACCTATTGAATTTGTTATTCCAGGAGAAACAGGGGAATTTATTCATCCTGCATATCTATATCTTTATGTACGTTGTAAAATTACTAAAGCTGATGGTACAACTTTAGCTAATGATGATACTGTTGCACCAGTAAATAATTTCTTACATTCTTTATTTAGTCAAATTGATATTTCGTTAAATGATAAATTAATTAGTTCCTCATCAGGATCTTATCCTTATCGTGCATACATTGAAACATTATTAAATTATTCTTATGACGCTTCTCAAACACATTTAGCATGTGGGTTGTGGCATAAAGATACTGCAAAAAATTTTAATAAATTAGATAATACAAATGCTGGTTTTCAAAAACGTGCTAATAAGGTGAAAAATAGTAAATCTTTTGAAATGTATGGACGTCTTCATACTGATATTGTAAGTTTAGATCGTATGCTTCCTAACAAAGTAAGTTTACGTGTAAAACTACATCGTAGTAAAGATAATTTTTGCTTAATGTCCCCTGAAAATACAAGTTATAAAGTTGCACTTGAGGAAGTTATTCTTCATGTACGACGTATTGATGTAGCTGCAGATTTAGCTATGCAATTAAATACACGAATGGGTTCGGAAACGGCCAAGTTACCTCTGACGAGAGTGGAGACAAGATCTTATACTATACCTGCACAAGTAAAGTCTTACAACATTGATAATCTTTTCCTGGGTAATGTTCCTAAAGGACTGGTTATTGGTTTCATCTCCAACACAGCCTTCAATGGGAAATCACATCTTAATCCCTTTGAATTTCGAAACTTTAACGTTAACAAACTGCAATTACAAGTCGGCTCAAAATCATTTCCTCCCAACCCCCTCACTCCTGATTTTAATAACAATTTATATCTTCTAAGTTACTATACTTTGATTTCAGGTACTGGTATATATTATCAAAATTATTCACATACTGTTACTCTTGATGAGTATCCAAACGGATATGCTCTGTATGCTTTTATTCTATCTCCAACAGGAACTTTAGACGATAACACGTGGGATGTGGTACGCGATTCCCCTGTAAATTTAAAAGTATCATTTTCAGAAACTTTAACTGAACCTGTTACATGCATTGTGTACGCGCAATTCGACTCCTTAGCACAAGTAGACAAAGATAGAAATATTTATACTGATAACACCTTCTAATTTATTCAGTTGAGTAGGATGAGGGTTGTTGTACACTTCTCGGCGTATCATGATAACGAAGATGACTTTATTGTAAAAGAATTAGCCATTGTAAATCCTGACGTTCCCTTTTTCCAAAATTGGATTTTTAAACCACCATTTCCTTTAAATAAGTTAGCTGACCCGATCGTAAGTACAAACAAATATCTAGGTGAGAATGTGTATGGCATTACCTGGCACGAAGGCGATGTAGAATATTCCCATCTTAAGGAAATACTTCAATCATATTGTTCAAATACTACAACAATATACACCTACGGAATAAATAGAAAGTGTTTTCTTCAAGAAATTCTTCAAAGAGAAGTTACAAATTTAGAAGAAATAAACTGTCCAAAGTATACTGCATTAAGTTTTCACGTTCATCGGTGTGCACATAATAAACATCGTTTCGGACAATATAGGTGCAGTGTTCATGAAGCATTACTGTATAGTGAATATGTAAAAGTGTATGACTATGTCTTACATGTGAATAACAGTGATAGTTACATACCTTCTACAATTAAAAATAATAATCTTCATCATGTATAGTGACGAATTGTTAAAAGTGTTACTAAGTGATAAAGTGACTGGTGCAAGTGTTACTGGAATTTACCCTATTGACAGACTTCCTGTAACGGTAGAACCTCCTGCTGCACTTGTGATTAATCTTGATACATCTGATTCTGCTGGTTCCCACTGGGTCGCAGTGTACATCAATAAGAAAAAACATGGGTACTACTTTGACAGTCTTGCTATGGACATTCCCAAAGAAATAAAAAACTTTTTGTCGAAAAATACTAAAATGTACTTTACGAATAATCATCAATATCAACATGATAATTCTGTATTGTGCGGGTATTTTGTCTTGTTCTTTTTGCATCATATTATCCGCACTCAATCATTTCAAAAGTGTTTAAAAATGTTTAACAAGAAAAATTTAAAAAAGAATGATGATATCGTTTATAAACATGTGAACAAATTTTTTAAAAAAGGAAAACAGAAATAATTTTTTTTCAATTTTTTTATTTTTTTCTTATTATATGTTTACAATTTTTTTATTTTTTTTATCATATATACAATTTTTTTCTTAAATTTTCAATAAAATTTTTTTTTTAAACTTACATTCCTGCATTTTATTTACAATTCCTAAGAAAAACATTACAATCTTGATAATGCATTAGTTAATGCTGTTGATCTTTCATATTTCCACCAATAATTCAACTGCTGTGCATTACGATATGCACATCCTGATTTCTTTACAATATTTGTATGAAAATTACAATAATCATTAAATGTGTTTGCACATAATTCACTTAATGGTGGACAATGTTTTGTTTCTAAATCAATGACATTATCTAATGCAAATATTCTTTTAATCCAAAGAGATTTCTCTAAACCTTTACAATAAAAGGATGGAGTCTTTGAACATAATTGATATACAAGGTTTCGTATGCATGATACAGTATATCCAGTTTTGCTATTCCATTTCAAACCATGTAAATTTAAAGTTAACCAATCAATTTGTTTTTGACATCCTAATGATAATAAATTATAATCTATTGGTGATTTTACCAAGCAATGGAAATTTACTGTATCATCGCATGCAGTTAAACAAAACTCACGAATGATAAATTCATTATCAGACATTTTAAAACCTTGAATATCGATAATATATTGATTTACACATGGTGAAATTTCATTTGTGTGATAAATGAAAAACGGAATAATCTGTCCAACAAATTCTGTATTTTTTAAAAGATCACAAATTTTACGCATAAACCATATAAATGAGATTTCACTATGTTCTTGTTCAAAAACTTCAAAAAGTTCACTAAGAGTTTTATCAAGAGATAAGTACTTCGTTGCAAATGTTCCAGTATTATGAAGATGAGTACAATCATGAGGAAGATTTAACTTGCATTCCATGCATTCAATTGGATTGGTGTTACGTAAGTATACTTTTATAGTTTTTAATACACAGTTCACATTAATGTTTTCATCACTGCATAACACACATGAAACACTAACTCTATTCGAATACATTTTCTCAATCTGAAATATTCGCTTTCCGTTTGTCTTTTCTTATGAAAATGTCCAGTAATTCCGGAAGATAGTCTGTATCACTTAATAATTCCACATACGTTTCATAGAATTTTTCTCTTGTTAATATTCCAATAATATGGGTGTTTGCATACAAGTAAAACACATCTTCTTCAACACTAGGACTTGCAATAATACTCCATGCACGGGTTTCCAATGACTCTGGGTGTACATTCATACAATCATGCGCAAAATCGTGAGGGGATCCTTCTCTACATCCATCGCATATTAATGTATCGTTGAAATCCCATTTTTCAATAGCCTTCTTTATACATTCACGGTCCACCTTTTGACTATTACAACAACAATCTAAACCCCAAAATCGTGATGTTCTTGATAATACTGCTGGTGATGACGGTGGCGTTGGTGAAACTGTTGTTAGCACTGGTGAATCTATTGCATCAAAATCATATTCATCATCTGACGATGATTCGTATATTTCTGTTTCAGCATCGGATATTGCTTCGGTGTTAACCTCGTAGCGTTCTTCTTTCTCAAAGAGATGCATGGTGTCTCTATATATATTTTCCGCTATAGCCCGTATTTAAAGTATTTTCATAGCCACAAGGCAATCACGTGTTCATCATTCGGCACGCAAAACTTCTTTTCTATTACCAATTAGCATAGGGGCATGATTCAACATGTTTACCTGCCACAACCTCAATCTTCTTTGTATTCTTCGCCGACAATGTGTTGTGTTCACCTACCCTGGCGCCAAACTTGTTTTTATTACTCTGTCGGCACTCTGTGATGTGTACTAAACGTGTCGTCGGTTTTCCTTTGTATTTGTCTTCATGTTTTAACACGCATCTGTTACCCAACAACGCCATCTTTCCCTCTTGCCCAACCAGTTTCCAAAAGCGCGCGAAAAGTTCAGTTCATGTCTTAAGTTCACCAGCGAAAGACGTACGAAAACCACGCTCTGTATATGTACCAGCAATGCATATCGTACCGAAGTATACATACATATTCTATACACAAAATTTCTAGTATGCTCACACAGTGTTCGAGAAAATAAAGATACGATCCGTCAAATTAAGAAGTCCCGCATGAATAAAGTTTATTCCCTCCACCATTTTAATATGAATGCAAATGGTCAAATTAATTAATATAATCACAATCAGAGATTGTTCTATGGAGTATGCTTTAGCATACGATTTGGGAAAAATAATAAGGAGCTTGCTTAGCAAGCAATCCATAAAATAAAATGTTCCAATTAATTTATTAAAAGAATTAATTAATATAATCACAATCAGAGATTGTTCTATGGAGTATGCTTTAGCATACGATTTGGGAAAAACATAATATTTTTATAATGAGCTTCTAATGAAGCGATCCAATAAATAAGCAGAGTATGCTTTAGCAAACGATCCAATAAATAAGGAGCTTGCTTAGCAAGCGAACCAGTACAATTGTTCCAATTAATTTATTAAGAAAATACAAATAAAAGAATAATTAATTTGATCATAGCATAGCTGTTAGAAACAACCCTATCAAAATCATGTCCTTCAACCTCTTTTCTAGAAACTACTCCATCCCTCCTAACACTCAACCTTTTCCAGGAACCCGTCTAACCACCTAACAAACAGGGTAATAAAACCACCACCTCCCCCTAAACCTCCCCAAGGCCGACACGGCCATATTGACATCGAAACTCGTTAGGTAATAAAGCAATTAAGGGGGCAATAAAATCTATTGTCTACGAGAAATAGCTCCATGACTACTAATATCTTCAGGGGGGTTCTTGTTTCACCACTGAGAATCTCACATACTGCTAATAGGCTGTCGTAACCCGGGTTTCTTTCCAGCACTGCATTTAGTTTCTTTCGAACTTTTTCTCCTACATCTCCACACACACCTTGCAGTAGTCTCTTTGCATCCTCTATGATTTCTATCGATTCCGGAAGAGGCCACCCAACAGTCTATAGCTTTTTAATGCTTGTAGGTAGCCAACCAAAATGTATGCGATATCACACGCTACGTTTGAGTCATTAAACAGTTTCTGAGCAATGCCAACTGACACAGCAAACTCCGATGGAAATGAATAAACAACAGGCTTATTTTTTTATTTATTTTTATTTTTATTATTATTATTATTATTATTATTATTATTATTATTATTATTATTATTATTTTTGAAAATGTTCATTGTAGAAATGTACTGCCTGTATCCAAGCGCCCCATCACGTTAGCACAGGCTTCGGAGGAAGTGGCACGTCTGGCAGTTGATCTCTGTAAACTTGAACACGTTATGGCACCTTAACAAACATTTTTTTTTTTCGTGGAAGAAACTAGTTATTTACTTCGCAAAAGTTGCCTCTCACCTCTTCAGCAACACACTGAAGAGCATGGGCCACACAGGTGAAATTAATTAAGTGAGGGTAAAAAAAAACTGTAAGTGCTCTAGCCGCTTTTAACATGTACTTTCTATATAGAGAACCACTACTTTTTCTTCCTGAACTCCTCGCGGCCACAACACTTTAAGACCATCGTTTACAAAGCGAACAATCGTGGAATGATTCGTGCGTTCCAGCAATTTACTCGCAATAAGATAGGATTTAGATGGAACATTTTCACTTAATTTTCTAATCACTAAATTTGCTACATAACGTCCCAAAGCGTCTGTCGTTTCATCCACAGAAATCTAAATATATGAACTACATATTTCTGCCCTAATGGTATATATAGCTTCCCTATAACAAACTTCGAGATAACACTTTCGAAGAGTGGATTCGTCAGGAATTCGACGCTCGCAGTACTTCTCCAGAAAAGCACGGTATTTTGGCACTTGAACTTTGTTCCAAGAAATGTTTACTGCTATCATTGCTTGCCACAAGTCTTTGAAAAACTCACTCACTGAAGTATCTTGATGCATTTGTGTCAAGAGTATTTGTTTTTTGCAGTTCGCAAATTTTTATTTCTTGCATGGAGTGCACTTCGTATATGTTGTTCTAACTGAGATTTCATTGAACATCTACTTTTTTTTTATCAACACCACTTTAACGTCCATAGTAAACGCATCATTGATAGTTACACACGACCTCAATTTCGCGGATAAAGTTGAAGCAACCGGAGCGATTTCTAACTTCGACGGTCAATACAGAACACGTGCGTTTTGCAACTGCAATACTAGAGTACTGTCCTCCTGTCATTCAGTTGAACAAGCGAAGTTCTTTGAAAGCTTAGGTTACCTGCTATGATATTGCCATTGTCGCCAGCTTCTTGGAACGAACTCTTGCAGTAAATTCCTGGAAGCACACTAGCATACAGTTTTAACTTGAATTGCAGGATTTGCTTTCATCTTTCCGTCCGACCTCCGATAACAATCAAATAGACTTCATTTTAGGAATTTCCTGGCCAGTCGCCTGTCAGGCACGTGATCTGTCTTTCTCCAAAGTTGAGAATAAAGGGCGCTACTAATGTACCCCGGAGGAAGGGTTTTTACTTGTTTCTTCTTATATTTCTTTTGTTATCGGCGAAAATTCTGCGAAACATGGTTTGACAAATTAGAAAAGAGAGATATATTTATCTTTCGGTAAAGACACGAAAATACAGACGTGACAAAATTCAATCTAGATGCAAGCCTTGTACAGTTGGAGAGTTTATTGTTTTTACTTTAAATTAAAATTTCAGTAAACGCAAAATGTTAAGACAGTTTTATATATATATATATATATATATATATATATATATATATATATATATATATATATATATATATATATATATATATATATAGGAACCATAGAAGTATGTAATATTGGTCAAAATATGTAAAAGTATGTAATATGAAACTTGAGTTGAAGCACCCTACAGGTGTGAATCACAAACATTTAAGGATTTGACGAACTTACATATGAAGGAAAAAAATTATAATTACATACAAATCCGGACATTAATCATAACATTGACAACGACAGAATTTCATGTCGAGAGATAAACGACTTATGATAACCTGGATGGTTTCAAACAATGTTCTAGAACTTGTTCAAGCTACCTCATAGAAGTCCATAAACACTACGAATTCTCCTTTAATTTCCTCCTGTGTATTTTCTTCTTGCTGTTTGTAGAAATATTTGTGCTGATTTACTTTAATAAGTTTTATCTACTTAGTGTATTGGTTATCCAATTTTCTTTTCATGTTACCTAAGAAAATTTGTTCCTGTAGGAAAGGAATTGCTTTAAAGTTTAGAAATCCAATTTATAGTAACACGCCTGTGATCAAATGCCATGAATCAATGTTCTATTAAAAACATGTGGCAGTTCTCCCTGCAATATTTTTTGCAGATTTTTATATACTTTTTTTAAAAAAAAATCCAATTTATTCACAAAAAATCAGCAATGGACCACATTCAATTGTAAATGTTTCATTCATTTATGTTTTGATAGTATGCTCAGTTCCATTAAGATAAAATATATGAACTGTATCAAATATTAACTTGTTATTGATCGATCTCGATCTTAAATGTTACACTCTGAATTATTTGTTTATTCAAATTAGAATTTCAGCACTAATTTGATTAAATTACCCTTTTATTCAAATATTCGTATAGGCAATTAACTCTAGGATTTATGGTAACTTTTGTTAGCATGGCGTAGTGTTCTCTTTGACCGCTTATTTAAGTTTTATAACAGGCATTTAAGCCGGTTTTTCTATTGGGCAAGTCAAGCATGAACCAAAGAATACCCCAGATGCGTTTTGGAACCGGATGGTCAACTTGGCGGCGCCAAGTGGGGCCGGAGGGTCGTGATTTTTTCTTTTCTCTTATGGCAAATTTCAAAATTCTTTCATGCCTTAGTTTTCAAGATATCACATTGAAATTTTGCATAAGGATTGTCTGCACTTATGTGTAACGTAGTCTGGGTGCGGGGAGGGGTGGAGTAAAATATTCTTACAAAAACTATCGTCATTGGACATGTACTGTTAAAGTACATACACACAATTAATATTAAAAGTTAAAGAATAAATCAACAAATATCGCTATCGAAATATGCAATGAAAAATAACGATATTGGATGATTTATTCTTTTACTTTTAATATTAATTGTGTGTATGTGCTTTAACAGTACATGTCCAATGACGATAGTTTTTGTGGGAATATTTTCACCCCCCACTCAGACTACATTACACAAAATCCTTGTCGCAATTATTACAATACTTGAACTGTGAGAATTTGACTGTGTCCACTTTTCCATCCTTGTCGCAATTAATATGCGTATGGCTACGAACATCGAACCACCTAGGCTACTAGTACCAATTATTTCCGCTATAAAATGAGTGGCGCTATTTACACTACAAATCGACTACCAACTTTTTTTTTTTTCATTGAAATTGTTACACACATCCACCAGTATATTAAAAAAAATATGTAATGTATATTTTTGTCCTAATTATGAATGTAAATATACAAGTCACCTGTCGAAAACAAAAATTAACAATATAATTATCTATTCTCAAATACCAACTACAAAATAAAAGAACAAAAATTCCCAAAATTAAATTCTCAAAATAAACTAACTAAATACAAACTACAAGTTCCAAATCTAAACATCAAAATGTAGTCTATAGTCATAATAGTCCAAGCACAAAATATATTCATAAACAAACATCAAATAGAAATCAGAAATAATGATTGAAATCTAATTTTCTAAACTTACAAATGAATAAAGGTGCCTAACAACCAAAATGTTGTTATAATATAATTTTCATAAGAAAAGCCAAAATCCTGAACACTTACTTCACTCCTTTTACAAGAATTCTATTAACTGTGAATACAATCGCAATGAAACATTATGAATTACCACAGAAAATGACAACGTAAAAAGAACATCCAATTTCCCAATAGACACTTTTGAATTGAAGTCCATTTGGTTATGGTTCGAATTTCCATTAAACGAATTGGCTAAATCATCTCGTAAAAACATTTTTGATGAGTTAGACTGTGTCTCACTGCAAGATGATAAATTATTAACATCGACGTTATCCGAATTATCGAAGTTAATTTCATTAGAAAAAAGAATAGACATATTATAACGTAAAGGCACAACTCTTTGTTCCAAATCCAATTGTAAAAAATTATTATTTAAGTGAATACTCAATATTATTATTTGACTATTCCTCATTTTTTTTGAGATTCCTACTTGAACCCGGTCACGAGCCCGAGGGATGCACCTATTCCGAGGGGATGATTTTTTCAGAAAATTTTCCAGTTCTTCCCGAATTTTCCAATTCATGTGAATGATATGGATATATAAGTGGCACTGTTCAATAGAGCTCGTTATATTGAAGAAATGGTGTTTGAACCATCGCTCTAGGCCAAATAGGATATATATATATATATATATATATATATATATATATATATATATATATATATATATATATATATATATATATATATATACTACGGCAACGTGTTAAAACCTGCCGAAAGCGTGGGAAAACAAACTTTAGAATTAAATATTGCACAAACTACTGAGCGTAGACGTGATGCGGCATGGTATCGTCAATGGATGTTAACATGCTCAATCCAAATTTGCAGTTTTCGGATTCATGTAATGGTGGCTCCAGGGATTCCCTAAAGGATGTTATATGGTGTAAATTGAGTGGCAAGAGCATGTAAAGGATGAATCAGTGCCTGGAAATAATATTACGTGGCAGGCGAATATTCATCCGCGCAGATAAAATATGGCGGACGAGGTAATAACCCCTGTACGTGGTTGCATACTTCCTCCGAAAGTAGTAATGAAGACGTTGTACAAGAATTCACTGGAAACGTTACGTTCGTACAAATACGTGCAACACAATAGAAAAAAAAATACCCATGCTGTTACGCTCATATTAATGATATCGCAACGCTTATAAAAACGCATCTTCTTTTACTACTACAGAAATTGAACAAGAACTACTATTAAAAGACAGATAAAGAAATATTATTAATAATAAGAGTAACACACATAACTGTTTAAATACATTCGTTTCACTCAGTACCTCATACAAATACGACTACAGTATTATTTTTCTCAATCGATGTTGTTAACTGACGGATGTGAAACAAGACATTCATTCCATTTGGGATATTTGTACGTGCTGTAACAGGGGCTGACATTTCTGGTCCCAAATCGTATAACGAGACTGCATACCGAAGAGTGTTGTAGGTAGCAAGGTACACAGGAGGGGATGAAAAGAGGATGATTGTTAGAACAGTCACTACAAAAGATGTTCAAAGTTTCGACCCTCCACTTCAATGAAAGGTTACAGCGGCGGCGAAGGAACCGGCGGACGCACTAAAACACTCCTGGCGTTCTCCGGCTGTTCCACGCTGCAGCAACAATTCCAGCAACCAAATTCTTATTTGATTACACAGGCGTCACGTCGACTAGTTGGTTCATATGGCCCCCGAAAAATAAATCTAAGGGGTCAAAATCTGGTGAGCGAGGTGATCAAGTTACCGGGCCTTCTCTGCCGACCCGTTTGTTCGGAAAGGATGCATTGAGACAATTTCTCAACTCCGCAGAGAAATGTGCTGTAGCACCGTCGTGCATAAACAAAGATTCGACGAACAGCCAGTGGCACAGTCACTAATAATTTAGGCATTTGCGATACTTCCACCCGGTCAGGCATTTTGGTAGTAGATGCGGTCCGATAAGATAATTATCAACTATTCCTACCCACATATTTACACAACGTTCCTGATGAGCACAAGTTGAAATTCCATGGGGTTTGCCTCTGACCACGAATGTTAATTGTGAGTGTTGAACACATTTATCCGGAAAATTTAATTTCATCCGTGAAGAAAACACGAAACATGAAGTGGAGTGTATTAGCGTGCCGTTCAGGTGGCCACTGGACACACTCCCCCTTACGTGGATAATCAGCGGCGTGTGATGCATGCACCCTTTGTATTGCAAAGGTAAAATCGATTTCGTGAAGCACGTAATACACCTGCCGATGATTGGCGTTAAGTTCAGTAGCTACTACCCGTGTGCTGATGGACGGTTTTTCTAAACTCGAGCAAGAACTTCCTCTTAAAAGCCACAGTCGGTACAGTTCTGTTTCGTACACCATTGTGCCTGTATGCTTTCAGCAATTCTATTTCTCATAATCTTCGATCTACACTGGAGAAAGTTGCGTGGTGTGAAATTCTACTATTAGGAATCTGTTGTCTGTAAAGCTGTCGTGCCAGACGTACATTACCGTCTCCTTTCTCGTATGTTAGATGAATATCTACTAACTCTCATGCTTGAACTGCTCCTTGAATTCTGTAATCACAGGCGTTGTGCACATATACCGTATGATGATGAAATGAAGCGAAATTAAAGGCGGAAATAGTAGATATTCTTTTCACCGTTGTAGTTACTGTTCGGTCACTATTTGGTCAGAGAATGATATTTGTGAGTACCGACTACCAAATGTACAAGACTTACACTGTGACGGAGAAGATACCGCACCACATGACAGAAAAAGTGCACACATCATTAGTACGACAGACGTGGTACTTAATATCTTATCGAACACATTCACAAATATCCTATCGCCCTCTTCTTAGGCACACTTAATGTCACAAACGAGGTTCCGGTCATTAAAGAATAAGAAACACACACAACAGAATGCAGCCAAATTAGAGGTGCAATAGACTCTAATGGACCCAAATAAACAAACGTAGCTTTTAACAGAAATTGTATACCTAGTTTTTCGTTTATGAAATGGTTGATGAAAAACACACGAGCAGAACTAGCCCTCAAAGAAGGATTCATTTAATTCTGCACAGTGCCAATCCCCGTTCTTCCTAACGATTGACTGTTACCTATCAGCAGAGATGGAGTGGGTCGGTGGGTCAGTGGGTCAAGTGGGTTGTTTTCTGAGTGGGTCAGTGGGTCGTGGGTCAACAGCATGTGACCCACTGCGACCCACCACCCACCTTGACCCACTGCGACCCACCACCCACCATGATCCACTGTGACCCACCACCCACCTTGACTCACTGCGACCCACCACCCACCATGCCCCACTGCGACCCACCGACTCAGTATGATATACCGACCCACTCTGCTCACTGCATTGTAGACAGTATATTCTGAAGACTGGTAAATTTGTCTTCGTTTTACTTTCAAGACCTTAATTTCCCTTTTCCATTTGTTTCTGTCTACTTACCTGAGGTGAGTATATCTAACCAAGTGAGAAAAAGAACTTCAGGCACTTTTAAATATTGATATTTTTAATTGTAGCTAATAATAACAATAGGACTTATACTACTACTTGGCTTTCGAGGCCTGTGAGTTTTTAGAGGAGCTAACTACTGGAAAAATTACATTTTTGAATCACTGTAATATATAAATTATTATATAAAAAATTGAATGTAACTATGTGTGCCTGATCATCACGGTCAAATTGCAAAGTCAAATTAAATTACCTTTGGTATATAGTTAGGCCTTAATCCAAACTGGGATGTTATATTGCTTTCATTATAATGCATAATATCCTAAGGAGGTAGTGAGGATCTGCATTTTTGCGAAAAACAATGAGTATCTCGCACGCCATTAAACTTACGGAGTTGAAATTCAGTATATTAACTCTTTATTGCAAATAAACAGAATGTGTCCAAGCATTTTTTAAATTCTCCTATATTGGGGAAGGGGGGGGGCACTTTCGATATATGGAAAATTGGTAGTGAGTTGGTTTGTAAAAATGATCGAAAACGATCGATGTTATTTAAGAAAAACAATCAGAAACAAAAAATACAGTGCTTGGCTTCATATACCCATTGCTTTCTACTATAATAATTGGTGAAGCTTATGTTTATTATATGGAATGCTTACAGCACAGGACAATCAACCCATAAATTTATGAGAAAAATAGGCATAAAGTATGTACTGTACGCTTAATTACACGGAAATGTTAAGTTTGGATTGTATACTGAGAAAAAAATGCAGGTTTGGTACTTAAAAAGATAGGTTACATGCGTAATTCTTGTAGTTTTTGGACTTAACGTACAGCAGACGTATAACTGAAAACGCATGTTTTATAATAGTTTCTGTATAAGTTTTCCATCTATACGTACTTTCTGTATTAAACAATGTAGGCGGTCAGGATCTCACATACAAATGAACGTATATGACATATAGCTGACGAAGGTAGCATAAACTGTTAGATGTCAGACATCCTGCAACGGCATGATGTAACATCTAAGAACAGTGAGTATGTAGCATTTGGATAACGTATGTTCCATACTGATTCCTGTAGAAAGCAAGAGGATTCCGTATATTTGTGCAATATACCGCTGTCCGGAGAATGAATTTTTCTCTGTGTACACATAATTATATGGAAAATTTTATACTTTTTTCCCTTTACGTTGGTCTACTTACCTTGATTTGGAATTTTCAAATTTCATCCTTTTTTCCACTGAAAAGTATTGATAACACTAGTTAACAAAGGTTTTGTTACATAAAAGGAAATACCTGTTCTTAAAGGACTTTTTGCGCTGAATTCGAATATGCACTCGGCTTTTCTCCATCACGTACGATTTGCCCGTAACAGAGGGATTTTCTTGAAAATCCCTCAAAAATTTCCCTTTTCGTTTATTTTACACCCCAAGATCTTGTCCCCTTGCATATACTAACATAGAAATTATACCTAAGTATACTTTGATTCATATTTAACAACCCCTCCAAGTTTCGTAATAATCGCTTTATTCTTTCTAGAGAAATAAATATGTTTGTATGTATACTGTGTGTGCTGTTTATTGCACCTTATAGTAATGCTTTCAGATCTCTTAAGTTGAGGTAAAACGTTTTACTTTATTACCACAAACACATATATAAAATATAATACAATATAATTTACAAGTGTGACAATTTACAATAAACAATAATACAAATGTACCAAAAGGTCATGAAAAGACAATCAAAACTATCACAATATATGAAACTTCCATTGGGTTACAAAAACGTACACTACTTCCTTCTTTTGTAAGAAATGTTGCATTCTCTAACAAGACCCCAACAATAGTCCCCCATCATTGAAGGATCCCATCGTCCCTGGTACCTTTTCTCCATTGCCATTATATCTTGGTGGAATCTTTCCCCCTGTTCGTCGCTGAGAGCACCTAGGTTAGCAGGAAAGAAGCTGAGATGGGAGTGCAAAAAGTGGATTTTTAAAGACATCCTACAACCCAACTTTTTGTATTTCTGTATCATGTCCTGTACGATTTCTGTGTAACTCTCAGCTTTGTTATTGCCCAGAAAGTTGCGCACAACACACTTAAATGCTGTCCAGGCAGCTAGCTCAGCTCTGTTTAACTTGCTGTCAAAGCTATCATCAAGCATTAATTTCCTAATTTGGGGACCAATAAACACTCCCGCTGAAATCTTAGCATCACTCAGGTTAGGGAACTTATCTCGCAAATACTTGAAACCTTCACCAGATGTGTCCATGGCTTTGACAAAGTTTTTCATAACTCCTAACTTGATATGAAGTGGCGGTAGTAATATCTTATTAGGATCTACCAAAGGAGCGTATTTGACGTTGCATTCTCCAGGTACGTAATTCACTCTAGGTTCCCATTCCTTCACTTCATAATGTTTGCCATTAGCTCGGCTATCCCATAAACATAAAAAACATTGGTACTTCGTGTAACCGCACTGCAGTCCTAATAAAATACCAACTACCTTGAGATCACAACATATTTGCCAACAATGGTCCTTGTAATTTATAAGATTTAGCAAAGTTGACATGGTGTCATAGGATTCCTTAATCTTCACTGAGTGCGCAAGTGGTATAGAAGGTTTTTTATTTCCATTATGTAAAAGGACAGCTTTAAGGCTGACCTTTGACGCGTCGATAAATAACCTTCTGTCTCGCTACAGCGGCGTTTGACCTCTATTTGAACTCGTTCAGCATACATACTCTTATGACGCTCTGTGGATGTTTCATGTTTCCTCTGTCTTTACGCAAGTTCACGGTGTGTCTGAATTGCCACAACCAGGTAGTATGTTGGATATACCCACACCAACAGCTGACATTCGCCTTCTCTCCACTCTCTTTCAACTCACGGTGTGAGGTCCAATTGAACACATACCTCTACGAAAAGGGACAGAACTTTCTTGGTTACCTTTATAGTTATGCACAAATGTATAGCGTTTGGTCCCGGGCAGTAGTTCTTGATTAAGCATAATAAAAAAAATCTTGAATATAATTTATGGACAATAATAATAACAATAATAATAACAATAATAATAATAATAATAATAATAATAAGAAGAAGAAGAAGAAGAAGAAGAAGAAGAAAAAGAAGAAAAAGAAGAAAAAGAAGAAGAAGCTAAAATAGGGTTTTTAGTTTTCCAGAAGGAAACCAAAATTTTCCTTTCTTTCAGGCCTCAAAAACACTAGCAGCAACACACTTTTTTGGCTTTGTAGATTGTTGCTGGCCTCCCTTCATAAACGACGAGCCCCCCTACCCAAATCTGCTGGCTACACCCCTGATGAATTTACAGATGACTGATATTAGAAATAGACTAAGTGCTCAAACATTGTCTAACTTGTTGTTTACCAATGTTAATGACCCACCGCTAGACAAGCTCAAAGTTGACGGGCTAGTTATTTCTTGGCTGAAGGATGGACATCATTCCGCTGCGGATGATTTACCACGAAAAAGTTACCAACAGAAAATAAACCCGATTTCAGATTTTTTTTCAAGGTGGAAAATTAGGAGTTATGGAAAATGTATACTTATGTTACTAATGGTTTATTTGTGTTATTCAACTTTGTACCTAATTTTTAGTAAGTCTCTTCTTTGTTTTAGGTAAACTACTTTGAATAAATATTCATAATAATTGCAATTATGCATATTGTAACTTAAATTTAACGTGGTGTTTTAATGATTACACAAATTACAATTATGAGCATACTTTATGGAGATGCTCTCACAGAGGGTATCCGACCACCTTTATACACTATGAAAAACTGCTTTTTCAAGTCTTTTGTAAGAAAAATACTGTGAACTGAGAAACCATAACCTTTTCCATATTGTACAGGGGTATTTTCCTACGAATAGAAGTTTCTTTTGGAATGCGCTGAGAAATTAATACTTGCAAGAATACTCTCTTGGTACAAGTATATTTTAGGCACACACTAATTTCCCCTCACCTCGGACTGTTTCAATTACCTCACTGACAAACACTTTACCATATTATATCGTCAAGGTCAGATCCACCGTTATTATAACAGAGTGGTGCTTGAGCGATTGACTAGATATTCAAACTCCGATTAGTGACAATTTCACTGTCTTGTTTTATTACAAGTGTAAACTCTTTAGTCAGTACAGAGGAGGCCGTGGATCGTGTTCAGAGTTGATGACAATGGATTTTGGTGAGTCAGAGTAGGTCACAGTGGATGATGGTGGGTGGTGGGTCACGGTGGGTCAGAGTGGGTCACGGTGGGTGGTGGGTCATGATGGGTCACCGTGGGTCATGGTGGGTAGTGGGTTAGTGGGTCGTGAGTAGTGCTGGTGATGGGTCAGTGGGTCGTGAGTCAAGTTTTCATTGACCCACGCCAACTCTGCCTATCAGCTTGTGTTGTACGTATTTTTATATTGTAACGACGTGACGTTTCCAGTGAATTCTTGTACAACATCTTTATCAGCACTTTTGAGGAGGTATGCAACCGCGCACCAGGATTATTACCTCATCGGCCATATTTTATCTGCGTGTATGAGTATTGGCCTGCCATGTAGTATCATTTCCAGGCACCGAGACGTCCTTTTCATGCTCTTGTTCACTCAATTTACATCATAAAATGTCCGGGAATCCTTAACGTACTTTGGGGAATCCCTTGCGCCGCCATTGCACAAGTCTGAAAACTGCAAGTTTGGATAGAGCAGGTTAGCATATTTTGACGATACCATGCCGTATCACGTCTATTCAGTAGTTTGTGCAATATTTAACTCTAAAATTTATTTTCTCACGCTTTCGGCACCCTACAGACGTAAACGACGTTTTTTTTCGCCCTATGTTTCTTATAACTTTTTTTGTTTGTTTGTTTGTTTGTTTGTTTTACTCTTAGGAATCAGCTCTCTGCTTTTGTACAACGAATTTAATGCAATTGTGTGGCTTACCTTGAGACCAGGATCAAGCCAGAGAGGCGAAATGTTCTTGGGGGGATTTTTTTTTAAAATCCGGTTTTTCCTGAATTTCATGATTCAGATGTATGATACTGGCATGTGAGTGTGCCATTGGAAAGTGCACATTATACTGAAGAAAATGGCGTTTGAACTATGTCTCTGGACCAAATAGTAATGACACACTAAATTTTTAAAATATTTCGATATATATATAGGGTAAGTTTGGGTGAATCCGGACAGTTCTGATGTTTCTATCTTTTACTACTACCCCGCTAAACGAAAATATCCAATACTTCGTCGTATTATTTAATGATATGTTGTTATGCATATATAACTGAAAAAGTTTTCCTGGAATAGCATGTTAAGAAATAAAAAATAATTTTCTGAAAGTTGACAAAATCTTTGATTTGCAAATTTGGAAGGGTGAATCCGGCCAGTAGGTTGGCGATTCCAGACACTGAACTTTGAAGGAAGATATATATAAATGATAGGTATATTTTAGCTTACTATCTTGTTACACTAACATTCTAATGTGATAAGTACAGAATATAAATACAATTACATGATAAATACATACAAATTACTAACATAGCAATTTCTATATTAATTACTGTTGAAACTGTAAACTAAATGCACAGTTGTGTAACTACCACTACAGTGCTTAATCATTAATCTATTGATCACATTTGTTTCCATTATAACTACATTGTACTACTATTTTTTGCTACTGACAACGAGATTTTTAGTAAAATGTATAATATGTGCGCACTGAAACTAGCATTTATTTATTTATGTATGTATGTATTTATTTATTTATTTATTTATTTTGCGTTAATGATGTCTGCCAGTTTCGTGAAGCACAAGTCATAATTCAAACACATCGTCCACGGATAAAATACAGTTCCTTTTCACCTACCACACATCTTTCATGAAACCAGGTCTTACACACAGTACAACACACCCAGAAACCGTATTTGATTGATGATGGTGCGTAATAATTATTCCCACAAAATCCGCAGTTGTTTTCATCCATACCCTCGATTGTATTTGAGGAGACAGTTTGAAACAAACTGCAACTCGTTACACTTAATCTTTTAGCAACACCAGACTTTTGGGATGTGGGTTTGGAAGAAGCAACAGCAGGAAAAGATACGAATTGTTTTACTGAGGACTCTGAAGGCGATTGAGACGTGTTTGAGGATGTCTGATGACAGAGAAGAGCTGTTGTTTTCAGCTACTGTAGGATCATGTTCATTCGACAAAAGAAATTCATGTTCCCGAACTTGATGCGGATCAAATGGAAATATACCAGATGATGTAGCCATTCAGTAGTGTAGAATTTTTAGCACCTTGTGATTAGCATTTTGTAATTTAGTTGTGTTTGTAGATCCTAAGATAATTTTATAGATTTTTCTGGTGATTGCTCAGAGTCCATTTATGGCAAAAATAAATAGACGCTATATATAAGCAATAGACCTCACGTACTATTTTACACTCATAAACGTGCAAAGCGAGAGAGGAGATAGTGTTCTGAATCCTCTTAGTTCATTAACCGCATTTTCCGGATTCGGCTTAAAGTAATAAACGTGTCCGAGTTCACCCTTCCTTAAACGTCCGGATTCGCTCGTTTTGAGCACTGTAAACTTGTGCACGCTTTGAGCAGCCACTCGGAAACTAATAGAATTCTTCCAATATGCAACAAGTAAAGTATGGTCTTTGCTTTTACATATGTCTTACTTAACCATTTGCTGATAACCACTTCTGTACAAAACCTTAACATATTCCACTAAAAAGTTACATCAGGTCAAAAAACGTGCATGCACTTTCCTATTTCTTCTTCTTTCCCTCACCGTCGAAATTACGTATAACACTATTTGCACTTCCTACTCAGCACTGAACTGTAGGAAGGTACGGTGCTTCAAATAGACATCACAACAAGTCTCCACATTATACATGCGAAGAACAGTATTATCGTAGGCTTAGGATGTCCGGATTCAGCGACTATCCAGAATCACCCAAACTTACTATCTATCTATCTATCTATCTATCTATCTATCTATCTATCTATCTATCTATCTATATATATATATATATATATATATATATATATATATATATATATGGGTCATCATCAGATTTATAAAGATTTTTTCCGCCCTTAGTTTTAAAGATACAAGATTAAACTTTTGAATACATATTGTGTGCATAAATACATTTTCAAAAATCAGTTTCCTTACGTGAAATCAAGCCTGGGCAAGAGGGATACAAAATTGTTTTAAAAAAAATCGAAAAAAAGCTTTCGGTTTTGCTCTATTTTCCCGTTTCTGATGTATAATACGGACAATCGAATATTTCCATTGGAAAGGATACTCTATTCTGAGAAAAACGAGGTATTAACATTAGCTGTTTGACTGAAAATCTAAAATTTACCTCAGAAAGTGGAAATCCTAAAAGTTTTAATAACTATGTCTTTTGGTAGTCATCCCCCCTACTTTTGGTACAGCGCCGTTCCTGTTGACCCATAGATGACGACACGCAGTTACATTGTTTACTCAGAGCCGTTACACAGAGCGTATATTAATAGATCTATAGAGCTCCCTCATGGGTATATAGTTAGTGTACGCGTCTTCGGCGCGGAGCCTAGGTTTGATTTCCGGTGGGAACTCCTGTGGTTCGGATGCCACGTTAAGCTGTAGGTCCACGTCTCATATAGTCTCATTTCTAAAAGGGGCGCTGAACTTAAACAAACAATAGATCCATAGATATTTTTTTAAGTGGGGTGGTTTTGGAGACTAGGGATAAACGGGTTGTAATTGTAAGTTAAATAAATTGTATAAATAGAATACCCTTCAGAATATGCGTTAGTCGGCTGTTCTTATCCTGATACCGTTCAGAGATATGCGGCTATAAGTATCTCTGTTCCTGAAAAAAGAAGACGAACAAACGAAACATTAATAAGAATGCATTCATAGCTATGACTTCGGTGTAATTGGTACTAACAAACGTATGGGATCTTTTTTCGTTACCGATGGAAAATTTGGATGTCCATTCGCCGATATTGAATTATATTGTACTGTGGGCCTATTTTCGAAAATTACACTCACAATTCTGCCCTTTACCAAGCCGGTAGCTAGCCCTAAAATGTAGGGGGGGGGGCGGTAGAAGTTATGGGGGCCCGATCGAACTATAGTTCATTTGCAAGCCTACCGATAAAATTTTAGGGGGGCCCGGCACCCTGGACACCCCTTGATACGGGCCTGCCCTTTACGGCAAAGGAGACGGACAACTAAAGAATGACAATAAATGGTGAAATGGAATATTAGCATCTATGCTGGCTTCAAACCAGTTAGCCTTGCAATAACTAGTCCAATGTCTTAGATCGCTTGACCGTGCCAGAGGACCGCGTAAAACTGAGACTTGATGAGTAGATAATAGAGTGTACGATAAGAGTGTGTAAAGAATTCGTTATAAGAGACAATCTTTAGTTCAGAAACCGATGTGTTATTTGCAGTAAGCTAATATGGAAGCTTGGCTTTGAATATAAAAATGTAACACGGCATCTTTTATGACTTGCCTGTGGAAATAATCTACGATTTATTCTGCTCTAAGTTTTCTATCGCACATAAAATATCTTCTTTCTCTTAACATCAGCAATCAAGATACTATATTTCCTATAACCTGGCATGTTTTCTAGATATTATTTTTTAGGACCTACGAATTCTATACAATCTATTTGGGTTATATAAGAGGAAAAGGAGAGAAAATTGAATTGATCAAAAAAGATATAACATGTGCATGATACTAAAATAAAAGGAATTTTTAAAAATGATGAATGAAAAAGTATTGTATTTCACGGTTTAACGCACATTTTGAAATCATAAATCTCCCATTATATCAATAGTACAAAAGGCTTAAATGTAGAACTTCATAACATATTTTCTTTCGTACTTTATAAAGGATGATTGTAAATCATCACATTTTTCTATTTAAATTCAAAAACAGATTTTTAAAGAATATTAAATTATCATTATAAAATCTTTTTGACCACATATCTACAATAGCAACCAACTTAAAAGATTAGGTGAAATATAGAATTTCACGTTCACCTATTTTCCGTAAACTGCTGTGTTACGATTTGTTTCATAAAAATACTGCGTCAATTTGTTCATGAGTTTCTTTTGGTATTAACCACCACTTCAACTATAATTACATAGCATATTTATGAAGCTTATACAAGACAAATCCGTAACAAGTACCTTTCTTGTTCGAAGTTCTCTACTCCCAACCTTCTGTATAATTTTTAAAACGTAAAGAGAAGTTTGGATAAGAATTCTATCGTGGGTATATGGTTAGCAGACTTGTCTTTGACGTGGAACCGTGGATTCGATTTCGAATTTGAACTCATATGGTTTTCATCCCTTGTTAAGATATAGGTTCAAGTATCTTGTGACCTCGAGGGGACGCTAAACTTGAAATCAACTAATCACCGAAAACGTATGAACTGATTTCGACAAGGGCAGTAGGTACAAGAAATAATAAAAGTGCTAAAACAGATAATAATAATAATAATAATAATAATAATAATAATAATAATAATAATAATAATAATAATAATAATAATAATAATAAAAGACTTTTAAAAACAAAATAATTCATTAATACTAGTAGTATCTTTAAAATTGTTTTGAAATCGTGCCAAGCCGTACGAATTAATGCCTAACATGAATTTATTTCAATGGTAATATTTTGATGTATGAATATGTAGAGCTTGGCAAGAGTTTGAAAACCTTTTACACATGATAGTTATCACTTTTATTATATTCTGCCTTTTAGTGTCTATTCTGAAGAGCATTCATATTTTTCTAAAATTATTTTTTTGCTTTTTAGTGCGTTATGAAGTCGATTATTTTTCTTTCAATTACTTTTATTTTCCGCTTTATAGTGCATTTTTGAAGTAAGTTATTTCTCTTTTATGTTCTTAAAACTTTCCATTTTTTCTTCATGTCGGTAGTTTAACTATATGTCTAAACTAAAGGTAGAACACTAACTCTCTGTGAAATGGACCTCCTTAAGAAACGTGTGTGAAGAGATGCGCAATAATTAATTATCAAAATTGGTAAAGGATTTTTTAAATTGTTATTATAAGTAAAAACCTTTCTAAGGAATTGCTCATTATTAGTGGAAATCGCATCAAAATACGTATCACGTAGTCTAGAAGGTAGTTACCCGTTTGTCGCCGAGATGCTGATAGTGTCCTAAATCCTTGGCATATCAGTCCCAGCAAGTCCAGTTTAACGTCATTTGACAGTTGGCACTTCAGACTAATAAATGTGGAAAGAAATGTTGGAATTCTTAGAACAAGACATAAGGTATAGACGATGAGTGTACTTTCCTGAATAACGTGGGAATACTCATTCGATTCGCTTTGAGTACTTTATTAAATATACAGGGAAATGCAAAACAGAATGCAACATAACTATGTAATCCGAGACCGAGTTATACGAAATTTCGTATATGTATAGATAGTAATTGTAATTCGATGAACAATGTGAGACTATTCGCTTTTGCGTACATTACGTGATATACAAGGTGATGCAAAACAGAACGAAACATAAGACAACTACGTAATCTGAGTCCCAGTTGGACGAAATTTTGCATACATACCACTAGGAGGTCGGTGAATAACATAGTTCTCGCATCGATAGTAGTATAAAAAATAGAGAGAGAGAGAGAGAGAGAGAGAGAGAAAAGCAGCATTTGCAACGGATAGGAATGACACTATCCTCGATATTCAGTTATATTTATTCAGAAAGAGCCCGACAAGCATGTTCATATTAGGTCAGTACTAAACCGCGGGTTTTCTGCTTGTCAGATCAAGAGTTCA
The DNA here is from genome assembly GCF_964235325.1 of Thermobia domestica. NCBI lineage: Eukaryota > Metazoa > Arthropoda > Insecta > Zygentoma > Lepismatidae > Thermobia > Thermobia domestica. The sequence goes on from NC_137462.1 coordinate 221,494,434, forward strand.
ATTCCCGTTTGAGTCAAACGTTAAGGTATGTAATTTTACTTCCTGAATGCATGAAAATTTATATGAAATAATTACATTAAAATAAATCAGTTGCATATAAATCAATATAATCATTTTAGGACATAAATACAATATTTATTAGGTTTAAAATATAATATCTGATATGTGATAGGTGTTGACAGATCGACGGTGTATTATATTTGAATGTTAAATACAAATTAAGAAAATCGTGTAATAGGAATAAATTAGTTGTGTAGGGTATTTGTATGTAGCTATTTGTCATACGGAGATTACCTCTTAATATTATCATTACATCAAGTGATTTACATTCTTGACATATAGTCAGAGAACATGCGGGTATAAACAGAAAGTATCCAAAATCGAATCTTAGTTCCAGACACAAAACTTACGATCCCCGAAACCATGTAAGAGCATCTAGTTACATGACTTCTTTCCATAGGGTATCAGTTCAATATTTTGAAATGCTTTTATGAACTTCGCCGAATACGTTAGGAGAAATAACTAGTGTTCACAAATGTTACCCAATAGACACAGGAATTCTCAAACAAAATTATGTTTAGTATTAGTAAACTTCCTGAATACTCTCAATTACTAACTGTGCTACGAAATCAATCTCAACGAGCTGCACTGTGAGAAACTTCAGACGTGTCTCCCCGTTTCCGCTGATCTAGTGGTAAAACCTTTATTCTTAAATGGCAACATCTGTAAAATAACATATCATGAGAAAGCATCTTTATTTCTTGTTACAAAAAGGTTATTATTTGAAAATTGTACACAACACTGTGGGAAAAAACACGTTCGAAACGTTTACAAATGATAGTAACACTGAGTTGTAAAATGTCATTTGTTCTCTATTAACCGTTCAGTAATCTCTGTTACTCACTATAGTAGCAGAAACATCCACAAACTGTCTTGTGATGAAACTAACGCGTGTCGCTTTAGTCGGTATGGTCTAGGGCAAAACATTCATTGGCTCTCAATTAAAACATGAAGCACAAAATGCACCATTGGAAGGCTGTTTTAAGCCAATGTACAAAAATACATTTTATGTGGAAATGCAATGAATACGGCGCCTGTGACAGATCTGAACATGTACTGTCTATTTAGAGATCATTACCGAAACAGGCTCTGAAAGGTCACATTGAACGAAACGAAACTGTTTACATTTCTGGAACGGGAAAAGAAACCATGATGAGTATGCCAGCGAGCTAGTCATCCTATGGCAAATATCATTGTTGTAAATAGACTCAAAAGAGCATTGCAATGGTGCATTACGTGCTCCACGTTTTAATTGAGAGCAAATTAATGTTTTGCCCTAAACCATACCGACTACGGTGACACGCGTTATGTTCATCACTACAGAGCATGCGGGTATTTCTGCTACCTTAGTGGGTAATAAAGATTACGTAACGGTTAATACGAAGTAAATCCATTTTATAATTCAGTGTTTCTGTCATTTGCAAAACTTTTGTACGTAATTTCTCCCATAGTATTGGGTACACTTTTCAAATAATAACCTTTTTGTAACAAGAATTAGAGGAATCTTTACAAGATTTGTTATATTGCAGATGTTGAAATTTAACAATAAAGGTTTTGCCACTACACTGGAAATGGGGCGACACATCTAATGTTTCTCACAATGCAGCTCGTTGACATTGATTTATCAGCACAATGAGGGTATTCTTAACGTTTACTAACGCTAAACATAATCTTGTTTGAGAATTCCTGTGTCTAATGGGTAACATTTAAGAGCGCGATTTCTCCTAACGTATTGGGCAAAATTCCAAAACAATAATGTTTTCACAACTAGTATCAGCATCAAATATGCTTTCTCAAACGATATGCTATTTGACCCATATTGCCATTTAAAGAAAATAAAGGTTTCGCCACTAGACCGCAGGGAGTGGGGCAGTGCGACTGAATTTTCCTCAATTATCCGTCCTCTCAATACTAAAGTTGACTTGTTTCAGGATTTTTGAAACAAACCCCTCTATTACGAGATACAGAGGGCGGGTTAATGAGGTGTTAATGAACTATACCGACAAACTTTAAGAGGTGATTCCTCACATCAAAATAAGAGAAAAAGTTCATTTGGACATGTGGTGAGAAGTGCAAAGTTTCAGAGCTAGGGCTGTCCAAAATTCCGAAAAAGCCAAATTTTCAGAGGCCTTATTTCGAATTCGAGAGACTGTGGATGGTGGTCCTTATCAGCACAAAGAAAGTCACACATACACAATCCAAAAATTCATCTTTCATTAATGTTCAATGGGTGTACAGAGCATCCTCTGCAGGGTGAAATTCCCAGACATACCATCAATCGAATTTTGAGATATGCTCTGACTTTATGATTGGTCCAAAGTAGGTAAACGATAAGCCTTGATAGCAGTGAACACGGAATCCTTTGGCGCGATGTCGGACGTGTTAAGAATCGTCAGCAGCACGGTTTCTCGTACTCGGGAAAATGCATAGTGCGATGTTTTCTTTCACGCTTATAAGTGAAGAAATCGTGAAATATACCGTGACGAAATACATATCATTTCACGTTATACCGAACACAAAGAAATATGGAGCTGCCGGTTCCTAACACTTCTTCCTTCCCTCCGAAGCATTGGATGTCCATTGTTGTCAAGATTTAATTCCTGCCTACTCTGAACCCTTCTTGAAATCAGGATATATCTGAAGACTCTATTGAAACCGTATCTGAGAATTAAATCCTGTAGGAAATACCCTCTACACCTATTGACAATTAATGAAATATGCAGTTTTGGATTGTGTGTTAGTGACTTCCCTTACGCTGATAAGAACCACCATCCACAGTTTCTAGAATACGAAATAAAGCCTATTGAAATTTAGCTTTTTAGCGTTTTGGACAGCCCTAGCTCTAAAACTATGCATTTTCCGCCATAGGCCCATATGAACTTTTTCTCTTATTTTGATGTGACGTTCCAGTATAACCAAAACTACTGGAGTAATTTTAACCAAACCTCCTACTCATATTATCTACTGTGTGGAAAAGTGTGCTGTCAGCCTAAGAACCCCTAGCACACCCATGAGGAGTAGGAGGAAAAGCTACACATAAATATGATCGAAAACTATCGATATTAGTGTCGAATGCATAATGTACGGGTTGCTTAGATCAATAGGCACATTCCGATGCCGTTTGACTTTCGTTTAAGTTCCTATTTGTACCCGAGTGGTGATGTTGATGGTGTGAGGTAGTGACGTAGAAACATCGAAATCGTTCGATAATTGTGTCAAATCGTTAGTGGTCACTATCGCTAAGTTAATTGGTGGCGGTCCGGACGACGTTTAAGTTCAAGTTTAGCCCTCAGTGGTGGCACAACATCCTTAACCGTTCGAGGAGGAGTGGGAGAGGCAGACATTCAAATAACAAAAACGACCCATTATAGTGTCTAATCGAGTCTTTGGGATCACTTAGATAAAAGTGATAAGTTCACATTCACCCCGCATTAACACCCTGAAGGGGGAAAGGGTATGAAATTGTTTCACTTAAAACTATATGAAAATTTCCTATATTAATGTCGAATCCATAGCTTTCAGGGTTCCAAAGCATCCAGAAGCTGATTGCTAGCATTCTGGATGCTTTTAAGTTCAGCCTGTAGCAGCCCTTGGGAGAGCATACCTTGGGAAAGTGGAACGGACTTATGTAAAATTGTCGAAATGTCAGATATTAGTGTCGAATCCTTAGTTTTCGGGATCACTGAGGTGAAGTGGCACTTCCGATACCGTTTATGTTCAAATTCAGCCCCCATTACTATTCCTAAGGGGGGATTGTAACATGTAAAATAATTGACCGACATTAGTGTCGAATTCATAGTTTTTGAAGACCCTAAGTTGATTTGTGACAGTTTTAATGCCAAAATGAAACGTATTCCCCGTGTGGATAACGGATATTTTGCTAGGTTTAGATAAAGTACAGTCAATGCAATGTTAACGAACCACATTCTCTTTACTGTCATGATCATAGATACTGTAAAACGAAGAGATGTGCTTCCAGTTTTACGAAGAATTTCCATATCCATTCCGCCTTTTCATGAATAATCTTCCGATACGAATTTTTAAAATACTTAAAAATGTGCAAATGAAAAAAGGTATGAAATTTCTACAAGTAAGAAATAATAGATTTCTGCTGTGGTGTAACACATGAATAAAAAGTTCGAGATAAACATTAAGAATATAAACATCTTCTGACATTCAGTCAGTAATTAACAGCTGCTGTCTTTTCGAAAACAACGGCTGTCAGAAAAAAAAGATTCCCAGCTCTATTACATTGACGTATTCAACTTTCGCTTATTCTTCCTTCAAGGAACTTGGAGAACACTAAAGAACGCTTGAAAATTAAGCGCGACATAAATAGTAAGGTCTGTTTCGGAAACATTGTAGCATGATCTTACTAAGCATGTGACACGTGATAAAACGAACAGTGCAGCCAGTTTGAATGTGCAGGTAGATGGTAGATTGAATTTCGTTTGCAGAGTGTGAAGCCGTGTTTGTGTAGTGCTTACGGTGTGGGAATAGGTAAGCGAAGTGGGCAGAAGGACTCACAATGTATTTGCAATTTCTTTCAAAACGTATGTAACAGGGATCGAAAAGTGACGTATAGCCATTTCATCAGTGAAGGGATTGCCCAAACTATTATTCATCGTATTCTACGAAGATTTGTGGAAACCAGCAGTGCCACCAAGTCGTCGGGCGCGGGTGATGAATCAACAAGTAGTGAAGAAACTTGACTTGGGACTTTTGAGAAATCCCAGTGTCTCTGTACGCGAATTGGCCCGACAGTTGAAGCTACCGCCTACTTCCATACACAGGATCAGAAATGAAAAGTTGGGCTTGAAAACGTATAAAGCAAAAGCGGCTCCATAGTATAAGGAAGAATAAAAGATATGTATGCAAAGAAACTGCCGCAAAATTGCTGAAAAAAATGGATTCAGCGTCAATGAAGATACTTGTGATTGATAACAAGCCTTGTCGAACCTAATCATGCTGCGGGAAGTAAGTACTATTCATGACGAGATAAAACACAGGTTAGCGACAAATTCAAATTCAAGGCAAAGGCAAAGTTTCCCAAGCAATACTTGATATGGTAGCAACGGACGCTGAGGGAAGAGTTTCGTCACCTTACATTTCGACGATCATAACGATTGCAGAAATTTAGGTTAATGAATGCATTAAGAAGAGATTGCTTCCTCTTATCGACGGTCGCAATGTCCTTTTCTGTTCGGACATGGCAACATGTCATTACGCTACTAAAGCCACAGACTACTGTGAAGAGCATGAGACAGGTGGGAGGTGCTTTCAATACCCATCTCACCCTCTCACAACAGGAATGTACGACATATGCAAATGATATGTAAATGTTGTAGATAATGAATAAAAATTTAGATTAGCCAAAAATAAAAAAAAATAAAAAATAATTTAGTGTCGGTAGAGCCAAATTATAAATAAAGTTAGAATTTACATTCCTGTAAACATCAGTTCTATTTTAACGTCCCATTGCCCCGTTAGGGACAGTAATGCTGCTTGACGTTCTGACTAGGTAAGATATTATCTTAATATTAAGAAAATGTGAATTTATCATCAAATTGCATTAGTTAACTCTGGCAGACACAACAAATCCTGGAATGCCTGAAAGGTAAATAAAATTTTTAAAATAAATTACAAGTTATTTTGTACTCACCCTGCGGCTAAGTATTCAATTAAAAATTCCACACACTTTCTAGAAAATGCACACATATTTATTTTTAATTTCACTAATGAACACACAATAACACCACACGCAATATATAGAATTATACACACTAGATATTCAATAGATATATATTTTTCTCAACTTGATGACTGCTTAAATGAGTTTTTTTTAATAAAAAAAGAATAATAATAGAGATCTCTCTCAAATTCAAATGTTCACTGTCACTAAACCGTTTAAACAAGATATTTCAATTCACAGTCACTGTAATTACACTTCACTCCAGATGATTCTCCGGGAGAGGTCCAATTATCCTTCATTGGAAGTCACTGTCTTTAGATGTTATCTTCTATTCAGAATAAAGTTTGTTTCATAGAAATTGCTGATAAAACACATTGGCATCTTGTGTTTAATAAAATAATTCAATGATGTAAAAATGAAGTTCAGCTATGAACACATAGTGTTTTCACTTTTGGTATGCAACTGATATTCGTTTACTTGTCAGACATTTTCAGTTGTAACTTTGTCAATAACGATTATATACTTTAGCACCAAATAACATGTGGTTTTTCAAAATAAATATCTTTTTATAACAGATGTCCATATAACACTGTGCTCTATTCTTTACGGCTGAAGTTATGTATGTATGAAGATATGACTTCAACTCTCAGTTTCTCATAAAAAATATTATTGTCTGACATTGGTGACAGTCGATCTTCAACTAACTCTATGTTTTACTCTCATTTCCTTTTGTTATACACACAAACGCTATCTTTTACCAAAACTCGCCTCCTTCGCGGCTTTCAAAAGTTTTTTTTTCATTGTCAGAGGATAGCGGGACTTTCTTTCACAAAGGGTTGCTTGCGAGAGGCCTGACGCGTGTATCCCTCTAGCGGTTACTGTTTCATTTTCGAATGTAAACAACCTCTCTCAGTGACCGATATCCTTTTCTGTTTACATTTATAATTAATGATATTACCGATTAACGAATTACAATTGACATGTAACAAAAGTTGAAAACCAATATTTAAATATCCTATTTTACATTTATACACTTGGGTGGAGTTGTCATTGTCAAAAAGCAGAAAAAATACCAAATAACTTGTTGGTGGTAGACAATTGTCTTCTGCTACCCTTCATTACACTCCAAGGCATGCCGGGAGTGCCAGAATCAACATACTGAGTTTAAAATTAAGCAAAGAATAGCAAACTGCCAAAATAGCTATTCTATAAAGAAAATACGGTAAGGATCGCGATTCTATATACTAATATAACTTTATCGGATCTGTCCAAGAACTGTTATCGGTTGGAATTTATATTCAAAAACATATTTTATATATCAGTACCTTCTGGTAACCCTGAAACAATATGAAAATCGAATTGATGAAGGTTCGCTGACTAGACACCCAGAACTGTTGAACCACCCCCACAGGAGAGGTAGCGGTTCCATTAAAAGTGTGAAAATCGCGGTCAGTGAAACAATTTCTCACGTATTGTATTTGAAAATTCGTATCTAGGTGTGTATAGTCCAACAAAAGATTGCTCAGCGACTTTCTGTCGCCAATATTGTTTTGTCCATCCTTAGAATTTCTTTCCTTTTTTATAATATATTTCTATAATAGTTATAACACATTGAAAGAATCTTGTTTATAGTATTTCTTAGATACTATAGGTTGGCAATATTTGGTACTGAAGAGGTCACTAACCTCTATCTCCCTGAAGTTTCTAAAATCATATGGAACGTTCCAACAAATATACAAAAGGAAGCAGTTTTCTGTTATGCCACTAAACTTACTGCAATTTTAAATAAAATAAAATAATATCAGAATGATTAGCTTGAAATCTAATGTGTATAAAATAACTAAACTAATTAAATATATATATTAAATCTGAATATAAGATTTAGATTGCATATGCAAATTTTATGAATAATAAAAATAAAATAAATAAAAATATCTTTGTTAAGTTTGCTCATAACAAATCCCCCTTTGGGAAGGTTGGGATATACTTGTGAAAAGATATCACAACGTTCTCACTTATGCTAATTAAACATGAATAGAGTTACCTAGAGTGAATACTGTCTATAGCACTTTGATTAGAATTAATAAAATACATTTATCTTAGCAAATTTATGCGTATTTGTCTACCTATCTATCTATATACTTGTATGAAAAAACTATATTACTAACAATACTATATATATAGAAATATGCTTTAACCTAATGTGATTATATGTGTGAATATAATAATATAAATACTAATTAATTAATATCTATGTATCCCATGATACGTTGGAGTTCCCATCTTGAGAATTTATGTTTCTGCATTCTCCTTTCCAGATGTATTTTCTCGCATGTTATATTTTTTTAATAGAAAAGCATTTCTCTTAATTATCTCCTTGCCTGTGGTGAGGTCTGCAAGTGTATAGACATTGGTGTCTGTCTTGTGGACTACTTTCCAGGAGCCACTATATAAAACCATTAACTTTTTGGACACCCCTGCCAAGGCATCTGATTTTGGAAAGAGACGAACTAGTACAAGGTCTCCAATATTATAATCTACAAGCCGGTGATGCTTGTCGAAGTATGCTTTTCTTGCTTCCGCCTTTTTCTTCAAGTTTTTTTGCGAAATTTCCACGTAATACTTGGTTTCAGCAGATCTGTCCACTTCCGGTACCTCAAACAGACGAGCTATATCACTTGTTTGTGAGATGTTTAGATGTAGCTCATAGGGAGAAAATCCCGTACTTAAATGTTTTGCTGTATTTAAGCACCTTTCCACTTTAGTAAGTAATCGTGGCCACTCTTTTTGGTTATGAGAGCAATATTTACGTAACATACGGACTGTAGACTTTAGAGCTGTTTCCGCAATTTCTCCCTGAGGAAAGTAAGCACTACTCATAACATGCTTAATTCCTAATTCTGTCATTGCATTTTTCCACTGTGTGGACTGGAACTGGGTCCCTCTATCCGTGATTAGCATTTCTGCATTTGGGCATAGTTTGAGAAAATCTGTCAATTTTTGTAATGCAATGGATGTAGTTGCTCTCTTACAAGAATAAAGACCTACTAATTTTGAAAACACATCAAAAATACTAATATGTATTGATAACCACCATATCCCTTAGTGATTGGACCGCAGAAGTCAGCACTCAGAAAGACGCCTGGCTTCTCTGCTATAACTGAATGCATAGGACCTCTATAATAACAAGTAGGAGGGTTTGCTTTCTGGCATATGGAGCATGAGCCACAATATTTCCTAATTACAGTTCGCATTTTTGGCCAAAAGAAACTCTGTCAACTGAGGCACAAGTTTGCTAGCTGAAAGATGTCCACTTTGTTCGTGATAGTAATTTAATAAATGTTTGACTAAGACTTCCGGGATACATATGCGTATGCCCATGTTATCTCTCTTACATAGCCTACCATTCAATATTTCATACCGGTGGCTTTTCCCACAAACTTTACCATTCTTTTCTCCATTTTCTACTTGTCTTTTAATGGGACCTAGAAATGAATCTGAAGTTTGTAGTTCAGGTAACATGCTAATTAAACTTCTCATTTCACATGGAATCTCTTCTAAGATACCCATTAATGATTCTTTCAAAACTGGTTTGGCTTCAATGTCAAACTCAACATTACTATGTGGTGGATATCTTGAATGATAATCAGCCATATTATCTTGGGACCTTACATGCTGAAAACTGAAGTCTAAATTCGCTAATGAGAGTGCCCATCTTAAAATTCTCTGATTGGTGAGTCTACATAGTAAAATAAACCTTAAGGCCTCGTGGTCTGAACGTATTATGAATTTATTTCCTATCAAATAATGTTTAAATTTTGCTACCCCATCAACCAGTGCCAAAAGTTCCTTCTCCGTCGTCGTATAGTGTTTCTGAGGGCCAGAAAATATTCTCGAGGACATTCCTATCACTCTTTTCTCTCCATCATCATCTATTTGATACAACAAATTGGAACTCGCTCGATCAGACGCATCTACTTCTAAAATAAATTCTTTGTTAAGTAGTGGCTTTTTAAGCACTACTTTCTCTTGAAATATTTCTTTAATTTTATTTAGAGCTTCCTGATGCTGTGAACTCCATTTAAACTTAACATTTTTCTTTAGCAACTCATAAAGAGGATACAAGACATCCGAATATTTTACACTGAAACATCTGTAAAATCCTAAATAACCTAACAGCTTACGTAACTCTTTTACATTCTTAGGTGGTCTAAAATCAATTACTTTCTTAATTTTATTCTCATCCTTGCCAATTCCTTCTTGAGAAAATCAAAACCAAGTATCTTAATTTTTTGTTGCGCGAACTCACATTTTTTAGCCGGAGTGTAACTCCTCCTCCTTTCAATAAGGTCAACACCTGGTCCAAATGAGACAGGTGCTCTTCGAAGCTAGTAGATGCTATAATTGTATCATCAACATAAGTATTACAGAATGATTTGACATCATTTCCTAGAATTTGATCAAGTGCTCTGATGCACGATGACAGACTGGTTTTTGTTCCAAATGGTAGTTTCATGAAACAATACGATATACCTTCATATACGAAGCCTAAAAATTGTTGGTCTTTTTCCCTGACTTTCACGTTTACAAAGAATTCAACTATATCGAGTTTACTGAAATAACTCTTATTACTAAGTGATTGCAAGATGTCAAGAGGGACCAATGGTTTGTCGGTCTGTCCTTTTATAACTTGCGAAAGCCTCCTCCCATCCACACATAGACGAATCTGCCCATTTGGTTTCTCTACAACAACAAGTGGATGACTATAGCTACTAGGTGATTTTTTTTATAATTTTCCATGCGAGCCATCTGTGAATTTCATTCCGAATTGGATTCTGATATTTCATGGGAAAATTGTACATTTTTGACCTAATGGGTGTGGGATCAGTTATTTCAATACAATGTTCATATCCTTTGATTGTTCCAGGTCTCTCGTCAAAAATATCACGATGTTTAATTAATAAAGAAGCTAACATGGTCTTTTGATCATTATTAAGTTCTACATAAGCGTTTACATGTTCGTGGATTTCTTCTAAAGTGGTTTTCGTATCCATCTGTAACCATTCTGAGGGTGACAATACTCTTTCTTGCAGTTCCTTGATTGTTGGAAACTTTCTAAGCTTCAACTGTGGCTTGGGGTCAGTCTCATTTAGCTGCTCCCTTGAATTGCCATAAACCATTTGTTGCAATTCATCATGCCTCTCTAATTCACTAAAATTCTCTACCGTGATTGCATTATCAGCATCACAATTAATTGTCTCCTCTATATATATCTCAATACTAAATCTTGGTTATCTACTTCCACGTCTCGAAAATTTATTTCTACAGTGTGTGGCTTATGTAATACTAATAATCCTCTAGAATAATCTAACACAGCATGTACTTCTACAAAGAACTGAGATCCAAGGATTAAATCACGATTAAGGTTTTTCACTATGATCCCTACTGTGTGAAATAGTTTCACATTAATGTACAATGCTAATAGAGTTTGCCGCAATATGACTGATACCTTTCTACCAAACGCAGAAGTAACCTTCATATTATTACTTTTCAAAAAAGGTGGTGCGGGATTACTGTCCTTAACTGTATTCCAAAGATTTTCACTCAATGCTGAGATAGATGATCCACTGTCCAGCAATGCATTGATGGACTGCGCATAAATCATTACATTAATTTCCGGTAAATGTACAATATTGTTTCGAGTCACAGGCTCGTCTCGAATATCAAGCAAATCATCAAATATTCCGTTTGCTTGTTCAAATACGGGTTTACTAATTAACACACTTTTACCATCTTTTAATACTAACTTAACTGAGTTATTTTCTATGTCACTACTTTGATCAAAATATTTCTTTTCTATTATCTTTGCACAAGTGACACAATTTTCTTTTTCTTCTAATGACCTATATTCTAAAATCTTCAATGAAGTTTCTTTTTCATTGTGTATCATACTACCATTATTACTGTTTTGACTGTCATCGAGCACGCACTGGGGTTGGACCACTAGTTGGATACTGGGTTCGTTATTTCGGATGTCAAGTATCAACTCTTCCTCAGTGCATGCTGGAAATTCTCATTGTTCATTGCGATTGTTTTCCCTTGCACTGGTTGTATTTCTTTGTGCTGTGTAAATGTTGGAAGTTTGTCTGCTGTCATATGTTTCTAATACTTGAATTTGTTCTGTGTCATCATATGTGTTCCTGTTATTATTATTATTATTACTACGGCTGTAAAAATTCCTTGTATTTACACCCCGTGTACCTCTCTGTGGTCTCGTGTTTTGATGAGATGCGTCTTGAGAATTGTGTCTGTTATTTCTGGATGATTGATTTTCAGTATTTCGGCCACGCCCCCTTGAGGTCTCTTCATTTGCATTTGAATTTCTTTCAGTCCTTTCTACGCGACCTCTTGCATTTCTAGAGTAAGGACCACGGTTTTGTCTGTGAACACGATTGTTCCTTTGTGGCTGTGTGGTCTCGTGTTGTTCACGTGTGACCTCTAGCATATTAATGCTCCTCCTCTGAGGGACATTAATCCTATCCTGGTATGAATACTAAACTTCCGTCACAAGCGTGAGTAATTCTGAAATAGTTTCTGGTTTTGCGGCTATTATAATCCTGAAAAGAGAAGGCGAAAGTTGGCGCGGAAGAACCTTTAACAGGATTTTCTCTTCAAGGGGAGGGTCTAAGACCGCGTTTAAGTGTAGCAAGTGGAGCAAGTACTCCGATGCGCTTTTGTGTACTTTTGGATTGAATTGACTTGTCAATATGTTTGCTCTTAAAGCAGCTAATCTTTCTTGGTTCAAATATGTGGCTTTAAATGCTGTTATAAAGTCTGAATATGTAACAATCTTGCTTCTCATGACTTTAAACCATTGCAAGGCACTACCTTTTAATGTGCGAGAGATGAAGGACAGACGTGCTTCAGTGCTGACACCAGTTAGTTCAAAATAATTATCTAGGTCAACAAGGAAGCTATAAGTCTGGGCTTCATCTTCTAATCCTTGAAAACATGGTAATCTTCAATCTCTATGTAAAAAGGAATTCATCGCCGTTGCCAAGGCAACCTGACTATCCATCTGAGTTAATGACTGTGCGGGTGGTGAGCTTATTGGTTGAAACGTATTATCACCTACTGCCCTTGAACATGATGGCAATTCCTGCTCTAATTGAAAGGTTACACTGTCTGACCTATTACCATTGCCTGTATTTTCATTATTGACATGCATTCCCCTACATTCTTCGCCTTGTGTCCTATCTTGTAACCTACTTATTGAATTACATAATTCTTGAACTTTCTTGTTGGTAACATTATCTAATGCAATAAGTTTTCCTTCTAAATTTTGCACATTTTCTATTACATCTTGTTTGAACACAGTATTGCCCTCACTAATTTTTCTCTCTATGTCTTCTTGCAAAATGACCTGTCCTGCGATTACATTTTCTAACTTATCTTCAAATTCTGATCTTGTGTGAACTATTTCATTTTGAATAGTGTTATTTTTCTCTTCTAATGTGACTAATTTTGAACCTATTTCTGTCCTAACACTTACAATTGAATTTTCAGTGGCCTCAATCCTATCGTTTACCTTTCCCAATGCACCATCTACTTGATTTACTGTTTTCTCAAGATCATTATGTAACTGTTGCTTTGTATTTTCAAGAGCTTTAGATAGTCTTTCTTCTAAATCCATGTGAGCATTTTCAAAATCCCTACGCGCACTTCTAATTTCTGTATTTGTATTCTCTAATTTTTCTTCAACCTGCAAAAGTTTACTTTCTATTTCTTTTTGGCAAGCGTTCGTTTGATCTAACTTACGATTTGTACAATCTATTTTCCTTTCAGTATTATCAATTTTCTGTTCTATTTCCTTCTGTGAAGCAACTATCGTTAATTTTATAAATTCCATAAGATTTCTCACTTCCTCATTATTTTCTCTTAATGGTGATACTACAGGATTACTTGACCTAGCTTTCTCTATATCTCCTGTCTCTTCTTGACTACGTTCTACTTTATCACCTTCTGATTGCCTAACTTCTAATGTTTCTCTCCTATCACCTGTTGAACTTCACCTATTTCTTGGACATTTATTATGTCTTTCTCTGAAGGACTCAACCTTTGTGCATAATCTAAGAATACCAGATTTTCATCCATCTTTCTCTTTTGTGACCGAGTCAATACCATTAACTTTCTCTAAAAATTCTCAAAATTATCTCTAAAATTCGAATTTTGAAATCCTATATAAAAATTATCTCCCCCTTTATTGTTTACATCTAAAACATAACTTTTGTATTAATGAGCTTCATACTTAATTATGTAACAATTCTTGGACCAGATATGTGAAAATATATTCGCGAATAGTTAATTTTGCCTTGTGATGATAAATTCTCATTTGCAATGAATGACAGATGCAGCATTTAGTCTAGCAACACGCTGGAGAGATTTTATGTAACAGAATGACCAGCGTGATCAAGCCCCACGCTGGGCGCCAAATTCTTGTGAAGAGCATGAGACAGGTGGGAGGTGCTTTCAATACCCATCTCACCCTCTCACAACAGGAATGTACGACATATGCGAATGATATGTAAATGTAGATAATGAATAAAAATTTAGATTAGCCAAAAATAAAAAAATAAAAAATAATTTAGTGTCGGTAGAGCCAAATTATAAATAAAGTTAGAATTTACATTCCTGTAAACATCAGTTCTATTTTAACGTCCCATTGCCCCGTTAGGGACAGTAATGCTGCTTGACGTTCTGACTAGGTAAGATATTATCTTAATATTAAGAAAATGTGAATTTATCATCAAATTGCATTAGTTAACTCTGGCAGACACAACAAATCCTGGAATGCCTGAAAGGTAAATAAAATTTTTAAAATAAATTACAAGTTATTTTGTACTCACCCTGCGGCTAAGTATTCAATTAAAAACTACACACACTTTCTAGAAAATGCACACATATTTATTTTTAATTTCACTAATGAACACACAATAACACCACACGCAATATATAGAATTATACACACTAGATATTCAATAGATATATATTTTTCTCAACTTGATGACTGCTTAAATGAGTTTTTTTAATAAAAAAAGAATAATAATAGAGATCTCTCTCAAATTCAAATGTTCACTGTCACTAAACCGTTTAAACAAGATATTTCAATTCACAGTCACTGTAATTACACTTCACTCCAGATGATTCTCCGGGAGAGGTCCAATTATCCTTCATTGGAAGTCACTGTCTTTAGATGTTATCTTCTATTCAGAATAAAGTTTGTTTCATAGAAATTGCTGATAAAACACATTGGCATCTTGTGTTTAATAAAATAATTCAATGATGTAAAAATGAAGTTCAGCTATGAACACATAGTGTTTTCACTTTTGGTATGCAACTGATATTCGTTTACTTGTCAGACATTTTCAGTTGTAACTTTGTCAATAACGATTATATACTTTAGCACCAAATAACATGTGGTTTTTCAAAATAAATATCTTTTTATAACAGATGTCCATATAACACTGTGCTCTATTCTTTACGGCTGAAGTTATGTATGTATGAAGATATGACTTCAACTCTCAGTTTCTCATAAAAAATATTATTGTCTGACATTGGTGACAGTCGATCTTCAACTAACTCTATGTTTTACTCTCATTTCCTTTTGTTATACACACAAACGCTATCTTTTACCAAAACTCGCCTCCTTCGCGGCTTTCAAAAGTTTTTTTTCATTGTCAGAGGATAGCGGGACTTTCTTTCACAAAGGGTTGCTTGCGAGAGGCCTGACGCGTGTATCCCTCTAGCGGTTACTGTTTCATTTTCGAATGTAAACAACCTCTCTCAGTGACCGATATCCTTTTCTGTTTACATTTATAATTAATGATATTACCGATTAACGAATTACAATTGACATGTAACAAAAGTTGAAAACCAATATTTAAATATCCTATTTTACATTTATACACTTGGGTGGAGTTGTCATTGTCAAAAAGCAGAAAAAATACCAAATAACTTGTTGGTGGTAGACAATTGTCTTCTGCTACCCTCCATCACACTCCAAGGCATGCCGGGAGTGCCAGAATCAACATACTGAGTTTAAAATTAAGCAAAGAATAGCAAACTGCCAAAATAGCTATTCTATAAAGAAAATACGGTAAGGATCGCGATTCTATATACTAATATAACTTTATCGGATCTGTCCAAGAATTGTTATCGGTTGGAATTTATATTCAAAAACATATTTTATATATCAGTACCTTCTGGTAACCCTGAAACAATATGAAAATCGAATTGATGAAGGTTCGCTGACTAGGCACCCAGAACTGTTGAACCACCCCCACAGGAGAGGTAGCGGTTCCATTAAAAGTGTGAAAATCGCGGTCAGTGAAACAATTTCTCACGTATTGTATTTGAAAATTCGTATCTAGGTGTGTATAGTCCAACAAAAGATTGCTCAGCGACTTTCTGTCGCCAATATTGTTTTGTCCATCCTTAGAATTTCTTTCCTTTTTTATAATATATTTCTATAATAGTTATAACACATTGAAAGAATCTTGTTTATAGTATTTCTTAGATACTATAGGTTGGCAATATTTGGTACTGAAGAGGTCACTAACCTCTATCTCCCTGAAGTTTCTAAAATCATATGGAACGTTCCAACAAATATACAAAAGAAAGCAGTTTTCTGTTATGCCACTAAACTTGATGCAATTTTAAATAAAATAAAATAATATCAGAATGATTAGCTTGAAATCTAATGTGTATAAAATAACTAAACTAATTAAATATATATATATTAAATCTGAATATAAGATTTAGATTGCATATGCAAATTTTATGAATAATAAAAATAAAATAAATAAAAATATCTTTGTTAAGCTTGCTCATAACACTACCTAAAGCAAAAACATCGACTTCGTTGAAAAAAATACAACACCGCTAACTTTTCCCAGCGAGACCTATTGAAAATTATTTGGCCTTCTGCAAAGCTGAGTTCCGAAAAAGACCAGAACCAGTTTAAAATCTAACTTTCTTCAAGAACATTTGAACACGAATTTCCAAGGAAGTGGCCCAGCAGAGTGGCAAAATTCTTATGGCGAATGTAAGAAAGATCTTCTGAAAGTGGGAAGAGAAGAATTTTATGGTTCACTAAAATAGTTCTCCATAATGTTCAAGAATAATACATATGCGAGTAAATATTACTTTTGGCTTTCGTTTACTATTTTTCTTTTCAGTTTCTTCCATATGTATACTTCAATGTTTCCGGAACATACCTTATTAAACCATTCTAGTAAACATCCTTATAAAATCGAAACATTACTTGTCTGGGGTGGTTATGTGTTAACAAATGTAACAGTACGTAGAAGTAACTTGTTCGTAAGTTGTAAATATTGTATGATATACAATCCAGGCGGTCCCGTTTTGAAATTCTTTGTTTTGGGATAGGGTGAGAACTAATACTCACCCAGCACCCGGCATCAAGCTTGTCCTTTTGCTATTGTAAATGCAATTATCATCATTAATGAAATGGAAGGTAAATATTCACATAAACAGATATCACGTTTATGCCAACTCTGTAAAAAGTGCCTATAAGAAAGGGCTCTGTGTCTTCCACCCAACGTTTTAATGTAGAGCTGGACAGTCATATTCACATTTCTGAACTTTCGCACATGTTTTTACTGTAATTATAATGATATCCATTAGAAAAATGAAACGAAATCTTTGAGTTTTACGTCCCACGTTATGCCGGTTAGGCTAAACGAGACGGTGATTATGAGAAATGAATGAAATGGTGGAATGAAGGAAGTGGGAGGAAACGGGAGAACCCCGAGAAAACCCACGCACACGGTGTTTGTCCACCACAAAGTTCACTTGGCGGGAGCAGGGTTTGAACCCGGGACCCCATGCACCAGAGGTGAAAGCTCTACCACTGAGCCACCGCGGCCCTACAGATATCCATTAGAGTAAGGTTCGAGAGTTAGATATGGTGAACGATGAAAAATCAGTTGGAAAGGGATAATAATAAATAAAGAAACTCCAAGAAGAGTGAGTGAATAAGAAAAAATGCTGAAGTTGATATCAAAAAGGGAAAATTGGTTAGGACACTATACTAGGATTGCATTATAAGAGATAATTTGGAAGAATAATAAATCTGGACGGTGTAAAAGGGGAAGAAGGTGGAAGCTTCTGGACGATATGAAGATCGAAAAGTCTGAAAATTGACAAAAACTATAACTGACAGTAGAAATTAATGAAGAAAGATTGGTTTGCTGTTGATATCAATGTGACAGAACACTGCTGATGATAATAGGGTTATGGTCATGTTACTAATAAAAATACGTAGGATTTATTGTCTTCATCATGATATATAGTAACGCCCTTGTTGGGGTAAAAGAGTTAAGATTATGCATTATATTGACATTTTAACAAAATATACATATGAGTATAGTAAAGAATTGTTCCGATTTTTACAAATTTTGTTGAATGGATATATGGAATGAGTTCGAAGTGGCGAACGGAAACATTAATATTATCTCAAGCAGTAGAAGAAAAGAAGGAGCAAATTATGAATAGTTCCACAATTGCCAGGAAACAATAACGTTAATTTTTTTATCAGTCAATTACCCATGCTAAGGATGTGCCTTATGTATTCATCAAGTGTTTGCTAAACACGTTATGTTCGCAGACAGTATGATACGACTGACGTCATTTGGTAGACATGTTGCTGGTATTTCACTTTTCTATAGCGTTTGCACTGAAGAAAGTTGTCTCAACCCTAGAGATGCAAAAAGCCGGCTTTTTTGAATCGATGGTTTTTTGCACATAAAGAGCCGGCTTTTTTGAAAAAAAAACGAGAATTTTGGAAATTTTGGCTTTTTTCATTTTCATGATTTTTCTGTTTAAATAGCTTTCTTATAGTATACTCTAAAGGTAAATAAGATTTCACGACCTGAATGCCATATTTCGCTCTGGAATTCAGCACCATGATGAATAGAGCACATGGTTTATGAATTAAAGTAAATATAAATTACGTAGTATTTGAGGGCAATTTTAGAAGCTGTTTAACCTTATTTTAACTTCTGAATCATCGACATTTTTTCTTCTCCAGATCATTTCTTTTTAGTCATCCGTGTTTCATATCTTGGAGCTTAGAACCCTAGCTTCTAGCACATAATTAAACTTATGTTTTTCAATGGACCCTATATCCATCAGAGCGTACTTCCACATTTCCGTTATACTGTAGCTGTGCAATTATTTAACAATAATCTTCCGGACACAACTTTGAATACCATTAGATAGAAATAATCAGTATCGGATTTAGAAAAATATTTGGGAGGGGTTTTTCTGAATAATGTTTGGTTTTTCTAAAAATTCCTAATTTTTATTTAAGATGAGCTTAAGTTTATGAGTACGGGCATAATAAATATTTCGTTTCGTTTGTATGTTCAGCTATAATCTTTCAGATACAACCTTGAAGACCATTTTATACTGATAATCAGTGGCGGATTTAGAAAAGTATTTTGGGGGGGTCTCTTTTTATTAATGCTTAGTTTTTCTAAAAATTCCTATTTTTTATTTGAGAACAGCTTGAAGTTTATGAGTAAAGGCAAAACTAATATTTAGTTTGTTTTAGAAATTCCGTAATTTCGGGGTAGAGGCTTCAATCCGAAAGACATCCCCATCTCTAACCCTCTTTGCAAATCCATCACTGCTGGTAATTAGTAATAACAAAGATTTAAAAACGATTAGAAAGGAAGTCGACCAGGACACACAGTACACGCACTATCTCTACATTCACAGATGGGATTAAGAAAACTTTTTGACAAAATGGTCGAATGCGGGGTTGAATCCCGGACTTCACGATAGAAGGTCGAAAGCTAACAACTCACTCATGTTTGTTGTGCTTAAATGTATTCTCTCTTTCTCTTTATCTTTCTCTATGGCCACAAAAGCTCTCCATTGACTTCTATCCTTATCCAATTCAATCCAGTTTCTACTTTGTATTCCTATTTCTGCTATATCCATCTTAATATTGTCCTCCCATCTGGGCCTAGGTTTTCCTAATGGAGGTTTCCCGATTGGATTTCCAGTTAAAACTTTGAAAGCGTTCCTACTTTCTTCCATTATGGCTACATGACCTACCCACCTGATCCTCCTAGACTTGATGACTCTAACGATGTTTGGTAAACCGTATAAATTATGTAGTTCCTCCTTATGAAGTTTCCGCCATTCCCGTTCCTCTTGGGCCCAAATATTCGTCTCAGAATTTTATTCTAAAATAATTTCAGTCTACATTCTTCAATCACCGTAAACGACCATGTTTCACAACCATAAAGCATATCAGGCATGATTATCATTTTATATATTTTAAGCTTTAAATTCCTTGACAGAATTCGCGACAAAATATTTTGAACTGAATAATAACAAGAATTTCCTGATTTCAGTCGACATTTAATTTCTTTGTGGGTATGATTTTGGTCTGGTAATACTGATTCAAGATTTTTGAAAATATCCACTATGTCAAAAGTATTAATTGATATTTTAACGCACTCATAATTTGCCATTACTCATATCCTTGCAAGCGTTTAATAAAGCCTCTGCATTTCTTTCGATTGTTCTCCTATTAGATTTACATAATCAGTATACACCATAACCTGGTAAACACCATTCAACTCTAGGCCCTGGTTCCTATCTTTGATTTTTCTTATAGTGTACTCCAGAACAAAGCTGAATAATAACGGCAATAACGCATATCCTTGTTTCAGGCCAATCTCGACGTGGAAGCTCGTATTTTTCTACTTGGACTATACTCTGGGATTCATTTAAACACTTAGTAAATCTAGCTTTTTCGGTATTCCAAATCCTGTAAGAATGTTGTACAATGTTTCCCTCCTAACCGAGTTGTAAGCCTTTCTAAAATCAATAAACAGTCGATGTACTGGGTAATATATTCCAATTTCTTTTCGAGTATTTGTCGAATGGTAAATATCTGATCGATTTCGACTAAATCCACACTGATAATCTCCAATAATTTCATCTCCGTATGGGGTCAATCTCATTAATATAATGTTGAGAAATTCCTCGATAATTATTACAATCAATTTTGCCTCCTTTCTTATGAATTGGAACAGTGATTGATTCTTCTACTCTTTTTAAATGTATTCCATAGTTTTTCTTTTTGGTAAAAAAAAAGTTTCGTAACGATATGTTGAATTTTCTTGTTAAAAATTCAGAAACCTTGAGGACTGGGTAAATCGTGATGGTGGTTATATATTCTACAGCCTAGGAAACCATACGCTCAGATGAATCGTCTATTACGTATATGATCCATGAACAGAAAATTCGATACTTTCCCGATTCTGAACAAGCTTAAGGAACAGTCAGTGCATTACAGAATTTGGAGCTTTACCGATTTTGCAGATCCGAAGCACCTGATAGGTGGTAACAGATTATTATGTTTGTGATCAATCAGTGAAAAATTTGTTCAAAATATTCATACAAGGTATATGAAAGTTAAAACTTAACTGAAAAATTTCAAGAATGTACAAAGCTACCCAAAACGAAGCACTTGATGTGCATATTTCTCTCATGTTTTTTCTTTATTTTGCTTCAAAAAGAGGGTGTGTGATATATTGAAGTAAAAATACTACATACAATTTTGCTAGTTATTTATGTATCATTTTTAAGTACTTATTGTATATAAGAGGCTAAAATATTATTACATATATTGGTTAATCCTTTGAAATTCATAATGTAAAAATGTTAAAAATTAAAAAAAAATATTTTTGAAATTCATGGTTTATTTTCGAGGTTTCATATTATTATCTGCATCAACCACTAATTAAATGAGTTTTTTTTTGTAGAGAAGCGAAACAAAGTCTGCATTATTAGTTTAAAGCAAAATTTTCAAAAAAGCCCAAAATTTCCCAAGCAAAAAAGCAAAGCAGAAAAAACCGAGTTTTTTCCAAAAAAGCTGTTTTTTTCCGAGCCCTTGCATCTCTACTCAAGCCTATGACTGAGAGTAATTGAACACTTTTTTTTACTATACATCGGAAGTATCAGTAATGCAAAGGATAAAAATTTCCTTACTTAAAGTAGTGGGAATCGAATCAATAACCCCTAACTTGTGAAACTGACGCTTAAGCCACTACTCTGAGACATCACTGCTAAGGAAGGGAAAAAAAGAAGTGAAGTGTATTTAGCAAACTTATTCTTACTACTTTAGTGTATATTAAGTACACTTTTCTAATTCCAATGTTGAAATAACGACGAAACATTCTGATTTCGATCATGAAAAAATACTAAAGTGTTATTAAAACAATAATCCAGGGAATTCAAATGAAATTGAAGAAGAAAAACACACAAACCCAAAAGAACATGAAGAACAAATGGACCGTAAACGGATTCGGTTCAGTTTGAAAATAGACACTAAATTGACACCTTTTAGAAATTCTTACGTTTTTTTTTTTTTTTTTTTTTTTTTTTTTTTTTTTTTTTTGCGATAGTTCCAAAAGATTTCTATGGCTTTGTTTTTAGA
Source organism: Thermobia domestica (assembly GCF_964235325.1). Classification (NCBI taxonomy): domain Eukaryota; kingdom Metazoa; phylum Arthropoda; class Insecta; order Zygentoma; family Lepismatidae; genus Thermobia; species Thermobia domestica. The sequence goes on from NC_137462.1 coordinate 221,516,726, forward strand.
TTAAGTAATTGTACATCTGTTGTTTCACTTTTGAATGGAATTACGATTCCCGAAGTTATTCTTTTAATATTTTTGGGAGAACACATTAACGATGAAAAGAAAATGTAATAGTTTTTCAGTTTGTTACTTTGTTTGCTTTCGGTTAACCGTTTGAAACCGATTAATATTAGAAATCGAAACTCTAGTTTACAATTCCTCCAGCTTTAATAGCCACCCATATGACCATACCCTGGATGCGCGTCTTTATATAGCCATACAGAGAGTAAGCATATATATATATATATATATATATATATATATGTAATCGTTATACACTTCTTAATCAACCCTCGTATATGCATCCCATACGCGAGACAAAATTCTTGGAAATTAAAACTACGAAGTTTCTCGCTCACAAGTCTTTATGTGTGTCTGTGTGGTTAGTCGCCCACTTCTCTCTTCGCATAGCCTAATTTGGAAGAAGAATTTGTCTCAGCTTAGCTTTTCCACACCTCTGTACAAGCAAAGGCGAAACACTGGAATATATGCCATAATTGGCATATTTCATATTAATCCGTAGTTCTCTATGTCATGGCTCCTAAAAGTGAAATTCATACGGTGAATAACCTACAAGTGTTACTTTTTTTTTTTAATATGACCATACAGGAATTGTTGAAAAACGTGAGCATTCAGAATATAATTCGATTATTGAATTTCTTCAAAACCCCAATAACCTATATTGTATGGTGAAAAACCGAAACCTTGAAAGATTTTACAAATAAAAAAAAAATGTGTACTTTTGAATAAGAATTTTCATTTTCCTGATTCCTGGAGAATTTGTGTTCCATCTTCAGTAGTTCCAATTGTTGTAGAACATATGCATTGTAAACAAGGGCACTTTGGAAATGAAAAGGCTTTTGGCTTCGTCAACGAAATTTGTTATTGGAAAACAATGAGAAAAGATATTAGTAATTTCATTAACGATTGTATTGTGTGTAAGGAAATGAAGGTAGAAGCTTCCCCTCCGGCTAGACCAATGGAAAGTATTATTGTTGACAGTCCTGGTTCACTTGTTTCAATTGATATTTTAGGACCATATATTTCTCCCTCATCAGGTTATAAATATGCATTGTCAATCATGGATGTTTTACAACATATTATACATTGTATCCAATGCGAAACGCTACCACAAAATGTTTTACGTTGCTTAGAATCCTTGTTTTTTTTTTTTTTTTTTTTCATTTAGGTGTTCCTAGTAGTTCCGTACATATAAACTTTGAAACGTAATAAATATGATCTCTCTGTAGGCTAGGAATGTAAACGTTGTTTTGAACCATTTGGGCCAGTTGAACAGTTGGGTATGATTTTCTGGTCTATTATAAAAAAGCATTGAAAGCAATCTCTTTAGAATGCTCAGCTCATATTGAAAAACTTGTGAACGTTTTGTAAAAGTTAGATACGAGAAACTGAAATTTTGTAGTTTAAATTTTAAGAGTTGTTAATACGGAAACTTTACTCCTGTTTCATTTACATGGAAAAGTGTCAACTTTGATAATATCAATAATAATAATAATATAATAAAGTGTCAACTTTGATAATAATAATAATATGGAAAAAATATAATAATAATTGCTTTCTCTGGACATTTTCTATTTGATATAATTTTTATTGGAACACTTGTTTCTCATCGTCCCACTACAACATATATTTTATTACGCTCCTTTTTTTGCCATTCGCAAATAGTCCAATGGTTACCATATCCGCTGGTTATACTTATTAGAATCCTATACTACTATACCAAATTTGTATTTGGGCAATATCCAAAATTTAAGGGTGGGCCAATGTACCCCTAACAAATTTTAAAAAGGGTGCACCAATGTATCCATGCCTTATGAAAGGGAATATACCCTTGTACACACCCATATAATCATGTAAGATAATACGACCTCATCAAAGGGAATAAATAAATTGGGTCAAGAACCGAACATGTGGTCGCATTATTTTTTTTTCGCAATTTTTTTATCCCTGAAAAGGGAACTAGATAGACCACCCAAATTTATAGTGGTATATATTAGGATCCTATACTGTTATACCAAATTTCTAAAATTGGCATTTTCCAAAATTGAAGGGGTGGGTCAATCTACTCCTCCAAATTTAAGAGGAGAACGTTAATGTACCCATGTCTTGTGAAAGGGAATAGAACCTTGCACACATTTCTATGATCATGTAAGATAATAAACCCCACATCAAAGACAATAAACTAGGTCAATAACTGATCTCGTGGCAAACAGGTGGAGGTACGAAATTTTGGCAATTTTAACCATGAAAGGGAACGTGATGGACCATTCAAATTTATCGTGTACATATCAGGGTCCTGTACTACTATATCAAATTTTTAAATTTGGCAATTTCCAAAACTTATGGGGTGGTTCAATGTACCTCTCAAATTTTCCAAAGGGTCCACTAATCTATCTATGTTTTATGGAAAGGGAATGGATCTGTGTACGCGCCCATATAACCATATAAGGTAATAAGACCTCATTAAAAACGATACACTAAATCCAAAACCCCCGAAATTTCAATTTTAGGCATTTTTACCCATAAAGGGAAACAAAATGGACTCCAGGAAACAGAAAGAGTACAAACCTTGGTCCTAAAGTATCATACTAAATTTCTTAATTTGGTAACTTTCAAAATTTAAGAGGGGTGGTGCTAGGTATCCCTGAAAAAAAATTAGAGGGGATGGTCCTAAGTAGTGATGGGCAGTGGGAATATTCCCGGTGGGAAGGAAACTAAAAATGGGAATATTCCCTGGTATATAAATTCCCGGCAAGGAGTTTATTTTCATTTCTTTACGTTATTTTCCAAATTATAAGAACCATATTACTAATTTGTTTATTTTCATTTATTATGATTTACTTCTAGGTTTTAAATAATTTGGAGGTTAAAAAATTAAAATTCGTAGACTGTACTTTATATAACTAATAATATGGTTTTCTAAGATCCATTTCAATTTGCACTAGAAAGTAGAAAACCGTTAATTTACAAATGATGAAAAGGAACCAGTTTGTAATGTAATGTGGAAATTCTGTAGAAGTAGAGATGAATCAATACACCCCGAACCACCGTTAATAATAGACGCCGATCTGTCTTCTATCTCTGACTCGAGTTTCTGAAGAGGTACTCGAACTTCTCTTACATGCGAATTAACGCATGGAATTTCGAGAAATAGGTAGGAAGAAAGATCCTGTGTGGCAATGTCATGTGCAAAATTATAAAGATAAGCCTGTATCTTCCAAATATTGTGAACATAAATATGTATGAGCAAATGTGGAGAAAATGGTGAGCCATGTGTCTTCTAGCAGTTACCCAAACTAATTTGTTTATAACATTCAAAAATTGAATATACTTATAATATCACTAGTAGGATCAAGTTTAGAAAATCCACTTACACATAACTTTAAACTGTTTAGCGGTGTAAAAGTATGTGGACTTACTATACCAATTTTTTTCACATATTTACTTGCATAGAACATATCGTAAATATATATACCTTTATGCGAAATTTCTAAATATAATAACATAATACCGTTCAGAATATACATTTTAAAGAATCCTCTAAAGACAACAGTAATAACATACTGTGCCAAAAAAAAGAAAAAAAAAGAATTTAACTTTGAAATCATAATATAGTAATTGAATGCAATAGAATACATACATTCCCGGAAAATTCCCATTTTTGGGAATCTTCCCGGAAATATTCCCGAAAAATATCTTCCCGAAAATTGTCCAACACAAGTCCCAAGTACCTCTAGGTCATTGGCCCCGTGCCACGTCAATTGATCTTCGCCCTCGCAAATTTTTTGCTGACTTGGCTGGATATACGCGGGCCAATACTACTGTCTCGCTATACGATAGTCAGAAAAGAAGGGACGTGACGGCCTGAACAATTACTCCACTTTATCTTCAAATACTCTACGTGGTCATGTGTATTTTTATGTGCATAGCTGTTATAAGTTTATGACCACACGGAAATGCCAAAGCTGTCACTTAAAGAGCTTTGAGACCTATAATCAGTCATTTCTGTATGCTCCACGACAGCTTCATTTAATATGAGCAACATAGCGAGGGAAAAGGCCTCGATTTTCGTATATTTGTTACTGCACTTGTTATGTTATGGTTTTTATAACCTTTCTCACTACCAACAGCACCACAAATAAGGCCATGATCTATTATTGACATAGAATAAATCATGACCCGTAGGAATCGAACCCTGGATCCTTTGATTACAAAACAACGCATGATGTTATAATGAGTAACGCAACGCATGATGTTGCGGCCAATTTGAGTGAACCCTAAGTAACGAGGTTTCAAATTACTTTCAATTTGTTTTCGCTGTCATTGTGACAATATCATGTGTTTACACATCAGAGCGGGAAGAGAGATGAAGAGAGGGGGATTATTTTAAGTGTAGATTGTACTAGTGTTCCCAGATATGTCGGTGTGCTCTTTCATGACACTATGTATGTGTTAGTTTTTATCGTCTCTGATTTGCTCAATGACACTCTCACCATTGTGACTGCCTGGCAATACCATATGTCCTATTTTCTATTACTACATACAACGTGATACACTTTTCATTTTGGTTACCGACATGCGAAATTGTCTTCTTTGGAGTGTTGACGGGTTTCCTCTCGGTTCTCTAGCATATTCCCATATCCTCAACTGTTCTCATATATTTTTTTAATCATCCACTTCCTTTAGCCTAAGAGGCAACACTGTGACATGTTAATTTGTTTAAAACAAATTTGAGATAATAAGTTACAAACTCTTCTCGAAATATCTACCTTCTTAACACGACTTTTCCCTCTTTTTGTTACATAACCAGTTTTATTGCTTTTATGTGTCATTACCTCCCATATGTTGTCGACAATTTGTTGTTCGCTATGTGGGAGCGGGAAAATAGGGTACATGCTAACTCAGTGGTAGTGTGCACCCACTACTATATTAGATGGCAACTGTCGCCGGTCATTTGAAAGTGAATATAGAAGAACCATGAAATAAAGTAAATAGACACTCGCCATTGTGTTATAAAATTACATGGAGAGCAGAGTTTATCAATCCTGAACGGTTATCGTCGAATATGCGCGGTTATAAAAGCACTCTGATTAGCCAAATTCAAAACACCTCAACAAATTTATCCCTCTACAAGCGACGTTCTCTTCACTCCCTTCGTAGCCAAGTCGGAAGAGCACGCGGCTAGTAATCCTTTGCGCCCACCCTGGGGTACATTTATTTTTTTTTTTTTTTTACTTGTTTAAAGTGTATTTTAAACACCTAAATGTAAACATATTACGCATAGAGGCGATTTAACATATTTTAGAGGAGTAATTTTCTGGTTCATTGACGCTTACGGCATGGGGAACATACCTAGAATATACTAGGCACGTTCCTCAGCTACATGTCAGGCATGTGTCTAGGGGCGGACATAGACTGTGACTATCACTTGCCATCCATGTGATTTCTCTCTCAGAGGTACATAAGGCACATACTGGACACATTCCCATGTACCTGAGGGAACATGATACGCATATGCCTGCTATGTAATTGTGCAGTTAGAGCAGTCATCAAAAGTTACGGCAGTCCTCTCTGTCCATGTTCCTTCTTCTCCATTAACGCAAAATCTGTATCATTCGGGAGTTAGAACTGTCTTTATTTAAGAAATTTGTAATCAGCAAGTAGAGGTTGGTTTGTCTGGATTACTTATACATTTCGAAAGTGACAAAGCAATTTCAAAGTAATGGTTTTTACTCCCGCCCCCAAACGCACACAACAATCGGAATACAATATAATTCATACCTTCTATGCTTCTCAAGATGTTGTCACAACACATGTGTCCACTTCCTGCGCACACCTCTCTTCATCAGTTTCATCCCACATGAACGTGTCATCATTGTGTTTGATGAATGAATGGTATTCAAAATTATGATTATACATGTTTATCTTATAGTATGCAGTATATATTGTTAGGTTTACGAAAGGTAATGCCTTTTCAAGAGCAAACGTCATCACATAATATGTATATACAATTTACATTGCTATCAAATAGTAAGTATTCCCTCACACAGCGAATGTAACATCACTATATCACACAGTGACTATCTGAACACCAATTGTTCAAAGTTAGAATTTTAGAATGCCGAAATTTCAAAGTCTAATACAGAATAATGAATGATCGAATGAGCGCAGCTAATGTCCACCATAAACTGAACAAAGTGAATTGTCTCGTGTTTCTCACTCGAACTGTCCCGTGACTGCGAACTGTCAGTGTATAACCGCGAATTTTCCAGTGGCTCTCCTCACCTGTTTTGCTCATCTCTCCTCGGCGACAAAAACAAATTCTCGCTTTCGATGTACAGCAAATCAAATGGACTCTCCACTGCAAAGCACTTCTTAGGTAGTCTTCCCCTGAACTGATGTTACATTGTTACATGCAGGGGCGTACACAGGGGGTGGGTCCTGGTGGTCCCGACCCCTCCCCGAAATCCCGATTTTTTTTGTAAATGTAGTATACTTTTAGGGGCAATTTTAGAAATTTTCGTATAATTTAGCCTCAAATTGTATTTGGACCCCCCAAGCGCTTTAGACCCCTCCCGAAATAAATTTCTGTGTACGTCTCTGGTTACATGTTATTAACAACAATAAAGAAAAAATATTTGAACGGAAGGTGATCTGAGGATACAAACTATAGCCTCGGTGTTTTGTGTCGTTGAAGACACTATCGTTGGAAAAGTTGCTACTTTCTTTCAAAACTTGCAAAAAAGACAGTGGCGAATTTAACCCGCGGGAGGGATCCAGTTTTTTAGTGACAAAAATAATTTAATCTATTATGTATATATTTTTGGAAGTTTATAGTAATCTCATGATATACCTATCATAGTCTGGATTCTGGCTGGCCCCCCAGTTTTACCTTCTAAATCCGCCTATCCAACAAAAATAGCTCTTTACAAACTTTCTTGGACATCCTTCATGGACCTTGAGCCGTGAACGCATATGAAGAAACGATACTCTGCATGCGACTCTGTGACGACAAGCCAAAAGTCTGTCAACTTATTTTCACTCTCACTACCTCATATAAGTATTAAGCTAGTCATCCCTTTTCACATCTCTTGGTGAACATGAAGTAAATGAGTTGACTACCAAATTTCCACACATGCATGTTTCCTTCGTTCTCCAGAAAAAAATCTCTTCTCCATCTTCCAATATGTTTACTAGTAAAAATGATGAAAATTTCTATTAAGTGTGTGGATGCTTCCTAATAATAATGATTTAATATTTCCAGCGTCTTGTTATATCATCGCTTCTTGCACGTTGTTGTGGAAAGAATTAATATTCAGTATTCCTATAATTGATTTAAATACATATAACGTACGCATACATTTACAAGTATTAATAGTTGAAATTAAACACTGGATAAGTACAGTCATCTGTAGTCAGGCGTTTATTCTATGTAAATATTACACAGAATATAAGCAAAGCATTAAATATAACGAGAAAGTTAATATGCATTTGTATTTTGATATGCAGATCCCACTACATTTAAATATTGATATGCGGAAATATTTAGAGTTAAATCTGCACTTCATGGGGCCACGGTCGCTCAGTGGTAGAGCGTTTACCTCTGGTCCACGGGGTTCCTGGTTCGATCCCAACTCGCGCCCAGTAAACTTTGCGGTGGACAAACACCGTGTGCGTGGGTTTTCTCGGGGTTCTCCCGTTCTCCCCCCCACTTCACTCATTCCACCATTCCATTCCTTTCTAATCATAACCGTCTCCTTTAGCCTACCCGGCATAACGTGGGACGTAAAACTGAAAGATTTCATTTCATTTTAAATCTGCAATTCAAACTCCAATACATTCTTGATGTTATTTTTTGACTCGTATCCAAATAACTGCGTGCAGATTTTAATCTGTCGGAAACTAATATGTCACAAGAATAATTACTGTTGAAACGAGCACACCAACCTGTGTTAGAGTTTTCACATACTTTGGCTTTAAATGATTTTCTGACATTCTTTTTCTTCTTCTTCTTCCTATTATTATTGTTATTATTTCGCGAATTAGCATATAATTAAGTCCAAATTAATATGCGTGCAAACTGATATGCCATTGAAACGATAATTCATTTAAAAAAATGCGCTAACGTGTCATAATACAGTAGAACAGAGTAAAGTACGTTAGGTTTGGTTAGGTTTTTAAGGTAGATTAAGTTAGGTTAGTAAGGTATGTTAGATTTGTAGAGGATATTAGGTTAGTAGAATAGGTTACGTTAGGTTAATGCTTGTATTTGTACGTTGCGTTTACAAATAATTTAATGTTGATTTCTCAGTGCTGCGAGTTCCTACAACACTTGTGATGGTTTCAAGCTGGAAACCCTAGTCTTGTAAATATAAAATATGCCTTTCGTACACTATGCAGAAATATTATTCCGGTGGAAAATAATGTCTAATACAGTCCTTTTTCATATACACTTAATTTAACCGTTTTATGGGGTTTATAATAGTTCAGGTCAGAGTGCAAGATCCTGTGAGAGATCACGAGAACTTCTCAACCTAATATTAAAAAAAAATCCCCTCAGTAAATAAAGTGACACTATTCTTAGAGGTTTGCAAATTAATTACAGAGATTCATACATAATTTAGAGTTCCTTTGTGACTCAGCGGTTAGCGTACGCGCCTTTGGGGTGGGAGACCCGGGTTCGATTCCCGGTGGGAGCTCATGTGGTTCGGATTCCACGTTAATCAGTAGGTCCACGTCTCATATAGCCTCGCTGCTGAACGGGACGTTAAACTCAAATATAATTAACCTTACCTCATATTAACTCTCATTTCATATATAATTAACAAGTATTATAGTATATATGTAATTAATAAGTGAACTTGTGGTTAATGGTACTCCTTATCTTACATGGGCATTAGGGATGGTACCGAGACCGAGACGGCCTTTTATCTACTGAGACGAGACCGAGACCGAGACGGAGCTCTATAAATCGAGACGAGACCGAGACGAGACTTAGGTCAGTCTCGGTCTCGACTCGAATATTGATATAGACAACTATTAAGATTGACCTTTAGTCAAAATTTCTTTCGTTGTTGTATTAGGTAATATGGGAACAGTTGACTAATGTTCAGTGGCGTATTTAGGGGATGGCTATCGGACTGAAGCCCCTCCCGAAATAGATTTGTGATCATTTTTTCGCATTGCACGTACAACACAAATATTTCTTACTCGTTCTCAAGCCTCTCCGGAAACAAAATCTATTGCTGATATATATATATCAGCGGATCCAGGATATGATCAAGGGAGAGGCTAAACCATAGTTTGACAATTTTATCCAGTGTAAAGAAAGAAGTAGGATTGAAGCCCATTTTATACAGTGTATAGCTGAGCGTCAAGGGGAGGTATAACCCCTTTAACACTCCCCTTAAATCCTCGCCCGTATATCATATCTAATATAAGTAAAAGGAAGAGTTTGTTTGTCTGTGTGTCTGCGTGCCTGTCTTTCTGATTGCCTGTGTGCGGCTTGGGGACCAGACGAGAGTCCAAGAGTTACGAAATTTGGGTGACAAGTATCATGTCCCAGGCCTCAGACCAAGAAGAAGCGTTTTTTTTTTAATTTTGAATCAGGATTGGCGTTTACCGGGACATGTAAAAATAGTAGAAAATGACCGATATTAGTGTCGAATACATAGTTTTCGCAGTCGCTGAGATCAATGATGATACTTCCATTAGCGATGATTTCAAAGTCAGCTACCAGTGCATGGGGGCCGTGGTTCACTTGCGGGGGAGGGGAGTACCGAGACGTAAAAATAATACAAAATGACCGATATTAGTGTCAAATAGTTTTCGCGTTTTCTGAGATCAATGGTGAAACTCCGATCGCATTAACCTCCAAATTCACCCCATTCAGTTGCGGGCCGGAGTTCACAGAAGGGATACCGAGACATGTAAAAATAATCAAAAAACGGCCGATATTAGTGTCAAATGTATAGTTTTAGCGGTCGCTGAGATCAATGGTGTCACTTCCATTAGCGATGACTTTCCAATTCAGCTACCAGTGCATGCGGGCCGGAGTTCACCTGCTGGGGACGGGGTACCGAGACATGTAAAATAATACAAAATGACCGATATTAGTGTCAAATACATAGTTTTCGCGGTTGCTGAGATAGTGATAATCCCACAGGTCTTGACTTCCAAATACTGGTCCCATGCGAAAAATGCGTATTTCATCTAGTTATATATAATAGTCATATATATTAAAAATGCTGATTTTTTTTAACATGCTGAGTGAAATATGGAAGTGGAAATTCTTCTAGATACTCTGCAATATCACTAGATAAACAAGCAATGTTGCCAACGCAACATAAAGTTGTAATTTCTCAAATTGCACTTCGTTTGACATTACATATTTCTGTTCAGTTAATTTAGTTTAGAGCGTGGGTTTTCTAGGGGTTCTCCCGTTTTCTCCCACTTTCTTCATTCTACCATTTCATTCATCTCTCATCATCACAGTCTCCTTTAGCCTGACCGGCATAACCGTGGGACGTAAAACTCGAAAATTTCATTTCATTTTTTAATTGAGTTTAACGCCTCTTTCAGCAGAGAGGTTATATGCGACTGAACCTACTGATTAACGTTGAATCTAAACCACATGAGCTCCCGCCGGGAATCTAACCCGGGTCTCTCACGTCATAGGCTAACTGCTTAGCCACGAAAGAGCTCTACATATTTCTAATTTAGATATTAAATTAAACCACAAAAGCACATATATTATTCAGTGTAAGAAAGGACAATACATACCACTAACATCAACAGTTTGGAGATCTCTAACAACTTAAATGGCAGGAACATTATAACATTAGTGTTCAGTAGTTTTAATTACAAGTCGCAGTTACATTATTTTAAGCAGTGTAGCGAACTTAAATAAATTACTAAATATTATTATAAATATAGTGCAAATAACTAAGCTAAAGTGCAAAATATTTTAAAATTACTCGTAATTTGTTTTATGGTGCAAGAATGTTTTCAAAAGACGATGTTTTTCATAGTTTTTGGGCTACTTATAATGTTAATGTCAAAGTTTTCGTTTCAGCAATACATATAAAAGCAAATTGTAACTGAAATTATACGTAACTGACAACTTTTCAGTAGCACTAGTTGTTCTCTCTAAGCCTTAGGCCTGATGTATTTTTTTTAGATTAAAACACTGCTTTATTAAAATTTTAATTACACCCTAACTGCATTTCATTTGTTATAGTTTGACCACCGACCACCTCAAACTCGATCCATACCATATAGCTATATGTAATTATTCAAAGACTTACAGTTAGTAATACACATTGTGTTGATTTTTGCTTTGTTTTGTTTTAGTTTAACGTCTCACGATTATGCTACGGCGGCTAAAAGAGACGTGGAGTTACTGATCATAGTGGAATCCGAAAAACTTCGGTCGTTGAACATTACCGCCACCGGGAATCGAACTCGGGACCATGCGAACCAAAATCAAGCGTACTAGCCATTACAGCAAATGGGGGTTCTTACATTGTGTTGATTTAAATGATTAAGTCAGTGTTGCCAGATCCGAAGATCAAAAAGTAGCGTGTCTGTGCTCCAAAAGTAGACGATATGAACTATTTGTAGCCCAAATATATAGAAATGAATTATTTGGCAACTAATGACTGGTACTAATGAAATAATGTTTAAAATAGACCGGAAAACGTGATGGGCATATTGCAAGACGAAATTATGATCGATAGACGAAAACAATTTTAGATTGGATACCACGTGACAAAAACAGCCTAGGAAATGTCAGCATACAAGAAATTGTGACAAAATCAGGAACCACTGGGGAGTAACCTGGAAAAGAATTACCCAAGACAGATAGTTGTAGAGAAAACTTGGGAAGACTTCATCCAGCAGTGGATTGATAATGCTTGATTATGATGATGGTGATGATTTTATATCGAGAAACCAAGTCATAATTTCGTAATTTTACAGGAGAAGCGAAAAACCGGTTCCTTAACTAAGATCTATAATACTGTTTTTCAAACTATACTAAGTAGTTACAAAGTAGTAAGATGGTTTTAGACTTATTGCACCACTAGAAAGAACATAGTCCATTTTTTTTAAAAGTATTCTAACTCAATTTGACCAAAAAGTGACTTAACATAGTCTACCACTAATGTTCAGATATATATATATATAGTATAAATTTATTAGGTAAGGTAGGGTAGAATTAGATCCAAAATTTAACGAAAGTCATACAGCGAAAAAAACAATATATATATTTTTTGACTATTTAATACCTCATGTTGCTGCAAAACTACGAAAATGAATACAAAAGAAAACTAGAAAGGTAGGGTAGAATTAGATCCAAAATTTAACGAAAGTCATACAGCGAAAAAAACAATATATATATTTTTGACCATTTAATACCTCATGTTGCTGCAAAACTACGAAAATGAATACAAAAGAAAACTAGAAAGTTAAGAATCACTTGTTTTGGCGAGAGAGAGAAAATAGATACAGCTAGCTCGAATTACCTATATACTTATATAATATGTGTGTTCATGTTTCGCAAGTAATTTTCAATCAATATAAAATTTCAACGTAATGAACGCACGATTGGTTTTCTCGAATAAAGATCACATGCACCGCTAAGAGCTCAGGAATAAGCTTAATCTATGTTACGGCAGTGGATATACGTATGCATATGTAATGCATTACAACTTTAGGAACTTGTATAAGAAACAGAATGTACTTAAATTTAGATGTGTACTATGCGAAACATCTGAGTGAATCTAACTTGTTTCGTGATGCAACCCAAGGCCACACATAGCAAAGATGAGTGCTGTAGCTCCAACCACAAAGTTCAGGAATTTCGTGTTATAAGGTGTCAATGAAACACGTAGATGTGAAACGGTAATAAAGCATTTGATCAATGTTTAGATAATGAACGTTTTTTAAAATGACAGTCAAAACAGAATGTATTGGATAATAAATGAGAAACTGTAAAATTTCTATTTCGGTACGATTAAATACAGTTATGCTGCTATGTGTTGCGTTATCCGTTAGAATGTATTGAACAATTCTTATTCTAAGGAAGGAAATAAACTACTGTATAGTACTGAAGTTAATTTAATAGAGTTTAATTGTATAGGCAGTACTGAGGCCATATGAGAAAGTCTTTTGCTGAAAGTGAAATATGGGTTACTATTAGAATTTTATCCCACATATGATATACACACTGATGATTGAAATTGGAACACACGCATGGAAGGCATCAGCGCTAGCAAATTAGCTCTGAAGAAGTACACCATACTATAATTCTAAGTCAAGAATAAGGCCAAAAATAAGAAGCAGAAAAGACTGACTTTACAATAATAATACTTTTACAATTTTAATTTCAACTATTTATTTCGAGACGAGACCGAGATTTGGCCCTCGAGACCGAGACCGAGATCGAGACAAGCATTTGTTGACCGAGACGAGACCGAGACCGAGACGGCGATTTTTGACTCGAGACGAGACCAAGACCGAAACAGCTATTTTTAAACCGAGACGAGACCGAGACTGTACAAAGTCTCGTCTCGTCTCGTCTTGATAGCATCCCTAATGGGCATATTCAGAGATGATTTTACGTGGCCGTAATTAAAGATGATTAACATCATATCAAACCTTTAACTAACATCTTATTATAGTAATATCTGTACTGCGCAACATTTAGATTGTGTTATCTACGACTTATATCGAAAAAAGCACGCAAGGACTTTTCCGCAGTGTCGTCCAAACACAGTTGGATAAAAGTTAAGACAATATAGTTGATATAGACATGAATAGTTGATAACGAAGCGAACATGTTTCTAAATGCAGAAGATAGAATAACGCGTTAGTCAAACCCATAGAACGATCCTAATGGCACTTAAAATTGTATCTGAATGAAGTTGACATTAATTAACAAGTGAGTTTTGCTTCACAGTTCTGGAACTCTGATAGACTTCCAAACAACACAAATCCAATATTGAAAAAGATATATAACTCCCGGATGCAATAGAGGGATAGTGAACAGCGATGCAACTACGCTAATTGTCGCCCGGAGCAAGAACTCGCCTTAGCGACCCCTAACCAACCAAACCAAAAAGATCCGCGGTAACACTTGATATTGGCATCACACAGTGATTCTCCTGTTCCTTTTTTCTTCAAGTGGTAAAGCTTGATTTCAAAATTCCAGTACATAATTTAATTTTTAGTATAAGATATAAAACCAAACTAATTAATATTTGATTACGAAATAATCTGGAAGTAGCATGCTTAACATATTCTTATAGTCTTATCATAATAACTGCAAATCACAATGTTTTTGAAATTATATCGTGATGTGCGTATGTGTAGAGTGAATCAAGAGTCTATTGGTTTAGAATAGAATATTAAATTATGACAAACAGTCAAGCTGTTGTCTCGTGTATTATACTCGGAGATTTTGCAAATCTCTTAAATCGATGTAAGTTAAATGAAAACAGAAAAAGCTGAAACTAAAATTTCACTTACAGTCTCTTTGGCTGCAAAGGTTTTTACAATGTCTTCAAAAGGTAAGCTCTGAAGTTAACTTATGCTCTATGGATTTGATTCTAAGGTTGGTGGGTAGTTGTTGTAAGTTTCTGAGGTAATTTTTATGTACTATAGTTAGCTTAAACTTCTTTCTTTTCTGCATCCCTCTAATCTGGCACCCGGGGCACAATCCCCGTTTATCTCCCTTTAGTTACGTCACTGATAGTGAGAGATAAAACCTGTTAAGTAATAAATTTCTACCACATCCAATCTTAATAGTGTGATATAAAAGATATAATATTTTTTTAAGACGCTGAACCGATTCCAAAATACTGATGGGGCAATCTATTACTGTTTACGTTCTGTGGCATTCAACGTTGAACGTGGAAACAGTTTATTTTTTACCACTTTCGGCTTAAATAGAGAGTTAATGGAGTAGATTCAACCTATTCTTGGTTCGTTCAATTGATTCCAGAGAAACACTCCTCGGTCACTGTTCCCGTTTTTTTTTTTTTTTTCTATGGAGATCAATGTTGAACCCGGAAATACTGAAATATTTCTACTACCTTAAGTTTCAGTAGAGTAATACATGTGGACATGGTATATTTCTCTAAGACTCAGACAAAGAAATCGTTTGTCGCTGACTATTACCGATTATGTTCTATGGCGTTCGATGTTCAAACTGTACATGGTTAATTTCTATCACTTCCGGTTTTAGTAGAGTAATATAGAGTAACATTTTCTTTTTTGAAAACTTGAATCGATTCAGAAAAGACGTTTGTCGTTGTCTATTACAGTTTCAATTCAATAGTTATTAACGTTGAAATCGGAAATACTAGTAAATTTTTACCACTTCTGGGTTCAGTTTAGTGATACAGGAAGAGATCCTTCAGACTTTGAATCCATTCCAAGAAAACAGCTTATCGCTGTCTATTACCATTTTTGTTCTATGGTTGTCAATGTCTGAAATCAAAATGTTGATTTCTACCACTTCCCGTTTAAATAGGTTATTGCAGGTGATAGAACCAGTTCTTGGGATACTGAATTGATTCCAAAAATCGCTTCCCGAAATCTCTTACTGTTTTTGCTCTATGGAAATCGACATTGAAACCAGAAGTACTACTAAATTTAAACACTTCCGGTATTCTAGAGTGTTATCTGTGGTTTGGTATGTTTTCTTCCGATGCTGAATAGATTCTAGAAAATCGTTTGTCATTGCTTATTACCATTTTTGTTCTACGGTGATCAACGTTGAAACCGGAAATGGTTTATGTATATCATTTCCCATTTGAATAGGTGGCTAATGGAGGAGATCTAACCTATTATTCGGACGCTGAACTGATTGAAAAAAAGATTCTCAATATCTCTTATAGATATTGCTTTGACACCTGTGGACAGATGGGCGGACGGATAAACGAACGGACGGACATAGCCGTCCTAAAAGACTTCCGACACTTATGCATATCATAGTTTGGAAGTTCAAAATCTTAGATCATACTAAAAATTCTTGTTTTCTGCTTTGCTTGAAATATTTCTAGATCTACAGTTAAATCTCAATATCTGGTAAAGCTGAAATGAAGTGAAAGACCAGCAATTGTGACAAGACGTAATAATGACGTAACAGAGAACTGATGAAATTTCTATTTAATTTTCGTCTTTCGTATGATTTCGAAGATAATACTTTTTACCATTTCCATGTCTGGATCTTGATATCTTCTAAATATATAAAAATGGATGGATGTGTGTATGCAAGTTTCAGCATGACCCACAACCTGGTACAATATTAACCAAACTTGGTACACATATTAAATTTTCCACATCCAATTGTTCCTAACCAGCTGCCTTTGTCTTCAAGTAACAACTTCAGGCGAACCACATTCATAATTAAGACTTGAACAAGCTATAAGCAAGCTATAAACGGCACAAGTGCGGTGTCAATCGGACAGGTTGTTGCTATCGCTAAACTCATATTAAACTATATAACTTTTGCTAATATGTATCAATAGTGGCGTATTTACGATTTTCTTTGGGGGGGGGGGGGCTTTGCCAACTTAAGACCTGGAAATGTGGGAATTCTGCAAGATATTTCATTGATTTTCATATAGTAAATAACATTTCTGGGGGGGCTTAAGCCTGGAAGCCCCTACTAAATACGCCACTGCGTATCAATAATAATAATAATAATAATAATAATAATAATAATAATAATAATAATAATAATAATAATAATAATAATAATAATATCTTTAACATAAATACACTAAGTAGTCATTTTAAAGTACTTCAACACATTAAATGTCAAAATATAGAGCTATAAAAGTCATTCAACATGTTGACTAAGTTTATATATCGCTTTCTCTTCAAGAAGGTAAAAAAACACATTTTTGTTTCAGCAGGCCAACCGAAAACAATCCTCTACTAGAAGAACATGTTGGAATATCATTCTCATGTAACAAAGAAACATGTAGGTTCCTTTAGTATTGTTCCACTTCTTTTGAAGCCACTGGAGAACAATTTGACTGTGCCGACTTTACTTGCAATCTGGGAAAGATACTGAGGGGGTATGTATGACTCCCCACCTAGCACATCTAGGGAGGAATGGAAGGAGTGACATATAAAAATGATCAGAAACGAATTGTCGAATCCATAGTTTTCAAGGTCGCTGAGATGAATAATGACACCAAGTTTAGTCTTATTAGCACATCTGGAGGTGGCATTTAAAAATAATAATAAAAAAATGACTGATATTAGTGTCGAATCTGTAGTTTTCGGGGGCCCCTAAGTTGATTGGTAACAGTTTCGATGTTTTTATAAGTCCCCCAGTTAGCGTAAGACCCCTAGCGCACCTAGAGGAAGAAAGGAGTGATAAATAAAATGATCGAAAACGACCGATATGAGAATCAAATCCATACTTTTCGGCATCAGTGAGATGAATAATGACCTCCTGATACCGTTGAAGTCCACATTTAGTCCCATTAGTAGGAATATCTATAGATGGCAGGAAGGATCTGGAATGTAAAAATAATTGAAAATGGCCGATATTAGTGTTGAATCAATAGTTCTAGATGCCTCTGAGATGAATAGTCACACCTCCGATGGCGTTAAAGTCCAACGTCAGCCCTCGTCGGCAAACGGAGAATAGGTGAATAACAAAATCTCAAAAATTACCTTTGGTTATTGTCGAATTCATAGTTTTCGAGATCAGTAAAATGGCTGACCTGTTCGCAATTACGTTTGAAACATCACGTTAGCTGTGATTTTAGTGATATTAATTTGATTCAAGGGAGCATTCTGTATGGATAGAGTGCTTCAAAGTTTTGCCGAAAATAAACCATATTCAATGTTTTTCACTAAAATACCTATTCTAAGGAGATTCAAATACTTTTCATAAACCTATTCTCTTGTGTGAAGAATGGCTGTTTCAGGTAGTTTAGGAATAAATGAAAAGTGTATTTTATTATGGATTCTAAAATTTTATTTACTTTCTGTAGATGCATCCCATCAGTGTTCCATTTAAGTCACGATCGCGTGGGCATAGTTTGGTTGGGATCACTGTTACAGTGAACATGGTATATTGTTAGGTAAGAAACTTTACCAGTTGATGAGGAAAATGTATTCAGCAACATCTGTGCTAAACAAGGACATACACTAGGGACAAGACGTATATCCCTTCTTATTTCGTTTTTACCTTTTTTTATTTGTGTACAAAACACGTACCAAACATTTCAAGGGATTAATAGTCATAAACTTTTAGCGTAATGTATCAACTGTGTCAAATTATTTAAAAGCCAATATTATTGCCGAAAATATGAGATGTGAACCCATATGTTAAGATACCCCTGCGAAATTTTAGGGAGGAAGATTTTCAGGATCTTGCATCACTAAAATTTTGAGAGAGGAACGTTTTCTGTACAGCTCTAAATATCACTAGGGTGTAACAAAATTGAAAGAATGAATCCTAGAAGTATCTTCATTACATTAGAACTGTTCTGATCAGTATAACAACGCAAATACTTACCTCCAGAGACAGTTGTTATATTTTTATATGAAAGGAAGAGTTAATTGTTACAAAAATTTCAAGTCTAAGATTTATACCAGATACAAATAAAATGATTCAGTGATCAAGAATATACCAATTTTTCAGCAAGTGACTTTTCAAATTGAAACCTAGGCCTCTAACAACTTGTGAGACAGAAAGAACATTTTATGTGTATAAAATGTGTTAAACGACAAGTAGAGAGAAAAATAAATATGAAGAATATTTAATCATTTATTGCAAATAAAAGGTTCAGTAAATATGTTGGTGTGTTTCATGTCCAATCGTTGTTTCAACATAAACAAGCCACTTTCTTTCGTATTAGATTTTTGTACATATACACCAATTTCTTTTACTGTAACTCACTCACATTGAACATACTCACTTGTATCAACAGATGTAATAAATGTGCTGAGTAAAAGATAAGAGTAGGGTTATTGAATATTTAGCACTGTAATGCATATTTTAGTGTATATTTCCGTCTTTAACAGCATACTTGATTGAATATTTTTGATTTTTAGTGCACAACCTGTATGCAGATTTTGATGAATTTTAGTGTATATCGGTTGGAAGTCGAGTGATTTCACGTAAACCCACTTAAAAATAACCAACTTTATATTCGGTTGGCAGTATTGTTAATCTGATGTTATTAAAGTACACTCCTGTTAAACGATTTCTCTTATGTATCTTGCAAAATTTACGCGTTTATTTATTGGTTGAAAACTTACAAGAGAGTTTCAAGATAAATAGCCCACCTTTACATATTATGATTTAATATAATTGATTTCATGAGTACACTCTTCTCATGTATCAAAATTACGTAAAATATACTTCTATGCTTTTTTATGTATCGAAAGAAGCTAAAGAACGACTCATCGGTTGTTGATCAAATTAAACTTCCGTAAGCTTATGAAATAAAAATGAAATCTCTGAGTTTTACGTCCCATGGTTATGCTGGTTAGGCTAAAGGAGACGGTGATGATGAGAAATGAGTGAAATGGTGGAATGAAGAAAGTGGGAGGAAACAGGAAAACCCCGAGGAAATCTACGCACACGGTGTTCGCCCACCACAAAGGTTCATTTGGCGCGAGCTGGGATCGAACCAGGGAGGCAGTGGTGTAGCACAATTTTGCGGGCCCCCCCGCAAAGTATAGAGAAGGGGCCCTAGTTGTAAAGCCGACAGAAGGTTGAAGTTCTACTTCTTTAAATCCTTGTTCATCGCAAGACTTCGGGGCCCCCTATACCTCGGGGCCCCCCCGCACTGCGGGGCTTGCGGGGGCAGCTGCTACGCCACTGCAGGGAGCCCAAGCACCAGAGGTGAACGCTCTACCACTACTGAGCCCCCGCGGCCCACCTCCGTACGCATATGGTCAATTATTTAATTGATTGTGTTATATTTACGTCCTTGGTAAGCAGAAAGGCTATATAGAATAAGACCTACAGTTTCAAATAGAAACTGGATTTTCTATTTTCTCCCAACGGAAAGCGAACCTGGAATCTCGTACAGCAAAAGGTAGTCATTAGGCTATCGATGAGCGTTAAACGTCATTAGAGGAGATAACAGAATTTTAATCCTGTTGCAAATCTCATTACCTGGTAAGAAAGTGCAGAGTTTAGATGTATTGAATGAATTATCACTTCATTTCAATGTTCTTAAATATTATTAAACATAAATCGATATTGAAAGTAGGATTAAAGTAAATACTTCCTAAAGAATTGTGGCAACTCGGTTTTGCATCGCCTTAAAGTGACCCTACATACTAGTTAGAAATCTGTGTTGCAAGTATTTACAGTAGTGATTACGTACTAAATCACATTAGTACATCTGGCGACGTCCAGACACAATAATTTAGTGGCTGCAAATATTTCTGCAAAATTCTGGTACATAGGTAAATATCTGTGAAAATATAGCCATGAAGTCTAATTTACTTGAAGTACGAATATAGACGAATAATGGTAACATTAAGAGAGGTGTGAAATATCAAATTGGGGTAAGGATGTTCTACCATCATTTTAAATAAAGATTTTTCTCTTTTATTTTATTTTTTTCAAATGTTCAGTGTTAGCAGATTTTCTGCAACTTCAGTTTGCAAACTATTGGTTAGCATCTTTTCCCTCCACGCAGGGAAACTTTCAGTTTTTCTTGTATTTTGATTCTCTCCCCTTTTTACTCTATTCCATAGGGGGTATTTGATGAGAAGGGGAGATAGTTTTACGCATGCGTCGTTTGCCATATTCTCTCCTCTTTAGATGGGTGGCAAGCGAGGCGAAGCGTTCGTCTTGTTCTCCCTGATCAGTGAGCGTTGTGCAGGTGGTGAATACAGAAAGTGATAAGTTGTGTCCCAGGGCTTGGCCCCTTATTATTTGTCGTGGTTTTAACCGTGTGTATGGTGATTGTGTCAAAAATATCCTCTGTGATGGAGTGTTGTTGCAGTTTTAATTGCGTGTGATATCTGTTTGGCTATTTGTGTGTGTCTCCTTTGAGGTTTTAACCGCATCCTGGTGTAATCTATATGAGAGCAATAAAACACAACCTACATGTACATATTACTGTTTTGAAGAAGAATATGAAAGATTGGATAATTCTTTACGTTGTACCATGTGTATTTCTTCTCTTCATTCCATGTAAGTATCTTATTTTATTTAGTTTAATTTAGCCCAATCCCGAAAATGATTCGAAATAACAAACAACCTATTTTGCTTGTGAAATATATCGACTTTATAATGAATTTCATTGTTAATACACTAATTCATAATAGTTTGATTCTATTTTTTAAATAATCAATTCATTTTGCTTTCCTTACTTGCTCAAACAACGTTAGAGTACTAGGTAATCACGAAAATACGCATTTTGAACCGCAACATCAAGAGATCAATTATGTTTTTTCTCACATTATCAAGATTTTAAAAGGTAATTTAGTTGAGATAATTAAAATAATGTTATTGTAATCATTTTCAATCATCTGCTAATTGAAGTTCTGTGAACCTTCATTACGACCTAATTTAAATTTTATTTTCAGGTTTCTTTTATCTATATGTATCCTACTCACGGAATTATAATGATTTCCAGCCAATTTTCGTGTTCTTAAACTCTAAGAGAAGTTTGCTTTTACAATGAAGAAATCCATACTGTGGAGTACCAGGTTAACTTTAAAATGGAAGATGTATATATATATTCTATGCAACATTTTTTTAATGATCAGTTCGGTACAAAGTTTGACAGCTGGATAAGGACTATAAAGGACAATATTACTTTAAGTGAACAAACTTCGGATATTTTGATCCTACGATTATAAATAAGATAAATCAGAAACAATATTTAGATTTTTTAATACTTCGACGATGATTACTTTATTATAGACCATTTAAAATAATTTATGTACTTCGTTTTATTTTATTTTTCCTTCGTTCTGTGAAGCACAACCGATGTGTTTAAATGACATGTTATAGCTACACAGCTGTATTCCTCATTGCTTAGGGAGCCCCGCCCCCTTAGATGCTTAGATTGAATTTAAGCAAACTAATGCATAAATGCAATTTCTTTACGCAAAATAAATTTTGAGTATAGATAATATAGATAACATTGCACATAGCTACGAAAATTGCGTTTCGTTTTCCGAAAAGCTTTTTAAATTTCAGTACGTTTGGTGAGAAATAAGTCAGTACAGTATAACAAGTTCTCAGGAAAATACGTACATTATTTACAAAATGTGGATATAATGGACAATATATTTAGCAGTAAGATTTCTACTGAAGATTTGTAGTCGATCGACCTCTTTCTGACAGGAGAGCAGGTACCCAGAATACTGCGTTTCAACGTTTGGCTTAAATCCTTTATGAACACCTAATGGTTCAAAGCTAGAAATGAAGTGTATTAGTTAAGCGCTACGATATATTGTAACAGTGAAAACGGAACATATAGTGGGGAAAGCGAGGAACATATTTCGTATAATAACAATACAATAGCTTCCCAGAGCACTCACACAAGAACTATTCACGCATAAACAAGTGTGTCATTTAGGGTAGTTCAGGGGAAGCATTTTACCCCTTGAGTTTGATATATAAAGTAATATACTAAAGGGAAACGTGAAATTATTTATATCGGTCATCCCCGCTGGTCTATTGGCTAGTACGCATACATTTGGTATATGAGTTCTGAGTTCGATTCCTGGTGATAAAGCCTTGAAATTTGAGCACATTACGGTGGCTCGGAATTCAAATGAAAATATAGGTCCACACCTATATAGTCTTGGTTCTGAAAGGTACACTAAACTCCAATCCATCCATCCATCCATCCGTCTACTTATGTCAGTAGAGAATCTTACCCTCTTTCCCTCCCTAAACAAGATCTGAAATGCTCTTGTACACAAGCAATAAAAGCAACTCATTAATTATTTCACCACCATTTATTATACTGCTTTCCTGAAGTGCAGTCAGTCCATCAGTTCAGTTGTAATAATTTATTTCCTTCACCTGAAAAGACTAGTGGCGTATCTGAGGGTTGATCCGGCTCAAGCTCCCCTTTGTAGAGCGATATGAAAAATGGATTTTGCTTACATGCTGTAAGCATTTGTGATCCCAGTGCTCCAACTTTTATTAATTTATCATTAAAAAAAAATCAGTCATATTTAGAAACTAAACTCCTGAAGTTCTATTTTTAATTTTTCACAAGATTTTAATAAATTAGTGAAACGCACTAGGCCTATATTCTTAATCTTTTTGAACTTTTTCTCGCTAGCATATCCATCAAAATTTATCATTACGAGTATGTAGAGAAAGATAGTGGATTCTTAGTTAAAGAAAAATATATTACTAAGTTCTATTTAGCGAAATTGTTAACGCGTTCAATTTTGATACTGACGGGAGAACTATGTAAAATATTTCAGTTACCCAGAGTCATTAGGCAGTTGATGAGCTACCTGAATTAAGTCTACCAATTTAGTTTCAGAAAACCAGAAATAATAGCTCCTGAGAGCTGAGAGCACCATCTGACCGACCAGAGTATTTCATAAACTGTAGTCGAAAGAAGATTGTTCTGTATTTTGTTTTATCTATTAGCTTAATTTCGTTATTATTTCAATACCTAACTAAAAGCTGAAAAGAATGTGAATCTTGCCAGCCATATGGGGCACATTTTAGCCGACAAAGAGCTGTCAATGCATCGCCTTCCAAAACTATATTTATGATCTTCTTAGGCTAGTATATGTATGCTGTATAAAACTCATAATGGTTAGTATACAGATAGATAAATATAAAATTGTAATTATTAGCCGCTTGGTGTGTTTGTGACTACGCTGCTGACTTAAAATGAGAAATCGGTAGAATTCCCCTTATAAGAAATTATTTGGAGCCTCTAAACTAACACTGTTAACACTATCATCAAAGGAGAAAAAGTAAAAATATATTAAAATTATTCCTTTTTCTCCTCCTTCTTCTTACTATTAGCACAACAAACCATAATGTTGCTTCACTAACGAAAGTTGATCGCTTTCACACACAATTTGTATCTACCTGAAGTATAATAATTTAAAAAAAATAATAGACTCAAGGAAGAACGCATATCAGACTACTAATTATGATTTTAAAAGAAATGATTACGGAAAAAAAGGCAATAACTGAAATCAATGGTCATGCAAAAAATGTCAACGAAATGACAGGAAACTTGTATGATAAAATATATGATGTGCTTGACGATCATATACGTAATAAATCGTATAATAATAAGGAATATAAGGATCTGTGGATGAGCAGAAAACTAAAGTCATTAATAATAATAGTAATAATAAACTGAATACTTTTTAAAGGTCAAACAGTCAAACAATAATATTTGATATTAAATGTATTCCGAGGTTAGAAAGATTGTTAGAAAGAAATATCTTGAGGCAAGAATATTTTACCGCTCAACTTTGGGGAACAGTAGGCTATTAATAAGGATAATTTATACTTCTGGAAAACATTAAGAAAAATCGAATAACAAACAAATTCCAAGGCAGATGAAGTATAATAATATGTCATTGTCAGAGACGATTGATATTTCGAAATAAATAGTTTTGAATAGAAAACCCAATATATTTCAATCAAAAATTTTCTTGTACGCATTATATCTGGAGAACTACATATAGTGTAGCTAAACCCAAACAATCATTTAACTCAGTATGATGTGCTTATTCCATATAAAATACGAAAACTCGATTTAGTGGCCGTTCAAAGATTTTGTGCCCCTGACGCAAAAACTAATTATTGGTCCAAGATCGCAAACTTTGATGCATGTTTTGGATCATTCTTAAAATTCTTGTCCAAGATCGCAATCTTTTGATCCATTTGTTTGGATCATTCCTAAAATTCTTGTTTACAAGAGTCTTTTAATTTAGTTTCTACTCGATATCCAAAATATGAGGTTATGAATTTGAGAAAATTTAGTAGCAACTTAGGTATGTCGATTTGTATTCCGAGTATCATGGAAACTGATGTAATTTAAACAGAAAAATTAAAAAGAGTATTACCACTGGTCCAGATAATACTCCGCAGCGTATAATTATAAACTGTAGTAATGATGTAACAATAGATTTATCGAACATTTTTAATATTTCATTAAGAAGTGGAATATTCTCTTCAAAATGGAAACGAATGTATTGTGATAATTTACAAATCAGGTGATTGTGAACATATTAGAAACTATGAATTCTACGAATGCAGATAGATTGTAACTAATCTTTTTCGTTTAACTGACTTCACATTAAAAAGTAATTTACAGGTTGATGTTATATAAGATTTGGCGTATATCGATATGTCAAAAGCTTTCGGATTTACTGACCATGTTACTTCTTAATAAGTTATCAATTAATATCAGATTATCGTTAGCATATATTAGATGGTTTGAAAGCTAACTGTGAGATAGAACTTTAAGGGTAAACATTGGCAATGTATCATCTACTAAGGGCCAAGTAGGGAAGGGGATACTCAAAGGGTCTCCTTTAGGACCCCTTCTTTTCTCCTTATTTATAATTGATTACCCGGAAAATCAAACATTCTAAAGCATTTTGTACATAGATGAAACAAAAATGTTTAGAATAGATAACAATAATTACTCAACAGAAAAAAAAAGGATTGAGTTGAATCAGGACCTCACAAGCAAAGGGTCCAAATGGATGAATCGAGTTGCAGGAAGAGACATAGTGCGCCTGATAAAGGATGTGAAAATATGTTTATGTGCAAAGTTACAGCTCACCTGAGCGCCATAGAAATGGAGGGGGACGGGGTCAAAGTTGGTGGGAGAAGGGTTATGAAATGTTATAGAAATACTTCAAACAAACTGTTGAGTCGCAAAAATAGTGAGAGATAAACAGTGCAAACGGTAGTAGTTTCACATACTGCAAAAGAAGAATGGGCAGAGTAGATCAGGTATCTCCGCAATCTTAAAATCTGCCATTCTGAAATCTGTGAGATTTTTTGAAATGAAAAGGTAGTTATGTGATATTTTAATTAGGGTCAGCATGTTCTCAAAAAGTCAATTATGAACTTTAGTGATCATTATCTGCACTTGTTTGGGAGATTTAGAATCATCTTTATGATTATTTACGAAAATTTAGGAGACTGATACTCGTATGTTGAAGTTTGGCTTATCACGAAAACACATTCGACTGTAGTAAGTCCACTTTTCATCCACATATCATGCTATGCTTGTCCCAAGTTGCTATTGCTTACGAAGGTGGACAAAGGAAGTTCAATGAGAATTATAGCAAATGATGAAAAAACTAGTGGTCTACGTACAGCACGTAATAACCGCAATCCAATCTGTCATATTTCCTTGGGTTTTGGTCTATTAGTAAGTACGTCATTTAACAAAAAGTAGCTATATAAACTCTACATTGTTTCCGACCAAAAGCGCAAAGAAAACAAAGTAAAAGAAAAATGCAGAAACGGTTTTTCGAGACCAGAACAGTTCTCTTTGGAACTATATGAATCAAATTAAAAGTAATGTCATAAATAATAATGTAACATTATGCAACTTGGATATAAAATTTCACTGTTAGTTTTCTTGGCTTGGATGTTTAACTTACATTTGTTTCCGTGATAATCCAAACTTTCAACATACGAATATCAGGCTCCTAGGTTTCCGTAAATAACTATAAAGATAATCCTAAATCTTCCAAATAAGCACAGATAACGATCATTAAAGTTCATAATTTACTTTTTGAGAACATGCTGACCCTAATTGATATATCATATGACTATCTTTCCATTTCAAAAAAAAAAAAAAAAAAAAATCATAGATTTTAAAATGGCGGATTTCAAGATGGCGGTGGAGATTCGTGATCTACTCTACCCATTCTTCTTTTGCCAATATATGAAACTACTACCGTTTGCACTGTTTATCTTTCACTATTTTTACGATTCAACAGTTTATTTGAAGTATTTTTATAACATAGCACAGCCCTTCTCCCACCAACTTTGACCCCATCCCCCTCCGTTTTTTTTTATGCCGCTCAGCCGCTATAACTTTGCACATCCTCTATCAGGCGCAGTATGTCTCATTCCGCAACTCGATTCATCCATATGGACCCTTTACTTGTCAGGAGCATGTATCAGAATTCCTAGTACATACTTTGACTTTTTTCCCCTTTATTTCGACTGCAAATTGCTTAAATTGAATCACAACAGAATAACCCATATGTAGTGTTTCCAAGGAATTTAGAGTATTTTGATACGGAGGGGATACCATGTCACAAGAAAACCTAATCCGATAGGTTTATTTTCGATTTTATTTTCGAATTCAGCCGCTCGACTTAGGTGAGGACACTATCCGCATTGCTTGTGACATAGGTTTAAATTCTGTTGACAAACGTTACTATGAATATTGGTTGAATTATTGGAGACTCCAAAGTCGGTTTCACAAAAAAAAAAAAAAAAAAAAAAAAAAAAAATTCGATAACTCATTCATTTAAATGGTATTAGAAAATAAGTACTGTAATGAATATTGGATGAAAGTGTAGAAAAATAGACTAATTTAAGTATTTTAAATCAAATTTTAACTACGTTGCTTAGAAAATAGCATTTTAGAACGTTGATTATTTTTTTATCTTGATGTTGAAAGCATTTTGAATTAAAGAATTTGTACATCTTTACTTTCTGGCAAAGTTCCTGACCTGCTAAGTTTACAATTGATTTATAATTTATTATAATCATCATTTTGCTTGTAGCCTATTGCGCCAGGTTTTAATATATAATATTTTATAAGTGCTGTATTTTTGCTTATAAGTTGTTCGCAACACTTAAATTATTATTATTATTATTATTATTATTATTATTATTATTATTATTATTATTATTATTATTATTATTATTATTATTATTATTCGTTGTATTTCACTTTCTGCTTGCAAATTTTCTTCAGGTCTCTTCCAGTTCTTTAACAAGCTTTTATTTACTTTTACTACATAAAGGAAAATAATGTTATTTGTTTATTTACTTATGTTTCCCAGCCTTCGAAGTTTCGAAGCACAAAGTTATTATCTGTAGCCCATTGCATCGTTGTACTAATAGGTTTTCAGCGCGGTCCCCTGACTCCTTAAAACAAAGACATGTTGATCTTTAGTTTTAAATAAAATTGAACTATTTACAAGCACGAGGTTCTACAGGTTTAATCCCAGGCAATGTGCGCTTCTAGTAGTCGACATAATATCAGTGTTTTTTCCGAGGTTCTCCTGTCACCTACCATATTTAAATTCTACGAATTGCTGACTTAGATTATCCCTCTTCTTTAATGATAATCAAATAATATGGGCGTTTGTGTTTGCCATAAGCTTTTTTCATAGAAAGGTGTAACCAAGAGACGGCAAAATGTATGCAAAGATTTAGTCGTAAAAATATTTATTTTTTCGATATCACATCTTGAGAGGCTCGATTAGAAGGGAGGGGGGTTAAAATTCATGTACATTTCTGAAGAACGTTTTGCCTGTTTGCAACTCACTACACATTCGTTGTGCAGGCTTAAATAACACCAGATGATAAGATCGAATGGCGACGAGTGTTTAATTCTAGTTAATACAATAATTTGTATATAAACTACAGTTTCACATAGAAAGGAATCACCTAGAACCACCAATTTTTATACATAGATATATCTTAACCAGGTCTAATCGCGTAGAATATAGCTTTTCAGATTTTCGGCCGGAGGTATTGGCAGGGTGTCAAAATCCATGCATGCCTTTAGCTGTTTCTAAAACCTCTTTGATTGTATGAAATTAATATTTGTAACGCAGATTTACATAAAAGAGAAGGTAAATGCGTAAGACAACGGATATTAGTGTCTAGTCTATAATTTTCCTTGACGTTTGCTATGCTGTTGAAGTCCGAGTTTAGCCCTTATCGTCATGGAGGATAATATGCCTAGAGTGACCGATATTAGTGTTGAATCCATAGTTTTCAGGATTCCAAAGATGATTGGTGATAACACAGATGAGATTTAAGAAATAAAAATGAAACGAAATCTTTCAGTTTAAGGTCCCACGATTATGTCTTTTAGGCTAAAAAAGACAGATGATTAGGAGACATATGATTAAGGAAAGTGAATAACGATGGAAGAATTGGTGGAATGAGGATGTGAGAGAAAACGAGAGAACTCCAAGAAAACAAATGGACAGGATGATGTCCAATACAAACTTACTTGGATGGAGATCGAACCAAGGGATGAGATTTAAGATGAAGTTCAAGCAAGTAGAGATATGCTAGTTGGCTCTGGAGTTGACAGGGTAACCCTGAAGGCTTTGCTCTTCGTTATTTATTTACTTATTTCACTCATATGTACAGAACAACATTAAAGATCTTGCTCTTCGTCATTTATTTCACTTATAGTGACAGGATCCACGTCCAAATCTTTACTTATTATTATTTATTTATATCATTTATATTCACAAGGGCAGCGCTGAAGACCTCACTGTTCCTTAATTATTTATTTCCTTCTTTTCTTTCTCTCTCCTTTCTTTTCCTTTTCCCATTCAAATATCATGATTAAATATTATTCTCCTGTGTGAAGAACGGGCGTTGCTGCTAGTAGGGAATAACACTGTGCAACATTGTCTTTTACATGCAAACATTTTTCTTATGTATTTTTCCAAGGGAGAAAATCAAATCTATAATTACCTTTCATCTATCACATACTAATTTTGTGAAAAATTGAAAAGTTTGACATTTTGTACTGTGAAATACCATATTTTTACGGATGGTGATGGAATATGATTAATGTTTGGTTTGGTTATTGAAATCTACCGTAACTTTTCAGTAGCGAGGGTATGTGAGACGTGGGCCCACAGTTTGTCTCAGTTCAGACTAGCGGGAAAATCTGCTGCGGGCCCACATCGGAGTCGCAGCAGACTTGCGCGGACGTCATAGATCAACCAGTTCAGACGAGCGGGAAAGTCTGCTGCGGGCTCGCAACGAACTCGGGCAGGCGTCTTAGCCCAACGCCGAACCAGTTTACATAGACATAGGAAACAGCTCATTTTCTTTTCATAGGGATGGTACCGAGACCGAGACCAGTCTCGGTCTCGTCTCGGTCTCGTCTCGAATTATCGAGACGAGACCGAGACCGAGACGGACTTTTATATACCGAGACGAGACCGAGACCGAGACGGACTTTTAAATACCGAGACGAGACCGAGACCGAGACATACCTCTATAAATCGAGACGAGACTGAGACGAGACTTAGGTCAGTCTCGAAAGTCTCGGTCTCGTCTCGAATATTGATATAGATAAATACTAAAATTTCCTTCACTCAAAATTTGTTTCGTTGCTGTGTTAGATAATATAAGAACGGTTGATTGATGTACATGGGCGTATTTGGGGGGTGGTTATCGGTCTCAAACCCCTCCCGAACTAAATTTGTGATAATTTTTTGCATTGCACGTACAACGCAAATGTTTCTCACTCGTTTCTCAAGCCTCTCCCGAAACAAAATCCACTGCTGATGCGAATAGAATTCTCTCTCTCTGTCTCTTTCCCTCCCTCTCAATCTCTCTCTCTCTCTCTCTCTCTCTCTCTCTCTATATATATATATATATATATATATATATATATATATATATATATATATATATATGGTCGCGGTGTCACCCAGGTCCGCCCTGCATGGGTTCCCGGGGCCCAACTTTAATTTTAAATGGAAGCAAGGAGTGAGTGGTACCTCGTTCGATAGATCTTGAAAAACTAAAAAGCGTTGTGGCAAAAGATCTTTCATATCGGGCGCTGTATTCGAAATGGCCGCCAAGACATGTTGCTTCTATCGGATACAGTAAAACATGCAGTACCACTAATATGAAAACGGTTGAACATAAATGAACCGAACAGAAACTCAAACAGAAAATGTCATGTGGCACATCGATTGATATTGTCGCGGAGACTCCCAGGGCCACCCTTCATGGGGGCCCAGGGCGAAACTTCAAAATTGTAAATGGAAACATGGGGTGAATGATACCTCGTTCGACATATCTTTAAAAACTAAAGAGTGCTGTTGCAAAAGATTGTTCATATGGGTCACCGTTTTCAAAATGACCACCAAGACATGGTACCTGCATCATTTAAAACGTCCAGTATCACTAATATGAAAACACCAGAACAAATATTCGAATAGGAAACCACAGAGAGTATTTATCATTCTATAGCTCGGGAATATTGCAACAGTCGAATAGATGATTAGAGTGAAAGTGCCATAATGGAAAGAAACAAATTTAACTCCTAGAAAATAATCGCTCCAACCTCGCTCCGTAAGTGAGTGTATCGCGAAGGATCAGTGAAATTGCAAATGAAAGCCTTAGTTTTTGTAAATTGTATCTACGAAACATACTTATTTGAAATTTGTTTTTATAAGAGATTAATGTCTCTGTAATGGGATAAAGTATGTAAAATTCTTGTTAAATGGTACCTTCCATTTTGATTGCAGGCAATAGTTTGATGCAAAAATGAATCAACTGAAATGCAAAACCAATTTGTCGAACAATACAATTTTAGAACAATGTTTACAAACGTTGATTTTGTTCAACAGTCGTCTGCATTATATTGGTTCGCTTCTTTTCCTTCTATGTCTTCTTGCATGTGGTAGAATATGAGTTTCACTGAGATGTCCACAGTTACATTCCGAATAACTTTCAACGGTAATTTCAGTTGTGATCCTTAGTAACGAAACTGTACATACTGATGCAGATATGTCCCAAAAATCTTGCACGCAATGCGTTAAATTATCAGAGGCGAAGGGGCGGGTAAAATGTTGTTAAGCTTGAATTTCACCTTATTTTTATTCACCTTATTTCACTTTATTTTTATTCATTATAATACCAGTCATTTGTATACACAAGTGTTTGAGACAAACCATATCTATTGCAAATAAAAAGTGAGGTTCTCATTTGATATTTTACCATTCATTCCCGCTTCACTTACTTACGGACAGAGGTCGGAAAGATCATTTTCTATCATTTCCTCTTCTGCATCATGTCAATTATACTTTAATAATACTTTTCTCCGTTGCATTGTATTCGAGCCGTGGAATGATAAATACCCTCTGTGCTTTCCTATACGAGTTTTATTCAGAGATGTGCGTCTACGCGTAAAAAACGTTAACGTTTACGTGTCAACTATGCGTAGACAATGTAAACAACGTAGACCATGTAGAATATGTCAACACGTATATGGCGTCGTGGACAATAAAGGAGCTTTCTTTTGTCGTTACCTTGCGAAATTGCGTACAAAATAAAATGCCTAGACCAGCGAATAGTAACTTTCGAAT
The DNA here is from genome assembly GCF_964235325.1 of Thermobia domestica. NCBI lineage: Eukaryota > Metazoa > Arthropoda > Insecta > Zygentoma > Lepismatidae > Thermobia > Thermobia domestica. Next base: position 221,549,126 of record NC_137462.1, read on the forward strand.
ACTTAATTTCGTCTTGATGAAGGAAAATGAAAAATATTATGCATTTTGTAAAATATGCAAGAAAAAATTGGCAAATACAGCAGATTCAAGACTGAAAACCCACAGGTGAGATTTATGGGGCGTTTACACTTAGTCGATTTAGTAGCACGACTAAATCGACTCGCTGCATTTGCCACTAAATCGAAGCAACTAGGCCGAATCAGATTGCGCTGCACCGAAGCAAAACAACTGAATGAGGAAATATGAACAAACGAGCAACGAAATTCTTCCTTACATTTGATAGTGGTTGTCTACATAGTCTACACAGGAAAAGGTGTAATGTAGATTACGTATAGATTACAGTAGACAATCGCGTAGACGTAAAATTATAGTTTACGGCACCTCACTGGTTTTATTCTATTCATTTATCTCCAACTATTTACATATTAGGGGTCTAGTGGTACTGGACGTTTTATCTGATACAGGCTCCATGTCTTGGCGGCCATTTTGAAAACGGTGACCGATGTGAAAAATCTTTTGCTACAACACGTTTTACTTTTTAAATATCTATGGAACGAGGTGTTACTCGCCCCATGTTTCCATTTAAGATTTTAAAGTTTGGCCCTGGTACCCCATGAAAGGCGGCCCCGGGAGGCGCCGCGACAACACCATTCGGTGTGCCCCATGGCATTTCCTATTTGAGTTTTTGTTCGGTTCATTATGTTCAACCGTTTTCGAGATATCCCCGTGGAAAGATTAAAATGGGCCATCCTGTATATATATATATATATATATATATATATATATATATATATATATATATATATATATATATATATATATATATATATATAGCCGCGGACACAGTATATGATCACAGTATATCACATCTCATCATGCAGATGCTTCCAAAAGACTTAAATGCTTATAACGCCATTTACAACAATTGTTATTTCAAATCGTTTCAGAGATACCAAACACATTGGTAGTGATCGTTATACTGCTTAAAATGACGCATTTTTATTAAATTTTTATAATGATTATTGCTTTCCTTTGCTTCTATAACATTACAACAGTTTTTGGTGGTTTTAATTACAACAAGTCGCAGTTACATTATTTTAAGCAGTGTTGCCCACTTATAACAGATTTCAAATGATAAGCGGCATGGCCTTGATTTGGCTTCACGCGGCGTCCAATTGGCTTTGAGCGGTGTTGACAATTCGCGACAAGCAGTCCTGCACGCTGACTTCTCGCGCTACTGCGAATCTTGACAATACCAGAGGCGCTTATTAGAAATATTGTATTAGCACATTAACTGCTCACTTTACGAAGTAGAGAAAAGAATTACGAACACATACGTGAAAACTACATCTTCTTATGTCAACTGGTTGTTATGATACACGCTTTTAAAGTTTTCCATATAAAACAATTAGTAAAACGAGCGATGAGTCTAATTTCCAGTGGATTTTTCTTCAATTTGGAAACAGAACTCAACTTTTATTAGAGAATAATCATGGGTGTAACCAGCAGGTTGTTCTAGGGGAACATTACTTTCAGGGGGAGGAAAGCTTTTCACACATTTAAAAGAGAACAAATGATCTCTTTCAGAATATGAAAGCATTTTAACTCACCATACATACAATACACATGTTATATTTTCACGATGCTACCTTATAAAAAGACGGATGTTGACAGTACTGAGTTCAAAAACCGGATTGTAGATGAATCAATAACCTATTCATAAGAAAACAAATGCTGTTTATAGCAGTCTGTTTATCTGACTTTGTATTTATATGGGTTAAAACAGTAAAGGAAAAAAAATTCGAAAAAATATCAACTCAGATATTATTATGCAATAATCTAATAGAGAGTTCATACGGTGTGGCCCCAGTTAGGGAAATGTGAATATAAAGCATATGGTTAATTTTAGTTGTTTTAATTAGGTACAGAAACCGTATTGATGATGTTTGATTTTTTTTAAAAAAATTCAATTTTATTATAAACGTCCTTCATTTGCATTAACTATTAAATAAGTTTATTAAACACATACCACGAACCTCATTTTGGAGTTGGAAATAGTTTGGAATGACAGGGCCCCCCTTTCCCCCGTGGCTACACGCCTTTGGAATCTGATTCATTTATATATATATATATATATATATATATATATATATATATAAATTTATTTATTTACCTTCAACAGAGAAAAAATCTCCATTTGCAGAAGGCTCTTACAATCTATTACATACATTAAAGGAACAATTACTAGATTAGTAAGTGATAAAAATTAAAAAAAGAAAAAAGATAGCATTAAAAAGAAAAATGAAAATAAAAATACAAAAAAAAAACACACTCAAAAACACAAAAATGACAAGAAACATTCTTCTCAGATACACAAAATTAGATAATAGATATCGCTATAAACAACAGTTATGGTTTATGCTTCTGAATATTTCCAGGTACACATATTGAAGTACATACCCTACAAGTATATAGGTTTTATATGAATACATACACATATAAGTACACCCAAATATACTTGAAAGCAAGAAGACATCAATACATATATAAAGTACATAATTACACCTATATTATTTTATCCTGAACTATTATTCAGTAAAAATTTATTTTTGATTAATTTTATAAACACTTGCTGGTTAAGATTAAGGTCAAATTCTTCTACACTTTGTGCTATATTATTATACAGCTTACACATTCTGACCAATGGTGAATTTTTGTATGTATTTGTTTTGGATGTTTTATACCACAACAGATTTCTTGTTCTTAACGTTCTGTCACTGATATTAAATTTAATGTATTGTAAAAATTCACTATTATCAAATATGCCATTTACTATTTTGTGTAGACATATTTCTTGTGCAATGATACATCTAGCAGAAAGTTTAATATAATTAAATTCACTTAACAAATTAGAGTAAGATATTTTATTTACCAGAGCAGACTGTCCTGTTTTCTTATAATATAAGTACCTTAGGAATCTTTTTTGTATTGCTTCTATCTGATTTTCTTGAGTCTTACATTTAGCTGCCCAGATCACTGACGCATATTCCAATTTTGGCAGTACTAGAGTTTTAAAAAGAGTTCCAATGACATTTACGTTCGTAAACAGTTTAGTGCTTCTGATTACAAACCCCAATTGCTTGAAGGCATCTTGCATCTTGTGTGATCAATGAAATGTGTTTAATAAAAGACATTTCGCTGCTAAATGTAACTCCCAAGTCCCTATATGTAAATATACGCTCCAGATATTGATTTCCTATTGAATATGGCAGAATTTCAGTTACAGTTCTTTGTTTTGTAAATATCATAAACTTACATTTTTTAATGTTAAAATTTAATTTATTTTTTATACTCCATGTGTATATGTTATTTAAATCTTCTTGGAGTTTTAATATATCAGAATTCGTTTGTATTTCTTTATACAACTTAACATCATCTGCATACAATATGCATTTTGAGTTCTTAACATACCTTGGCAGATCATTTATAAAGAGTATGAATAATAAGGGCCCCAAGTTTGAGCCTTGTGGTATCCCGGAATTCATATTATAGCAAAATGATTTTGATTGTTGAAAACTTACATATTGTTTTCTTTGACTCAAGTATGATATAAATAATTTGAGTAACTCTGATGAAAATCCTAAGATTGAAAGTTTTGTAAGAAGTATGTCATGGTTAATCATGTCAAAGACCTTTGCAAAATCAAGATATATTACATCTACACGATTACGATTATGAATAACCTCGTGAACAAATTGGGTAAAATTAAGTAAATTTGTTACTGTTGAGCGACCAGGATAGAATCCATGTTGATTTTCACAAATGTAGCTTTTTATGTGATTGAAAATACGATCATATAATATTTGTTCAAGAAGTTTCACCGGTGCACAAACTATGGTTATTGGTCGATAATTTTCTACTTTGCTATTATCCCCACTTTTAAAAATTGGCGATATCCTAGTTGTTTTTCAAATATTGGGAAATGTTTGTGTTTTAAGCACTAAGTTAAATAATGTAATCAATGGGTCATGTAAAATTTCTGAACATGCTTTTATCAGATATGGAGGAATTCCGTTCTGTCCACATGCTTTCTTGGGTTTTAATTTTTTAGTGGCTCTTTTATATTCCTCATCCGAGATTTTATTCATTATCAAAGTATTACTTACTTCCATTTGCATTGGGTCAGAGCAGTTATATGATGCTACATTTTTATCATATACCGATCGGAAATAATTTGCGAAACCGTCAGCTACTTGCTTGTTTGTATCCAATACAGTACGATTCAATGTCATAACATTATTACTATAATTACTGCTATTTCTTTTACCTTTTATAAAAGACCAAAATGACCTTATATTTTCTTTAATTCCCTTCTCACTTTCTTTAACATAGTATTCATACGCTTTACGTATCATTTTCTTTGAATCCCTTCTCATTATTTTATACATATCACTATTATATGCAGAACCTTTCATATGTTTTCTATAATACTCCTTTAATTTTAACATACCGATTATCTCTTTAGTAAACCAACATGGATACTTTTTTACACTACATTCTCGTTTCTTAGGTACTGTATTAGTAATTATTTCACGCATTATCGTATAAAAAGTTTCTGTTGCATCTTCGATGTTGTCAAGTTGTCTTAAGATAGTCCAATCTTTATCTCGAATTAATTGATACATTCTTAAAAAAGCAGCTTTATGAAAATTGAAAATAAAGTTTACTTCATTTTTCAGCATACGGCTATGATCCCTGAATGGAATAATTATTTCTAGTGCAGGATGATGCAAATCTTCTTTTATAAGTGAAAATTCGCATCTTTGTACGAAAACATCATTTCCAATATTACTAATGAATAAATCTAATGTTCTAGAATTACAGTTTTTTATATTATTTAAAGATAACATATTATGTAAACTTATAAAATTAGCCAAAGATCTACAGTACATATCCCCATTTAAAAGATCATAATCCGTACCACTAATTAATGGCATATTAAAGTCACCAGATACCAAGATATTATTTTCCGTTAAAGAACAATTTTCTTCAAATATTTTATAAAAATCTGAATAATGGCTTAAAAGTGAACCAGGCGTAATATATATAGTTACTATATAAAGAGTTTTGCCATATGCATTCACCTTAGCACATAAGTTCTCAAGATTATTTTCTATTTTTATATTGGTTGTAACGAAATTATTTTTAACTGCTATAAGTACTCCACCACCTCTTTTGCCTACCCTATCTTTTCTAAATATTTTATAATTACTGTGAAATATTTCAGAATCAATAATGTCACTTTGAAGCCAAGTTTCTGTCATAATAATTACATCAAAGTCACACTCTATAGTACTTAAATATAAATCATAAATTTTCGTTCTTAAATCCCTAACATTTTGATAACATATATTTAATTTATTTATCTTATCCGTATACATGACTTTAACATATGTTCAAAGATTTTCTCAGTTCCATGGCTTACGACAATGCTACAACATCTTCCATAGTTTTTAATTGAATTACAGGACCCCCTTGATTTTTTCTCAGAAGAATTCGCCCAATATTGTCAACCCATAAATAAGCATAATTCTTTTCCTGTTTCACTTTCCTAGCATGTCCAAAAATCTTTTTACGATAGGTAGTTAGACTTTGATTAATATAAACTATACCTTCGCTCATATAACCCAGTTGATTTATATTCAAGTTACGTTTTACTTTTCTCCTCGCAAGGAATTTATCTTTATCTTCCCTTCTTATAAACTTGACAATAATACCTCCAGCTTTTTGATGAGGGAGTTTTTTAAGCCTATGACATACATCAATTGATTCACGTTTAATATCTACATCTAATACCCTACCAATATGCTTTACAATTTCAAACGTGTCTTCATTCTGCTTTTCCGGTATACCGTATATTTCAATTACATTTCGTCTACCGTATTGTTCAATTTCTTCTACTTCACTTTGAGTATCTTTTAGTTGTTTTTTAAGCTGCAAATTTTCACCTTTCAACTGTTCTATTACTTTAGTACACTCACTTATTTTCTCACATTGCTTTTTGATTGTCACCATGGTCTCATCAAGTTTTTCGTGCGCGAGATCCAAAGATTTCCCTAGCTCTTTTTCCCTTTCACTATTATTTTTCTTTAATTCCCCGATTTCAGTTTTCAAACTTTGAAGAAGTGAATAGATTTCAGCGAGAGATGGAGACACTGACTCGTATGTATCACTATGCATACTAGAACGCCTTTTCTTTTGACAAACTTGACAAATGCCTAACACAATATGCCTAACATCGTAAGAACAAAGTATGGGAAGTTCGTAATATTGTTTTGAAATTTAGTAATACTTCGGGATAAATTCTTCTTTACTCGACAGAAAAACGCAGAATGTTTTTTTTTCTTCACGTTTCACTACCTTACATATATGCGACCACTTATTCCCTCTTTCCTCCTCCAACAGGGATTCAAAAGCACCAGGAGTCTGAATGGTCTCGTAAATTATCGTAACCCAAAACAAACTCGATCATATGGACTTGCTAAGGAATCAGACGGATTGTTTTTGTGTGACTTAGACCAAGCCCAAGAAAGTTATTTGTTATGAAAACTGAGAAGGAAACAAAGGTGTTAGTTGTGTTGGAACGTAAGTTCTCTTCTAGCATAAACAGAATTCATCAGTGTCTGGGTTACTTTCTTTCGTGGTAGTTCGCTTCTTCTCCGAAATTATAGTTGACAATGTCTTTAAGCAAACCGAGTACAAGTGCGGAGCCTTCTTTAAAAAAAATAAAAATAAAAAATAAAGTGCTGCGAAATCAGTCTCGAAGAATTATTTTTTGTGTTTACATTTTTTTTTAGCCCATGATAATAAATTTACAAGACTCAGATTCAGACAATGACGAAATATTAACTGACATAGACGATAGTGAAAGTAGTGTTGAAGACGAGTGTTTAGCATATCCACTGGAAAAGTTAATAGGAAGTAATTTAATTGCTATATATACTTCTAGGATGCACAGTCAAAATTCTTGAGTTTGCTGGAATAGTATATTTATATTGCGAATAATGTTGCAAATGTATGTGTCATAACCTCAACTGGAGGAAGAGCGAGAAGGGAAAGGGGAGTCCATGATCCGGCAACACCGCGTGGAATATCGCGCACCATTGGCTATTGCCCGTGATGCTTTACATCTGAAATACACAGTAAATAGATAGCTAAATGTTATTCTAAATATGTGCAAATGACGTAGATAAACTGCAAAAATTTTAAAATTACTCGTAATTTGTTTTATGGTGCAAGAATGCTTTCAAGAGACGATGTTTTTCATAGTATTTGGGCTACTTATAATGTTAATGTTTAAATCTTCGTTCCAGCAATACATGTAAATGCAAATTGTAACTGAGATTAAATGTAACTGATACATTTTCAGTAACACTAGTTGTTCCCCTTAAGCCTTAGGCCCGGTGTACACTTTAGATTAAGATCGTGCTTAATTAAAAGTTCTAATTGCCTCCTAATTACATTTCACTTGCTTTAGTTTGACCACCGACCACCTCAAACTCCATCCATACCATATAGCTATATGCAATTATTCAAGAATTTACAGTTAGTAATACACAGTGTTCACTTTTGTTTTGTTTTGTTTTAGTTTAACGTCCCACAGTTATGCTAGGGCGGCTACAGGAGACGTGGAGCTAATGATTATAGTGGAATCCGAACCACTTCGGTCGATAAACTTTACCCCTACGGGAAAGCGTACTCGGCACCACGCGAACCGAAATCAAGAGTTCTAGCCGCTAGACCAAATGGGGGTCCTCACATTGTGTTGATTTAAATCATTCAGTCAGTGTTGTCAGATTCGATGATTAAAAAGTATTGTGTCTGTACTCCGAAAGTAGCGAATTCGAACTATTTGTAGCCCAAATATATAGGAATGAATACTGATGGTGCTAATGAAATAATTTAATATGAGCTGGAAAGTGTGCTGGACGTATTGCAAGAAGAAATTATGATCGACGGACGACAACAATTCTAGACTGGATACCACGAGACAAAAACAGCCTAGGAAACCTCCGCATACAAGAATGTGTGACGAAATGAAGAGCCACTGGAGGAGTAACCTGGAAAAGAATTGCCAATGAGATAGTTGTGGAGAAGACTTGGAAAGACCTTCATCCAGCAATGGATTGATAATGGTTGATTATGATGATTGTGATATTTTATTATATCTGGACCTCGGAGGTAAATTAAACCAAGTCATAATTTCGTAATTTTACAGAAGCGAAAAACTGGTTCCTCAACTAAGACTAAATATATAACTTTTACTAGGTAAGGTAGGGTAAAAATGGATCCAAAAATTTAATGAAAATCATAGAGCGAAAAAAGTAGGCCCTATTTTTAACTATTCAATCCATCATGTTGCAGCAAAACTACGAAAATTAATACAAAAGAAAACTAGAAAGTTAAGAATCACTTGTTTTGGCGAGTGAGAAAAAATAGATACAGATAACTCGAATTATCTGTATACTAACATACTTATATAATATGTATATATTATAAAATTTCAACGTAATAAACGCAAGATTAGTTTTCTCAAATAAAGATCGCATGCACCGTTGAGAGCTCAAGAATAAGATTAATCTATGTTACGGCACTGGATATGTGCTTACGTAATGCATTACGACCTTATGAACTAGTATAAGAACAGAATGCACTTACAATGAGACGCGAACTATGCGAAACATCGGACTTTGAATCTAACTTGTTTTGTGATCCAAGTCGAAACCTCACATAACAAAGATGAGTGTAGTAGCTCCCACCACAAGGTTCAGGACGTTCGTGTTATAAAGTGTCAATTAAACACGGAGATGTGAAACGGTAATAAAGCATTTCATCAATTTCAAACAAAATACGTATATTGTAGTAATACTTTACCCTATTTGTTAAGATAATGAACGTTATATTCTGTTTTTAAAATTACAGTCAAAGCAGAATGTATTGAATAATGAGAAATTCTAAAGTTTCAATTTCGGTACGATTAAATACATTCGTGCTGCTATGTGTTGCGTTATCCGTTAGGAGGTATTGAACAATTCTGATTCAAAGGAAGGAAATAAACTACTGTATAGTACTGGAGTTAATTTAATAGAGTTTAATTGTATAGGCAGTTCTGAGGTTATATAAGACAACGTCTATTGCTGAAAGTGAAATATGGGTTCTATTGCGGTTTTAGGGTGATATACACACTGATCTTTGAACCTGGAATAAAAGCATTAGCACTAGCAAATTAGCTATGAAGAGGTATACCATACCATAATTCTAATTCAAAATGAAAGGAAAAAATAAGCGGAAACGACAGACTGTACGAGAATAATACTTTCCCTATTTTAATTTCACACTATTTATTTCGAGACTTTCGAGACTTTCGAGACGAGACCGAGATTTAGTACTCGAGACCGAGACCGAGATCGAGACAAGCATCTGTCGACCGAGACGAGACCGAGACCGAGACTGTGATTTTTTACTCGAGACGAGACCGAGACCGAGACCGTTATTAATCAACCGAGACGAGACCGAGACTGTACAAAGTCTCGTCTCGTCTGGTCTCGATACCATCCCTATCTTTTCAGCTGCAGTTTTCTTTCATGTTTATTGATTTACACAAGTTCTATAATTAGTTCTGACAAAGAAAAGTTCTATAATTATTTTCCCATGAGCAGCACTTCGTTTGATGAACTCTAAACGAAAATAATTGATAAATTTAAAGCAGGAGATACTATCATGATACTTGCGATACCACAAATTGAAATGTTGCTGTACATAAAGGTTAATTTTGTTAACTAAGTATTGTTTGCATGAATAGAGAAAGTAAAATATTCGTTAACCTATTCATAGACGTTTTCAGTTGTTATTAGCGGTCACTTCCGTAGTTTAACTGTCGCGTGACTACTTACAAATTTTTGACGTGTGGGCAACTTTAAATTAAAAATGAAACATTTATTTGAGCGTTTCCGATTATTCCGCTCCTAAGTTGGGTTAAGAGGGGGTATTTCAATAATAGTAAAATTTCCCTTTACTTATTTGCAAAGAGAAGAATGTGAGGATTCGCTTCACTTAGAGATGTACTTCGGAATGTACACTCCTAAATAAAAACAATGGAGCACAGATTTCAGCATTTTTGAAAACATTTCTTTTGAAGGGGGAAGGGGGATTTCTTTAGTAGGGGTTCGCAGTGGGATTCCAGCTCGCATCAACTGGTATTTGTTGAATTGAGTTGAGTCGATTTTTGGTTTAACCTCCCGTTCAGCAGCGAAGCTATATGAGACGTGAACCTACTGATTAACGTGGAATCCGAACCACATCAGCTCCCGCCGGGAATCGAACCCGGGTCTCCCACGCCAAAGGCGAGTACGCTAACCGCTTAGCCACGGGGTAGCTTGAAGTGGGATTTGTGTTAGACAAACATCGTGTGCTTGGGTTTTCTTGGCTTTTCAAGTTTTCTCCCACTTTCTTCATTCTATTATTTTATTCATTCTCATCATCACCGTCTCCTTTAGCTTAGCATCCACAATCCTGGGACGTAAAACTCAAATATTTCATTTCATTTTCGTTTCCAAAGATTTCATTTAATTTCTGTAGTAGTGAAATTTCCCTTTGTATTTTGAGAAAGTGTTCTATATGAGGATTCACGTAAATTGGAAATGTGGAATTTCGAATTTAAACACTTAAATAAAAATAATGTTTCCGAATAGTCCGCTTCTAAGGTGCGAAAATGGAAGCATTTCTATAATTCTGATATTTTCCTTTATTTATTCACACAGTGCCGAGTGTGGAAGTATCTTAAGTTAAAGACGTGAAATTCGAAATATGAAAGTTATATAAAAACAATAGAACATGTTTCAAGGCTTTCGTAGATTCCGCTGTTAAGAGAGGAAGGGCTGGCATTTATATATAATATATAAATTACCACATGTTTATCTACGGTCTAAGTTGGTATTCAGAAGCATTTTTATTTGCAGTTGATTCAGCGTCCTCAGAATTTGTTCCATCCTTTCAAATTAACCTCTATTTAAACCGGAAGTGGGAGAAATCCATCATTTCTGGTTTCAACGTTACTCTTCATAGAGCAGGAACTCTAATAAATATAGAGGTCGTTTTCCTTTTTTTGCAGTTGATTCAACATTAAGATTCCCAAAAATAGGTTCCATCTCTTGACCTTCTATTCAAACTGGAAATTGTAGAAATCAACTATTGCCGGCTTCAGCCTTTATTTTCAGATAGCAGAAACGATAAACGATATCGAAATCTTTTATTTATTTATTTATTTATTCATCCATTTTCTTTTTGTAATGTATTCAGGGTCCCAAATATAGGTTCATTTTCTCCGTCAATCTCCTGTATTCAAACTAGAGATTATAGAAATCAAACATTTTTGATTCAAACGTTTATCACCATAGAATAAGAACGTTGTTTCAAGAGAACATATTATCATAACTCACAACACACTAACAAAATAAGAAGTGGTTCAAATTTACTAGTATGCTAGTATTTCTGGTTTCAATACTTATTTTCACGGAGCAAAACCTGTAAAAACTGGAAGTGGTAGAAATCCATCATTTCCGATTTCAATGCTGATCCTGATGGAGGAAAAACGGTAATAGATATAAAGAATCAGTTTCTTGCGAATTGTTGAGCGTCCCAAGAGCAGGTTCTATCTCCTCTGTTAACCCTGTATTCAAACCAGAAACTACAAAAATCAACCATTTCCGGTTTCAACGTTGATCACCACAGAACAGAAACGGTAATAGATAGCAACAACCAACTTTTTTTTTATCGTTTCAGTTTTTCAAAAGAACATATTGTCATCACCCACAACACTATACAGGAACTAGAAGTGGTTGAAATTTACTAGTACCTCCAGTTTTAATATTGATATCCATAGAGCAAACACAGTAAGAGATCGTGGAAAACGGTTTTTGACACAGATTCAGCGTCCCAGGAATGAGTTTTGTCTCGACTTTTGTATATCTGTTAAAACTAGAAGTGGTGGAAATCTAATATTTCTCGATTACAACACTAATCGTATAATGGATGAAACGGAAATAGATAGCGACAAGCGATTTTTTATATGGATTTAGTACCGAAAGAATGTTTCACCCCTGATTTTATTTCTTCATAGCAATGGAAAGTGATATACATCAATTAGCACTTCGAGTTTCAATGTTAAACTCCATAGAGCCAAAACAGTAAGAGCTAGCGAGTAATGAATATTTATGTGGATTCAGCGTCTGAGGAACAGGTCTTCTTTGATTTTTCCTTTATTGGATCCTGCAGGTATAGATGTGCTACTTCAAGTTTGGTTATTGATTTCGCATATTTTTGGAAGTCTACCTTAGTTTCACACTGTAAATAAAACTTTTATTATTATTATTATTATTATTATTATTATTATTATTATTATTATTATTATTATTATTATTATTATTATTATTATTATTAATTATCTTGCTAAAAAGACAAATATCTACAAATTCACAATTAAATGTAGTATTAGTCATATCATAGCTAGTAGCTAAATCTTAAATTTGCTATCAAATCAACTTGTAAAAATGATTAGGCTTTAGAAATAAAATTAACAAAAATTGACGTTCATGTCCTGAAACCACGTGCATCAGACATAAACATTGTGCACATCACACATGCACAAACAATCTGATTGATCATGTATCTGTTACCTGGACGCCAAATTTTATTTTTCACCCGCATATTTCTTTTGTAATCCAATTAGCATTTGCTGATTAGTACATTATTATTTCAGAGGCTCCTACTTTTATCGCTCGTACTTTTTATCTATTGTTTACATTATTGAGTAGATTACATTGTATTGTACGAGTAAGATGGACTAAAATGAAATTTTTAAATACTTTGCTTGAATGTTGGTGTACATAAATAAATGACAGTACGGTTTAACGTTAGATTAGTTAAATTTGAGCTAAGTATTAATTTTAGTTACTTGGATGAACGCATAAAAGTCATAACAGTAAAGATGTACTGAAAGTTTCTAAAGCATAAGAAAAATCATGAATACTATTAAAAACCAGACCTCCAGCATACGAAGGTAAATTTAATATTAACAGGGTGGGAACGTTGCTCACGTAGCGTCTCATTCTAGCCGAGACTATATGAAACGTGGATTTACATTTTGCGGTAGAACCTTAATCATTGTAATGTTGTGACAGCAGGAATCAAACCCGAAACCACACATATCAAGGCCACTAGCTAGTCGGAGAGAGGGTATGTTGTCTAGTAGTACACCTTATAGTATAGATACTATGTGAACTATTCTTATGTTCATGTCCCAATTTGTTATGTAGAACGAAACGTTACATTATAAATAATTAATCTTGACAGTATGTTGCAGGAATCAAAACATTCTTCAACGTACCTATTAAACCTTGAAAATAATTTGGAACGTGATTAGACTACTCACTCGGAGAATGCACGAAATAAGTTTAATACCATATTTTTAATACAAACTCGATATCTGGATAGATGATTAACTACACTATGGTACACTCACATTCATCAACTCGTCCTTACATTCACATTCACACTTACTGGTCCTCACCCTCAAATAATATTGAAATCCCCACACTCACTTATTCTCACCCTCATTCAACTTCCTTACACTTATCCTTGTAGAGAAATGAGGTTGTAACGGACAAGGTATTTGAGCGTGCCCATCTCTGTATAAGACTTACGTGAAGAACCTGCTTGGGGACAAATTTTTATACCCCTCTAGAGTAATGTGACACACTCCTGATTTACATTGTGATGCAGTGCCATATAGTTTCCGAAAGAGCGAAAGGTTTGTTATAGGGGCATGGAACGTACGTGTTACAGGGAGGAAAATTGAAAAATCTTAGAGATTAGTAAGCGCTTAACCCTCGCATTACCTAGGTATTATTTGTAACGCGGACTACCAAGCAGGGTTATTTTGTGATCACCTGTTAAGATTAAATCTGTGGCTTGGGTCTATAAGGGCCAATGTCACTTTTGGCAAAAAATTAGATACTCTTCAATTTTAACGTCTATAAATGGGTGTTTTCTTGTACAAGAAGAGCAAATATCAACACAAAATAGTTCGGGATATGTAGCATTCATATTAACATTTGCTTTTATTGCACAAGAAAATATCCACTTATAGGCGTTAAAATTAGATGAACATCTAATCTTTGTCAAAAAGTGACATTGGTCCTTTTAGAACCAAGCCATAGAAATACTGTATATCTCGCAAAAAATACAAATTAGTAACTTTCACAAAAAAATCTAGAGACTGAAGTGAACACAGGTACACAGGATAAGACTAACAGCTATTTATTATGTTGTCATCTAGAAGCGACACTTCTAAATGTCAGTGACATCTCCTACCAACAAGGGTTACTTTTTGTACACCATCATAAAATAGCAAATTTATGAGACACACTAACGTGAAACTCTCAAATTGAACAGTGCACGGGATAAGCTAACCGTCAAACTCAGAAAAAACGGGATACCGCTATTTATTATACTACCATCTAGGAGTGACACAATTAAATGTGAGTCACATATGCTACTAACGGGGGGGGGGGGGGCACGTGGTGCCCACAAACTTAAAATGGCAAATTTTATGAGACACACTAACGTATGGCATTCGCTTAAGCTAAACATGTTGAGCATTAGCATATCTTCTTACAATTTTAAAGAAAAGATTAGAAGACAAATTACAAAAAATATACTGTGGAGGGTACACAGTATCCCCCTGTTGGTATTCCGAGGGTTAAAAGTGAAGGTAGTGAAAGTAGAATGTGTGGATGATAGAGTCATGATGTTAAAAGAAAAAGAAGGATCTAGTTGTGATACAGACATATGCACAGACGATTTTGCATAGAATTGAAAAAGCAGAGAAAAATTATGAAAAAATAGAAGAAATTATAGACAGGGAGAAGAGAGGTGCATGTGTAATTGTGATGGGAGATTTGAATGCAGTTCTGGGAGAGAAACAGGAGGGTAGTGTCGTAGGCAAATATACTTGAGGCGAAAGAAATGAAAGAGGATAAGGCCTGGTCAATTTCTGTAGGCAGAATTCATTTGGATCATTATGGGTGATCGGTGAAAGGTTTATAGAGAAAGGGAAAGTGGTATATGTGCCATTTATTGATCTAGAAAAGAGCTTTGTCCTCATGAATTGGGAAATGTTAAAACTTCTGAAGAAGGTTAAGTTGGAATAGGAAGATTCATAACAAAACATATGTATGAACCAACAAGTAAGTGTTAGAATAGGGGAGGAAATGTCAGAGGAGAGTGCAATTGGAAGGGGAGCTCTATAGGGATGCTGTCTCTCGCAAAGAATATTCAATATCTGTCAAGAAGAGAAAGTGAAAAAGATCCTACAAAATGAAGACGGCATTTCAATAGGAGGTACAATGGTTAGATGTATACGGTTTGTAGCTGATATGGCTCTTGTTGCAAATTCTGAAGAGAAAATCAGTAAGCTGTTACAAAACTTGAGGGAGGATTGTGAACAATATGTGATGAAAATAAATGTTAGAAAGACAAAAGCCGTTGTAATTGAAACAAAGAGATGTGTGTCAAATATGGAAGTAGGTGAGGAGAGAATAAAACAGGTGACTAGTTTTCGATACCTATGTAGCATTATTAGTGATGATATGAAATGTGAAAGTGAAATAAAAACACAAATAGGAATGGCAAAATAAGACTTTAAGAAGAATAAAATACTACTTTGTGGGACTTTGAATAAAGAATTGAGAGAAAGAGTTATAATATGTTTTGTGTTGAATATTGTACTATATTGGACAGAAATGTGAACATTATAAAAATCGACTAAAAGCTTTCGAAATGTGTGTGTAGAAAAATAGTGAAGAGAATTAGTTGGGTCGAGCGGAAAACGAACGAGAGAGTGTTAGGAATGGTGGGGAGGAAAAAAATAATTTCAGATATTACTAAGAAGAGGAAGAAAAGCTGATTAGGACATTGGCTAAGAAGGAACTGTATCATGAGGAACGTGCTATAGGGTATGGTGGCAGGACAGACGGGGAGAGAGAGAAGGAGAGAATGAGGTTATAGGACTTTCTTACCAAATATGCGATTCTTTAATAAATCCGACAGTTTCTGGGGAATTGGACCCCCGACCACAGGCTCTGTTCCTTGGAATCCCGCGGATCTGTGCGATATGAATTATTATGTAGATATTGTGGATATTAAATATGTAATAGCTGTGGACAGGATAAGGATGAATTGTGATAAGTAAAGAGTGAACTGGGCACACAATACTAATAAAGATGTATTGAAGAACACAAGTATTCATTGTACATACAATAAGATTAATATAGTTGCTATAGGATTAGACATATACTGTTTAGTTATAACAGTTGGATAAGCAGTAATAAATATTTTAAGTATTAACACCTCCTTCACGCGAGGGGAGGTAGAGTTGATTCTTAGCCACTCATAAGGTTTTGGAACGCCATAAGAAAAACAAAGCTTGGCTGGTTAACTGGTTACATATTTTAACTGGCATTGGTAAAATCTTTGCAATGTGGCTGAAAATACTAAAAGCAAACGTTTTGAGAAATAAGTTTTTACTAAAAAAGTTTATGTTTCTCTGTCTATTAGTGATAAGAAGACTTCGGATTTTATTTGCTGTAAGATGATATGAATGTTCCACGGTTTGGTTGATATTATTGAACCACCATACACCAAGTATTTTGACACATTGAACTGTGTCATAGTAGTTGCTATATGAAGCATTGTATTCTGGATGAATACATACTACTTTTGTTTTTCTGTGATCCAGTTGCACTCCAGAAGCCTGTTGATACAAGGTTAATAAACGTCGTAGGCAATTCATATCGGCCGGATTTTGTAAACAATAGTAGGCATCATCAATATAACCTTGTACAGTTAGTTTGGTATTGTAGACAGAGACGCGTACATAAGTGGAGTAAGGGACAAACTGAATAATAGATTTGACATTGGGTCACAATGCAAAATACTATTATTAATGTTTATTGGGTTACTTAAGCCACCATTAACTTTAATTTTTGTCAATCTATGTGTATAAATTCCTCGTACATGAGAAATAAAGGAGGACCCAAAACCATATTTCTCAAGAACTTTGAATAAGTATTCATGGTTAATCCTATTAAGATTAATCCTTATTTACATCTGTTGTCAATTCAGCTATAAAGAACTTTGTGCCGGTGAAAGCATTAAAATCGAACAGGTTTCCGGTCTGGTACGACAATGAACTTCGTGAACTCCTTAAAAACAAAAAAAACTTGCCTGTATTCTTTGGAAATCACACCCGAGCGATTACACACACAAAAACTTTGCTAAAATTAGAAGTCTAGCCAAGAAGGTACAGCGGCGTAAGTATTTTGAATACATGGACTCAATTGGTGATTTTACTGTTAGTAACCCTAAAATCTTTTGGTCTGTAATTAAATCTAGAACAAAATCTCCGGGGATACCGGCAACAGTTCAAGATGAAAATACTGAAGCGACTGATGATCAAAGACCCGGTCTCTTCAATAACTACTTCTGCAAAACATTTACTTCCCTTCCCTCTACAACCCATCTTCCCCCTCTCCGCCCCATCTGTTCGGAAACCTTATCCAATCTCTCTGCCAACCCGATCGAAGTTCTGACTCTCTTGCTATCGTTATCTCCTGATAGATCACTTGGACCTGATAAAATGAGTCCTCTCTTTCTCAACAAAACTGCTTCAGTTATTGCGGTTCCTCTATCTATCTTATTCAATAGATGCTTCAAGGAAGGGTATTATCCCACCAGTTGGAAACTAGCTCACGTGACCCCAATATATAAATCAGGACTTAAAGATCATGTATCCTCCTATAGGCCAATATCTCTTCTTTCTGTAATATCAATTATCTGCGAAAAAATAACCAAAGACAGGCTACTTAAATTCACCTCACCTTACATCCACAGTTCTCAACACGGCTTTCTACCTAAAAGCTCAAGTCTCTCAAATTTAAGTACTCTTCTGTGCTGTGCAGTCAAATGTATGAATAACAATTCTCAATTAGATGTTATTTACTTTGATCTCTCGAAGACCTTTGATTCTGTCAGTCACATTCATCTTCTTCATAATCTCTCCAATAGATTTAATGTACATGGTAAATTTCTCTCTCTAATCACAAGCTATTTGAAGGACCAAAACAGAGAGTTGTTCTTTCAGGGACGTCTTCTAACCCCCAACCCGTGATCTCACGGGTGCCTCAGGGGAGTATTCTTGGGCCTCAGGTGTTTGTCCTGTATATGGATGATCTCTACACGCACTTATCAGCTCAACCTAGTGACCTTCTGATTTTTGCTGACGATTGTAAGTTATACAGAGAAATATCGTGTCCCCATGACACAATTGCTCTACAGAAAGACATAATTACCTTATAAGCTGGTGTGAAATGTGGCACTTGAAACTCAACAGTATGAAATGTGACCATATTACTATTACTTTGAAAAAGTCTCCAGTTCCCTCCACATACCATATCAACGATTCCCCTATCACACATTCTGCTAGTCACAATGATCTTGATGTCATCTTTGATTCAAAACTCATATTCTCTGACCACATCTTCTCAATACTAAAGAATTCAATGGGCATGTTGGGACCTCTTTATCGATTCACCGAAATACGCACTGTTTCTTCATTAGCAACTTTTTATAAAACTTTAATAGCTCTCAAGATCGAATACTGCTCTCCCATATGGGCCATGACAGCACCTACACATCTCTCCAGACTTGATTCTGTTCTCAATGTCTTCATCGCTATAGTCCGTTTTCGTGTTCCTACACTTCCATCATTATCTAAGAAGGAACTCTTGCGACATCTTAATATTCAGACTCCTGAAGTACGCAGAATTACCTCTGACCTGAAGTATCTACATAAAATAGTTAACGGAAACTTAAGATCGGAAATATTACTAGTATTACTTCAGGAACTATCCTTACGTGTCCCTTCCCGCATCACCCGGAATACCCACCTATTCCATCTTGCCCGTCCTAGGTTGGCTATTATACAGAGGTCTCTTTTTTATAGAATACCAAACTGTTATAATGAAGTAACAAGTGATGTGAACATTTTTTCGAGCTACCCAGTGTTTGAAATAGCAATTAAACGAGTTTTGACGGAATAGTTTTACTTTTACACACTTTTTTCTATGTTATTGTTATTGTTGTCTTGTTTTTTCTTTCTTTTGTTAGCATGTCCCTATGTAAAATGGCAAAGTTATGCTGTATCTGGGAATTTGTTCAATAAATAAAATAAAAATAAATCTTGAGAATAATCCGTGGCTAAACAGCAACGAGTGAAGGTGCAGTGGATTCATGATAGGAAATGAAATATATAAGATTTGATAATGCCTTATAGATCAGGTTGTTTTGGCCTATTCCATATTTATGTGAACTTAGCAGTTTGTCACTAAATACTTTAAGTCGTGCAGTAAGACAGCGTGTTAAAATTCTTAAATCCGTACACAGAAGGGAAATAGGTCTTAAAGCATTCACACTGGAAGTGCGAGAATGTTTAGGTACTAAAACTGCAACACCTGCGCGGATAGATTCACCTAGAACAAGAGTCTGCCTATATTCATTGAAAAGGTTTGTAAGAAAGGGTGCTAATATATCAATAAAGGTTATATAGAATTCTAGAGGTAGGGAAACAATCCCCGTAGATTTTCCTCTACGGCCAGAAGCAATAGATGATTTAATCCCTTCTACTGTAAATGGACTAGGTGGATATTCTTGATCCTGTTCCTGTAAGACTGTAGGAAGAAATTGAAAATTTCAGGATTGTCACAGAAGGAAGTAGGCTTAGCATACAGCTTTTTATAATGATTTGTGACACAATGTATTACTTGCTCACCTACATACACGTGACCTGCGGCATCTTTAAGCTGAGATATACATTTCTGCTTTCCGCGCATGAGTTCTTTGTTGATTTGCGCAATTCCAGGAGTTTCTAAGTCGTCATATTGATGTATTTTACTGCGACTCGTGAAACCTTGGATGCGGCGTTTGTGCATGGCTAATAAGTGGGCTTTGATTTCTTGAGTTTGAGGTCGAAAATTACTACCTTGAAGTTGTTCTTTCATGCAGTCTCTTAAGAGGGTGGTGTAATATTGATACTGAGTACAATATGAAGCATTCCGATCCCGACAATATTGTTGAATAACCACTCGAAACTTCGGTTTGACTTGCTTTTCCCAGAAATTCATAAGGGATCCTTTGTAATATTGATGACGGTGTAAAAGGGCTGCCCATTCTTCGTGAATAAGATGGATATAGTCATACTTCTGTAGGTTTGAGATATTAAAATATCACAAAACCACTTCGTTTTAAAAATTTTGAGACGGGTAGATCGATGGTCATTGTAACTGCCAGGTGGTCACTAAAGCAGATGGGTGTAATTTGTACATCCCAAAACCCACCAAGAAGAGATTTTCTGATATAGAATCTGTCCAATCAAGAGGAAGACGATCCAGACGTGAAGAATGTATGTCCTGGTTCATTAGGATGAAAATGGCGCCATACATCCACTAAGTCATAAGTTGTTATTAGTTGACGTAGAGCAGACGAATCACTGAAATGAGGAGAAGCATCGAGGGGAGAAAGTGTGCAATTATAATCCCCGGCAAGAATGGGGAACGACCATTATACAAAGCCTGGGGAGTTCAGTAGCAAAGAAATTATTTTGTTCACGTTTATACAAAAAATCAGATTTACCATAGACAGTGCACAAACGAATATGTTGTAAATATCCGGTGGTAATACGTTCATTGGGATGTTGTAAAGGTGCCAAAAAATTGAGATCGCTACGGTAAATAATGCGGTTCCTGAAGCTGTTTCACTAACACTGGTAACATGAGAATGATTGGGTAGGTAATGGAATTCCGTGAGTGCGACCTCCTGAGCGAACAAAACATCGATTTCTTCTTGATGTATAAAATCACTCAGGGCATGGTGCTTAACTAAAGAAGTGAACTTATTGAGACTAACAGTCGCTAAACAGAACGTAAACATGAAAACGAGGCAAGAAATATATGCGAGCGTAACAACTCATGATAAATAGGAGGCAATATTACTGCACAAAGAAGAAAGAAAAATGACACAATACAATATTATGATGCCACTTCAGTTTTAGATACCCCTTCCTTCGGAATTAACCATTGATTTCAACTTTTTTGTGAAAGCTCGCGTTTGGCGTGCATGATTGATAGAAAGATCTGTATAGGACCCAAGTCCTTACTATACACACTACTGAGTAATTTTTGTTTACTGAGTTTGCGTTTATCACTATGAATAATTTCTGTATCTGAGTCACTTGTAGAGTCACTACTGCGAATGCGTGATCGTAAGTTGAGAGTTAATTCTGGTGGAACAGCTAAAGTTACGGTCTGAGAGAGGGCACAAGTTTCTTCGACTAAACCAGTATCACTTACCGTTGAAATTGATGTAGCGACTGTTGAAACAACTGGTGCGGTGCTGGGTGTTATGGGTGCTGAAATAATTTTAGTATCCTGAGTTTCTTCCACTTCCATGGTATTAGAAGATACAGGTACTGCAGGAGCCGATTCGGAATGAACGTTTGAATCTGTTGGTTGTCTTCTTCGTTCGGTGGATTTGAAGAAGTTGATTTCAGAACATCCTTATGAAGCACGGGAAAAACACTGTAACTACCGGTGTCAGGAGCTGATGGATCCACTGGCAAATTATGAGGTACTCGTACAATGGGAGAAATTGAATTGGTTGATGTAAATGGCACAGTAAGACGTGAATTCCTCTTCTCGGAACACCCTTGAACAAAATGGTTGGGGGAGTTGCAGATGGCGCAAGTTTGAATTTGACCAGGAAAGCTGGTAAACAAACGTAAACCACAGACCGTGATAAAAGAAGGAATGTTTCGTTTAATAGTCATTTTAACAAGCTTACGATCCGTTCAGGTAGCATAGACATGTTCCTTTGAATATTGTTCGTCGACATTACTAGTGACATCGCCATATTGGGAGAGCACACGTGTTAATTGCATGTCACTAAGTTCCATGGGGCATAAGGACACCTTGACTAACACAACAAAATTATCCGCCAAATCAATAGTCATGGTTTCCTAATAATCATGGTCTCCATTATTATCTGAGTATATCACTACTCCATTAGTACTACTAGCTCACATAACACTTTGTTAATTAATTTCAGTACGTATAAAGTCCATTTCAATGGACAACACCTGATCAACAGTTAACTTAAATACCTTACTATCCATTCATGAACGGCACTAGACGTTGGCTTTTGATACACCGTGATAAAGTTGATGCACAATGTATTTGCTCGTATGAAACTCATGGCAGTAATTCGAAAATAAACGTCACCAAACTATGAACAATAATAAATATGCACTGAAAAGGCTTATAAAGTTATAACGCTTAAACTGAAAATAAGGCACAGTGAAACTTTAAGTTCTCACAAGAAAGTAGCGATGTAAACAAACACTCGAAACTGGAGCGACGACAGAGACGATGTTACTCGCCTCGTTGCAAGCGCTAAACTGACCTCTGAGCCACCGCGCCTCTAAGTAAGTTATTAAGAGGAAAAGCATCATGGAATAGTAATTTCGTTCAAAAGTGAAATAGTATATCCACAATCACTTAATCTAGAGAGGCATCATTACATATAGTTCGGGCTTTATTTCAAAATATATAAGAATTTTCTCACAAAGTTCAATCCAGTGTCTGTTTCAAACCGAACAGAAGCAATTACGGTTTGATTTCTGAAATAAACCGACATATTCAGTTTAAAACCGTACAAAAACCAGGTGAATATGGCGCATGGTACAGTGTCTCCCAGGCAAGTTGCTGAAGGTTTTCCTGGGTCTTCTTTTGCCACATGTGGCTTGACTTTGTCGCGCAAGAATAGCACTCCCTTGCGAATCAACAATATCGGTATCTTCTGCCGCACTGCACGGTGAACCCTTTGCAACTGTTGAGAGTTTAGGAGTGATGATCTGACTAGGTAGAAGACTCGTAATGCACACTTGCCGACAATTCCACCATACAGAGAGCATAACCTTTTATGGGTGCAGAGGTGGTGTTTAGGTGTGAGGAAAAGGGTCACGTGGTAACCACCAATGTCTGGTACGCTTGATATTGTCATAGAGGACCTACGTTTCGTTACCATTGAGTAAGCGATCAAATATGAGTATGTCCAGGGCGTATAAAGAATGTACAACCAAACGGCTCGTCCGATTAAAAAAAAATCCTTCACTTTAGATTGAAAACGTCATATCTGGAGACGGTTTCCCCTCTTGCATTTTGTTGTAGCTCTGATAATAACAGAGATACCCTATGTCATGGGACTTTTGACACACTCTGTATATGCGCAACGTGCGTATATCACTGAAAGGGAATGGTCAAACTAACTTCTGATCGCTTAGTAGGCACGTACATTATTTCGTTTCCTTTCTGTGAGCGCGTGATTAATGAAACGTCATAAAGGGTAACAACTTTTAGAACGCTACTTATTATAAATTACGAAGTGTAAAGTTGAGGTTTTTAAAACACGCTAATAATATCTATTAATGAAATATAGGTAAATCTGACACAAAGAGGCTATGGAACTTCCGGAATATTGTTTTTATATATATATATATAGTAAGGGGAACTCGTAGCAAATTAAGAACGCTGACCGAAAATGTATTAAATAACAATTATCAGACAATTGCATTAACTGAATCTTGGCTTACTAACAGTCATAATGACTCTGAACTCTTTGATTCGCGGTATGTCGTGGTAAGAGCTGACAGAAATATTGTTACTTCTGGTAAGAAATTGGGTGGTGGTGTTGTATTAGCTGTAAATAAAAAATATCGTGTGCAGAAAATTCCTTCCCCAGACATTCCTGGTGTTGATTGTATTACAGTAAAAGTTTTTGTAGATACTGTTAATTGTATATATATTGGTCTTGTATATATTGCACCTGGGTCAAATCAAACAACATATAGAGAATATTTTGAATACATATTTAGTGTACTACAACCAAACAGTAACATTCTTCTGACAGGCGACTGTAATCTCTCACAGGTCACGGGAACTGATTTCAATTTTTTAACATCTACTGGAACCTGTCAAGAGTTATTTCACTTAATGAATTTTTATAATTTACAAACTTTCAATAATATTAAAAAATCGTATGGCAAAACGCTTGACCTAATACTCTCGAATCTTAACAGCGTAGAGGTCACACACGAACACCCTCCCCTTTTACCGGAGGATGCTCATCACCCAGCCCTCCTAGCTGAATATAAATGTATTAACTCTAGAAATGCTAAGTGTAAAAACAAAAGCGAAGTAAGAGACTATATTTTTTTTAAAGCTGACTTTGATAAACTGTACCGCGAAACATCACTAACAAATTGGGAACCTATCACAGATAGTTTGACTATAGATGGCTCTGTGGATTTTTTCTATAATACACTCTATTCTATTTTTGACCAATGCATCCCGAGAAAAAGAGCTAAATTCAATTATCCTACTTGGTTTTCAAGTGACATAATTAGATTAATTAAGAGCAAATCATATCACCATAAGAAATGAAAGCAGGGTTCTCGGGACGCACTTTATCACTACAATAAATTTAAAGAATTGAGAGCTCTTTCTAAAAAAGAAATTTCTAATGCATACAATATATATTTAAACAACTGTGAGGCCAATATTATAAATAATCCTAAGACTTTCTGGGCGTATGTTAAGAATAAAAAGAGTAATTCGGGAAGTAATATCTTTCATTATGATGGTCAAACTTTGAGTGACGATGCTGATATTGCAAACGCGTTTATGGCAAATTTTCAAGTGACACACAATAAATCGAGCTACAATCTTATTCCTGCGAAGCAACACAATAATTCGGAAATCCTGGACAAATTAAACATTAACTTTATAGAAATCGAAGATGTGGAGAATGCTATTAAAAAACTTAAACCACGGTCATCTTGTGGACCGGACAAAATACCACCATATATAATTAAAGGCTGCTCAGAAATACTGAAACATCCGCTACAAGTTATTTTTAATAAGTCAATAGCTTCTTCTACATTTCCTACGAAATGGAAGATTGGTGACGTCTGTCCCATTCCCAAAACAGGCTGTCCTACAGACCAAATAAAAAATTATTGACCGGTAACCCTACTATCTGCCCCAACTAAGATATTTGAAATTATTATATACGAAAAAAATTACTCACATGTACGGTCAGTAATATCTCCCTTTCAACATGGTTTCATGCCAAAGAGGTCAACCGTAACTAATCTCTCAGAACTTACACATTTTATAGTTAATCAAGTTGATAAAAAGGAACAAGTAGATGTAATTTATACAGATTTCTCCAAGGCGTTCGACGTAATTAATCACGATATACTTCTAAGCAAACTTGTGAATTTCAATTTTTCACAAAATCTTCAACAACTTATAGCATCCTATCTTTACCAACGGAAACATCGCGTTCGATACAAGAATATTTTAACTAAGGAATATGTCGTAGACTCTGGTGTGCCTCAGGGATCGAACTTAGGACCTCTGTTATTTATACTATTTGTTAACGATTTACCATCTGTAATAACATCTTCCAACAAACTTTTGTTTGCTGACGATCTAAAAATCTATCGCAGTATCTCCACGGAATTGGACGCAATTTCTTTGCAAAATGACATTAATGCTATTTCCCAATGGTGTGAATCAAACAAGTTGCTACTAAATATTAGAAAATGTAAAGTAGTATCATACACTAGGAAAATAAACTATGTACGTAATATGTATACTATTAATCAAACGCCAATTGAGAGAGTGGATAATGTTACTGATCTTGGAGTCACTCTGCAGTCAAACCTATCATTCGATATTCATGTCAACAGAGTAATTGGTGAGGCCTTTAGGAATCTTGGCTTTGTGATGAGATTAGGAGGTGATTTTTCTAATACTAATGCTCTCAAAACATTATACACTGCCTATGTACGGTCTAAGGTGGAATATGCAGCGATAATATGGGGTTCTAATAGTAAGAAATATATAAATAAAATCGAAAACATTCAAAATAAATTTGTGCGCTTTTTGACATATAAAGAAACAGGTATATATCCAAAATTTGAGAACTACGAAGGTCTTCGAAAGAAATATTCATTACAATCTCTTGAAAGCAGAAGAAGTCATTTCATATTATCTTTCTTACATAAAATAATTCATGGTGCAATAGATTCAGAATATTTGTTATCAGAAATAAAAATTCGCGTCCCACATAGAGCAACGAGACCCCATAATGACATATTCCATCTCTCAGCGCAAAGGACTAATGCATTAGATGTATCGCCTGTCAGAAAAATGTGTATATTGTATAATAAGATGTCACAAGAACACCCAGATATAGATATTTTTAGTTGCAAACAAAATTTTCATTTTACATAAATTTGTTGTATTCTGTATATCGTGCTATTTGTATTTTAACGTATATTTTGCTTTCATATTATTATTTTATTATATGTGTATTTTAGTGTGTATTACGATAGAATTGAGGTCATATTAGTATGTTATTATATGTGTATTTTAAAGTGTATTAAATACATTTCACAATAAGGGAAAACTGTAATTAGGCATTTGCCTGTTGTTTTTCCGAAATAAATAAATAAATAGTTCATCCTGGCAAGTCTTCTTAATGGAACTATGCAATTTTGTAAATCAAAATAATTAAGACGGATAGAATCTCTTGCAACTGCGTGAAAATTACATTTCTGAAAGTCACGCTTCAGCTGAATATTTGATTTAAATTTCATTTAAATTGATTATCCATTTGTATTTTGTTAGAATTATTAAGCGAAGCAAATCTTATATAGGTTACCGTCGGGGATATTTTGCAGTTCTACTCTCCATGTTGAATAATACATAATGATTTGTGTAAAAGACCGTTTGTGTCTGGATATCTGGACATATGCGCAGACGAGTTACCTACAGTTGATATATTGGAAGAACTTGATATCTCACTTCATTTCATTCAACCCTTTCTTTGTATGAAGGAAAATTCCATCCGTAACTGTTGAAAAAAAACGCCATTATTCAGCATTAATACAAGGCGAGAACCAGAGTTCGTAAATCAGAATTAGTTTAACCATAGTGGATCAGCATTACGAGGGAAGTTGGTTTCCATAAATCAGTATTATTGAAATTTCATGTCTGATATGTCCCCAACAGTTCTGCATTTTTACTTTTTCGTCCCTTTTTTCATCTCTATTTCTGTTTCTAAATATCAAACTGCTTCTTTCATTATTTTTCTTTAAACAAATTCAGTTTACTTAAAACATAACTTGATATGGAAGACAGTTTTATTTAATTATTCTATAAATAAATATAAAGCTAAGAGAAATCGGACATAAGAGATGGATTTTAAACATAGTTCCTTACATACAGAAGCGTGTCCGGAAGTAAATACCAATTTGTAGTTGATTTTCAGCGTATCTACTTCTTCAATTGTTTCACTTTCTTAAATAGCTTTAGAGCTCTACTTCGTTACTTTTTGAAAGTATTTGCTAAGTGTAAATTATGTAGTGTTGCTAAGTGTAATTTTTTATTTATCAAAGAAGTGAACTTGATAAATAAAAAACATCGTACGATTTCAAATAATTCTGATTTTATAGTATGAAAGACTCATTTTTTAAGTTGTTTGTGGTATATTTGGTACTTAAATTGAAGTACGGAATTATTTTTTCCTTTTCCTATGATTGAAGTATGATCATAGAATTAAATTTTGATATATGATAAACATTTAATGTTAAAACTGAAATTTAATGAGAATTGCATTGAGAAATTAATGAGAATTAATGAGAATGCATTAGTTCTTACTTTCTGCTATGAACAGCTATTTTATATTTGAACAGCTATATATATTTGACATTTATACCATGTAACGAGTAATGTATGGTATTTTTTGTAATTTTTCAGGGAAACAGTTTTGTGCGTGTATGAAGTTTTAGGCATTTACCTAATTAGAAGTCCTATTATGTTTTGTTCCTATATGCATCGTTTTTGTATCGTCGAGTATACAAGTATCAATCACAATATTGCGGGCTCCGTAGCAATATACCCTACTGAATTGAGTGTGATGATGTCACGTTTGTAGTAGAAGAGTATTTATACACTGTCGAAGAAAGTTTTTTCTTTAAAGATCATGCGAATATTGGAACATTGATTGTCCAAGTACGGTTTAGGAAAGATAAGGACATAAGAGATGGAATTGGTTTAATACGGATAATCGGCGAAATGTTTATAGAAAAAGAAAAAAAAGAAATGTTACATTTATTCATCTACAAAAGGCTTTTGACCGCATGAACTGGGAATTGTTGTTGGGAGATGTACATAAGTTTGGATTTTGACGTAAAGATCGAAGAATCATAAGAGACCTATATATAAACCAACAAGTATGTGTTAAGGCTAGGGGAAGAAATAAAAGAGGAGAATGCACTTGAGAATGGAGGAAGAAATAATAGTTTTAGAAGTAATTAAAAACAGAAAGAGAAACTGCTGTTGGGACATTGGCTGATAAGTAAATTATCTTGACAGATGTGCTAGAGGGTAGTTGGCAAAAAAGAGAAGAAAGAGTGAAAAAGGCTACAGTTCATGGACAGTATCAAAGCAAAAATATTGTATGGACAACTCCAAAAGTGCATTGCCACCTGCAATTCTCCCTTTCCCGAAAAACACGGTCGTTAGGGTGATTGAGAATGAGAAAGCCGTTGGACAAACCTCAGTTTTGTTACAAATATATCAGTACAGCAAACTGCAACTTAAGAGAATAAAATAAATTGTTAAGAATGAAGTCCTTTTTTATCGAGAGGGCAACATATGACATAAAAAGTTACAGAATGTTCTTACTTAAGCAGTTCAAACAAGACGATGGCAAGAAATAGATATCAGAGAAAAGCAGTTTATCTCCTCCCCCCCAAAAAAAATCTCGTAAATGAGGGAAAAGGTTACATAATGTAAAGCTTTAATAGAAAAGCTTAACAGCACAAAAATAAACATCCATACTAAACGGAAACAGAGACAAACGCACAATAAGGGACACTAGTGGCGTAGCAGACCTGTGGCCCACACATGCAAAATAAACAGATGGGATTCTAGTTGTAAAACCGATTGTAATAATAATAATAATAATAATAATAATAATAATAATAATAATAATAATAATAATAATAATTATTATTATTATTATTATTATTATTATTATTATTATTATTATTATTATTAAAAACTCGTTTCCTTTTCAAAATATCTGATTCTGGCTAATAGAATGACTGCACATAGTGGTCATGTGTGCACTTTTTGTCAATGAGCGGTTTCGAAAGCCAAAAGGAATAGAAATCTCCGAGAGAGAGAGGAACAAAAAATTTCTTAACGTAAGCTCTTGCTTTTCACAGGTGCTTTGTTGTTTCCTTTTTCCTGGAACACACAAATTCTGGTGGTTGAGAAGTTACAGTATATAATATTGTAGGTTTGCAAGTGGATTTATTTAAATTGCAACTTGTGGCCATAAAGAAATTGTCACTAGAAGACTTTATTGTCAAAATTAAGTTTTATTTCTTCATCCATCGCAAGTCTTAGGGGCCCCCTAGACTCCACCCCCGAATATCAACATCGAAAATTTAGTATGTTGATATTTCAATGTTGATATATTCACGATATCGAATGTCGATATATGTCAATATCAATATCGACGATATCGATAGATCGACATATCGCACAGGGTCTAGATTCGAGAAATGGTGAAATAATAATAATAATAATAATAATAATAATAATAATAATAATAATAATAATAATAATAATAATAATAATATATAGAGGATTTTTAAAGCATTCATAAAGTCACTTTCAAAATAAATACGAAAATTGGTGGTCAAATAAAATACTTCACTTCAAATTGAACTGTAGATCTCCGAGACACATCTAGGATTATGTCAAACGTTTAATACATGCTTTTCCGCGTGGTTCGGTTGCAAATTCAATAGTATCTGAAATACATTATAATAAATCCAGTAGGTAACGTAGGTCATATCTTCCCTTCCAGACCACTACTGAACAAAAAGAAAGAAAGAAAGAAAGTAATGAAAAAGAAAGAAAGAGAAAAAGAATGAGTGCTATTTTACTGCTACATTTCAGAAATACCCTACATTAAAAATCCAAACTGTATCATAATGAAAAGTTACGAATGTTCAAAAATAAAATGGGATGTTTCTTACTGATGTAGCGGACCTTGCATGTTTCAAATTCCAAATATGAATAAAACACGTTGAATTATAGGATGGAAACAAATTTTAAGTCAAACTAATGAAAATAAAATCTTGTTTTGAAATAATCAAGAGGGAGCCATTTTTAGTCATCCCCGAAGCTTTATCTGTTCCAAACATCCAATGTCGATTTCATCTATTGCGGATATAACGTTGTGATTCGCACAATTGCAGCTATTATTTAATGCGAAAAATGATATTACCTGGCGGGGAATCGAACCGAGATTTTACACGTGGAAGTCCTGTAAGATAACCACTATTCCACCGATTACTGTACCTAAACTTTGCTTAACAGATAGTGTGGGGTTTATGTCTGTGCCCTTTCCCAATAAACATTCGTAAATCGTCTCTATCATGATTCAGGTGTTTGCTTCCACATTCTTAAGAATTGTTCGTCTAGTATGAGAAGTCGATTATTCACGATCACTTTCATAAAAAAAAAAGCTTGGGCGTGAACAGGATTTGGATAACTGTATTGCTTGTAAGTCCGCTACATTACCCCTCAGAATCATGCCACATGAATCTAAAACCCAAATATTAGTAACTTCAGCTTTTGAACGAACCAGCTTCTTCCTTTAATGTTATTTACACCAAATGTATCGTGCCGGACGTAAGTTCTTGACCGGGTAGTGGCGACTGCTAAGGAATTAAATGCAGAGTATGATAGTTAAATCTGTCATATCTGTAGTTTGGTGTGGAGAAGAAAGTGAATTGTGAACCAAAGATTTAAGAACAGCTCAAGTTATTAATATAAACTATATCAAAGGTTATTGACTTACAGCACCATAAAAGAAATACGAAAGACGTTTTGAAACGAAGAAAAATAACGTATTACTTTGTAAGCGGAGGCAAAGATACCTACCATAAACACCGTAAACACGAATCGTTTATGGCGCAGTAATCGTGGTTCAGTGGTCAAAGCTCATTGCCAGTTATCTGGAGATTGTCGGATCGGATCCACGTTAAGAAGTATTATTTTCTTTACTTTAGCATATTTGGTGGCGATTGAATGGCAATGACACGTTTTATTATCTTCAGATATATGAATACTCGGATCTTTCAATACTTGAACTATAAAATCTTCATGAATAATAATAATAGTAATAATAAACAATAATAATAATTATAATTACCTCGTGGAAGATTTTAAGTTAGAGCTTATTATCGCTTAGGTCATACCATTATAGCCAGAAACGTGATTTTGGCAAGAATATTTCGGTTTTGTTTAATGTTGCATCCTGAAGAAAAATTCCTCATCTCGTTTGAATACAAAATAAACAAAATAGAGGTGATAATTAACATTTTGGATTCGACACGGGACAAGGCTAAAACAAATTGCTGTCTTGCTTTGGAGGTGAGAACCGAGACAAGATGAAAACTGTTGTAAAAATATCTCGTCTTACCTCGATTTTCGAAATAGTTTATGTCCATTCTTTAAGTAACAATTGCTGTGTAGACTGAATCTTATACTCTAATTTTGTTACTTCGTATTTCGAAGCCCATCGAATTATGGTCTGTATACAGGTTCGTATCCAGGGGGGTCTAGGGGGAGCCGGGACCCCCTAAATTTTTGCGGGCTCCTCTAAAATTTTCACGGTAGGCTTTCAAATGAACTATAATATAGTGATGAACTATAATATGTATAGAACACATGTATAGAACGTGTTGGAAATGGCGAACGAAAATAACATTATTATTTCTAGTATTACTGAAAGAAGTTAGAAACAGTTCCACCGTTGCTACGAAACAATACAATTTCCGACATATTTTTTACTCATACTAAGCCCTGAGGACGACCATTATGTATTCATGAATTGTTTGCTAAACACATTACGTTTTCAGACAGTACGAATCAAGGTTTTATACATGTGACCCCTGTGAAGATAGCTAACTTGTAAGACCGAGAGAAATTGAATATTGTTCATGTTATTATACATAGGAAGTATCAACATCGTAAATGATAAAAAATTTCCTTCATTACGTCAGCGTGAATTGAATCCATGACCTCTAAATTTCGAGAGGAATGCTCAAGTCACTACCCTAAGACTGCTCTGTTTCGTAAGAGTCAAAAACACTTGTGCATGTAGCAAATTGCACACGTTTACGATTTCAATATTTTATTAACGATTAAACACCCTGATTTTGGTCATGATAAAATACTATTGTCCAGGGAATGAAAATTTCAGTTTTAAAAAGACATATGAACACGCAAAAACATGAAGGAGAAAGTGGTCTTAAGAGTACTTCGAACCATTAACTGGAACCTGGTACCTAAAACCACTTTTTTCTGATTCAACGAAGGTATCTCCGTAATTTTTCTCTATTATACTCAGTTATACTCGTTTTACACTTATTTCCAGTAACCTTGAACAACAGGGACACGAACGCAGATACATCGATGACATTTAAAGTTACAAAAAACTCTCTCATTGTAAATTGAACCGGGGACCCCGAACAGTGAAGTGTTTGGTGGGTGGGTGCCTGATAAGTTCGCAAGGCAAATAAGGTTGAGGTGGCCTTTTCTCGGGACACACCCTTTTCCACCCACTTTCTCATTCCACCAATCCGTCCATCACAATTCATTTGCTTTAATCATGGTCTCAATCAACGTAACAGGCGTAATCATGGGGCATTAAACGCAACGATTTCATTTCATTTTCAAACTGTTAACCGAAACCAAACCGAACCGAAAAAGTAGTATTTTTATTGGATATTAACGTGTTTTCAGAAAAGTATATTTATAGAAAAATATGGAGTATCGTAATTCTATTCAAAAGTAAAACAGCAGATTCATAATACCTCAACTTAAAACAAAACCATCACATATCTTTCGGAACTTTTCCAATATATGTATAAATGTTTCGAAAAAGTGCAATATAATGTGTGTTTTCAAACAAAATTGAACCAAATTACGGATCGGTTTCTGAAATAAACCGACAAGTTCTGTTTGAACCTTAAACCGAAACCAAACCGGTTAACCAGGGTTTAGAACACTTCTAGTGGCTAGGTTGTAGTTGATGTTCCTATTGTCTAGTGAATTCAACTGTCATTATGTTGTCCAAATTTGGAGATAAAACCCTTATAGTCCCTTATTTCCGCCCATATGTATATATATACACACAGCCCATTCCATAATTCGAATACTTTTCTACAGCTGTGGAAGAACATGTAGTTTTCACACTATTTTTGTGAAATTTAGCATTCTTATTTAACATTTAACATTTTTTTTCTTCTCGGGATCATTTCAGTTTGTAATCTGTGTTTCATTTCTAAGAGCTTAGTACTCTAGCTTCTAGCGCAAAAGTTAACTTACGTTTGTCCATATATCCGTCAAAGCGTACGTTTTTCAATATATCCCGTCCCCATTAACCCCCAGTCATTCATTCATTCATTCATTTTTCAATATATCCGTCTAACCGTACTTCCACATTTCTGTTATACTGTAGCTGTGCAACGATTTAGCAGTAATTTTCCGGATACAACCTTGAATACTAATTTATACAAATAATCAGTAGCGGATTTAGAAACGTACTTTGGGACGGGTTTCTCTGATTGTTTCGTTTTCTAAAATGTCCTAATTTTATTTGGGAAGAGCTTGAAGTTTATGAGTACAGGCATAACTAATACTGTATTTTGTTTCGTTTATATATTTAGAGATAATCTTCCGGATACAATCTTGAAGATCATTTTATACTGAGAATCAGTGGCGGATTTACAAAAGTATTTTGGGAGGTTTTTTTCTTACTAATGTTTAGTTTTTCTAAACATTCGTAATTTTTATTTGACGATTTGAGTAAAGGCATAACTAATAGATATTTCGTTTGTTTTAGACATTCCGTAATTTTGGGGAACAGGCTTCAGTCCGAAAGACCATCCTCCTAACCTTCGCAAAACCGTCACTGCTGGTAATTAGTAATAATAATGATTTAAAAACAATAAGAAATGAAGTCGGCCAACTCACAGTACATGCACTATTTCTACTTAATAGATGGAATGAAGAAAAGTTTTGTCAGAATGGTCGAATGCTGAGTTGAATCCCGGACTTCCCGATAGAAGCGCATAATCCCGGACTTCCCGATAGAAGCGCAAAAGCTCCACTCAGTCATATTTGTTATGCAGTTGTATTTATCTTAACTTATATATATTCCGTAGTCCTTTTTTTTTCTTTTGGTGGTGGTGGGGTGGGGGGAGTTCCATAATGATATGAAGGGCGTGAGCCAAGAACATGGTAACTAACAAATTTTCATTGCTGAGTTATGCAGCACTAGATAGACAGCAACGCATACCGCTTCGTTTAATTCTTCACGTATAGTCTTATGTGAAAACTCAGCTTTCCGACTTTCAAAATGGATTGTGTAGCAGAAAATTTTTAATTTCTTAATTTAGTAAAATTGTGGGTTACCATGTTCTTATCTCACGCCCTACATATGTTGGATCCCTCTTGTTAAAAATACAAAAAAAAAAAAAAAAAACTTGAGGACTGAGTAAACCGTGATAGTGCTTATATAAAACTGTGGAATTTCAAGAATATACAAAACCAAAAGCTCTAGATGTGCAGCCTTTAAGTGTATCATATAAATCTAAGTATTTTTCTTATGTTTTATTTTAATTTTATTTTGTTCCAAAAAGAGGGTAAGGAATATCTTGAAAAATACTACATAGAATTTTCCTAGTTATTTGTGTATTTTTTAAAGAAGTATTTACTTTTAAGGTTGGCTGGTTTACACTAGCTGTTTTTCTTTCTTTTTTTAAATAAACAACTGGTTTAAACCAAAAAAAAAAAACGAAAAATGCGAATCGTGTGAACTTCATGGTGACGTTTCCCCACATCAAACCATCTGCATTAGTTTTATTTTATTTTCACCTTTTAATCAAGGTGTCCCATGTTCAATTCTCGATCGAACCACAACCCTTCTTTCATGCGTAAACAAAGTAGCGGTTCGGATGTAACTTTAAGCGAAAGTCTTCTCCTTGATAACCTCGGTATTTCGTAAGGATGTTAAGCCTAAACATATGAAACGAAACTAAATTGTATATTTCTGCATGCCTGAACTCCTGTGGTTTTATAAAGAAGCCAAGGTTGCTTAAATATATTGATACAAATTGGCAAAATTTATCGATTGCCTACGTAGCTCTCAACATTAGCTTGGATTGTACTTTCAATGATATGTACGGACTAAATGTGTAATTTAATACCTCAGTTTTAGCGTACTGATTATACGTTGACCTTTAAATTTTACATGCAAAGCAATAAAAGAATTTTTCCGTTATTGTTTTACATTTAGAGTAATGACGGGATTTTCCCGATAGCTAGGGCGGGAGTTTCTCAATTTAAGAAATTTACTGACCAGAATTCTTTAAGCTTATGTGACCTCTTCCAGCATAACCTCGTTGTTGCATAATAACACCAAGGCGAAACAAACTTATTTCTGTTAATATGTAATATAAATACATAAAGCAAAATATCTAAACCCAAAAAACCTGGTTTAAACAAAAGAAACCTAGTTTAAACTCCCCAAAAAACCGGGTTTTTGGCATTTTCAGAAACAACCATGGTTCTTGCCAACCCTACTTACTTTTGTATGTAGGAGGTTTAAAAAATCTTATTATATACATTGGTTAACCCTTTGGAATTCATAATGTAAATATGTTGAGAAGTAAAACTGTTTGAAATATCTTTTCGAAATTCGTAGTTTATTTTCGAGGTTTTATATTATTATCGTCATCAACCACTAATTAAATTACTTTTTGTGTTATAGAGAAGCGAAACAAAATCTGGTTTATCAATTTAAAGCAGAATTTTCAAAAAAAAAAAAAAAAAAAAGACCAAATTTCCCAAGCAAAAAAGCGAAGCAGAAAAAACCGAGTTTTTTCCAAAAAAGCCGGTTTTTTCCGAGCCCTTGCATCTCTAATCATGAACACGTGGTTTAAGAAAAGAAAAACCCAGCTGTACACGTGTAAAAGTTCAGGAGATACGAAACGCTACAAAATTGATTACATTCTTGTGAATCAACGTTTCAGGAATAGTGTACGAGACGGGAAGACACTGCCAGGAGCGGACATTGATTCGGATCACAATCTCCTGGTGGCGGAAGTGCAAACCTATTTAAAGTCGATCAAGAAAAATGGAACTTGGAGTGACTAAGAAATATCGACGATGATGTGAAAGAATAAATTGAAGAAAAATTCTGTGCAAAAGGCGATGTGGTTGGCAATATAGAGAATAGTTGGGGAAAAGTTAAACAGATTCTACTTGACACACTCCACAATAACATTGGCAGGATGGAAGGAGCACCGAGAAAACCATGGATAACTGAAGCAATGCTTAAGAAGATGAAAGAACGCAGAAGAGCGAAAAACACGGACATCAAGGAATACAGAAGGCTGAATAATGAATTGAGAAGAGAGACAAACAAAGCCAAAGAAAAGTATATGGAACAGATATGTTAAGAAATAATGGAACTTCAACGGCGCGGCAGATATGATCTAATGTACCAGAAAGCACAAGAATTAGGAGGGAAAGCTAACAAAAGTATACGAACGTTCGGCATTGAAGATCAACAAGGTAATTTAGCCACTGACCATCAAAGAATCCTTAGAATTTGGGAGGAATACATAAAAGATTTGTATGATCAGAAGAATCACCCCAAAGATATTGCGATCGAAGAAGAGGAAAAGGTGGATGATGAAGAAAAAGAACCCAGTATATTGAAAAGTGAAGTAGTACAAGCAATCAAAGACATCCGAAGGAGAAAGACCACTGGAGAAGACCAGTAGATTTGCTCAAGAGATTAGGAGACAACGAAATGAAAGTACTGACTTCATTTATTAACAAGATCTACCTGAGTGGAAAATAGGCAAAGGATTTTCTTGATGTTAGAATGATTGCATTGCAAACAAACAAACAAACAAACAAATGCAAAGAAGTGCAGCGATCACAGAACCATTAGCCTGATTTCCTATACTGGAAAGATCATTGCACGTATACTGAATAGGCGGCTGGAAAGTAAGATAGATGAGAGGTTAGAAGAAGATCAATTTGGATTCCGGAAAGGAAAAGGAACCAGAGATGCTATTGGATTGATGAGAATTATATCAGAAAGAATTCTTGATGAAAAGAAAGAGTTGTTTTTGTGCTTCATCGACTGGCGAAAAGCTTTCGACCGAGTGAATTGGACGAAACTTCTGAAAATACTTAAGGAAATCGGAGTCAACTGGAGAGATCGATGACTCATTCAAAACCTGTACATAGGACAACGAGTGAAGCTGCGCTTGAATAAAGGGGAAACCAATAGTGTGGAGATTGGAAGAGGAGTCAGAGAAGGTTGTAGTATGTATTCCCAATTATTCAACATTAACAGTGAATGTTTAATGAAGGAAGCATTAATGGGAATTGGAGATTTCAAGATTGGAGGGCAGATCATTAACATCAGGTATGGAGATGATACGGTTATATTAGCTAAAACCGAAGGAGGACTACAGGAGGTGATTGGCAAAATAGTTGACAGTGGAAAACTGTATGGAATGGAAAGTAACATCGAGAAGTCGAAAGTCATGAGAATATCAAGTGGAAACACGCCCTTACGAATCAGAGTAGATCAAAGAGAACTTGAAGAGGTCGATAATTTTAAGTATCTGGGAAGTATTTTGACGAGAGATGCTTACTGCGCCAAAGAGATCAGGTTAAGAATTGTCATAATTAAAGAAACATTCGACAAGAAAAGATCACTCTTAACTAGTAGGTTCAATATTGAACTTAAGAAGAAGTTGGTCAAGTGCTATATGTGGAGCGTTGGACTGTATGGTTCAGAGACTTGGACATTACGGAAGTTAGAGAGGAAATATTTGGAGAGCTTCGAAATGTGGTGTTGGAGGAAGATGGAGAAGATAAAATGGACAGAGAGAGCAACAAACGAATATATTTTAAAACAGATAGGAGAGAAGAGGACACTTCTAGCCACCATCCTTCGTAGAAAGGCCAATTGGATTGACACATCTTGAGAAGAAATTTTCTTCACACCGCCATAGAAGGAAAGATGGAAGGGAAGCGAGGAATAGGAAGTAGAAGAACACAGCTGATCGATGATTTGAAAGATAGGAGAAAATATTGTGAGTTAAAAGAGGAAGCTGAAGATCGACAAAAGTGGAAGAAACATTCCAGGCCAAAATCTAAAATTGAAAAACAAATCCCTATTAGCCCCAGGACCTGCCAAAAGGCAGAATACTTAATAATAATAATAATATGAGGCAGTACAATATTGAAATATATCATAAACTTATCCATCAAGCAACTGTAAGACGTCTCACGCAGCACTATGATTGCAATTTTAACGTAAAGCATTATTATTATTATTATTATTATTATTATTATTATTATTATTATTATTATTATTATTATTATTATTATTATTATTATTATTATTACAATTAATTTTATATCTTTCGAAAGTCCTTTAAGTTAATATATTCTCTTGGAAAACAGGATAAGTATAATATAAGGTGAAGAATTTGTATATAAAAAGGGCTTTCACATAATGAAGTTTCGTTTATTAGCTGCGCAGGTCAAAGGACGGCCATTATTTGCTGTGACGCTCTAGTCAGCTGCAAGTTACCACATTTGACATGCCTTCTTTACTAGCTGCCATGATTCTACTTTGTGAGTGAATAAGTGAGTCAAGGGGAAAAGGATACCGGCAAACATTTACAAGCACACAAGATATGAAACGTACAGCTGTGTGTCGGGGAGGGCAGTAGATGAGTATGTAGGGGGAGTAGATGTGTGTGTGTGTGTGATAGAAAGGGGAGGGACAGAAGCATTACAAGAGGAGGAGAAAAACCACCTTTATTTAAAAGAGAAAGAGAATGGCTTTTATACAGGAAGCGTTAGTCTCTGGTGCATTTTGGAAAGAGATACGTAATGGGGTGGTGTTGAGTGTGTTAGAGTGAGAGAGAGAATATTGAAGTAAGAGTTTCGTTCTACCCAGGGATAAAAGTGCCACTAGTATGATTGCAAGCGCGTGGAACTTTCCCTCAAAATTCCATAGCATCCAACTACGGTAGTCAGTCATTTCATGAGTAAATACCAATTAATTCGGATACGAAGTGTTACCTATGCATGTAATGACTAATTAAACTTTTTAAAAGTTTGTACAGTCTTGATCATATAAAATTGGCCACGCCCAAAATCCGCAGTACACAGGGGTATTTGCGGACCGTCATGTGTTTTTTCCGATTATATGTTTGTTCTTAAGAAGAAATATTCTACGCTTTGTAAAGAAAAAAATAGCGACACTTGCTCGGATATGGTTTTCACAACATACCAATATGAGATTTTACATGAATTGATGATAATACTACAATACATATTTTTAATGAGTAGTTCATTCTTAATACTTGCGCCACAGTTTCAGGTTTTTTATATGCATATAATGAATTTATATACATATATTAGTAGCCATGTGTGCCCCAGTAGCACGCCGACGTGGGACCCATATTTGTGCGACATCGGCCAATGTCGGCGTCGTGGATCTAAACTGGCCCACAATAACCCACCAAGTTCCCATATGGGTCCCACATGGGAACTTGGTGGGCTTGCCGAGGTTGATTTACTGATATGGGTCCCACGTGGGAATTTGGTGGGCTTGCCGATGTTGATTTACCGATATAGGTCCCACGTGGGATATAAATAGGCTTGCCCACCAAAAAGAAAAAAGCATGGAAACATTTTCTTTTTACAATGAATAAATTTGAAACACATGAAATTAACATTTTGATGGTTCTGTGGCAATTATTTGAAAAAGTAATTTTTCGATTCGGCCTCGATCTATGTCGAATCGATGTCGATCGGAGTACGCAGATTGTTTGTCAACTGTTCACAGTTTTAAAACCATAACACCGTATGGCGCCACAAGCGGTGCGAAGCGAGGGAAAAGCAGGAATGACTGTTGTTTGTTGTGGTTTTACCATCAATTCGTATTTATTATTGAAGGTGAGTATTAAAATTATTTTTCTTCCATTAATAGAATGCATATTTTATCTTTGATTTGCATGAACGATGTCGACTATAGATTAAGAGATCCACATAAACTGTTCCAAATAAATTTTGGTTAGTTTATAGTCCGCGCTCGATGCAACAAATCTGGTACTGGTTTTGTTGTTACAGGTGCAAACATGTGTAGATATCACTATACTTAGTCGTGAATAATTTTGATTTATAGTCTTCAGGCATAGGAGGCTCAGGCCGAGACGGCCAAATATTGGAACAAGTTTATTTACTACTTAAAAATGCGTTAAAAAGTACTTTAAATTGAGAGATTATGACAAATGGAGGTACTATCGAGTTATTCACTACCGAATTGGCACATTTTCGCATAGTTTCAG
Source organism: Thermobia domestica (assembly GCF_964235325.1). Classification (NCBI taxonomy): domain Eukaryota; kingdom Metazoa; phylum Arthropoda; class Insecta; order Zygentoma; family Lepismatidae; genus Thermobia; species Thermobia domestica. The sequence continues at coordinate 221,589,906 of NC_137462.1, forward strand.
GTTAGGTTAAGATCAGCAAGATTTTACTTTGTATAAAACAGTGGTAGATGCACACGCATCACAACTGATTTGTGTTAAGTACAAGGGACACAGTGTTGATAAATATAACTTGTAACTCAATTTTAAGTAAGTTAATTTACTATTTTGCTCCTTGTACTTAATAAACTTTAGGTGAGCGCATACTTTCGCTGTTCTGCGCAACGTAAGATCTTGAACCCAGCTGTTGGTCTAGGGGAAGAGCATCCGCCTGTCACGCAGCACTTGGGTAGTTCGAACGTGGGTTGGAATCCTGCGCAGGCCTGCCTGAGGCTTTCCTCCCTCCCACAATGCGAAGTACGTTCTCTTGAAAGGCCAGGGCCACTTCCTGTCCAAATCCTAGTTTTACCTGAAGGATCGATCCCTTTTTGTCCTTCCCATGAGTAAATAAATAATCAAAATAAGGTCTTGCCGATTAGGTCATATTAGGTTAGTTTATGTCTGCCACTACGTTGGTTTGCCTGTAACCGCCATTTGAAAACTAGAATTGGCCATGAAAATACAGATTCACACGTAGGTTACTTAGCCTATGATTGTCACTCAGAAACTAGATTTGCCTAAAAACTAGCTAGGTTGGTTAGATCTCTTCTGAAATAACTTACAGGATGATGTGCCAACCATGAAACAAGTTAAGGAAACAGTACAGTGAAGTTCTGGGTAGTGACGTGTAAAACTTGGAAAAGTCATTGAATTTGATCTTGGCAAATAAGTGAGAAAACTGTTTGAATAGTGGACCATGGTAATTGAGTGTGAGTGGATTCAAGTTAACGTTTTGAACGAGTTGTTGAGCTTCCAAGGACGGGACCTACAGTTTTACGTGGGATACAAATTACCTTTATCCCCACAGGAATCTAACCCGGAATCATGGATTATAAGGTAGCAAGTGTTACCACTTATCTACGGGGAACAACCCCTGGGATCAAGCCCAGAACCTCCTGAATGCTACCCACGCTCTACCATTGAGCTACGGTGCTTCAGTGGTTACCGCAAACCTTTTATACATCATGTACAGGTAGCAAACATATTCCAGATATTGTATGAGAGAAACAGTAGGCCGTATAAATACATTGTTAAGGTCGAAACACAGTTAATATAGTGTATAAGGGTTAGATACTAGAGATGCTATATTTTTTATGCGAATAAAAAGCGGGGCAAGTCTGGTCATAACAATTTTAGACGTTCGATGTCGTTGAATTAAAATTTACTTCATTGCCTAAGAAGGGAAGATAAGGAGTAGAGTGGATATATCACATGGATAAAAACGGAGCCTAATGACAAAAATGGTCCAAAATAAGGAAAATAGGAAATGTACTCACGAATAGACAATCAGATTATCTTAAATAATAAGCATCCTCGACGTTATGATTGGAAAATGCACATAGATGAAACAGTAGAGAAGAAAAACAAACGTGACTTTTTTTTTTTTTTTTTTTTTTTTTTTTTTTACTGTTTCATCTATGTGCATTTTCCGTCCACAACGCTGCGGATGTTTAAGCGAAAGCTACGAAGATAATATGATTGTGTCTATTCCAGGGTTGGCTGGTTTGTTGTTTTTTTTCTTTTTCAAAAAAACCAACTGGTTTAAACCAAAAAACGAAAAATGTTCGTAAAAGTGTAAGTGTTTGTAAAATCTTGATAAACACACATTTGTGGGTTATTACGTTTCACTCCCGTATATTATTCGTATTATATTCAGACCTAAATTCCCCATTCATTACTCAAAAAGATTATACTACAAAAGCAACTTTTTTAAAGTAAGTTTATGTATGTTTGTTTTGTGATTTTTTATGTAGTTGTTGTTATTGTTATGTAATTGCAATCAAAGAAAAATTCTAAATATTGTTTCGTTTCAATGTTTACTATTGATAAAATACATCGAAATGCCGTACTTTGTGTGTGTGTGTGTGGGAGGGGGGTCATACAGACCTCACGAGAGGCATTTAGTGAAATGAGAAGTATCTTTGATATCTATTTATGTATAAATGAGTCTGAGCCAAAGTGGACTCAAATAATTCGTATCTTTAATCACTTTTCTTATTGATATGCAAATTAAGTCGTTGTATTTCTTTAATTTCGACCAATAAAAGTCGTTGTTAACTAACTTGAACTAAATTACTGTACTCCGTACTACTTTGAAATTGTCCATATGTAATTCTGTATAATGGTTTCACTTGTGCAACTGTTTATCTTTTTGTTCTTCTGAAATGACTCTTGACAGTTATATTAAGAAGCATGTAAAGATCAGTACAACGTATTTTTATCAGGATTCCTTCGTGAGTGCGTCGGCAGACGTATTGCATTTGTGGCCAATTAGTCCTGGTTCCGAGTTCAAATGGAGGACAATTTCTCTCGGATGTAACTCGAGAAGCGGTTTTTATTCCGCTTTAAGCTTATGTGACCCCTTCCAGTATAACCCGGTTGTTGCATAATAACATCAAGGCGAAACAAACTTATTTCTGTCCATATATGATATGAATATATGGAGCAAATTATTTAAACCAAAAAACCTGGTTTAAATAAAAAAAACTGGTTTAAACAAAAAAAAAACAGTTTTTTTTCAATAAAAACCATGGTTTTTGCCAACCCTGATCTATTCGTGAGTTCACTTCCAGGAATACCGCAAATTAGCTTTGAAAAAACCGTATAGCGGAGGACCATATGTTTAGCGGTTGTGGGTGAAGAATATAGAGCAGTGAGTTACAGTGGATTCATGATTGGTATCTCTGTTGATAAGGACAGTTTTGTTCAAGTCACTACAGGGAAAATAGGCAAAGTTACTAATATTATTGAGACAAATAGTTCGAATGATCACCCATCCATTTGGTTGATATATTTGGATGTTCCGATAGAAGGTGACTATTATTCCTTCCCATGCAGTTCGCAGTTGGTATTTGTTTATGTGTGGCAAACTGTCGAATAAGATATCCCGTGCTTCCCTTACCTCTGTGACATCAAAATGTATTGTGTGTTTGGAAGAGAAATACGCTGCAGTGTTTTCTCATTCAGGTTTTTTTTTTTTTTTTTTTTTTTAAGAGCATATCTGTGGACAGAATCAACATGAGCTCAGGAAGAAAAAAGTTTTGCGTAGCAGCTTTCACTGACGAGGACGGAGCATTAGAAGTTATACCTAGTAAATGGCTTAAAAACGAAAATGAATGCCTTTGGCCTAAGACATCATCCGTTACGCGTATTCAAAATTTTATCAGGGACTGTAAGGAGCCATCTGCTGATTGGACAGTTGTGAACATAAAAATCTATGGACAATCCAGTGAGTACTATTTGTATTTTCTTTTTATCTGTCTCGTTGTGTTTTTGAGTATTTATACCTCAATTTTGAGTCAAAATGTAATATTATTTCACTATTTTCTGCATTGAATAGCAAGATCTATCATACGGAGCAGCCGTGATTCAGTTGGTAGCGCGTTATCTTAGTATTTGGTAGGTCGCAGATTTCAGCCCGGTGGCTGGCCATCCTGACTAGACACCATGTCCGCATTCTGGAAAATCAGGAAAACAAGAAATAAACATAAATGCCAGGGAAATTGCAAGAGGTTGTTTCGGATTACGTTTGTTCCTGTTTTATTCGTTTATAACGGTTACTAACGGTGAACTCACCTGTTCGACGCTCCAGCGTTACAGGTCGAAATTTGTGAGGATATTTTCGTCAAAACAAGGAAAAGTTTAAAGGTTTAATTCCATTGTAATTTGTATACTTGTGACTACAGTTCGAGAAGCTTAGTTGGTAAATAAAACTCATAAAGTAAGCTTGTTCAAATTCATAGCTTCCTGTCACCAGTTGTTTCGTGACAAATATGCTTATAAAATGTCTTCTATTTTAATACATTGCTGGAATACAGTCTTATTGAAGAAAAAAGAAAAAATGGTGTCCTCTACATTACAAGTTGGTATGAGTTGATATATATTTGTATGACCTAAAATGAATTTTTTATGTTAGGACCTTATATACTAAATTAGCTTTTAGAATCCATGACGTTTCTTATAGGATTCCCAAAGTGCTTTTGAAATAACGTTAAATAAAGTAAATAGTATATGGAAGAAAATAAAGAAGTCAGGGAAAAGTAGCAACTCCAGTCAGAGAAATAAGAAGGATTTTTTCTTTGTGTGTGTGTGTGTGTGTGTGTGTTTGTGTTTGTGTTAACTATGCTAGAGTTTTTTCCGGGATTTTATACTCAGTCAAATCAGGCAAATGCTGAATATAGTACCTTAAAGACAAGGCCTGGATAACTCTCTCCAAATCCAGCCTTGCACTATCTTATCGTGAGCAGGAAATGTCAAAGGTACGTTAAATAAAGTTAAAAAATAAATAAATAAAATAAAAATGCTAGTATTCTTAGGCCTTCTATTCTTAGTTCTGTTACAGGCTTTCTTACTCTCGAATTTCAGTCGTGAATAACTTTACATAAACAAGAGTATTTAGTTCGTAAACAGATTTGTTTTATTTGGGATATTCTAATATTAATGTTTTACAGTTAGCAAAGAAATCACAACTGAGGGTAGATCCATAACCATGTTGCTTTCTTATCGTGTATGGTTTTCATGCCAAGAATAATTTCGCAGCTACTTTCCCTTATCAGTAACTGTAGAATATATGTATTTTTTAACATTTCAGATTCATTTCAAAAAGCTGCAGCAAAGGCTGACAAAGCTTTACTGACTTCAAACGTTAGTAGTGATTCTTCTGACGAAGAAATTTATTCAAGAAGATGTCGCAGAAAGCCACAAAGATATTTGTCTGAAGAGGACAGTGATGACTCATATCCAGGAACTAAGAAAAGACCATATGAAACTTTTAACGAATGTAGTGTTCCAAGTCCCCCAGCACCTATTCGGAAAGGTAATTATATTTTATATTCATGCTAAATATATTTTATATTCATAATTTCGTTCAAGAACACTGCTTGTCTCCTCATATATATATCTCTCTTGATAGTAATTTCAACGCAAATTAAAAGTTTAGCTCGTAGCTGATTTGTTTCATAGGACTATGTATTGAATCGCGTTTTAAATATATATTTTTTTAAATGTGTGAAAGTTAAAATTATCAAGATTTCGTGGGCGATTCTTTATTGCCAGAGAGTTGACCTTCTTTCGCAGTGTTTGTTTCAGAAAAAAATGTTCCGGGGGTTACTCTTAGTATTCGGAGGGACTGAAACCATATATTTCCCTCTGCTGGTTCTATTCCAGTACGTTTTAACCATTACGTCCGGGGGGAGGGGGGGGGGCAAAAAAAACAGGCCTGAAAGAAACACTGTTCTTTCGTATTACTATGCCAGTGCAGACGTTACTTAAATGTGAAACTATATACTATTTTGGAGAAAGTTTATTGCTACTTCGTCTGAAAAACATTCAAAAGTAAGGCTGGCTGAAATAGTAGACAGATAGAAGTAACCTACAATGTTTTATGAACCTCTTGAAAACAATTTATTCGTTAGATGTGCAGAGTAGTTGTTGTAATGTGTACAACAAGCTTGGAGTGAGAAGCCCTAACAACTAAAAATAAGATGTCTAGTTTGTTTATTTTTATAAACAAGTTTTTCAATTTGGCGTCCAAAATTGGCTACTTGCTATATTCAAGCAAGTCTTACGTAACAAATCATTCAGACTCAGATCTAGTCTCAAGTAATTTATTTCTATGAAAAGGCTTGCTAGTTGTTTTTGTTCTTTTTTTTTTTTAACGAGGTTGTTAATACTTTCCCCTTTTATCGGATAAATGCTATCTTCTCATGATGGTTAACTACAGAAAAACCGGGCTCGTAATGCAAACTGTGTCGTTAAATTGGTTCTATTATGAGTATACATCAATAAATAAATAAATAAATGAAAAATAACGTACACATTAAATATTCATTTAATTATGATAGGGAGTCTATTTAGGACAAGATCAAACAAGCAGATAAACAGCGTTAGTATCTTTTAACGTTGTGAGTTAATGTAGTCAATGTACGATTTCTGCGATTTCCGGAGAGGGGGATAAATTCGTCAATAGCTCAAAAAAGTGGGTTTTATTTCCACCATATCCAAGGTTGAGAGGTATTTCGAGAAACAGAGAGGAGGAAGTTCCAGCCATCCCCCTACAGATAGAATACTGGATGTAATCATTGTAACATTTTAAACATGCTTTTAAAACCATAAGTTGTCACCTGCTTATTGTATACCTAACAGTCTAGTAAAAACTGGATGTTTGTATAATTTCATTACTTGCTTTCAGAGTCGCTTGGAGTATCTATAGGAGGAACTGCGGAGGTAAACGTATCATCTATGGTGCACAATTCAAACGGAGGTTGCTCGTCTGCATCACATCGTAAAAGTCCAAACGGACCTTCACCATCCCACTCCCAAATCCAAACTCCATGCAGAATGTCAGCGTCGTCAGTTGCCACTACTTCATGTGCAGATACAGACAGTACCTTCACATCAGCTCGTTTAGGAATTGGCAGTAGTAAGTATCCAAAGATTAAACTGTATTGCTAAGCTTAGTTACGTGTGTCGTCATTATTAAATAACCAAACAAAATGAAGACTATATTGCTTCTTTAGAGACATTTTGAACCCTGCTAGCTCGAGAGTGTGGTAGCACGTAGTCAATGCATCGATATTCTCCGACCACTTAGTGTGGCCGCCTTGACCTAGTAGTCTCCGAGATTATCACCAATTTTTGTTAATGAAAAACGAAATTATGGTAAAACTTATGCTTGGAAATTGAAATTGTTATGTTCCAAGCCGTGCGAAGGAAGGGGGGGGGGGTCCGGACCCTTCTCTTCCTCAAAAATAGATTTTTGTGTAACTAATATAAATTTCGTACTAATTACATTTTAAAACATATATATCATAATAAGATTTACTTTTTACAGTGAAACCTTTAGTGTTTAAGATCTCCTCCGAAAGTATTTCTAGATCCGGCGTTCCTTTCGTAATGGAAGTACTTCTTGGCTTTAAAATTCAGAACATATTAAAACGAAATATATTATAAAAACACTTCGCTTTAGCCCTGATTCGTTTATGTACCTCTAATTTACTACATTATTATAATAAATATATCAACTAACCATGACAACATGTCCTGTCAATAACAGCGTTCTTTCTTTTAATTACATCTAAGCTATATGCTTAATTATTGCGCCTCTGATCAGTGTTGGTAAAATGGGTACAGATTAACTATAATAGGGATATATCGCTGTAAATGTCGCCCAGAACGGGAATTCCGTAACAGTATTACGGTGAAGGAAAGAACCCTGGATATTTTCAAAACACTCACTTTTTGAATAGCCCTCGTACTAATTATTATTACATCAATCCTCGTATTAATTATTATTATTACATCAATATAAATATTTTTCTTTTCTCTTCTTTCTCCATATATATATATATCAATTCATTTATAATAACATTTTTCTTTTATTACTAATTACATATCATAAAACGTCGATTCATTACAAATATCATTTATGGATCTATTCAAAATTATAACTAATTGATGACTTACGCAGAGTTACTAGTTAATTGTTCCTCTTTTACATTGAGCGATAACATCCATATACAAACAACATTATTTATAATTAAGATCGTCATCTTATCAAAACAACAACAAGATCAGAAGGCAATAATTACGTTTAAAAGCTTCAATTTAAAATCAATGTCATGGATTTCAAGTTAACATAATCAAATCTCTTTTGAACATGTAAAGTAAAATAAAGGTAAACACAACATTCAAAGTTAATACAAAGATAAGATAAATTAATCACATCATAACATGTTGCTCAAATATAAAGTCCAAATGAAGTATTCATAACACAACTCATAACATCTGAGAGAATAAATTAAGAATTGTTATCCAAGTTTAATTTAGTTAACAGCGGGTTTTAGTTTAAATTATGATTAATAAACGAGTCAATTAAAGTACATTGAACACCACAATCTTGGTTATTTTCTCTTGATCCATTTCCTGTTTCATTTATTACTTCGGTCCTATTCCGACAGTTCCTGCCATCTCGAGATCTCCAATTGGATCTGTTTTGAGTCACACTGGTATGCATCACATTGTTACTGCAATTGCGTCTTCCACGAAAGTTTCTCCCGTTCATCCAACTGTTCCTCGGATTATTATAATTCGTTCCATTTCTACCGCTAGAATTGAATCTTCCATTAGCTCCAGTTCCAGTACGTATAATAGATCTTTCACTAATTCCAATGCCAGTATTGTCACGTGACCTCTCATCGCTGCGAAGATTTTCGGTATTTTCATTAGTTATATTCAGGTTTCTGACAGGAATTGGATTGGATGGATTACGATTACTTCCGCTAGGGTTCGGGAATTGATTCTCGAAGTTCTGGACTAAAATTATCAGATGATTGAAGTTTACGCATTGAGCAGACAACAGAATCTGTTGTAATTTATACGGCAATAAAATGCGTACGGAAGCGATTATTCTGGATTCTGGCTGAAACGGATTGACGAGTTTAAGTTCATTATATGCATTGATTGTAAAATCCGTAAGAGATTTATCGACCCGAGGTGAATAGTGTCGAGTTCGCACCATCGCATCACGGTTAGCTAACAAGAAATCATTTTCGTAATTAGCCAACAAGGCCCGTTTAAATTCTTCGTAGGATTTTATATGGTCGCGAATAGCCTTAAACCACAAGGAACAAGGAGGAAGTAACAGATGTGGTAACAACTTCATAAATTTAGATTGATCTACACCCATAATTTCACACTCTGCTTCAAATTTTTCTAAAAATGAGCTTGCGGTTTCGTCACACTTACCGCTGAATTTAGTCATGGCCTTAATTTCACTGACCTTAACGTTTATTTTGCTATAGTTATGTTTTTGTTGGCGTTGATAATGGTCTGGAACCCTTTCGCACTTATTTAACTCCTTTCTCCTTTTGCGATCTGGACTTTGGAATCGCCTTCTGTGGTTTTCCACAACTAAACCATCATCAGTAGAACTCTTAGAAGAAGATATCCCGTCAGTTTCTATTAATGGAGTTCTCGGGCAGTGATGCAATGCTTCCTGTTGAAGATGCAATGTTTCCTGTTGATGATGCAATGTTTCCTGTTGATTGGGAGTACCCAAAGCCTCCTTATACATAGGATTATTGTAGTCACATTCCCTCTCTTGTAACGATCTGATTTCCTCTTGTATGTTGGATATCAGTATGCTATGTGAATTGACCTGGGCAGTAATATTCGCTATCTGACTTTTTTGTTGGGCTGTCGTCGATTCCATGTTTTCAACGACTTTCTTTATCGACTCGGTTTCTAAAGTTAGGTGATCCTGTCTATCTTGCCATTTGTTACTAAATTGTTGAAACCTGGTATCAACTTCTCGTGTCATATCATTTGTAATTTTGATGGTAACTTCATCAGCTAATACTTGCAAATTTTCTTTCAAATTGTGTTGCAAGCGGTCAAAATTCTCTTGCACACCTTGTACTTTATCTGCAAGAGATTTATGCTGCACTAGTATCTGTTCTAGCTTTTCATCGTTCAGTTTTTGTTGTTGATCAAATTTCTGTTTTAGCCTTTTATCTAGCTTTTCATCGTACAATTTTTGTTGTTGATCAAATTTCTGTTCTAGCTTTTCATCTAGTAGTTGACTAAACATATCAATAAGATTAGAATAGGAATGTTCAGACACAGTTACGGCATTTCCAGATATGGTTTCATTTGAAATACTGGGTACTTCTTCAATCTCGGAATCCTGCATATTGCTAATTCTTTGGATTCTCTTCCCACTTCTCAAAGTAGTGAAACTCATAAAATACGTATACACATAAACTCAGTTCTTACTATTCTTCGGAACTAAATAGTATAGTATAGTCCCGTGTCTTCGGCACCAGATAAAACGAAATATATTATAAAAACACTTCGCTTTAGCCCTGATTCGTTTATGTACCTCTAATTTACTACATTATTATAATAAATATATCAACTAACCATGACAACATGTCCTGTCAATAACAGCGTTCTTTCTTTTAATTACATCTAAGCTATATGCTTAATTATTGCGCCTCTGATCAGTGTTGGTAAAATGGGTACAGATTAACTATAATAGGGATATATCGCTGTAATATAATCTGTAATTCTAGTTTTATCACATTTTGTTTTGCAGCGCATCCTGTTGGAATGGTTGCTTTGGAACTATTCTGTTCCATATTAGAGGAGGCTTGTGGGCAAGCGTATGTTAGGAGCGATTAAACTCCCAACCTTTTGAATGCTAAACCGACGGGCTGACGATATAAAGTTTGTACTATGAAACAGAAAAATTTATATTTTTGTACAAAACAGCGTCTTGTTAGTCATTTGTTTTTTCTTACTGCCTGTGCGCAGGTAGCAGACAAAATTGTCAAGTCGACACCGATACACCCCAGTGTTGCCAGAGTTACTGATTTTGCAGGAGATCTCCTGCTTTTTCTACGTTCTACTGATCTACTGCGAAAGAAAATTAAAAGTGAACAATCTCCTGCTTTTTCCTTATTTCGAGAAGTTAAAGAAATATATTATTATTAATATAGAATTTTCATTTTTTTCCTTATATGAAAGGAGGAAATTTTTCTGTATGCATCCACAAAGCTCTGTACAGCATATAGTTATTGGGCTTTGCTCATCTTCTATATGCATGACTAGCAGCGTTCACCCCGCTTCGCTGCGGTCACCCCGGAACGCAATAAACTTTGTTACTTAAATAATTTTTACTTTTTCGCTTTCAAGTGATATGATAAAAACCATAGAAGATTGCAGTAAATCTTAACATTATATCGCCTGTCATTTATGTTAACCCGTCCCGCTTCGCTGCGGTCATCCCGGTGCTGGCATATTGTAAAAGTGTCTGTAAAAATAAGCAAATCAATTAAAAAATTTTAAACAGAAGATTCAAGCTATTTTCCGCTGTATATCGCCTGTCATTTATGTTAACCCGCCGAGTGACACGGTCATGCGGGTTGCATGTAAATACGTTTATTTTTACCTATGATGAACTAACAAAGGATTTGTGGACACCTGAATGGTCAATTATCTCAAGACACTGGTAATTAAAAATTAAAGTGATATGATAAAAACCATCTAGGGTCCAAATCCTAATAACCCCCCAAAAATGAAAGAAATTGGTTCAGCCGTATTAGCGTGATGAGCGGACAAAGAATTGTACGTTCTCTTTTATATATATAGATGGTAGGCGTTCTTTAATTCTTACTGTAAGATTTACGAGTACGTGCTGTTTAGATTGGTACTTGGGTTGGAAGTGTTTGAACGTCGTTACTCCAATTCCAAAAAATATCTATAGCGTCCCCCCATTTCCTAAAAAAATTATAATAGGCAAAGATAGGCACAAGGGATGGTGCGTCACCCTACCTTTTCAGAACCACTTTTACCCCTGGTTGGAAAAGTAGCTTAGATCACCTCTCCACGATCGTCAGCGAAACACCGTCTTATGTTACGTTTACGTGTGACTGTATCATATAGCTATACTATAGTTAGGTGTATGATAAGACATTTTCCCACCCCACTTTGTTCTTACACTACGTCTTACTTCACACACGTTTGTATCAAACATTATTAATATATCTAAAGGGGGCATGAGGGTCTTTCTATCTCCAAAAGATTACCTTATCATTGGAAAACATTTTGAAGTAATTACAATTCATATTTATGTTTTGCATGTATTGTTTTATTTTGAAATGGAAGTAATAATGAATTCTGGACTGCTTGTTTTGACCACTGTCCCCTTAATAATGACAAAATTTTTCTCTCCCTGGATTTGAACTCAAATGCCGCCGCTTTATTTGTCTACTGCTTTCTCCTGTTTTTTATCTTCGAGTCTTCTGCTTTATCAACTGATCGGTCTGGCAACACTGATACGCCCTCTCGTGGCGCTCCTGGTTTCTTCGCTTGCTTACCAACACACACTCAAGTTTTTATTGTTGCTCTGGCTGAGATTCGAAGGAACCCAAATTAGGCAAATTCCGTTCAGGTGTCTTAATTGTCACACCACAGAGACGCGATCAACGTTCTTTGAATGTTAAGCATTCCTCGCACCCCATTTGAAACCGTTACTCTGCTAGTATCGATATTTAGACATTGTTCCATATACGGAGGCTCTGCAGAGAAACATTGGAGCATATCATTCTTATACTACATTAAGTTGAAAGTTGAAATATCAAATGTAACTGCATTCTCTCGCAACAGGAGTTTTTGCAGTAACCTTTTTCAGCAGAACTTCCGTATACGGTAGAATGCCTAGATATTGACACGAGCAGGCTATTTTATTCCATTAAGACACTTGAAATGCTCTACAGACATATAAAATTGACCCAAATGTGGTGTAATGATTAGGAAAGCCCTCAAATAGCAATTAGTAGTTTTCTTGCAATAGACTTAAAAAAAATAAAATAAAAATAAAACTGTTTATGCATTGATTATGAAGCTTTTATCAATATGTGATTTAAAATTCATCCCGTATGTTGCTGTGGGTATCGACTTCAGGGTCAATATGAGCTATGTGCCGGTCAGAACCTAGATGACTTTTGTTAATGGTAGTTGCGGCACACACTATCTTAATGTAGAATAAAAAATATTTCAAACAATGTGTACCATTGCCTCCTTGGTCTTGTATTAATTTACTTTTTTTTCTTTCTTTTGATATTTCAGCCGTTGAAAAAATATTCCAGTTACTGCAGAGAATCCAGCTAGATATGAAACATCTCAAATGTAAAGTTGATAAAATGGAAGCCAAAATACATGAGCTGCACCAAGTTCCCTGTAGTGGTAAAGAAGCTTTGCAATCTATAGAAAATGCAAACCTGCTAGCTGACAAGCTCCCTTTACGCAGTTTGTCTATGGTTCACAATTTAGAAGAAGATTTAAAAGACAGAGAGATGGCTTCAAAATTGGTGAGTGGTATTCTTAAGTTCGTATTGACACGAAGTATTTGTAAATATCCTTCAGGTATTGTTTGAAAAAGAAAACTTTTATTCTTTAAAAATAGATCTCGTGGCCAGATGCTTTTTCGGATGTACAGGTTGTTAAAATTATGCGTACCAAACAATGTAGGGGTGGGTACCTGACATGGAAACAAGAAAATGCTTTGTGACATGTGCATACCGATCAATAGGTTGGGAGATGCAGGCCGTCGAAAGCGTGGGAAAATAAATTTCAGAAGCCTAAAATTCAAACACTGTCCAATCAACGTAGAGAGTGCAGCTTCATATCTCATAAAGGAAGTCGTTGGTGTTCTATTGCAAAAATGCATGTTTCAAAATTCAGCAATGCATACAAAATTAATTTTACAAGGTGATGGTAAGCCGACAATGACTTACACTTCGGCTTTTCGGTGCCTTTGAAGAGTCCTTTCGCACGCAATGCACATTCTTTTAACATGCATTTTTATATAGAACAGGTATGACTTCTTTTATGAGATATGTCATGAGCCTATAACATTGCTGCGTACATGTACGGTACATCAGCGAAACTGGATTGGAGATGACGTATTTTTTTTATTTTTATGTATTTTATTTATTTTTTAATCCAAAGCTGATTGTGACGTATTCTTAATAATACACTTTCAAATCAAATAAAATCGAATCAACTATTTCTCTAGCGGTAGCAGTTTGGACTGTGAATTCTTAGGACTTATAATTTAGGTGTCCATATTGGATCTTAAATACTACTACTACTACCAATAATAATGCAATCCAATACTAGTTCGAAAATCTTGCTTTCACTGTATAGCACCTTCGTGTTTCAACAACAAAATCATAAGGTAGGATGGTATACGGTTTCCTCGTGTCGTAGACATGTCTACAGTTATGCCTTGTTTGGCAATACCGGTACCATCTTCTACAACCTTTCCAACCATCCGCGGGTTCTCATAAAAATTAAGTGTTGAAGGGCAACTTCCACAGGTGCATGGATTCTCCAAGCCTTCGCTTTGCAAATAATTGAGAAGTCCCTTCACTTTTCGGGAATTCGGGAAGTCCTGGATACTTTCTTTGAAGTTCTCTAGCACCCATCTCCAACTTGGTAAGTGGAATCAGTGACTATGATGATGTCACGGTTTTGCAGGAAGCGAACTTGTAAGACAAACGGGCAATACGATCTCAGCAATTCTCGACTTCATCTGCAATCATTTAAAGTAGTCTTAGTGTATTTTAGTGACCTGTGCAGAAAATATAGAAGATTGTTCAGAATGGAGAACTGCATGAACGAATGTTACATAATTTTTAATGCTTGATGACAAAATAAAATTTTATTTCATATTGCTGTTGTATTTCATATGGTAATGTACTAACTATGTTTTTGTTTTTTTTTTTTTTTATTTTATTTTTTTTTTTAGTGTCATTATCTTTCCAATGGGCGTGGAGAGGACTACAAAAAACTGACATTGTCCATTCTGAAGACAGTATTTTCGAGGGACGTCGCAATGAAATTTAGCATTGACGGATTACGTGGGAAGGAAAAATTTTGTGGATTACAACTGTTCCATGTAGTTATAGGTACGTCATGTACAAATTGTATTTCATTGGGCAAAAGTCATCCAGGTCTAGTTTTAAAAGTAGTATCCCAGGATTTCTTTGTGTAAGAGTAAAATCGCTGGAAAAGTCTCATTAGGAATGTGTATTTAATGAAAAGTCCTAGTCTACGTGGGCCCAGGCGTTTTTATTTATTTATTTATTTATTTTTTTTTTTATTGAGAAAGTACGGTATAAGTGCCTGAATACACCATTCGATTTTTATCGCTCGATAATAGACATACGACATGGTTATACAATGATTTAAATCAGCCTGTTCCTGTGCATTTGATTACGATTAGGGATCGAACGAGACTGACAGAAGAATTACTAAGTTTGATTTAGTTCAGTGAAACTTTTGTATAGCGGACACAAATAGGGAATATAACTGTCCTATTATTGGGAAATGTCCGCTATTAAAAAAAAATTACAGTATAAACTTAACGTACTACTCGTATAAGCAACATAACGTAGGCAAAATGTCTTTCTGTTTAATAATGAGCTAATACAGTTTTTTTTTTTTTTTTCTATAGTATTATGTTCGGAAAGAATACTCTTTCTCTCTTCGAAATTAACAACTTGCAGCAAGGCAAATAGACAAAGATTAAATAAACTTTTGCTGAAAATGGATACTAAACTAAATGCATGTTGAAAACAAATAAATGGAGACATTTGCGTTCGATTATCACATCCAACAATGCGCGGTACATTAACGATCCTGCCTATTATTGCTTGAAATTCAAGAAAATAACAAAGCTTTATTTCAGGCTGTCCGTTAGTTGGAAGTTCTACATAGACGCTGGGGAATAGTTTTCAGTATCCGCGTCCGTTATTGAGAATGTCAGCTATTCAGAAGTAATTTTCACATTGCACCCAATGTATTTCTGCCAGGAAATTGAAAACTGTCCGTTATTTTGAGATGTCCGTTAGAAATTTTACTGTAAATATAATTTCTATGCGTCGTATAAAAGTCTAATGAAGTCGAAACAACACATTTATCCTTCGATTTTTGTCGTGCGACGAATATGGAATGGTTTAAACAGGTAGTAAAGTGACCTCACTTCAAGATATGTGCACTAGATTCACGCCACGATGTAGTTCGGGGCCCCTAATAATTTTAGGTCCTAGCATTCTGCCGTTCACGGATGAGACTGAGGAAAAGCCCTATTCGCGATGGTGTCGCTGATTCGCCTGTGCAGGATCTGAGTTCCTAAAGAATTTTGTTATATATATATATATATATATACTAGAGTCTAATTTCATCTTTCGGATGTATGGCGTTTTTTAGTATATATTTTTAGGAATTTTGGAGGGGGATTACTACCAGTGAAATCCTTTGTTTAGGTGCCATTCTCGCATTATCCTAGTAAAAGTAAAGCTTGCGGTAATATCTCCCATACCCCGTCCTCGTAACTCTGGTATCATTGTTTTCCTTGTTTATGCCTCTGAAAGAAGTTGTAATTTTCTGTCAATCGCACCGTGCAAGTGAATTTTCAATTTTTGACTTGAAACGAGTGGATATTCTGAGCCATCCACATATCGTTTTCCACTCCCTACTTCCTCTGTTTGACACCGAACGACAATGTCCTGTTAGATTAGCCTTTCGAGCACGTAATAATGCGCTCATGCGTACAATGGATGTTTTTTGTGCAATGTATAAAAGGTTTCTTTCTATTTTAGGAGAAAGTTATATTTTCGTTCGAATTTTATTTATGTAACTTCAAAATTAATCTGTTATTTCTCAATGATGACATTTGCTATTTAAATGTGTAGTCCCTTCTGGTGATACAGTATTATTGCATTGAGTTTTTACCATTTTTTCTTCTTCAGGAGCAGTACAACTCCGATTTCCTGATATACAAACTAGCGACATTGTCCGACGGATTGGGAAAGTCTTAAGTGGTTCACGAGATTGGGATGGCTATAGATGTAATCGGAGAAGAGAACAGGCTCAAGACTTAGGGGAAGATGCACAGTCGTTCCGCGGGGAACCCGCAAGAGTCCAAGGACCACTTGAATTCACCTTGCAGAGTCGCCCCGGAGAGAAAGCCGTGGGGTGATCGGTCCCGCGGCTAGTTGTGGTCAACCCTCAGCAGCGTGTCCGATATAAACAAACTTATATGAACGAAATGTCTTATTGTAAATAAAATAGTAGACAATAATATGTTAAAGTACAAGAGAATTATAAACTTCATGAAAGTAACCGTTATTAATAGTTTTTTTTTTTTAATTTATCACAGTAACTTTCAGTTCGCTAATTTGCAGAAATATTTCCTAGTGATACATTTTTATAAGTTTTATGTTGTATTTTACTGCAAAGAACCTATCCAAATTAAAACTTTATAGTGGCATGCATATTTTACTGAATATAATGAGCTTTCCGAACTTCCGTGCTGTCTGTGTAAGTGTAAGGGATGAGTCCACACTACAGACCAGTGTGCGAATTAACGGATATTTTACAGTGGGATTAAAAAAAAAAAAAACTTTTGAGAAGTTAAAATTTATGGGAAACTAATAATTTACAGAAGAAAAGAACTTCCTAAATTTTCTCTAAATTATTTCAGGTTAAGTAGAAAGATAAATATTATCTGCATAGTTTCTTTAATTATATATTAGTTTCCCTAGTCGGGATGTGTAGCGGAAAAATTCAATGTTTGAAATAAATTTATTTACAGTGGCTTTTGTTGACGTAGAGTGTATATGATTTTTACGTGTTTAATTTTATTATACATATGATATATTGACATAAGGGTCAGGAAAATAGCCACTTATCAGTGAACCCTTTTTTGAATAAACTAAATAGTTTCCACACGTCGCGGAACAAGAGCTGGTTCCTTCTTCGGTGGAAGGAAACAATGATGTATATGAAGAGTACGCGTTAAGAACAGTGAAGGTCACATTTTGAATATGCTCAAAAAATATTTTCTCCACACCAAAAGATGCAAAATAGTTGGTGAAAACAGGGCGTAGTCCACTCGCGAATGTACACGTGAGCGAATTACGACGTGTTTTCACCATCTTAATTATACATTTTGGTGCTGAGAAAGAATTTTCTGAGCATTTTAAAACGTGCCCTTCATAGTCCTTCCTGCGAACTCTTCATATGGAATGAAACAAAATGGTGAAGACAGTGTCAACGTTTGGTAACTATTAAGTTGATGCAAGAGAAGATTCACTCATTTTTTATGTTGTTTCTATATTAATGATAATAAGTTACGTGTTTAAAAGTATTTATTTCCATTCGTTATGTTGGAAACAGCAAAACAATTGTACAATATATACCTCTATGCAATGAGTGAAGTTCACGATAAAAAAAAAAAGTTAGGGAATATGTTTTGTATAAATTTTATTTTAATTATTTTTTTAAAAAATAAAAATGTGAATACTTCAATCTGAAAATGTTTTTATTATATACTGTTTTGTTTAGTCTAAATACTGCATCTCTGAAACACGCTAAATGTCCGACCGCCCTCTTGGATCCGCCATAGATAGAAGTGCGGCAAAACTACTTGCACCAGTGACATTTTGAAAAAATGTCAGATGTATCCGATGTCATTTTCTATTATTTTCATTAGAAAAACATAACTTGAATCCAAAATGGTGGACAAGCATGTAGCGTGCGCCAGAGATGCAGTACATGGCCCTATTCAAATCTGATATGGTGACATATCCATCTGGTGTTAAATCTGTAAAAATTATATGGTCACATCTGGTTTACCGATGTGGGTGGGATCTCCCACCCAGATCTTCCCCATACCCACATTGTCATTTTAGCTTCCATGGTTAACCGATGTAGCTCTATATGGGTCCAACCCAGATCTACAACATGCAATACAAAAGAACATATCCGCACTCAGGTTTGAATAAAACTTTTCATATTTAATCATTTAGTGTGAAAAGAAATAGGCTGAGCTCGTACGTTTCGCAATTGTGTATAGAAGCTGGACGATCAGAAATGTCGCCTATTCTATGTTCCTTGTGAAAAGTACTGGGCGATTCAAATACATTTGAATAGCTCCGTTCTTTTTACAATGAACATATAGAGCTACATCGGTTAACCATGGGAGCTAGAACGACGATGTGGGTATGGAGGAGATCTGGGTGGTTCAACATAGATTCCACATCGGTCAACCAGGGAGCTAGAACGACGATGTGGGTATAGGGAAGGTCTAGATGGGCCGACATGGATCCCACATAGATCCACATCGATCAACTATGGGAGCTAGAACGAAGATATGGGTTCAGTGAAGATCTGGGTGGTTCAACATAGATCCCACATAGGTCAACTAGGGAGCTCGAACGACGATGTGGGTATGGGGCAGATCTAGATGGGCCGACATTGATCCCACATAGGCCGGTATTGTTCAACCAGGGACCAAGATCGATTATGTTGATATAAGGCAGATCTAGATGGGGCTACATGGATTAATGTGGGGCCAACATTGATCTGGAAGAATCCACATGGGACCCACATAGATCAACATCGACGCCGATGTCGATCGACATAGATTTGCCGATATTGGCCAATGTCGAAAAAATGTTTGCCATTCTGCATCGATCGTCATCGACAGCGACATCGATCCCACCAAAAATTCCCATGTTGATCGACATCGGCCCATCAACTGTGCTACTGGGGTGTTTTCAGCAGAAACGGCTGTGGGAAGAATTATACGTAAAAGTATGAAAGATCAACAATAATAGCACAAAACAAAAAATGTAATTTCTTAAGAGTAAGATATACTGTGTACGAACATTGAGAGATACAATACATCAAACTAGATTTCGTATGTGGACCATGGGCTTTAGGAAGTGCAGGGAATCGTCGAGGCCTTTTGGTGACAAAGCTATTACAAATTGCAACCTTGATTTCATGGAATCACTCCCGGATTAGCTATTCCGTGAGTTCCATTCTATCCTAGATAGTTGTCTATTGAGTCTTCTGCTCATATTGACCCAAACTTTACAATTGGATTCATGTCAGATGAGTTTGGAGGCCACGTGAGTCTTTGAATAGTCATATTCTTGCACTACGTATTAACGATTTTCGCTCGGTGACATGAAGCATTAACGTCCTGGAAAACGAAGTAGTCCATATCTTCTTCAGAAAAGTTATCTTTAGCTGTTGTAAGAATTTTACGTACCAGAATTTGAAGACGTTTTTGTGCATCAAATGATTCTTCACATATATCCATTGTTCTGACTTTTTGGCGGTGAAGCAAGTCCATACCATCACTCAGTAACTGAATATTTGCATCTCTTAAACAAAATCCTATCAAGTTCATCGCTCATTCTATCCACAACTTTACACCACTATCGTTTCCCACTATTCTAAGCTTTTTTTAACGAAGAAAACAACATGCTTCCAGTTGTCATAAGTCCAAGTAGCATATTGTCTTACAAACCTACGTGTTGATTTTTTTTTTTCAGTTTCGACTTTCCAGGCGTTTTTTTTTTTTTTTCGTAATATCCTCTTCATACAGTTAAGACAATACAGTCGTACGAGTAACTGCAGTTCCAAGATCATCTCAAATTATAGAAACGATTTGTGGGGAAGTCATTCGTTAATTCTGCAGTGCTATTGATTTTATTTGGCGATCTGCTCTGGGTAATGCATTCCTTTTTCTATCACACTGTTGACGAAGGGATGATTTCTTATATCTTTGCTTGTGAATCACTCTTTCTGCCGTCGAATGGTGGATTTTGAGTATTCCAGCCGTCTCCCTTAGAGGTGTAACTTAGCTGTGCAAAGCAAGAATTAATTATGTCTTGCTCACGTGGCGACAAGTCACATTTCTTACCCATCATACTTGTTTACAGTCCACATGTAGCAACAATTTCATACAAAACAACGCTGCACAACAACAATATTGCCAATTGACACTTCAAACAATGACAAAGCAGAGAACAATCACAAAATGCTAATTATCTGGGCCTACACATCACAAAATGCAATGCAGAATTCTCACTCCAATAACTTACGAGACGCTCTGAGGTGCCATCTGGAGAGAATATTACTGATACATAAATAATTAGTAAGCACCCTTGTACACAACAGGTGTCACAAATAATGCAAATGAACTATCACACTCATGATTTCCTTCTATTCCTCTTCTAGCCGGCTGCAACTATGGTTTTCTGTGTAAATTACCTTGAGAATTGACGTGTCGCTATTTTTTCTTTACAGAGTGTATGTGACAACTTCTAAGTTACATTTATATGAGGAAGTAATTAAGTGCACCTGTTTGAAGCGAATTTTTAGTTCTGTATTAATTTAACTTCCAACATTTTATATTGAACTACCAAATTTCTTTACATCATCAGATTTTAAACAATATATGTACACATATAGCAATAATAATGAGATAAGTTTCTGCTATAGATTTTTTCAAGTCGTTATTCAAGAAAGAAATTAGCTATGAGTTCTACGAATGGGGTAAAATATAAACTAAAAATATATGTAAATTCTAATATATTTATAGGTTTAACCCTTTTGCACGGATTTCATGATTGTGACATATGCATTTTTGCATAGAGCAGATTTGGTTTCTTTGAGAGGACCAAGGCCGCTTTAGCTCTATCACTCACGCTCGTGGTGCTATAACGGTCTAAAGTTGCTTTTCCTCGTTTTCAGCGTTCTATAACTCAGAAACTAAGCATTTTTTTTTAAATCCCAGGTTCATATGAACGTGTTTTTCCTTATTTTGATGTGAGAAATCACGTCCCGAAGCTTTTCGGCGAAGTTCTCGACCATCATACATATATATTGATGTTATGAGTTTCAAATTTATCACTACCTAAGGAGTTTTGGTAACTTTCTGTTGATATAATTTATTCGAGATTCAATTTTCTCTGGGAATTTTCACTAATATAACCGTAAATTCTAAACCGAAACAATGAAAGAACAAACTTACAAGCTACATTTGCGAAGTGTCCCCTCGGGATTCATGTAAAATATATTCAAATGCGAAGTTCTTCAAGAACCAATGTGTGTTGTACTAATTTTAGCGGGCCATACCAGTAATTTTCATATTTATGGGCCTTCTTGTATACCGGAATTCAATTATGCACTACTATAATGCTCGGACACGAAATTGCTCTTAGTTTCTTCAGATGTAACTGGACATGAATGTGGCCATATACAAAACAAATTGGATCAAGTACTGCTTCTCTGACACATGTTGCTCACCCCGGCCGCCATCTTGGATCCACCATATTGGATTCAACTTTAGGTTTCTCAAATGGGAATAGCTGCAAGTGATACATAAAATTCATGTCCAATTTTCATTGGTGTGGTGAGTTTTACCGTACCTTGTACCATTTGCAAGATATTGCATGCTAAGTGTCAGGCACTTCAAGAATATTGAACCAAATAGAAAGTTGTGCAAGGCCCCGTGTGTATATGTAATCTTTAACGTGATTTATCGTTGACAAAATATTCTGTGAACAGACAGACGTCAATCTTCACCCAAATTTGAGCTTATCTGGATTTACATTAGGCATTTTGACTGTAATACAATACTTCCTCGTAATAGTATAATATAGAAGTAATAACAATCACTCACAGAAGTGTAATAAGCTTATGGCAGCAATATTGTAAAGAGTTTGTTTATACCTACAATATTTTTCCAATTAGAAATTATTTTTTGATTTGTCAATATCAAAAACGTAAGCGTCAATGATATTACTCTGCCATATCTATTCACAAAGCGCCTGGAGGGATTTAACATGCAAAACCTAGCAAACAGTATAAGTTACGGTAAAATTTACTACACAAGTAAATTTCCGAGAAAATTGTACATAAATTTGATGAATCAGTTACACCTATCCCCATCTGAAAAACCGAAAGTTGAATCTCTTATGGTGGATCCAAGGTGGCGGGCGGGGTGGATAATATGTGTCAGAGAAGCAGTACTTGATCCAATTTGTTTTGAATATGGCTACATTCATGTCCAGTTATCTAAAGAAACTAAACGCAATTTTGTGTCCTAGAGTTATAATGATGTATGATTGAATTCCGTATATATGAAGGCCCATAAATACGCAAATTACCGCTATGAGCCGCTAGAACTAGTACAATACATATTGGGCAGCGAAGAACTTTGCATTTGAATCAATTTTATACGAATCCCGAGGGGATACTTCGCAAATGTACCTTGTTAGACTTATGAAGCACTATTACTAAGCAGACTAGGCAGTACTTATCTGAAGTTTAAGGATTCATGATTGCGTGGTTGAAATTTTACGGTACTTTTCAACTTAGTTACATTCATATATTAGAAAGGGGCGTCATTTGAGAACAGGTAGGGATGACAATTGGCCCTCTGAGTTTTAGAAACACGTGCTTTTTCATAAATTGTACTACTATACTAACAGAAAACGTGTTAATCTTGTCCCACTAACAAAATCTGAAATGACACTACTGATATGAGATACAAATCTATACTTGTATGTGGAATGGGAACTACATAGGACCTACCTAGAACGATTACCACCCAGACGCGTACATTCCCAGATCCGTACATGTCAAAATCCTTCCCAAATCCGTAAAAGTGCCATGGGCATGACATGATATATTTTGACATTGATAAAACACTTTCCACTTCCGTACATGTTTAATTTCATAACTGACACTATTTCCGTGCACTTTTAAGAAAGTTGAGCAGAGGAGGATATGGAATTGTATGCTCAAGGAAATACGAAAAGATACATACATGTTTTCCATACTGTTGTAAGTTTTTTTCTTTTTTTCTTTCTTTTTTTCTTTTTTCTTTTTCTTTTTCTTTTTTTTTCTTTTTTTTAATTTAACTCTTCACCTCGAAATGTGTTTGATATGAATTCACAAATCACATCAAAGGTATACTATACAAGTCGGCTCTCATAAAGAGTTTTCGTCGAACTAGTATCTGGATCTTCTATGCTCTTGGTCCATGTGCAGTAGGTTGTTTACAGTTGTTACCACCACCCAGGCCTGTAGCCAGACCAAAAATGTAGGGGGGCCCGGTAGAAGTTAAGGGGGCCCGATCGAACCATATTATATGTCATCACCATATTATAGTTCATTTGCAAGCCTACCGTGAAAATTTTTCGGGGGCCCTAAAAATTTAGGGGGTCCCGGCCCTCCCTAGGCCCCCCTTGGATACGGGCCTGCTACCACCTATATTTAATTCTTATCAATATATATACACGATTTACAGTTTATGACAACTTATGAATATATGAAAGTGCAACCAAACATTTTCTAACATCTTTTGAAACATCAAAACTACCCAAAATGTTCTCTCTCTTTTTTGTGTCAAACTGCACATATACTTTCTTTCTTCTTTTAACTTACAAGCTGAGGTGAGATACTTTCTGTCGTAAGCCTGGATCTGGACTAATTCGATGTCCTGGACTTGTTCTGAACTTGAGAAAACGGCCTAATTCGATGACTGAGGATTTTGCTTGTTTAGCAGAGTATTCAATCTATTATTCCAGTTCTCTGCAGGATTATTTGCTCTATGGCGTTTTTCATTACAGTTCCACATGCTTACTGGGACTGTAGAATTTTCAAGCCACTGGTCAACGAGATAGTTATAGAACTGCTCAAGCTTAAGATATATCTTCTTGAATAGACAACCAACCATAGTCGATCATTTCTAACGGAAGAAAAGCTAATGCCGCACATTTGAACCTGAAATCTTTTATCACCATTGTTTTTGTAATCTCTGTAACCAAGCCTAAATCCTGTAATTTAAGCCAAAGACACTGGTTAAAGTGAAAACTGTATCCATTAATGCAAGCTGAAAGGAAAACTGCTTCCTTAAAGTCTACCATTACAGCTTCGGGATTCCAATTCAGGACTTCTTTCTTTATTAGTAAAAAGAATTTTTCATATATATGCTTTCTCTCGTTCAGGAGAATGCCAAAGAGCTCCTTCGTGGCTAAGCGGTTAGCGTACGCGCCTTTGGCGTGGGAGGTCCGGGTTCGATTCCCGGCGGGAGCTCATGTGGTTCGGATTCCACGTTAATCAGTAGGTCCACGTCTCATATAGCCTCGCTGCTGAACGGGACGTTAAACTCAAAATCAACTCAACTCAAGGAGAATGCCAAAATCCACTGGAATCACATTAGTTTCCTCTATTGAACCTCCAATAACTACATGAACTACAAAAATTTCGAAGAAAAGTTTGCTGCAGCTCTTAAACGTGGTATCAATAAAGAAGGTTGTGCTGCCCTGTTAGGCAGCCTGCAAAATGAAACTATTCAAGGACTCTTGGCTGTGGCTGCTACTCGAAATGAAACCTCTAGATTCCATATCCCACTCTGATCAAAAACTAAGAAACATTCACAGAAGTAGGGCCAGCTATAGAACCTGTATTGGGAATAGGAATTCTTATCTCGCTTTTAAATCATGACATTTCATTGCATCTGGCACTTGTACGGAATTGGGAATTTTTTCGACATGTACGGAAGTAGTAGGAATGTGCGCAAATAGGAGGACACCCCTAGAACACGTGAATGAACATTTTTGTCCTAATAAAAAATGAATACTGTAGTATGTAAGTTTTATATTACGGTAATACAAAGCAGATTTTTTAGTTTCTTTTTACATAAATGGATGTGGTGTATGACGTACAGATGTGTGTCACAGTATACTAAATATTTTCAAAAATGGTCATATTTTGAATCACTGACGCAAAACTTAGAATTTTATCAGTCTCGGCTTTAGAAGATTCGGAGTGCACTAGTGTTGAGGATACCTGGATTGAAATTAGAGATAGCATTAAAATTTCAGCAAAGGAAAAATTGGGACACGCGGAAATACGTAGCAACAAACCATGGTTCGACCAGGAATGCATAAAACTAGCAGAGAAGAGAAAACAGGCAAAATTACGCTGGCTACAAACTCCGAATGAAATAACTACATAAAATTTCGCAGATATCAGGCGGGAAACATCCAAAACTTTTAGGACAAAGAAACGCGATTTTTTGAAAGCTAAAATTAAGGAACTTGAAGATAATAGTAAAAATAAAAACATCCGGGACATATATAAGGGAATCAACGAATTTAAGAAAGGCTATCAACCTCGTGCTTATATATTAAAGAAATCTGACGGTACAGTTTTCACTGACACGGATAGCATCTTAAATAGATGGAAAGATTTCTTTGACGATTTGCTTAATACGCAACCGAAAACTAGTGTGCGTGGAGAAAAGGTGATACACACCGCAGAACCGTATATTCCAGAACCCAACCGAATAGAAGTAGAAACTGCTATAAAGAAATTAAAGAAACACAAATCTCCGGGTGTAGATGAAATTCCGGCTGAGTTAATTTTAGCTAGAGGCGAAAAATTATGGAACAAGATACACAAACTCATTGTCCTTATCTGGAACAAGGGAGAATTGCCACAAGAGTGGAAAGAATCAATCATTGTTCCAATTCACAAGAAAGGCGACAAAACTGACTGTAATAATTATCGAGGCATTTCTCTTCTGTCAACATCCTATAAAATCCTTTCAAATATTCTATTAGCAAGACTGACCCCATACGCAGATAAAATTATTGGAGATTATCAATGCGGATTTAGACGGAATCGATCAACTATCGACCAAATATTTACCATTCGCCAAATACTCGAAAAAAAAGTGGGAATACAATACCCCGGTACATCAACTATTTATTGATTTTAGAAAGGCGTACGACTCGGTTAGGAAAGAAACATTATACAACGTTCTTACAGAACTTGGAATACCGAGAAAGCTAATTAGATTAATTAAGATATGTTAAATGAATCCCAAAGTAAAGTCCGGGTAGGAAAATTTTTGTCCACGAGCTTTCACGTCGAAAATGGCCTTAAACAAGGAGATTCATTGTCGCCATTATTATTTAACTTCGTTCTGGAATACGCTATAAGGAAAATCAAAGATAGCAACCAGGGCCTACAGTTGAACGGTATTCACCAGGTTATGGCATATGCTGATGATGTAAATTTAATAGGTGATGATAGGAGAACAATAGAAAGAAATGCAGAGATCTTATTAAACGCTTGCAGGGACATGGGATTAGAAGTAAATGCAGATAAAACTAAATACATGGAATTGCGTCGAGACCGGAATACAGCAAATTATGGATGCGTTCAAATATTAAATAATACTTTTGATAAAGTGGATAGTTTCAAATATCTAGGTTCAATATTAACAGAGGAAAATCATATTCAGGAAGAAATTAAATGTCGACTAAAAGCAGGGAATTCGTGTTACTATTCGGTTCAAAATCTCTTGTCGTCGCGAATTCTGTCGAGGAATTTGAAGCTTAAAATATACAAAACGGTAATCATGTCTGTTGTTTTGTATGGCTGCGAAACATGGTCACTTACTCTGAGGGAAGAACATACACTGAAAGTATTTGAGAACAAGATTCTGAGACGAATATTTGGACCCAAGAGGAACGGGAATGGGGAATGGCGGAAACTTCATAACGAGGAACTACATAATTTATATAGTTTACCCAACATTGTTAGGGTCGTGAAGTCTAGGAGGCTTAGGTGGGCGGGTCATGTAGCTAGAATGGAAGAAAGTAGGAACGCTTTCGAAGTCTTGACTGGAGGACCAATCGGAAAACGACCATTAGGAATACCTAGGCGCAGATGGCAGGACAATATTAAAATGGATCTCGCAGAGATTGGAATACAAAGTAGAAACTGGATGCAGTTAGTTAAGGATAGAAGTCAGTGGAGAGCTTTTGTGAACGCGGCATTGAACCTCCGGGTTAGCAGCAAAGTTAGTCTAGTTAAATTACATAATAAATTACTGAAGTGAGCGACGTATCAAATTATATTTGTGGTTCTGTCTGTCCGTGAGTATCTCTCTTTCACAAGTTTAACATTGGTATTGTCTTGCTTGACTGTCAACAATTATGTCAATTTGTAGACTTCCATAGCATGCTATGCATAGGCAGGGGCAGATCCAGGACGGACTTCTGGGTGGGCGGTGGGTTGTAATACTGCTACTTAGAGCTACTTTTAAGAGCTTCGAACTCTGGGATGGGTTTTATTTATATTTAAAATAAGAAAGTCTTTTCTTCTGCGGGGGGAGGCGATCGTGGCAATCGCTCCCTCCCGGATCCGCCCCTGTCCATAGATATCGGAATTAAACTTCCAAACTTTAATGTGCATAAATGTCGGAAGTCTTATAGAATGGGTATTTCCATCCGTTCGTCTGTCAACGGTTATCAGAACATAAACGGTAAGTAATATCGAGAAGCATTTTTTTGGAATCGATTCAGAACCCCAAGAGGAAGTTCCATCATCTCCAATAACCGTCATTAAACCGGAAATGGTAGTAATAAAATGTTTCCGGTTTTCACGCTGATCACAATATAACGAAAACGGTAACAAATGGTAACGACCAGTTTTCTCGGAATCAATTTAGCTTCTCAAGATAACATCTATATTCACTTCTAACACTACTAAAATCAAAAGTGATAGAAATTTACCAGTAAGCATACTTCCGATTTTAATATTCATATCCACATAACCAAAACAGTAAAAGGTGTCGAGGAACGGTATTGTGCAATCGATTCAGCGTCCGAAGAAAATGTTCCAACTTCTCCGTTAACCCTATAATCAAAATTGAAGTGGTAGAATCCAATGTTTCCGATCACAATGTTGTTCGCAATCAAACAATAACAATAAGATAGCGACAAGCAGATTTCAGATTTTTGTAATCGATTAAACGTCTAAAGAATACATACCGTGACCACCTTTACAGATTCTACTGAAACCGAAAATCGTAGATTTCTTTCAGCATTTCGATATTTATCTGCATAGAACAAGAACGATTAAAGATATCGAGAAGCATCCTAACAATAGGTTTCAAATTGGAAGTGGTATAAATCCGTCGTCTCTCGTTTCAACGGTGATTGCAATAGAGCGAAAACGGTAATAAATAGCGACAATCAATTTTTTGGAATCGATTTAGGGTCTCAAGAAAATACTCCATATTCAACCTCTACTAAAATTGTAAGTGATAGAATTTACTAATACTTCCGACTTAAATATTCATCTCCATAGGGCAAAAACAGTGAAATATATCGATGATAAGGACGCCGATCGTGGGTTGGGGCGGGGCGGGGGCCGGCCTTCTCCAAAGTTCACGTGGCCCCCTGCATTGCATTTATGAATATGCAATGTTTGGCATAATTTGAATTAAATTTATCTTAAAATTCTCATATATGACTTCTGTATCTGAATGTCCCTTCCCCCAAAGTTACAGAGAAACCACCGCCCTTGATCGAGGAACGATGTTTTTGAATTGGTTCAGTGTCCCAATAATATGTTTCAACTCCTCCGTTACTCCAATAATCAAAACGGAAATGCTTTCGTTTTCGAAGTTCATCGCTCTGGAACGAAAAAGGTAGTAGATAGCGCCAAGCAGCATGTGATTTGTTTCAGCGTTTTAAGGAAACATGCCACGACCACTCATAATACTCTACTAAAACCGAAAATTGTGGAAATTTACTAGCATTTCCGACTTTGCTTTTGATCTAAATTGTTAAAGTGATCAAGGAGCGGTTTCTTGAATTTAATTCAGCGTCCCAAGAATAGGTTCTGATTCCTCTATTAACCCTCTATTCAAACCAAAAGTGATAGAAATCTATCGTTACTTGTTTCAGCGTTGATAGGCAGAGAACTTAAGCGGTCATAGATAGCAACAAGCATTTTTTTTAATCGATTAAGTATCCTAAGGAAACCTATTACATCTGAAGATAATAGACCTATAAACTCTCTATCTTGCAGTATACTTGAACCGGAAATGCCAGAAATTCACTAGTATTTGAGGTTTCAATATTGATCTCCATAGAGCAAAATGGAATAGAATACTAGGAAACGATTTTTTGCAAAACATTCAACGCTTCAATAATTTTATCTCTTCTGTTAAATTTCCAGACAAATTGGAAGTTTTGGAAATCAAGTTTCCGATTTCAACGTTGATTACTATAGAACATAACTGTACTAGATAGCGATAAGCCGTTTCTTCTAATCGGTTTGGCGTCTCAAGACAGATACTATCTCCACTCGTACTATTCTACTAAAACCGGAAGTGATAAAATTTTACTAATACTTCTGGTTTCCACATTGATCGTCCTAAATAGAACAAAAGTGGTAATAGATAGCGACAAGTCGTTTCATTATCGATTCAGCATTTCAAGGAAAGACACTATCTCAACCGATAACACTAAACCTGGAAATTGTACAAATTTACTTCGAAATTCGATTTTAATATCGATCTCCCTAGGGATTTTGAGAAACGATTTCATGAAGTCGATTCAGCATACAAAACAGAGTTTGTCTTCTGCATCAACCCTTTATTCATCCTGAAAATGGTAGAAATTACCGCCTTCGATATGAACATTTGATCACCAGAAAACAAAAATGATAATAGATAGAGTCTAGCAAATTTTAAAAATAAATTCAATGTCTCAGAAAAATAAATTCAATGTCTCAATAAATTCAATATCATCTTCATCCATATTACTTTACTCAAACTGGACGTAGTAAAAATTATCTAGTACTTCAGATTTCAATATTGCTTACCATAAAGACAAGTGTTCTTTCTTTAATCGATTCAGCGTCTCAAGAAAATATATCACCTCTGTCCGTTACACTCTATTAAAGGTAGAATTGGTAGAAATTTAATAGTACATAAATTTTGTTTCAATACTAATCCCCAGAAAGTAGCTGATTGGAATTTTTAACCCTCAAGTCAAACCGGAAGTATTAGAAATCATTGTCTCCTGTTTCAACGTTGATCACCACAGAGCAAAAACAGGAATACGTAGCGAAAAGCAGATTTTTGAAACCAACTGAAACAGCAACTCCACCCGTCACTGTGATATGTCCGAAGTACTCGCAGTTGACTACTACTTTCAGTTTCAATGTTGATCGCTACAAATCAGAAACAGCAACAGATAGCGACAAACTGACTGTTCCAATCGATTCATGATCCTCAGGAAAGATTCAATCTTCTTCTGTAAATCTCTACTAACAAAAGAAGTGATATTTTTTTCCATTTCCGGTTTAAATATATATCTACATAGAGCAAAAACGATAAGAAATATCGAAAAGCCGTCTTTCGGTATCAATTAAGAATCCCAAGAAAACAACTATTTCGACCTTTATCCCTGCTTGCCAACCGAAAGTGACAATCTATCGCTTACGGCTTCAACATTGACCAAAATAATGTAAGAGGATAAATAAAGAGGAACACTGTTTTAGTATGGTATCAGTACCTTAGGAATTTGTTATATATTCGACTTCATTTCACAGTTGTAAGTAGAAGTGATTGCAATACATCACTAATTCCGGTTTCCATAGAAAGAAAAGTGGAACACGACAGAGAGAGAAAAACGGAAAATTTTGTGAGTTATGAATTACTTTATGGTGTTCATTCAGCACTCAAAAGAGTTTCAATTCCACCTTTATCACTGTTCTGAAACAAACTAACGAAACATACAATTTCTGATTTTAACGCTGATCATCATAGTGCAAAATGGTAACAGGAGGATTCAGTTTTTCTATGTGGATTCAGTATCGCATCCATAGTTTCCATCTGAGGTTTTATTCCTTTATAACCAGAATTAGTACAAATTTACAGTTACGTCCGGTTTTAATATTTTCCATGATGCGAAAATCATGGAAATTACAATCTAAAATTATCAGTGAAAATTGCTTTGCAGTAAACTTACTGCAGTCGATAACACTTAATTCCAAAGTACTTTCAATTTTTAAAGAGATTTGCTTAACTTTGTCAGAAACAAGATGAAACTTAACCAAAAATTCGGTTATACACAAATGCAAAGGTACAGAGATATTTAAAGTTAAATTTAATCGGAGAAAATTTGTTTTATCAGCAAAATATTATGAATTGCAAATCACAACCAGTTCACAAGCACAAATTTAACAAAAAAAGGAATACTCGAAGAAATATAGTTTTATATTTATCATAGGGATTTAACTGCTGGGCTTTGTCTTCTCAATATTTGCTTATTTCCATTCAATGTTCCACACCAAGAAATAAAACGAAGAGAAAAATCAGACAAAACAAGCAATGACGAAAGAAAACAAAACTCTAGGCAATAAAATCCTTGTTTTCCACAAAAGGGCAGCTATACGAGCTCGTCCCTTAATCCTAGACCTCCACCTTCGTACTTGACTCATAAACAATTAAACGTACGAGGCAAGTTGTGTCTGTCCGGTAAGTCGAAATTCATCCTTCCGATTGACATCGTTGGAAACCCCGCCAGTCACAAAGGTATGCGCAAGAATACTAAATCTTGGTTGCTAACAAAATCTTGAATTCTATATTAGAATCTTCAATGTTCAAAGAAGTTCAATAATCTTTTCATTATACTTTCGTAAGCTGTGGCAGGATATTTAATTTACACATAAAAATATTCTTTCTTTATCTCTCCACAGCTCCTGGAAAATATTTCCTAATACTACATTGGGGCGTCGAGAGAGCGATACCACTATTCTCTCAGACCAAAGAAAGAAAATTTTCCATCGGTAATTTTTCGTACAATATTTTATACTTCCACTGTAAAACTCATAACAGAAAGTTTACAAAAATGAAATCTTTAAGTTTTACGGCTAAAGGAGACGGTAATGAGTCGGTTAGGCTAAAGTAGACGGTGATCATTAGAAATGATTATAATGTTGGAATAAAAAAGTGAGAGGAAACGGGAGAACTCCGAGGAAACCCACGCACACGGAAGTTTACGAAAGATGAGAATGAGTTTAAAATTTTTTAAAAAATTAAATACACAAATATTTAAATAGAAAATCTTTTTTTTAAATCTTCCGTTAGCCTTACATAATTCAACTTCTCTCTGTTTCTTTTATCATTATTAATAAAGTATAAAAACTTTCATTAAATATATCAGATGTAATGAACAAATTAAAGTTTTAATATTACTTTAAAATTCACTCAATTGAGGTTAACAATTTCTTATAATTTCTTTGTACTATAAACTACACTAATCATTCTAATATTTACCTTTGTACAAATAGTCTCTACTATAATTTGTTTAAAAAAATTGTGTGTTTAGTACTAAAAATTTTCTTCGTCATTTCTTCTAGGAAAATCTTAATATTGGATACATGAACTCGGCGATATGAACTCCTACTATGAACTAGATCTGACAGTAGGGCAGTGTTAGAAGTTTGATGTCTTCTAATGTACTGCCTTTCCTATTTATTGCATAAAGACCTCGATATTTTTTCCGTCAATGAAGATTTAATATGAGTTTTAGCAAGTACTTTATCCCCAACATTCACAATCACCGGTTTGTTATACTTGGAAAGTATTTCTTGTCCTTTGCCACGCTTTTTCATGTTCTCAAGCGCGTACGTCCAATTCTGAAATTTCAAAATGAGATTATTAGGACTATTAATCTTCCAATGAGATTCCAAAGGGGTTAAAACTGGATGTTCAAGAAATAATTAGGCTAGAACAGACGTAAGTCCTTAGTGTTTACAAATGTTCAAAGAAAATTGCAATTTCGGTATTAGCCGAGAGCGCTCACTCTGTTGGAACAATATGCTCTGATACAATATTTCAGATTTTTCACAAACCTCTCCAAAATATTGGCTTTCGCATGATAGGACTGATTCTTATGTGTTCAATGCCAAGTCCGAATAGAAACAACTTAATTTTTCTGGACAAAAACTAGAAATGTTATAAGTAGAGTGTTTCCGGGAAACCTATCCTGCTGAATATTTCGAGCTCATCTTTTCTAGGAAAACACCTAGAAGCGTTATCGTCTTCTATTAGAATAAACTTAAAGCCATGCGAAAATGAAATATTTCAGTTTTATGCCGGTTAGGCTAAAGAAAACGGTGATGATGAGAAATGAATGAAATGGTGGAAAGAAGTAAGTTGGAGGAAACGGGAAAACCCCGAGAAAACCCAAGAGCAGATGTTTGTCCACCACAAAGTCCACACGGCGCGAGCTGGGATCGAACCATGGACCTCAAGCACTGAAAGTGATCGCTCTACCACTGAGCCACCGCGCCTCTTTCTTAAAGCCATTCGAATTAGAGATTGTGCTGATTACGCCAATAAATAATTTTGCATTCTTGTTGCATACTTGGAGATCAATGGACCAATTTCCCTCTTATTGTTATCCTTCACGTTCTGAAGAAAGCTTTACTAATCTTTGTCTAGCTCTTTCATTATTCATTACACCCAATATATCACTGCTTTGCCAACATTTATTCACCGTATGATATGTGTGAATCATGTTTCATCCGTGTAGACAACTGGTATATTGGGTCGCTTGTCAATTTTTCGAAGCACCTTTATCCCTCAACTAATGTAGTGAATTTTTAGTACATAGTTAGTGACATGAGGTCCCTGGGTCTCCTTATTAATTTATTAAATATTAAAAGGAACACAATTACTTTTGAAAGACAAATTTGTTTTAAATATACATTGTAGCTATAGGACATAATGTACCATAAACATAATAAAGAAATATAGCAATGTGCATGATAAAACATGCTCAAACCAGTCTGGTATAAGTTTTCTAATGTGAATATAGATAGCTTAATATGTGGTTACACTGACACTGATATCCAAATTATAATAAATGAACTTCTCAAATTTATTGTCAATGGAAGGCAAGACATTTACAAACTTGTGAAATGTTTGAAGTATATATTAGTTTCGCCAATTTTGCAAAGGTCTGTTCTACCTTACTTCTCACTGCATCACTTTTACTTTCTGACATGACATGTAACATGAAACAGGCAATTATTTTTTTTTTCAGTAAATTCAGAATCATACACATTCACACTAGATGGGCCAGGTTTGTCAAATATATTGAACGAGAAAAAGTGATTATAAAGTTTTCAAAATGCATAAAATATGAACACTGGCAAGATTCTTCATGGCTAAGCGGTTAGCGTGCACGCCTTTTGCGTGGGAGACCCGGGTTCGATTCCCGGAGGGAGCTCATATGGTACGGATTCCACGTTGATCAGTAGATCCTGTCTCATATAGAATCGCTGCTGAAAGGGACTTAAAACTCAAAATCAATTCAACTCATGAACACTGTCATGAAACAAAATAGTAACACAATTAGTGACGTGTGGTCCCTGGGACTCCACTAACTGCAGGGAAACGTAACAGTGACTCTTAGACATCGGACTCTAGAGCTACTTGTAGCGCTTGCGAGCGAGAAAAGTACTGGGAGTGGCACGTAATCAAGGTCAATCGTCTGCTAGAGGGAGAAGGAAAAAAAGGTGTTCAGCGTCCGTGGAACCTCAAGTCACCAATTAAGGGTTAAGTGCGCGACACGTCGTGTTCTGATATCTTGACGTTCTATTAAAATTGACCTTTTTTGAACCTTTTGAAGGTGAATCGTATTTGCTTTAGAAGTTTTCGTGAAGTTTAGTTCTTACCTTTCCTCTTAGAGTGCAACAAGCAACTTTTTCGACGTGGAAATTTCTTTCTAGATTTTATAATATTCTAAAAATTTTTCGCGCACAACAGACTTTTCAAAATCATCTCGAAATATCCTTCTTCACAATCAGGGTGTACGTGGAGTTGCTACTTTCATTCCGCACCTTTTGGTTCTTTCGAAGTCTCGACGTGTGTTTAGCACTGTTCTTTCACGTCGACCTACAGGTTGAGCTGCTTTTGCTATTGCTTGAGTCAAAGGAATTAACAGACCACTCTTTTTCTTCTTGATAAGATTTTAATACTTTAAAAATAATACTTTCGCTATGAAAACAAAAAACAATTTATGGTGATTTGTGAGATATCGATGGCATCTCGTTTACCTTTCAAGTAAGTAATCGATCTTTTCCACAGGAAACGCAAACCGTACACCAATCACTGCATCGTAGTTAAGTTGGACTTCTCACCTTCGATATTCCTATCAGTGTTGTCGGACACGGCAAGCGAAATTACACACACCTTCCGACCAAATTGCACAATACATAACAACCTATATATATGTATATTATGTCTGATGATGTACATACCTATACGTACATCGACCAACCATTGTTCAAAGATTCAGCGTTTGATTTATTATTATTATTATTATTATTATTATTATTATTATTATTATTATTATTATTATTATTATTATTATTATTATTATAGCAAAACCGACACCTTCTTCCCGCCCATTGTCACAGAAAGAGTATTGAATCTTTGATTTAACTTCTCTCACTTTTTTCTATTTTTAACCTTTGTTCAATAAGAGAACTCCCATCCCTCTCGTTCACTCTGTCGTTTATCTGCTTGAAAAATAACATTATCCTGACTAGTACTGAGAAGACAAAAAAGACTTCTTATCCCCCCCGTCCGCCTCATGTTTTGGTCAACATCGAGGGTCAACATTCATTCATATTGCTTGGCTTGAACAAAGAGGCTTTGCTAACGGTCGTGACACCCTCTTCTGAAAAACGAGAAATGAGGTACCAAGGAAGCAAGATATGTTTTATTGCGAAGCCCTGAAGTCAGACGTTGGCAATCGTAGTTTTTGAAAGGCAATTTTTAGAAAAAAATAGAAATAATGAATATTGAAATGAAAGGAACTTCGCAAAAATCATCAATAATAAAAATTTTGAATTGACCAAAGTGCACACAAAATGCACACAGATTGGGATTACACACAAAATGCACACACAAGGAAAAATTGCACACATTTTGTGTAATTACACACACATTGGCAACGCTGATTCCTATAGTGTTAGTTTCTAACACCAAATTCCGTACCATTCGAGTGTAATGAATATCTACCCCTCCTATTAAGAAAACCTCGAAGTTCATCTTTGTGAATCAAAGTTATTCATTTGGCAGCTTTGCTTTCATTGTTTAAAGCAAATGCTGTTGTGTAGTTTTGAGATAAGGCGTCTCCGAAATCACGACTATATCAGATCATGCGATCTCCGATCGACTGTCTAAACGGTGTCTTGAGTAACAAAATTCTTTTGCATTGAGATCATACTTAAAAACAATGGACCTATTTTCCTCTTACTGTTATCCTTTACCTTTTGAAGAAAGCTGGAATAATCTTTCTCCAGCACTCATTATTCATTACACCCAATAAACCACTGTTTTGCCAACATTTATTCACCGTGTAATGTGTGTTAATCCATGTTTCGTCTGTGTAGACAAGTGGTACCTTGGGCCTCTTGTCAATTTTTCGAAGCGCCCTTAAGTACGCGGCACGCTGGGCAACGACTTCTTGATGTTCCATTAAAATTGACCTTTTTTTTGAACATTTTGAAGCCGAATCTTATTTTATTTAGCAGCTTACGTAAAGTTTCATTCTTACCTGGAAAAATAATATCCTCTTTGAGCGCATCAAACAACTATCTGAACGTGGTAATTTTTGTGTACTTAATAATATTCTAAAAATTTTCGGCGCACAACAGACTTTTCAACGTCATTACAATATATCCTTTTTGAAATATGGGTATACGAGGAATTCCTACTCTCATTCAGACCTTTCGGCTCTTTCGAAGTCTCGACGCATGTTTAATACTGTTCTTTCACTTCGACCTACAGCTTGAGTTGTTTGTACCGTTGCTTAAGTCAATGGAATTAACAGACCACTCTTTTTCTTTCTTGACAAGATTTTAATACTTTAAAAATAGTACTTTTACTATGAGAACAGAAAACAATTTTCGGGGATTTGTGAGATATCGATGACATTTCGTTTACCTTTCAGTTAAGTAACGCAACAATAACCTTCGATTACCATTCGAGTGTAATGAATATCTACTCCTCCTATTAAGAAATCTTGAAGTTCATCTTTGTAAATCAAAGTTATCTATTTGGCAACTAAGGTTTCATTGTTGAAAACAAATTCTATTGTTAGTTTTGAGAGAAGGCGTCTCCGAAATTACTTCCATATTGGATCATAGATCTCGGATCGACTGTCTAACAGTGTCTTCAATAGTAAAATTCTTTTGCACTGAAATCATATTCGGATGTGCTGCAAAAGTGTGGTGAGAGAGAAAACTGTAAATCTTTCATCGCCACACCCTTAACCGGCTCCTCAGGAGT
Organism: Thermobia domestica; assembly: GCF_964235325.1. Lineage (NCBI taxonomy): Eukaryota > Metazoa > Arthropoda > Insecta > Zygentoma > Lepismatidae > Thermobia > Thermobia domestica. The sequence continues at coordinate 221,627,539 of NC_137462.1, forward strand.
CCTGGATCCGCCCATTATTGAGATGGTATATAAAGATAACTTTCCTTCATGCCTAACCTGTCATTATTTAGCATGGTTTGTAATTTTAAAAAATCAGTATTTCTGCAACGTTTTGAAAACTTTATTTTAAAAAAAGTGTGTGTGCCTTCGTAGAGTGAAGACGTGCCTGCAGCGAGCTCCGGAGTGCGACCAAGCGTAACATGGGAGATACAATAAGTGCGTGGAGGGCCAGAATAGGCCTTTTTACTGCGTTAGTGAAAAACAGTTCTGATGTACAGTGTGAAAGGGGTACCAAACGCCAAAATGCATATTTTGTATACGGTTTGGTTCTAGTTACGATGCTTATAATTGGTTGTGTGGAAAGCAATCCAGGGCCCCCTCACAAATCTGAATTGGCAGATATCAAGGAAATCCTTAACAATGTTCTCAGTTCCAACGAACAAATTGTCGTAGAAATAAAACAATTAAAAACGAGTGTATGTGAACTAACAAGCAGGTTCAACAACGTTGAATTACAGTTAGAAAACATGTCTAGTGAAGTGAGTGATTTACGAGAATATGCGAAATATTTAGAAGACAAAATCGACTATCTTGAAAACCATTCAAGAAGACAAAATTTAGTGATATATGGCATAGAAGAAAGTGTAAAATAAACTTGGGAAGAAACCGAAACCAAAGTGAGAACAGTGATTCAGGATAGACTCCATATTGAACTACAAGAAGAAGACCTACAGCGAACGCACAGAGTGGGAAGGAAAGCGCCAGGAAGAAACCGACCTATTGTGTGCAAATTTATTAGTGATAAAAAGAAGGAACTTGTGTTAAAAAATAGGAGCAAACTTCGAGGCACTAAAATATACGTCGACCAAGATTATTCAAATAAGGTGCGTGACGAATGGAAGCAACTTCAATTTTTCTTAGATGAGGCTAGAAGGAAAGGTAGCTTCGCGTATATGTAATTTCGGTTTTTATTCGTAGATGGGAAGAGATTCACCCTTTGGGACTTGAAAGAAAGAGACCAGCAGCAAACAACAATGACTGCATTCCAAAGTGATAGTGTGCCACCTGAACAGCCCGGGGCTAAAGAAATCCAACAGCTGAGTTCCGAAGGCGCCACAGGGAGCAGGAAGAAGAGTTTATCTTCCCCCTCTTCGTACAAGAACCAACTTATTGTGACAAACCCAGTCAAATGAAAAATGTGTATCAAGGACTCTCCATCTGTAAGTAAGATAATAGATAAAAATATGCATGTACCAGAATGTTTAAAAAAGAAGGTCGGTGACACGTTAACACAAGTAGGTAGAACTAACTTGCAAATATATTTCCAGAATTGTCGTAGCTTACGATGTAAAAGTGAAATATTTTATAGTAATGTTTTATCTTCTAACTATGATATTATTATAGCTGTTGAAAGTTGGTTGTGTGAGGGTTACTATAATTCTGAATATTTTGATGACAGATACACGGTATTTCGCCAAGACAGGAACTTGAAACTATTTGGGACATCAAAGGGAGGGTGTGTAATAATAGCAATACATTCAGATTTCAATGTTCAGTTTGTTAATTCATATGATGCAGGAATTGAATATATTCTAATCAAACTTATAAACAAATCATTAGTTGTGTATATTTGTGCTTTGTATATAGGGCCAGAATCGAAAATAAGCACTTACGAAAACTTCTATCAATTCATTGAAAGTAATTGCCCAGTGGGTAGCTCTATTCTCTGTATTGGGGACTTCAACCTCCCGGAAATTAGCAATTCTATGTTTGACTTCACTCATTCCTCAACTAAATGTAAAAGCCTCCTCAATTTCCTGTCACTCTATAATTTAACTATGTATAATAATATACAAAATACCAATAACCGTACACTGGACCTAGTACTCTCGAATGCATGCGAAATTGAAGTAAACCGTGAAAATTCACCATTGGTACCTATAGACAATCACCATCCCCCCTTAATTATAGCGCTTTCAGTTAAACGTTTTCCAAAACAAAAAGTAAACAATAGATCATCTGGTTTTAATTTCAGAAAAGCCAATTATCATAAAGTGTATTTAGAACTTTCAAAAGTTAATTTTAATTGCCTTTCATGTTTAAATGACGTAAATAAAGCTGTAGAAACTTTTTATCAGTTAATTGACGACGTATTTAAACAATGCATTCCAACTAAAAAGAATCCCAGTAATAAAATCTTTCCTGTCTGGTTTAACTCAGAAATAATTCGAAAAATCAAACAAAAATCGTACTATCACAAAAAGTGGAAGAACATAATAGACAACAATACATATTACCGTGATAAATTCTGTAGTTTAAGGACGGAGGTAAAGACAAAAATTGCGAAAGCATACAAAGAATTCGTAGCTAACTCCGAGAATTGCATAGCAGATGATCCAACAAACTTTTGGAATTTTATCAAAAATAAAACAAGGCATTTGACTAATGGCCCCCTTATGTATAATGGTGAAAATCTACAGTGTAACAGGGATATTGCGGAGGCTTTTGCACATTATTTTAAGTCTGTTTACAATCATGAACCTGTGAGTTATAACACTGATCCTCTAATGTCACACGAACCTAGAAGTATATCACTCGATATTTTCCAAATCACTGAAATAACAATATCAGAAATAGAACATGCCATTAAAAGGTTGAAATTTAGAACAGCGTGTGGCCCTGATGGTATCCCACCCTACATAATAAAGGGAACTATTGATATCATAAAACATCCTATACATATACTATTAAACATGTCCGTAAAATATAATGTTTTTCCAGACCGATGGAAAGAAAGCTTGATATGTCCTATTCCAAAAACTAGCAATGCTAAAAATATAGAAAGCTTTATACCAATTGCAATTCTATCCCCATTTGCAAAAATTTATGAATATATAATACACAATCGCTTACTTAATCATGTTAGATCCAGTATCTCTGTATACCAACACGGATTTCTCAAGAATAGATCCACTTCAACTAATTTGACAATTATAACAAACTTTATAGCTTCAGAACTAGACAAAGGAGGGCAGGTGGATGTAATCTATACAGACTTTCAGAAAGCGTTCGATTTAGTTAACCACGACATTTTGCTTGAAAAACTAGCTCTTATGAATCTTTCTAAGCAAGCATTAGTACTTTTCACATCATACTTACGTGATCGTAAACAATCTGTAGCTTAGAAAGGTCATATCTCCAAAAATTTTAATGCTACATCGGGAGTACCGCAAGGATCAAACCTTGGACCTTTATTATTCCTCATCACTATCAATGACATAACTAAGCACATCAAGAAATCGCATACTTTACTCTTTGCAGATGACTTAAAATTATATACTGAAATTAAATCACTTGAAGACTGTAAAAACCTCCAGGAAGACTTGGAAAATGTAAAACACTGGTGCCACGTGAATAAATTTAGCCTAAACATAACTAAATGTAAAGCTATTACATTTACTAGAAAAGGAAAATACATAAATTATGATTATACTATTGACGGTATAAATCTTTGTAGGCCGGAAACTGTTAAAGACCTTGGTGTTACCTTCGACCCAAAACTGACTTTCGCAAATCACATTGAAACTATTGCAAACAATGCTTATAAGAATCTTGGATTTGTTTGTCGTGTAAGTAGAGACTTCCGTAGCCACATGACAATTTTGAAACCATATTATTCGTATATCAGATCCCAACTGGAATACGCTTCTGTTATTTGAACTCCTCATAATGGAAAATATATCCAAATGATTGAAAGAGTGCAGTGTAAGTTTTTGAGATTACTAATGTATAAAAAAACTGGACTGTACCCAGCATACATATCATACCCAGAACTAACAAACAATTTCAATATACCGACATTAGAGCAACGTAGGTATGTTAATGATTTAGTTTTCTACATAAAATAATAAATAATAAAATTGATTGCATAGAACTAAGTTCTAAAATATTTCTGCATGTTCCGACGTCTAGAACGAGGTTAAGCAATAGTAGTACCATGTACTGTAAGAAAGCACGCACTGACATCCTGTATAAATCCCCTTTATGGAGAATGAGCTCTCACTACAATAATATTGAAGAAAAGTGTGAAATGAGAGACATATTCAATATGTCTGAAAAAATGTTTAGGAACACAATTTGTAGTATGATGAGCTGAGTTAATTAATGAAACAATAAAAATTTCTGTATGTTTTTCTTCTGTAAAAATAATGATATTTTACCATATATGTAAACAAACACTGTAAATGGGCAGGACGCCTGTTGTGTTGTTGTTACAATAAATAAATAAATAAATAAATTTAAAAGAAATATACCCAACTTGCATTGGAGCCGGTGGGAAGCGATTAAAGTTTGAAATGGGGTGCCTATTTAAAATGGGAAATTGAAAGTTCTTATAACACCAGTGAAATTCAGAAAAATCTCTGAATTACGTATTAAATCAGAAAACATACGAAATAAATTTTCAGGGATCTCTTACAGGCATTGTATTACTATAAGACTAATGCTACTGTACTTCTGAAACTGATTAGAGTGAATATGTACTTGAATGACAAAACCACTTGCATAAGTTTTTCAAAGTATCAACTTTGAGAAGAACGAAGTTTGTCTTCCACTGTTACCTCATTGCTGAAATATACCTGTGATGAAACAATTAGCTGGAAATTACGCGGCTGCTTGTTACACCAATTCATAAAGATGAGCGACTATGTTAGGTACCTAAGTTCAGTGTTTAAAATCCACCCAACCTCTTGCAGCCGTATATAGCACATTTTAATACTTAGAATTGAAATAAAAATACAACTGGTTTAAGATGACTGACTTTGTCCTCGAATTTAATATGCGGGTAACAACACAGGACTCTTCAGATAGAGGAGGACGAAGGCAAGTTTTATTAAACAAGACTGTACATCTGATATGTTTGCACTATAGTCAACTCGAGCTTACAGGTTAAATTCAGTCCTCTGAAGTCAATCAACAAATATCATAAGATTATGTTCAAAAGAACAAAGTATCAGCGTTAGTATGTATTACAGACACAAATATAACACTAGGTTCCGAAGTTTTAAAATTATACTGTGTGTGAAAAGAGTAGAATTATTATTATTATTATTATTATTATTATTATTATTATTATTATTATTATTATTATTATTATTATTATTATTTTGTCACCTAAGAGAAAATCAGAGGAAGTCCAGAAGGAATTTCTGTCCTCATCAATAAAAGTTCTGAATATGAGTGCATGCAGTGACATATGCATATGCTGAAGCAATGAGACTTACGCTTACATTACCAATACGCTGATGTTTTATCAATGCTTTTATTCCAACTCTACCAAAGGGCTCGATTTAGATAATGATTCTAAAAGAAAGATGCACTGTAATCAAATTTTACAAGTCAATCTCGAAAGGCAAGCTATCAAATCCCATAACCCTTTAAAAAATGAAGGAAAATTTCTTCTTTACCTATTTTTCCCCCAAAGGGTTCAAACTTTCGAAAAAAAAAATATGAAATTTCTGTAGTTTAACCTCCTATGATTATGAGCTTTATGCTAGAGGAAACAGATGATTAACGAAAGTGAAGGATTGTAAAATTAATTTTTAAGCTCGCCCTGGAAATCGAACCCAGAATCGCGTACAGCAAAGGCACATGCGCTAGCCAATAGATCACCGGAGAGGACCTTCACAGTTCTCAAGTGGAAACGTATCGGAATTCTTCACTTGCTAAAACCCAATAAAATAATTTATTTGTCAACCGATAAACATACACCTAAAACAACCTTGATTTAAACTTACAGTTACACGGTATTGCTCAAGTATCTAAGCTATCAACCCTACATTAATCGTTTATTCATTGTCATCATCATTCCTGCGTTTTAGAGGTTGCTCCTGTTTTATAATGAAATCGAATAAAATGTAATCAATTTTTATACAAACTGCTTAATACCAGGGGCGGATCCAGGGGGGCGATCGGGGCAATCGCCTCCCCCCCAGAAGAGGAGATTTTCTTATTTTATATATATAAATAAAACCCATCCCAAAGTTTGGAGCCCTTAAAAGAAACAGTATGACAACCCCCCCCAGAAGTCGGTCCTGGATCCGCCCCTGCTCAATACACGGTAGAAGCTTACTGAATTGTTAATTGTTCTATGTTGTTCTTTAATTGGTAATTTCCATGTACAGTATATATCACTATCCAAAATACATCTTCGTTACTTCAGCAATGATGAACCATTCTTGCATTCAATAAGAATAATACAGAAGTATAATTTGAGGCGTTCCTTATTAAGCGCAAACAAATTAGGCTACCTACACCATATAAACTGTAACTTTTAAAAACCGTTGGATTTTCTTCGCTCACCTGTCCCATCGCGCTGCTCTAGAAACTGAGATTAACACAACAGCAAGGCCTTCTGCTAAAAACAACACTGCTATTCTGGTCAGGAAATTTTTGAATATCACTCATATAAACAGTTTTATAGCTGGTAATTCATGGAATGTACTTTTCGCAAATTGTTGAGGCAGTCTTTAGGAACAGAGATAGGAAATGTCCTATTGTTGTTCTTTGGTTCTCTGAATGAGAATTATAACGTAAAGATAATGTGTGTGTGTGTGTATAAAGTTAAACTTGGACTTAAAAATCGCTGAATGTGTGACCACTCAAATTCTTTTGTATTGGAAACAGTAAAGTCAGCAAAATTCACTTACAGTCGTCCAAAATGTAACTTGCAACTAAATAGAATAAAACTTACAAGTGTTTCCAATCTCCTGATAATAATATATAAAACAGAGATGTGCGTCTACGCGTAAAAAACGATAGTTTACGTTTACGTGTCAACTATGCGTAGACAATGTAAACAACGTAGACTATGTAGAATATGTCAACAACACGTAATTTAATATGGCATCGTGGAGAATAAAGGAACTTTATTTTGTCGTTACCTTGCGAAATTGCGTACAAAATAAAATGCCTAGACCAGCGAATAGTAACTTTCGAATATTTAGTTTCGTCTTGATGAAGGAAAATGAAAAATATTATGCATTTTGTAAAATATGCAAGAAAAAATTGGCAAATACAGCAGATTCAAGACTGAAAGCCCACAGGTGAGAATTAGTTTTGTAAATTTTATTATAAAAGCAGTGCTCGAAGTGGAAAATCTAAGGAAGTGGTATGTGCAGAGCAGAGTAAACATACAGATTAGATAATTCCCTCTACTTTTTATATGTTAGTCGTTTCCCTAATCTTTCCTTGCACCGAAGCAAAACAACTGAATGAGGAAATATGAACAAACGAGCAAAGAAATTCTTCCTTACATTTGATAGTGGTTGTCTACATAGTCTACACGGGAAAAGGTGTAATGTAGATTACGTTTAGATTACAGTAGACAATCGCGTAGACGTAAAATTATAGTTTACGGCACATCACTGATATAAAATAGTCAATTATTGAGTAATAAAATCATAAGAATTTAATTTTATATTAATAGTATTATTAAGAATATAGCTGCAATATGATATCCTGAGTCAGCTCTTTGCGCTAGACTATAATAAATCATATCATATTTTAACTACCTGCAGCAATTTGAAAATCTCATACAATTCTTAGAATTGTTTTCTTTGACCCAAAAATGACATTTAAAAACAATGAAACTGACACGTACTTAGTTTAGGGTCTACATCTATTACTATCTAGAATCCTTATCTTAATATTATACTGTACTACTGTGTGTATGCAGTTATTAATTTAATTATATTCATTGTATCGAAATTACATGACACTTGTATTTAATATTTAATATTCTCATATATTCTTCACAAATATGTAGTATTATGATGATGTTCGTGCACTAGTATATATTACTGTATTGATTGTCACAGATTTATAGGAATCAATATGTTATCCAGTAATTTATAATATAGTAATATCCGTGTATCATTCTTGTTTAATCTTGTAATTGTTTTCCTCTCTTTTCAGGTAAGTAAGTCTGTCTAGGATTCATTATCGAACTATGTATACGTGTACAGTACGTAAGTACTGCTAAAAATTCTCATTTATTTATTCTAATATGAAATAGTATACTTAATGTAATAGTAAGTTAACTTAATATTTTTATTCTGATTCCTAGAAATAGTTTGTTCGTCAGTAAGTAGATTTTGTATTTTCATAGTTACTAGAAATAGTTACTAGTTTCATAGTTACTAGAAATCATAGTATTAAATGGACAAAATAAAGAAAATTAATGCTTTAAGAGTGAAGCTTTTACCCTATATATTCTTGGGTGCTTTGGCGGTTTCACTGTGCTTGTCGCTCAGCTCAGACTGTGTCTAAATAAATACGTATCTCCCAGTAAAGTTATCGGAAAAGACCTATCTGGCTCTTAATTTTCTGTTTACCAAAAAATTACTTGTTTCTTATCTAACTATAGAAATACCACATTGACTTGGCACGTAGTCTTTCGTTCCTAGCGCTGCTATCGGCAGAAGGAATTCCTCTACCTTTCGCTAAGGCTCTCTCGCTTAGCAACAGCCGAACCCTTAGGCTCAGTTCAGACGTGCAGAAAAGTATGTTGCGGGCCGACAACAGACTCGCAGCAGACTCGTACGGGAGTCTCAGCCCAACCACTTCACATAGATATAGAAAACAGCTCATTTTATTTTCAGCTGCAGTTGAATGAAGATGGAAATTGAAAAAAGAAAACGTGCTGTTTTTGTATACTTAGCCAGTAAAATCCTAAGGAAGAAACAGAGACGATACTGGGTTCATCCGTACGTAAGCTCACGACTGCTTAAAGGTGAATTTTCTTCCATGTTTATTGATTTGCGCAATGACGAAGAAAAGTTCTTTAATTATTTTCGCATGAGCATCACTTCATTTGATGAACTCTTATCGAAAATAAGTGATAAAATTAAAGCAGAAGACACTTTCATGAGACTTGCGATACCACCAATTGAAATGTTGGCTGTTACATTAATGAGTTGATTTTGAGTTTAACGTCCTGTTCAGCAGCGAGGCTATATGAGACGTGGACCTACTAACGTGGAATCCGAACCATATGAGCTCCCGATGGCAATCGAACCCGCGCCTCTCACGCCAAAGGCCCGTACGCTAACCGCTTAGCCACGGAGGAGCTCTGGCTGTTACATTAAGGTAAGTTAATTATGTTAACTAATTATCGTTTGTAAAAGCACAGAAAGTTAAACATTCGGAGACCTATTCATAGACATTTTCAGATGTTATTAGCGGCCAATGGCGTAGTTTAACAATTGCGTGACTAATTTCAATTTTTTGACATAGTTGGTGGCTTTAAATTAAAAATGAGACATTTATTTCAGACTTCCCGAGTATCCCGCTCAAGAGGGGGCGTTTCAATAATAGTAAAATTTCCCTTTATTTATTCACAAATTACCGAATGTGAGGATTCGCTTCAGTTAGAGATGTAAAATTCGGCATGTAAACTGATAATAAAAATAATGGAGCACGTAAAACTCAAGGATTTCATTTCATTCCTATAGTAGTGACATTTCCCGTTATAGGGTGAATGTGCCAGTACTCAGCCTCCTAACTCAAATTTTAAGTTCGAATGTTATTTTTGATTTTAATTTTGAACAAAATGAGACTTCTTCATGATATATGTATTCATTATTTAGTCTAGTTTACAATGAAAGGAGTGTTTTTAATGTCATTATTAGGATTTTAACAATATTTATAAATTTCCTAAAAATGCCGAAAAATACCAGTACTCAGCCACTACATTCTAGAACTCAGTCATTACTTACCTTACCTTACCACTTGGCGCTACAGCCCTGGGTGGGCTTTGGCCTCTTCCACTATTTGCCTCCACTCTTCCCGATCTTTGCATTTTTCTTTCCATCCTCGAACCTTCAATTTTTCCAAATCACTTTCCACCCCGTCCAGCCATCTGTTTTTTGGCCTTCCTTTTCTTTTGCTGGAGTAGAGTCTTTCTTTCATGATTTTGTATGGCATCCTGTCGCTGTCCATTCTTATTACATGTCCCAGCCACCTTAGTCGATTCGATTTTATAAACGTGACTATATCCTGATTCTCTATTATGTCGTTGATCTCTTCGTTAGTTCTGATTCGCCAGGTTTCTTGTTCTTTAATTGGTCCGTAAATTTGCCTTACTATTCTCCTTTCGAAAGTTCTGAGTTTTTTCTCGATTTCTTTTGTCAGTGGCCATGTTTCGGAGCCGTATGTTACTACTGGTCTTATTAACGTTTTGTATATTCTCATTTTTGTTCCCCTACTTGTGTTTTTACTTTTTAGTAACTTTATATTTGAGCAATATGCTTTGTTGCCTAGTTGTATTCTTTCCTTTACTGTATCTTTTATGGAGTTTTTATCTGTGATTGTTAGGCCTAAATATTTAAACTTGTCTACTTTTTCAAATTCTTTACCTTCTATTATGATTGATTTTTGATTTCTTTCTGTTGCGTACGCTGTTATTACCATTACTTTGTTTTCTTTATATTAGTTCGCAGTCCTATTTTGTTAACCTCTTTCTTTAGCCGTGTGTATGTTTTCCTCATGTCTCTCTCTGTGCGTGTTACTATGGCTATATCATCGGCATAGGCGCATATTTGTGTGGTTTTCGTGAATATTGTTCCTCCTTTATATATGTTGCAGATCGCGGTGTGCAGTGCTATTATGAACAATGTTGTGGATAAGCTGTCACCCTGTTTACTCCTTTATAGTACTTGAATTCTTCGCTTAGATTGTCTTCTATTTTTACTTTTGCTGAGGTTTCCTCTAATGTCATATGTGTGAGTTTTATCAGTTTCCCAGGTATCTTGAATTCCGTCATGGCTTTTATAAGTTGCTTTCTGTTCACGCTGTCAAATGCTTTCTCATAATCTACAAATAGGATATGCAATTTTACTCCGTGTTCATAGTGCTTTTCAATGATCTGCTGCAATGTGAATAATTGGTCTGTTGTGCTTTTATTAGGTCTAAACCCGCATTGATATTCTCCTAGTATCTTCTCAGTGTGTTTCTTTATTCTTTCATTGATTATCCCTGTCAGAACTTTATAAGTTGTGTTTAACAGCATGATTCCTCTGTAATTGGAGCATTCAGTTTTATCTCCTTTTTTGTGTAATGGTATGATTATTCCTGTTTTCCATTTTTCTGGTATCCTTTCTTCTTCCCATATTTGTTCTATCAGCCCATGTATTTCTTCTTTCATTCGGGTTCCGGAGTGTTTTAGCATTTTCGCTACTATTTCGTCTTCACCTGGTGATCTGTTGTTTCGTAGTTTTCTGATGGCTTTATCCACTTTCTCTTTTGTAGGTTTATTCTCATTGTCATCACTGTCTGTATTATCTATCTCTTGCTGAGTTCCTTCCTCACTGGAGCTGTTCTGTTCATCAATTTCACCATATTGTGTTTGGAAATATTCTACCTATCTCTGTAGTATCTTCTGTTCATCTCCTATCAGTTCTCCACTTTTATCCCTGAATCCTATGTTTCTTGGTAAGTAGTCTTTGTTTATTCTCTTTATTGCTGCATAACACTTTCTTGCTTCATTTTGTGTGCTCAATGCTTCTATTTCTTGTATTTCACGTTTCATTTTTTCCCTCTTCTTTCTTCTGCACATTTTATTAGCTTCTTTTCTTAGCTCTCTGTACCTATCATAGTTGCCTCGTGATTCTCTCTGTAGCAGTTTTTGTCTTGCTTTATTCTTTCTGTCTATTATATCCTTACATTCTTCGTCGTACCAGTCTCTAGTCTCTTCCTTGTGTTTCTGTCCGATTGTATTATCTGCTGCTTCTTTCAGCGCCGACTCTACCCTTTCCCATTTTTCTTCTATTGTTGTTCTCTCGTTTGTTTCCCAATTTTGCACTATTTTGTTTGTTTCTTTTTCATATGCTTGTATGTTCTCTTTTGTTTCAAATTTATCTACGTTCCACTTTTTTCTTACTTTCTTTTGAGTGTTTTGCATCTTGCTTATTTTTTCTTTGAGTTTGACTTTAACTAGAAAGTGATCGGAGTCGCAGTTATATCCTCTGTGTGATCTTACGTCCGTTATCGATGTAGCATGTCTTTGGTTGGTGATGACGTGATCTATCTGGTTTATAGTATTGTTATCTGGTGATTTCCATGTTGCAAGGTGTATTCTCTTGTGCGGGAAATAGGTACTTTTTATGGTCATTCTGTTTCGTATTGCAAATTCTTTTAGTAGGTTTCCATTTTGGTTACTTTCATCGTGGAGTGAATATTTTCCAGTAACTTTGTCAACCGTGTCTTTATTTCCTATTTTCGCATTGAGGTCTCCTAGAATTATCACCATGTCGTATTTGGCTATCTTGTCACATGTTCTCTCCAGTAAATCATAAAATTCTTCTTTTTCTTTTTCACCTTTTTCTTCTGTTGGAGCGTGTGCTGATATTAAGGTTATATTTCTGAATTTTCCTTTGATCCTTAATGTGCATATGCGTTCATTTACTGGATTGAATTGCAATACGCTTTTTCTTATTTCTTTCCGTATTATGAAGCCTGTACCATATTGTCCTGTTCTTGTGGGTGTGCCACTGAAGTAGACTGTGTAGTTCTTCTTATCTATTCTTCCATGGTTGTGCCACCTTATCTCTTGAATTGCGGTGATGTCTATTTTGTGCTCTGTGACTTCGTTTGCTATTTCTTCCATTTTTCCAGGTAGTAACATTGTTTGTACATTCCAGGTTGCCAGTATCAGGTCCGTTTTCTTTCTCCCGTCGTCTCCATTCTTCTGTCCTATCCGAGGCAATGGTGTAGTTTTCTGAACATCTTGTTTTTCCGAGACAAGGTTGTTAGCCCTGCGCCCAACCCCCAACCTGGAGGACTAGGAGTTTTCTGTCAGGGTCGTCTTCCCTTAGCCTTTGTAGGTCCTCCTACCAACTGCAGGCAGCAGTGCTGATTTGGTCCGCCCCGAATTTTTTGGTACCTGCTATATCTAGCAGGCCTTCCCCAATCTGCCACCTGGGGAGGCGCCTGGTGGGAGTTCAGCTTCTCCCGCAGGAGAACTCAGTCATTAACGAACCTAAAGTCAGCCAACAAAATTTGAAACTAATGATAAAAACAGATGTAATATGATGGAGCGTTTTTTTATTTTGCTACATGACACTACAAATATAACAGATTACATTATAATTGTCTAACAAAAAAACACATTATTTATTTCTCGGAAAAACAGGAACAAAATTGTATTGAGCGGACCCTTCGTAAAAATATAAGAAACCATGAAGCTAAAACATTTCAAATAGAACTAAAGTTGTTAGATCATAGCTAAATTACATGACCAGTATATCGCAATATCATTTGATCACTCCAGTTGAAAGTTAGAAAACGCCAAAGGAAAAAAACTCACAAAAATATGAAATAAAATCGAATTATGTCTTCATAAAAATTTTACGAAGTTAGGAATATTTCTGATAGAACTAGAGTAGAAATATGTCACAGCCATCAGTTTATCACCATGTTTGAACACCTTTATTAAGTTAGATAACTCAAATAAAGCATTTACTTCTCACAAATAATAATAATAATAATAAAATTGTAGTAGTTGTCTTTTCACAAAAATTCCAGAATGTTGGAATTTTCTTTTTTGCTCTTTCTTTCTTTTTCTTTCTTTTCTTTCTTTCTTTTCTTTTTTTTTGTTTGGCTTTAATTGCTTTCTTCCGTTCTAAGATCTTGGCTATCATTATATTTCTCCATTCATCTGACGATATGGCACTTGTTAATTTATTTTGCTTCATTGCCTCTTCGCAATTGGTTCTGGCCAAAATAAATTATTTTCAAAATTTGGTGAGACTTGTCTACTGTTATTTGAACTTTTTTCGGGAGCTTTATCTATGACTGTCTATGACTTCTCAATATTATCGTTGTCGCTTTGAACTTGAAGTAATGTACCATCTTTCAAAACACCGTACCATCTTCCATTACATTATGGATCAATATTTCAGTACGATCTGCTTGACAAGGAAATAGAGAAGGAATATGCGAGGAAATCAGTCAGCCGATACACTGCAATCTTTTTCCAAACGTCTTTTCACTAAGCTATTTTTAATGTATTTAGAGTAGTCTACAGTATTTGCATTGAAAGGACACAAGCCACATTTCCTGAAACCATTTCTAATTGAATCGGAGAGAAAAGAACGGTTTACTGCTGTTGACAAGAGTGAAGAGAAATGAGATTTTGTTACACATTTATGTTTTTGGGTTGTTTTTGCCAGTCATGAACTGTCTTCTTCCATTCTCTCTTGAGGGGTTTGAAGACACTAACATCTGCTGGTTGAAGTATGTGTATTGTGTTAGGTGGTAAGGCATATTCAGTTCTCAGTTCTCGATGCAAAACACATTAAGTTCCATAGTTGGATGAGTGCGATGCCCTTCAGCAAATAAAATTATTGGTCTTTTAACGTTATTTCTTCCAGCCATTTGTTTATACCATTTACAATATACTCATAAAAAGTATCAATCCTCATCCAGGCCTGTTTCTGATTTTCACCAATACCAGACCTTTGGCATACTTTCTACGATGTCAGGCGATGGTTTAACATATAGGAAAATAACCGTTGGAAATACAGTTTCGCCGTTTGCCAGAGAAAACTAGAAGAACAGTGATTGTTTGTCAATTGCACGTCGGACTTCATAAACATTTTTCAAACCTTTCGATACGATAACTTTACCAGTTTCGAGACAAAGGCTAAAACTAGTTTCATCACCATTAAAGATTCGGGTGGGATCTTGCAGAATATCGGATGCGTTAATGCTTTGGAGGTACCTCGAGTTCTTTAAACCACTTCCGAATAAATTCTTCGGTGACTGTTGCTCTTGCCTTCGGGAACTCTGCAAACTAATTCTGGGTTTCCTCGTAAGAACAATTTATACCATTTCTCTCCTAGAAGGCTCTCTTTGAAAAGTTTCTTTCTATTGTCACTTTTTACAATATTGTATACTGTATTCAATATATCCATTTTATTTTGCCCAAATCCAACTTTGGCTATTTTAGTGTGTTGCGAGAAACATTGAATGTTCTGCTAGCTTCACGTATAGTCATTCCATTTTCTACAGCCCTCAGTGCATTGTAGAGAGACTCTTCTAAGTACTGATGAATTGATCACCGTTTTCATTTCTTAACTTCCATTTTTCTTCCTTTTTCATTCATTTATATTTACTTCCATAAAATGAGTAAGTGGGAACCTGGTTTTTTGTAAATTTGGATATTGATATTTAAAATTGCAGTAAAATTACCAACAGGGCTGACTTTTGGCTTTCGAGGCACCAGTACTCGGCCTTTGCATTTTTACCGGGGCTGACTACTGGAAAAACAAAGATTTGGAGTCATGCTGTATGTAGTAACAGAAGGGAAGTGAATACTTGGTCTGGGCATGTGATGGACGAAATTGAACACACATGCGATAA
Organism: Thermobia domestica; assembly: GCF_964235325.1. Lineage (NCBI taxonomy): Eukaryota > Metazoa > Arthropoda > Insecta > Zygentoma > Lepismatidae > Thermobia > Thermobia domestica. The sequence goes on from NC_137462.1 coordinate 221,642,959, forward strand.
TTCCAGTACACAGCCCCGGGGGCTGACTATTAGAAAATCACTCATTTTTCAATTCCGGTACTCGCCCCCCCCCCCTATACAAACGAAATGCTCAAAATCTACAAAAAAATTCTGTTTCCATTTCCCTAATATATACAAATTAAAAAATAAAAAGAATATTTATTATTTTTACATTAGATAACAAACACACGCTTTTAACAAAAAGTCTCGTCTGTTATTTTTTACGTGGCAGATTCACGCATTACAACATAGTGTCTTCTTTGTCCACCTATTGCTGCGACACTAGGTGACATTTCGGTGTGACATGTGATCGGCTGTGTAGAGGATGAATGTCTAAAAGCTAAGCTTCATATTGATAAGGGTCAAAACGTAACGTTTCCTTATTTTTGTTTCGATAATGCGTAAGTGGCCGACTACTGGTGAGGGGCTGACTAGTGGCACATTCACCTATATATTGAGAAAGTGTTCAATATGAGGACTGGCTTAGATTGGAGATGTGAAATTCCTAATGTAAACTCTTAAATAAAAATAATGGATTTAGTGTTTCCGAATAATCCATTTCTAAGATGAGAAAAAGGAAACATTTTTATAATTGTGACATTTAACAATAGAAGGTTTTGAGGAAATCCCGAATACGTGTATCACACCACAAGGAAGCAATGCAGCAAACGGAAGCAGAAACAGATGGGCTGATTATTTTGTAAGCGACATAGGTAGAGTTCCATGGCAAGATAACTTTATTTAAGTTGTTCTTTATGTAAGAAAACATTCAGTTGTTATCTCTAGAATATCAACGACGTGCACAATATTATCAATTGTACGAGAAACAAAAATATTTCTGTTGCATCTCGAGCATGATTTTACTTTTTAACCTCATGAGTACCCTGATGTTCAACGATTTTCGTATTACCTAGGGATGGCCAAAACTTTTCGGATCCGGGTATCCGGGATCCAGTGAGATCCGGATCCGGATCTTGCCGGATCCAGACCTAGATCCAGATCTCGGATCTGGGTCCGAAATTCGGATCTCGGATCTGGATCCGAAATTCGAATCTCAGATCTTGATTCGTATCCAAACCAGCATCTGAAATTGTGATGATAAAATTGAATATCTGAAATTCGTTAAAATTTTTTTTTAGGATTCATTGATATAGTAGGTTGCTGTGCGTTTAAATGTTTCCATAACGCGTTTGTGTTACCTTTGTTCTTTATTTTATTTTAACCTTGCAATATTTACATATTGCACTTTCTGTCGAAGTCTCTTTAGTAAAATGTTTCCCAGTTTGATTTCTTCCCATTTCAGAGTATAGTGAACTGTCTGAAAACTGATGTAAATGGTAACAAATTCTTCTGTTTAGCTCCTCTTCGAAACTTAATGTTAGCTTCACATTGAAAATATTTATTTTATTCTTAGAAAATAAACTTTCTTCTTTTCTCATGTACAATCCGCGGCAAAAAACCTGCAACATGAGCATATAAGTTTATTGTAAAATGAAGTCTTTAGCTCCAAAATAAGTGTGCGCAGGAGGAGGCCGACGTTTATCCTGGCATGATTCGTTCCACTTCGACGTTATGTTCATTCCCTGTGTTGTTATGCGTAGTTTCACAATAAACTTACACCCTAAAGTTGCAGGTTTTCTGCCGCGGATTGTACAAATGAAATATCTTTTAGATAAGGCCCTTCTAATCGCAGGGATAGCAGACAAAACAAACTCTTTATTAATAGTAGTTTCTGACTCACGAGTCCAACCACCAACAAATGTAATAATGAATATCTTTCACTTCGAAGGTATATACAACAAAAAAATATAGACTGGTTGGCGTGGAACAACAGTAGATTTTTAAACATACACACGAGAATTTCAGGAGAGCGATATGGTTGTTCGTTCTGTGACTTTGTTACCTAAATTATGGCTTGCCCTTCTGAGGTCGGGAGTTTGTTGAAGGAGTAAATATTAAAGAGATTTCTGTTATATTTTCTTCACCCTCCTGGCTTCTTTAATCATACATTGCAGGACGTAACCAAAACATATCCATGCATCGTATCATTGAAGCGTTTTGTGTTTTGTATATTAAAGTGTTCAAAAATATTTAACATATTCGCATTTGTTCATGTGATCTCAGGTTCATTTCTCGGTGGGGACATACATGAGAAAATTGAAAGCTGAAACAATATGAAAATAGTATATAAAAGTCAGGAATTTGATATTAAAACTTTAGCTATCTATTGGGACTGTAAGGCTGTAGTTAAATTAACCCACACGTTTCGTGAAGATATATTACGTCGTTATTGTTTATTTACTATAAGCTACCAGATACATCCTCAGAGGCCATTTTACACTGTAGTAATCAACAGATAAAAACACTGGAAAAGGAATGAAAGGAAGGTCTCCAGAGCCTTAGATCAAGGTACTAACCTAGCATTTGCCCAGTATAACTGAGGAACAACCCTGGAAAATCCTCAGTCAGGATGGCTGGTCTCCGAATTCGAACCCGGTATTATCCAATTGCGAAGCAAGAATCCTAACAAGTAGCCTGAGCTCGCCCCGTATTATTATTATTATTTAATTAACGTAATGTTCTAAAATTAGTGCAAATTAAACCGTACTTTCTTTATTGCTGATGTTATAGTTAATAAGCCTACATGAGAGATCAGTCCCCCATTAAGAAAGAATACTAGAACTGGAATTCAGGAAGCGGGGGTGAAGAGATTAACAAGGATGAGGAAACTATGTACGATGCAAAAACTGAGTAATTATGACTTCGTCACAGATATATTCACTTACATACGTCAATTAATATTTCTCTGATACAGTGCACTCTTACTTTCTATAGTGGCAGGAAAATGGCCCGCTTTTGAAAACGAACACACTAAGCATGTGCGTATAGGCGCAATGTCTGTGCAAAGAAACATAGGTAAAACTAGAAAAAAGAATAGGGTAAGCGAGGGGAAAATGATAATCCGCCCTTCAACTTGAAAAAAAAAAAGAAAAGAAAACTAAAAATAACTAAACTTAGAGCTACGAAAGACACGAGGCGAATTTTATTGAAAAGATTGTTTTTCCTTAGTGATTAGTTGTGCTAACTATGAACATGAATTAAAAAGAAAACAAATAGCTAGCTCTGAGTTTCCCAAACTAGTTGAAAAGAAAATATTGGATAAAATTTAATAATAAAGAAGCCGTTTATGATAATTAAAACAAACTAAATTCTTGGCACGACAGTCCTTTGGTTCCTACCAGCGGGCTTACATTGAAAGTGGGGATGTGTAGTCAACGCATCGACACCCGAAGTCCCTAATGCCGGCTTTCTAGACTGCAGTCCGCTACCTCTTAATTAAGATAACTCCCCAATTGTCCTCACGATACTGGGTCAACATCGAAATTGTTGAGTGACTCTCCGGGAATTGAACCCATGACCACGGGCACCTAAGACACGCTCTCTGTCTTCTATAGACGAAAAGCTATAGTTACCCACATTGTCTAATACAGAAATAAGTTCTGATTCTCTAATAGCTGCTGATGATGATAGTCAAGGTTCACCGAAGCATGATCCCAAACCCAAACTGAGATATTAATGTCACTGGAATGCCTGAAAAGTCATAGTGGGTAAGTGAATTGCCCACTTGTCAGGATGGAGAGCGATGTGAAATGCCAGGCTGTCAGAGGTACTACTTATGATAATTGGATTTATAATATTCTATGTTGCCATAAACCCTCTTCAGGAACAAAACTGTTAATCTTAGCTTTGAAAATGTTACATAAGGAGTTTTATTGCTATCATTAGGTTGCATTAGGAATTATCGGATTTATTTTAACGCTTAACTTTGACATCTCATCTGACTTACGAATATTTAAATCGCGATTATCCCCTTAAGGTCAATTAGTGATATTTTAAATCATTTCGAACCAACTTTATATATGGTTAGTCTTGTTATATGGGAATAATTGAGACCAGAAGCAGTCTACAGGCTAAGTCCAGAAGAATCTTGGCCGACCTCCTGATAAACAACGTCTTTCAACAAGGTGAATTGTGGCAATCTGATACCCACATGAGGAAATCTTCGGTTCAGTGTGAAAGCTTGCATAAGAACCAGCACTCTAATCAGTGAAATGTGCTTTGCTAATTTTTATTCAATGTGAAAGTACCTAACTTTATTCCCAGAAAAGATAAGGCACTTATTTCAAACAATTTGCCATTACAGTTTTCGTATTTGAACACAAAACTCATGAAAAGTCATGTTAAAGCGCAACTTGCCCCTGAAAAAGAATATTTATCTGTTTTTAGTTTCTCGTGTTCCCCAAAGTACCGGTACATGCGGAATTAGTGCTCGCCTTCCGCTCGCATTACCTAGGTAAAACGGCTACGATCTTGGTACTAGCACTTGTTTCGGTGTCCAGATCTCAAATATTTATCTTTTAGCCTGATTCCATGTATGAATCCGAAATTTCAAATCTAGATAAGGGGCACCAAAATTCATAGTTTATTCTCGGTGCTCATATTGTGATTTACTAAATAATTATTAAATCTAATTGTAAGACATACATTTGATATTTAGAGCAGACTGAGCAAGATAAATATACGTAAAAACTAGTCAATACTTGTTTAACTGTTTGTTTTCTTAACTGTCAAAGAAATAGGTGTATTGAGGAATTTTAAATATTCGAGTTTTGTATTCCGGTTTCAAATATAAATGTGTGTAAACCTCATCCTGCAACCGGGTGGACCTAGATTCGACAATCGAATTCTCATCCGAGTCAAATCAGATTATTTTTTAGTAAGGCAAGCATTTGATCTTTAGTGTAGAATGAAGGAGACAAATAGGCTTGTCAATATCCGTCTTAATTTTCTGTTTTCTTCCCTCACTGTCAGGACTTCGTGAAATTACTTTCGGTGATTTTTGATATTCAAGTTTATCACAATTTGGATGGGATGTGGGTTTGGATAAGAATCAAGAACTGAGATCCGGATTTCGGATGCAGATCCGAATTTCGAACTCAGATCCGAGATCCGGATCCAGATCCGAAATCCGAGATCCGGATCCAGATCCGAGATCCGGACCCATATCCGAGGTCCGAATCCAGATCCGAGATCCGAATCCAGATCCGAGATTCGAGATGCAAATCCAGATCCGAAATCCGAGATCCGGACCCAGATCCGAGATCCGGATCCAAAGGATCCGGACCCGATCAGATCCGGATCTTCGGATCCGGCCAGATCCGGATCCGGCCATCCCTAGTATTAACTCTATTTTTAAAAAAAATAGTACATTAACAAATAAAGACAACAATTGTCAGCCGAAAAACGATGTTTTTTCTTTTTTTTCTGTTCTGCTATTATGTTGATGGTTGTTTTGGACTTCAGCGTCCCTTTTGAGCACAGAGGCTATTTAATACGTGACCTCGGCCGAAAGTATATTTTGAATAGCAACCCTTACACCCATATTTGAGTTCAATACAATACGGGTAAAACCCATACAGTTAGCAGCCTTGGTCTCAGACCGAGAAAGAAAATCGAAACTCTCACGGTATTCTCCAACTATGTTGAAATGTTGGTTACAGCTGTTAAAATTCTTAATATAGTTATTCCCCATATATTTGAAATCAAGAACACAAGTTCTCCGCTATGTTGAAATATGAGGTTTACTTTAATTCTAGGTTCAAATTTGAGGGTGTTTAGTGAGAGGCACAACAATAAAATCTCATAAATCAAGCTTTAAAATGTTTAAGTATAGTTTAATTTAGAGTGTGAATGTAAGTGTTGACTAGCGAAGTGTCTTATACACTGAATTAAATCTAGCACAAATAGACTCTGACACACATACCTGGTTGATTGATTGTCGGTGATAAGAATTCCTTTCCACTTTATAAATTATCATTCAGCTCCGATCCTGGTAGAAGTCTTGATTGATGGCAATTAGACATCACGGTGACGAAATAATAATGCCTTACTAATCCCTTTGTACATCATGCCGATCTGCCACTGTTTCGGCGGTAATGATCGTAAGATGAATACTGTTTCACTTATGAAATATATCATTCTATATCGGCTTTCATTTAAAAATTAAGCCTGTTAAACGGAAAATACTAGCTTAATATATGTCCACGGACACATCCTTGCATCATTTATTTTCTGACTACCACTGGACGCCATTTTTAAAATTACCTAAGATTTTATATCAGGATATTTACTGAAGTACACAATCTAAATGTTCGTGGACGTGACGTAAAGCCGCAAGTAGTGGGAAAACATTTCCAAGTTCTACAAATTCCAGAACAAATTTCGAATCTTAGAAAGTAAAAAATATATCTGTACCAGCTTTCTATAGTAGAACATCTATTCATTCCTTTTGTACGTAAAACCGTCATCTGCGCATAGGACGAATTCACAGACATAATTCCTTAACAAAGTGTTTAGATCACGTTCCAATTCTTAACATACAGTTATTTACAAGTGAACTCAGTTCCATATTTTCTGTTGTTTCGTATAGTTATATCATTAAAATGAAAATTAGATTTGACTCGAAATCAAGTCTAACGTGAGATAAAGATACCACAGTTTTAACACCCCGTTATATATTTACCCTGTTTCTGTATCCGTCCGTCCGAAAGAAGAAAAAAAGATTTACGTGATGATCACCACAAAACTTGATCAGGATGTACAGAGTCAAAAGTGAGGAATCGAAGTCTCTTACGGATGTAATATTCAAACCTTAAATGATAGAAATAAAACATTACCGGCTCTTACGTTGATCACTATAGAGCAAAACTGGTAATGGATATCGAGAAGAGGTTTTCTGCGATTAATTAATCATCGCAAGAATAAATTTCGCAAATATACTTTATCCTTTATGAAAGCTGGAAGCGGGAAAAATCCACTACAATTTTCAGTTTCAATATTAATCTAAACAAATCAAAATAAGAGATAGGGAGAAGTTTTATTTGAATCTGTTTTGCATTCCAAATATAGGTACCAGATTCTCACTTCACCTATTGAAACCGAAAGTTTCAGTTATAAAAAAAAACTTTAGGGCTTAACGTTAATGACGTTTCATAAAATATAAACTGTAATAGATATCGGGAAGCGGTTTCATGTGGCAGAAAATGAATGACTTCCGGTTTTGATGGTGATCACTATAGAGTGAAAACGGTTATAGATAGCAAGAAGTGCGCCCAAGAATAGGCCCTATATGTCATACTTATTTTAATCTCTACGACAATCGGAAGTGGTAGAAATTACTACCACCCCCGATTTCGATATTATAGAGAAAATATCACGCACATCGTGTAGACATATTTCTATATATAGATTAAAGAAACAATTCCATGCTTGCCCCTGAAACTCAGGACGACCACATACTATACAACAACTACCAGTGACACGTGTACAAAACGCGAAGCAATAGTTCAATAGTTTGTGATGATCTCTCTCTCTCTCTCTGTATATATATATATATATATATATATATATATATATATATATATATATAGGGTGGCCCATTTTAATCTTTACACGGAAATATCTCGAAAACGATTGAACATGAATGAACTGAACAAAAACTGGAACAGGAAATACCATGCAGCAAATCGAATGGTGATGTCGCGGTGGACCCAAGGCCGCTCTTCAAGGGGGCCCGGGGCCCAACTTTAAAATTGTAAATGGAAACATGGGGCGAGTGACACATCGTTCAATAGATTTTTAAAAACTTAAAAGCAATGTGGCAAAAGATTTTTCATATCGGTCACCGTATTTAAAATGGCCGCCAATATATGTTACCTGTATCAGATAAAAGTTCAGTAGCACTAGTATGAAAACAGTTGAACATAAATGAACCAAACAAAAACTCGAATAGGAAAACCATGGGACAAATCGAATAATGTTGTCGCGGTGCCCCCCTTCCAGGACCATCTTTCATGGGGGAGATTGGAGATAAATGAACAGGATACAGCTCCTATTGGAAATCACAGAGGGTATTTATCATTCCATTCTCAAGAATAATCCAACGGAGAAAAATATTATTAAAATATAAGTGACATAATGCTAAAGAGGAAATCTAATTGTTAGAAAATTATCTTTCCGATCTCTCTCCGTAAGTGGGTGAAGCGGGAATGAATGGTGGAATCTCAAATGAGAAGCCCACTTTTACTAGCAATAGGTATGGCTTGTTTGAAGCACTTGGGTGTACAAGTGACTGGTACTGTAATGAACCAATATTGTGCAGACGACTATTGAGCAAAACCAATGTTTGTACACATTGTTATAAAATTACATTGTTCGGCAAATTGGTTTCGCATTTCAGTTGATTCATTGTTGCACAAATCATTGCCGACAACCAAAATGGAAAATACCATTTAACAAGAATTTTACCTACTTTTTGCCATTACAGACATCTATCTGTTATAAAAACACACTTCAGATAATTTTGTTGTGCTGATACAATTTGCAAAAACTAAGGTTCTCATTTCCAATTTCACCGTTCCTTCCCTTCCCGCTTCACACATTTACGGAGGACGTTGGAACGATGATTTTCTAGGAATTAGATTTCCTCCGTGTTATGGCACTTTTACTCTAATCATCATCTCCTCTGTTGCAACATTTTCGAGCCGTGGAATGATAAATACTCTCAGTGATTTCCTATAGGAGTTTTATTCTGTTCATCCGTTACCATCTTCAACTGTTTTCATATTAGTGGTACTGGACGTTTTATCTGATACAAGCACCATGTCTTGGCGGCAATTTTAGAAACGGTGACCCATATGAACAATCTTTGGCCACAACGCTGTTTAGTGCTTGAAAATCTATCGAACGAGGTATCACTTGATCCATATTTTCGTTTAAAATTCTTAAGTTGGGCCTGGACCCCCATGAAAGGCGTCCCTGGGATCACCAGGACATCATTCGATTTGCCTCATGGCTTTCCTCTTTGAGTTTTTATTTGGTTCATTTATGTTTAACCGTTTTCATATAGTGCTACTGGACCTTTATTTGATACAGATAGGGGGGCGCGGTGGCTCAGTGGTAGAGCGTTCACCTCTGGTGCTTGGGGTCCCGGGTTCGATCCCAGCCCCCGCCAAGTGAACTTTGTGGTGGACAAACACCGTGCTCGTGGGTTTTCTCGGGGTACTCCCGTTTCCTCCCACTTTCTTCATTCCACCATTTCATTCATCACTCATCATCACCGTCTCCTTTAGCCTAACCGGCATAACCGTGGGACGTAAAACTTACAGATTTCATTTCATTTCATTTGATACAGATAACAAACATATCTGGGCGACTTCTTTCTCTCTCTCTCTCTCTCTCTATGATGGTATTCTTAATACAGTGACAAGCTAACATACAAACAACAAACCTACTTGATTTCCACTCACCATCAAACGAAATCGTTTGTGGTCCTTACGGATCTTTCTTTGAAAGAGCTAGTGCCAAAGATTTAATTACTTACATCTGTGAATAACGTTGTACAGGTCCTGAAATACTGTAATTTGAACATCCCGTGAGTGAAACAATTAAAGGCGCTCGCTCCACACTCTGTGCTGTATAGGTTTAACTAGTCGTTCTTTCAGAAAAAGTGTTCCGGGGGGTACATTTAGTATTCCGGGGGGCAATTGTTGGTAGTATTCTATTTATTATTATATTATATTATGCCTCCCCCCAAAGAAAAACATGTCTCGAAGAAACACTGGGTTTAACGCCATGGGAAGAGATAGACTGTTTAAGAAAAATAACAATTTATTTTAATTCATTGTTGGAATAAAGACATTTAGAGATGATGAACCATCATTTTGTAAGGCACTTCACTATACTTTCACACTTTTTTTTTTTTTTTTTTTTTTTTTTTTTTACAAAGGATTTAAGCAACGGAATTCGCCAAGAGTTTATTGTACACTAACATTGGAGCTATTGTTTCAATCATTGTCGCACAGAATCAGGGACGTATGCACGGAGTTGAGTAACGAATGGTTTTCCCAAAACTTTCAGGGGAATCCAAATTCATCATAAGAATAAATTAATAAAATCTGTTTACAGATTTTATTAATTTATTCTTATGATGAATTTGGATTCCCCTGAAAGTTTGGAAAACATTCGTTATAAATTCGTGCATACGTGCCTACATCAAATGCTAAACTATTCGCTACTTATCTTGTCTCTTATATCCTAATATTATATGACAGTAGCTTATCGCATTCTTCCTCACCATTTCCATTACAGCTGCATCTGAGGAACGAAGTTGTCAAAGCTAATAATAATAATAATAATAATAATAATAATAATAATAATAATAATAATAATAATAATAATAATAATAATAATAATAATAATAATAATAATAATAATAATATAAATACCTTAAAAATTACGAAACAACAACGTTCAACGGACTGTCTGATTTCTATTCAAAGTTATATACCAAAGAAATTCATAAAGAAATTGGTGTGGATTTTACTTAAAAGGAGGAAGACGAGTTCTTTTCTTTTAAGGAGGCAGACTACTAACAATGATACATTTTTCTTCTGTCCGTTTTTCGTAAATCAAATGGAACTCACCACAATAATAGATAATATTATTCTACACCCGAAAATACGAATCGTAAGAATTTTCAGTGTTGCTAACTATAAAAACTACAGTTTGGCAAGAATATCCCACAAATCTGAGTTAAGGCAGCGGCTAGATGAATTAACTCAACGGTAGTTGATGACTTATTATGTTGCCTTGGCTCCTTGTAAACTACTTTTTAAATAATATTGGTGTTTATTTTGTAATAAACACGAAGTTATTAAAGTTACACCGTTTACCTAACATTAATTAAGGTTATCAAAACTAAGAGCCTCAAATATGTAGCCAAAATGGAAAATCTATGAACCTATTTGCTGATATGAAGACAATGTTAAAATGGATCTGTTAGAAATAGGAATTCGAACTAGAAATTAAATCTATTTGACTAAGGACCAAAGGCAATGACGAACTTCTGTGAATACGGCGTTGAACCCTCGGATTCCAGAAATCATAATTATTTCTTTCTTAGTTAGTAGTTTCAATAATCGGTATATTATACTTTTTTTTATCATAAAACAAAACAAAACAAAAAAAATCAGCAAGCTCCATAACTGCTATAATATTACTATTCTATAAACTAAACTTAATATTTCATAGTTTTTCTAACTCATATTTTATTTATTCTTTTGAATTAAAAAAGCAAGAAGAACAATTTCAAGACATTCAATACTTAACTATGTAATCAAAACATCATATGCAAAAGAATAAAATAGCATTTAGTTCAGAACAATCCCTCAATACACTTCTCAGCTAAAAACTACAAAATCATACCAGGCTGTGAATTTCATATGATACCCTCAAAACTTTTAAGAAATGTCGGTTGCATAATCTTCTAGGTGTCATAAGTGTTGGTACCTATGAAAGGGTAAGGTTCAGTGGATTCATCTAAAACTCGTTTTCGTCCACTCCTTCCTTTAACCAAAAACTGAGACTGTCCCTATGGATTTCTTGCGTCGTTCAGGAATTGATGGACATGATGGTAGTTGTTTTCCATACTTGGTTCTGAAGTTTCTCTGCTTCTGTGTGTCCGACTTTGTTTCAGTGGACAACGAAACACATTGTGCCTTTTCTTAGGGAGTAGCCATTCTCAAATGTGGACCTTCTCTTTCATTATGATGTTACCTAAAATACACAAATTGACTATTAATACAAACGTTTGTACTAGTAAATACAAAAAAAAAAAAAAAAAAAAAAAATTCAGTCACATTTCTCGTCACATACGTCGTCTCGGGCTTCAAATTGTAAAGGGATTTTTATGGCCACACTGTATGCTAATATACCTAATATACTGAGTGCACACTTCAGTTCAAAGACCGGCGGCATAATAATCGTAGGTGCATCGTCGTTATTCGTATAAAACAATCTAACATTATTCTTATGGCAACCTATGACTTGTGTCTTCGAGTCAAAAGTGTTCATCAGCCCTGTGGTTGGTACGAGTGTCCAATCTTTGGTTTCTTCAGCTTCATGCTGGAACTTATTTGCTGCACTCTCTTTATATTGGCTGACACGACTCATTTGCTGGATTACAAAGGAAGAAGTTAGAGAGGTTTGCTATTCGCATATTTCGATATAAATTTTACATTCTTCACTTTATATATATATATATATATATATATATATATATATATATATATATACATGTTAGTATACGAGTATACAAATATTTGGATACTGCAGGCAATACCAATACTAATTTCATGACAAATAAAAAGTGAATAAGACGATAAAATATTTCATATGTAGATGTAAGTTCACGATAGTCCTGGTCTTCGGAGAGAAGTTTCAAAGTTCAGCGTTGACTAGTACAATTTTTCTCTATGAAATTGCTCTTTTAAAATATTAACAGTGGACCAAAGTTAGCCACTGTTATTATTTTAAATTATTGCTATATTTACGTTTTCCTTCTAATTTGATTATTTTAAATTATTGCTTAACCCTAGAACGCAGAACATGGGTCAAAAATGACCCAGCAGTAATTTATGTATAGATTTTTGTCTGCAATATTTGTTGCACAGTAGTTTTTCTCCGTGACATCTTCTATTGGTTTGTTTACTACATAAAAATAATGTATTTAAGTTTTTGGTTTTGTATTTATTTTTTACATTTTATTATATATATTTCTATACGTAGTATACATAACATGGGTCATTTCTGACCCGCGGTATATTTTAGTATTAGATTACTATTATATATTAGTATTAGTATATAATACTAATACTAATCTTTATAGTAGTATTAGATTAGTTCTTTACTATAACAAATTAATATTTGTTTTACTAAAATGTTATTATATTTGTAGTAGTATTATTACTACTAGTCTTGTACTTTGAATTGGATTTTTTTAGAAATATATACTCTGAACAGACTAATCTTATGGACCATGTTATGGACCCATGGACCCATCATAAAGACCCATGTTATGGAAACTAAGGTACACTTCATGCCATGCGTTTAAGGGTTAAAGAAAAATATTGAAATTATATTGTATTGGTCAGCAATATATCTCTTGAAACTTACAAAAATTTCGAACACATGAAGAAAAGAAGATATTTTTAATAAAACGGCATTTACAGGATACGCGATTGTTTTTCACACTGCAGAACGTTTTACCGCACCTGAGGTGTAGATCGTATTATTCTGTTACGATCTTGATGTAAGTTAGACTATGATTGTATTGCTCACTCATCTTCATGTTCCTGCGGGCGTTAACCTTCAAAATTTTGGGTGGGAGGTTTCGCCCCAATACCATTTTTCCGCGGAAAATAAAAACTCGAATTCACTTATTTTTTGCATATTGTCCATACACAAAGTTTCGTTGCAATTCTTCATGTCCTTTACACACATCTGACATACTGTTACTAGCACTTTTGATATTCGTGATCAAATGTTTGGAAGGGTCCGTGCCCCACCCAACATTTTTTTCCAGGAAAATATGAAATCTGTAATCCCTCGTTTTACGTCTGCATTATCTGTGAACAGTTTCATTCACTTCGGTTCAGTTGTTCTTGCCTTTCGGGTGTCAACTTTCAAAATTTTGGTTGGGCTTTTATATTAACAACATTATGTAACTTTTTTTCTTTTTTATGAAATAATTTTTTTCGGGGGAAGGAGGGAAATGCTTTCCTCTGATATTTGCTTGTTGTCATTCGTATTGTTTGAACAGCTTATGTATGATTATTTTGTACCTTTTGATGTCATCCAACTCCGTCACGATAATAAAATTGTCTTTGTTAACAATTTGTTTTATTCTCTTATTTGCAATTTGCCACACTGAAATATTTGTTGCAAAATTGAGGTTTGGTCCAATGCCTTTCGAATCCGCAACCAACCCAATCGCCTAGCTTTTTGGGTTGCCTGCTAATGCAGGAAAAGGAGAATTGCAGATGGTAATGTACTTTTGGAGTCGTGTATACAATAAAATAATAAACAGATCCCAGAAGTCTCCAGGACGCATACTTGGACAAACAAGGCAGTAGGGTTATGCAGCTGAGTGGGAAGTTGTTTATCATGAAGTTCTTGCTGTTACGAACGCTTCAACGAAGTGCTCGGAGTATTGAATGAACATTATTGGCTTCAATTACATCACGATTTACGAAGTTTGCAAGGAAGTTTGGGAAAATGTTGAACGCATATACCATTTCATATCCATACAGCGATAATTCAGAACCAATGCTTCACAATGTCTTGACTAATGAATGCTTGTCAAAGGGATGCTCACAGAAGCTACCCAATTACGTCACTCATGCGAGCGCAGAATACTTAAAATTCAGGGGAAAAGGATTCAGCACTAGAAAGAAGTCACTCTCAGCTGTGATGCATGAGCACGAACTTCCAATACTTTCAACAACTCGGATAGTACCTACAACTGTAGCTCAGGAAACAGAGAACATTGTTAGGGAAGTAACTCGCCTAGGAAGATCTATTTCCATTGCTAAAGAGAGAGATCTGTCAATAGGAGGTATTATTTCATATGACTTTACACCCTACATTATCCTCATCAACACTAACGGTACGACAGAGCTCCTTCGTGGCTAAGCGGTTAGCATACGCGCCTTTGGCGTGGGAGACCCAAGTTCGATTCCCGGCAGGAGCTCATGTGGTTCGGATTCCACGTTAATCAGTAGGCCTACGTCTCATATAGCCTCGCTGCTGAAAGGGACGCTAAACTAAAATCAACTCAACGCAACTAACGGTACGACTAGTAAGCCTGCGAAATCTGCTCTGATGATCGAATTACGAAAGATACTTCCGGAGATTGAGACACGTCAAGTACTTTCTTCATCTACATCCACTGCTGTTGTAATAGATGTTATGTGTGAGATACGACGAACGCAAACATAATCTCTTCAGACAATTTCAGACATGTTTTTAGTTCTCATAAATCGTGTAAGAAATGTCTGTCCACGTAAACGTGAAAATTATATATTTGATAGTTATATAGCTCATTCCATAAAAATGCACACCTCCGGTGCTTTGGGTCCCTGGTTTGATCCCAGCTCGCGCCGTATGGAGTTAGTGGTGGACAAACACCGTGCTCGTGAGTTTTCCCGGGGTTCTTCCTTTTTCTCCCAGTTTCTTTGTTCTACCATTTCATTCATCTCTTGTCATCACCGTCTCCTTTAGCCTGACCAGCATAAACGTGGGACATAAAACTTTTTTCCATAAGAATGCAGAGAGAAAAAGAAGAGCGTCTGTAGATCCGTTACAACTTACTGCGCTCACATGAGACCCTGAACTGCCAGTGCAGATGTCAAGTTTTGGGCATCATCTAATCTGATAATAAAGTAATGCTACAAAATGCACTGGAATACCTTGACATTCACATGTCACATTCATCTTATAATGTAGAACTTAGTGACTTAGCTAGTAAGGATGCCCCAACTCCTACTTCCAAGCACTACTACACTACAGACTTCAATCGAAGACTTGACAAACCCCAACGAAAGGGCAGATTTGCGAATAACCCCACATACACTACACATTTTGAAAACTGGTGTACAACGCATTAAAGTAATGCTAAACGATACGGATATCCTTGTTATACTGCTTCATTTCCATCGAATGTTCCGAGAATAGGTTTGTCCGACTTATGGTTCCGTAAGTCAAAAACGAATATTATTCCGACCCATACCCTGGCGACTTCATGTAGCGAATTATGTGATGTCATCCTTGCGACACACATACTAACAGGTTGTGATGTGACTAGTAAGGGGAGAACAAAAGTAGCAGCTCTGAGGGTTCATCCTGAGAGATTTTTTAGATATGTTGGTTCCCGTATACCACCAACAGATGAGGATTATAAGCTCGCGGTGGAGTACTTCGTCCAAGTAATGAAACCAGGCACAGTGTGTAAATCCGGTGATGAATTACGTGTCCACACATATCAAACCAGTAGGACTGTTAATCTGTTCACACTACTACCTATTTCATCTACAACGCATGGCCACATCAAACTTTCGTTGTACCAAGCGTACACGTGTGTATCCGCTATAAGGTCATTTGTACGATTGAATCCGGAAGATTTCGGATGGAATTCTGTAAATGGATCTCTTACCCGATTCAAACCTAAATATCTTACCTGACGATTTGACAATAATGTGTGGTTCTAAACATTACAATAGAAGAAGGCGTCGATGCCGGAAATCGTCAACATTCTGTGTATCCTACTGCAAGTGTGACTTTTCCTGCAAAAATAAGTAGTCTTCCGTGTTTCCATCTATCGGTTCAAATGGAATATTAATAGTAATTTTCCCACCATTGTGTGTACCAATGTGTAGGTTTCGTAATATGCAGTAATATGTGTAGGTTTTCGAAGCCGATGTAAGTGTTACACACAAGTATCAAACTATAATTTATTCTTTCTTCGATATTTTGTTACTATTTCCTATCTGGAACAGATTATTAGGTGCTGCATTTATACTATTTCTTTGGATAGGTTCTGTAAGTGTCACTACAATTGTCACACACTTTTACCACTATTATTTTGTTTTCTGAATTTTCTCAAGTCCCAGATATAAATTAAAAGTGGTAAAAGTGAATATATTTAACGACTCTACAATTTCATTTGTGTTATAAATTTAATGTTAGAAAGGCATTTCTCAACTGAATAATAGTTTCACAAAGAAATTACGTTACTTAACAACAGGAATGCACAAAATGATTAAAAATTCTCGTGCAGCATCCGACAAGTAGAAAATGGTTCTCCAAATATTAAGTAACGTATTTTCATTAGTTTTGAGGCATAAACTTTAGATCAGAAGAGTACAGTAAGGACAAAACGAGCTACATTTTTTAGGCAGCATCTGATGAGCAAAAAACATGACGTGAGATGGCAACACTGCAAACTAACTGCTTTCTGAAAATGTTTGCTCATGGTTATTTTTAATGGTTTAGAAGCGAGAATTCCATTCATGAACATAGCAGGGAAATTTCAATCTGTAATATCCGACAAGGAGGAAAAATGCGAAGTAAGAGAAAGCAACACTGCAACCAAATCGCCGGTTTTCAAAATGTCTACCCACGATTTTTCGATTAGTTTTTAAGCATGATCATCAAATTAGAAGAAAACAGCCGTCAGACACGCCGTTCCTACGGTATTATGGCTGGAGCCTGGACTATAGATACAGTATGACAAATTTTTTCTCTAAAGTCATAAAGAGGTGATACCGACGACATTCGGAAAATGTGTACGTGTTTACTGCAGTTCATATAGAATAAAATCTTTACAACGCAAGATCATTCCTCGATAGTCTACATGTTACTTTTTGATATTTTATAACGCGAGCGTAAATACTATGAGAAGAATTTTACCTGATCCTATCAAGGTCGAATTTAGAACATAAAGTCTAAAGGAATGTGTTATCGTATTTATTTAAAGAAAAATACTTAAAACTGATTTACAATGCAGTTTTATGCATCATAAATTTGAAAATTTCTTTGTTTAGTTCCTCTTACAACTTCCTCTCTAAATACGCCTTGGACACTCTGAGCCCTTTCTTCTTCATATTTTGAGTAACATACCAGAATGAACGTTGCATTTTGGTGGGGCAGGCTGACGCAGAAACGCTTGAATTCAGCATTGAAACTTTAGCATAGTAATAAAAATGAGCTCTGTCATACAATGCATAATATAAACAAGCTTACAGTCACAAATTCTATTATAGTTTATTATTAACATTATTTAGTTTCTTTTATTTACGTAAGTTACCTTCAGAGTCTAGTGGCCAGAATGCATACTGTTGGTTCGTTGGATTTTGAATCAACGCACTTAAGTAGCCAGATCCCATTTCAAACGCATGCCTCGTCTAGCGTTGGCAATTGTTGTACAGTCTTGACCGGATGACCGCACACATTCGGTAATTTAATTTAAAAATGAAATCTTTGAGTTTTACGTCCCACAGTTAATGCCGGTTAGGCTAAAGGACACGGTGAAGATGAGAAATGAATGAAATGGTGGAATGAAGAAAGTGGGAGGAAAAGGGAGAACCCCGAGAAAATCCATGCACACGGTGTTTGTCCACTACAAAGTTCACTTGGCAGGGGCTGGGATCGAACCTGGAACCCCAAGCACCAGAGGTGAACGCTCTACCACTGAGCCACCGCGGCCCCCGTAAATTAATTTAGTCGTACGGTATACGGCCTGACCTCTTTACAGTACGTATTATGTACGAGCTTACTGAAATTTTGTAACTTTTATCTTCACTTTTTAAACACTTTTGTCACGTTACTTGTGTCCCAGTGACTGCTGGTCCTCTGCTTGCCGTGACCAAAGCATTATTTGGGGAACGTACAGCGGTGTCCGTCCCACGCTCCACATGATTAGGCACAATCTCCCAAATTTATAATCTATCCCCTACCCGAAGTTAGTAGAGGAGCCTGGAATAGGTTGTTAAGGTCTCCACTAAAATAACACTATTGAATGGAAAACAATATTATTACTATTTTTGTAGATTATCGGATGGATCTGAACTGTAGTTAAAGTAAAAAGATACTACACATAGAAAGCAATCACCAAGTAACCTTTACCTTCTAAACGTGTACCTTTCTTGTCTCATTTTCATCAATAGGGTTTCATTATACATTTTTGGTTAAAAGGAGAACTAATACTTCATTTTTATAATGAGGTAATTCAATAAAATATTTAACTTCCTTTACTTGAAGCGTGTTTTGTATATGGATATTACAAAATAAATGGTAGAATCAAGAGATAGACTACTGAAATGTATTGTCAGCAGGAAATCAGGTTAAAACAATACCACTGAGTAAATATGAAAACTTCCAAACTATCGGGTGATATTGTCAATAGCTCAACACCACAATCAAATTTTTACTGGATAGAAAAAATATTCAATAATGCCCATCACTAATAGGATGGTTGCTCGCCGTGCTGTAGAGATGTACTTAAATAACTTATTAATCCACTAGACTGTGTTAGTTGTATCTGTCTTGAACTGAAGCACAGAGGACGTCATGAATGCAGCAGGGATATTTTAAAGTTCTTTTTGAGGAATTTTATAATAAATTATATTTTTATTATATGTTTATCAGTGGCAAGCGGGTAACGTAGGGAAATCGCCACTGGTCTTGCCATTCCTTTTCCTTCATATTGTGTGCTGCTTGTAACATGAAAAGGACAAAGTAAAGAAAGTCAGATGAAAATGTATATAAAAGGGAAAAGCAGCAGAAGAAGCAGTCGTCGTTGGCTTGACAATTTCATCTTGATATAGAAAGGGAAACGAGAATTATCATGCAAATGTCGTTCATAACGAGAGAAAAGTTCCCCAAGGATTTCACAAACTTTCAAGGGTTATTTGTCTCTTTCTTCCCAGACTGTGTTAGCCGTTATAATCACCTCATTTGGAACGCATCCGGAGAACCAGCTCTAGAAGGTAACTTACTTCTAGCCAACCAAACGTATTTAGCATACAAAGTTAGTCTTCTATCATTCTTTCTTTAGTCTGTCTACATTCACGTATATATGAGCCGTTATAAATGTTCATTTAAAAAAAATTCTTTAATGAAGATTGTGTGGAGAATGACTTCATTTTGGGAAGGAGGGATAAGAGAGGTTATTATTATTGTAACTTGTATCTTCAAATGTATACAACACAGTATAATAGTAAGATTCAATACCCAGATATTATATTTACGTTTTGTTTTACTACAATCGTAATGCTTAACAAACACTTTCATTTCATTTCTAAAATTATTAAAGCTTTACGTGATAGATAGAATGTCTAGATAGCAACCATAAGCTACAAAAATGAGTTTTATTTAATTACTTTTGCTGGAGTTTTACTCATCAGATAGTCTTCTTTAGCAGCAAAGTTTGTGAGGCATTGATCTCACGCTCATCCAAACAACAAGTACTTAAAACGGGAATCGAACCAGGAATCAAACAAAAATGCGTACTTCATTAACAGTGCATGAATAGCTACTTAGTTATTCAATTTTTTCGATGTGATCGACGTAAACTTACAACTTCATGTGAATTCCAAACAACATTTATTCCCACCAGGCATTAAATTCATATCTCTGGCACGGAAAGGGAAGAGGCTAGCTGTTTAACCACGAGGCTTTAGTTGGGTGCTGGAGATCTCCTTGTAATTGAGTGTAATTATACTTGTAATTGACTTGTAAGTTTGAATTATACATAGAAAGTTTCTCCAAGTTTTGAAAAGTTAACGTTAAAGATTGCACGAAATATGCATTAACCGTATTGCAAAACAAATTGAACATATTCGCTTAGCATTTCATTAGCCATATGCAAGCATTAGCCATTTCATTAGCCATATTAGTCAATTTTGTCCTATCATTTGAGAGCACATAGAGAATTCTTACAAAACATGATCTTCACAACTGTCACAAAATTTCAAATATGAACATGCAAGACTGAATTTCCCACTATAGGTCGCTGCCCAGCATATTATCTAGCTTCCAAGAGAGTTGGATTAAGAATCACGAGGCGAAATAGTCAATATGAGCAAGGTTTCAAGCTGTTTAATATGATTTTGCACCATGGTTTCTCTAACCACAAACTCAACCTCAATCAAAGCTCACGTCTTCCGGGACTATTTGATAGCAAATTCTATTTTTCGTAATCTTGTTGCATTAAGATCTAAAACAAAATTTTTTTATTGGAAGAGAATAAAGTTTAATAAAAATAACGCCGGTACCACATACTCACGTGACCGGACATCGAATCAGAAACCCCTTGCACCAGAGGGGAGTGTTCTATCACTCAGTCATTGTGCCCTCTTTACGATTATCGTGTCTACAAGGTGAGTCTGTGAATTCGCCCAGTGCGTATAAATCAGAAACGACTGAAGATAAAAGGTTGAAACAAAAACTGAGATAGGAAAATGGCAGGGAATTAATCGGCTTGAGCATTATGCTTACCTCTCAGGGCCCTTTAACAAGAGAACCTGAGGGTTACCCGAAAATTTCATGATATTGATATTGATCATACAGTGGCCATTTATTTCCATAAATAATGACTGGACTATTGATGGTTATTATCTGGCTATATGAAAATGAAATCAACGTTGTTTGTTAGTTTGGAAAAATACTAACCCTTTGGAATGAATTTGTGAACATACTTAGCACTTGGGCTGAGTCGTGTTTTTATCATTTCACTTTCATTAAGGTGAGAGGAGGATTCTATGTTCATACCAAAAGTAGGGTTCCTCACGAGCCCTTCATATTACGGAGCGAAAACTTGATACATGAAATCCTTATTGGAAGGAAGTGGATATGCCTAGCGTTTGCGAAACTTGCGTTTCTAACAGATAAAAGAGAAAGAGAGAGAGCAATTTCTACAATGTGTTTTTCAACATAAAAGATTACATCAACGTTGTGTGTCTCAATATTACGGGGGAACGTTGAACTGTTTAAAATGAAAGTTTACAAAATAGTTAGCGTTTTGTATGAGCTGGGAATTTTTTGTTTCATTTTCTATTCTAGTAAGCTTCCTAAGGGAAGCAAAAGAGGTTAATCATATAGCAAACGTCTTCCATAAATCTGTTCTTCTCCTGCGATGAGCAGGCATTTCCGCAAGACTATCTGTGTTGCTCTCTGCATAAGAGTATATATAATAGACAAAGAGAGTTATAATTGTTTCAAGGCAGTTTATGTGCTCTCAATTACTACGTTGCATATCCATGATGTGTGTTCTAATTTTCCTGAAAATGTATAAGCATATTCCTTGCCCATTAAATACTATATGCATTTGGAACTCCTACTTGTGTTCAGTGCAAAATCTATGAAAATGAATATTATGCGGGTGGATAATGCAGGAAATTGAAGTATAAATCTTCATACACAATTAGGGCCGCAGTGGCTCAGTGGTAGAGCATTCACCTCTGGTGCTTAGGGCTCCGGGTTCGATCCCAGCCCCCGCCAAGTGAACTTCGTGGTGGACAAACGCCATGTGCGTGGGTTTTTTCCAGGGTTCTCCCGTTTCCTCCCACTTTCTTCATTCCACCATTTCATTCATTACTCATCATCACCGTCTCCTTTAGCCTAACCGGCATAATCGTGGAACGTAAAACTCAAAGATTTCATTTCATTTCCTTGATACACAACGTCATAATTAAAACATGTTGAAATGATTTGGTTGTCAAAATATTCTTTGACAAAACATTGTTTCAAGTGACAGACAATTTGGCAGTGAAAAAAATATATCTATAGCTTCTTTGTTCTTATGATAGAGAAGTGAACCCTTATCTCACAGTTATATGTTTGATCTTTTCAATATATTACTCTAGTGTTCTTGTATATCTTTTACATTTTGTATAGTTCATCAGTTTGTTTTTCTCTTTTCTTGATATTATGAATTTTAATGGCATTTCTAATGGCAACATTGAAAGGTCACTGATTTTCTTATTTGTTGGAATGTTCTCACTACAAATATCTCACATTCAAAATTACAAATGATTGAATGATTTTAAAACAAATGTTATTCGTTCTTGTTCACACGAGAAAATTTCTCCCGCGAAGATTTGAACATAGACCTGTGGTTTTGAAAGCAAGAACGCTAACCACTTATCTACGATAAAGAATGAACACCTGATGCTAATTAATCATAATACTGTTTAGAAGTACGTGGGAAGTCTTAAGTCTTAAATGAAGTGAAGTGAGAAGAAAAGTGGATGTAATTAGACAGCTGTAAAACGTGCTTTTTAGGCTTTGCTAGGAAATTATTGAAGGCTTTATTCAAGATTAATATATTGTGTAGTACCCATTAGCTTCTATGACGGCTCTTAATCTCCTTGGTAAAGAGTTAAGTAAGCTGGTGACATAACAGCTTGTGCAATTTCTTCCCACGCTTCAAGAACTAGCACTAATATATCGTCAGCTCTCCTTGGTGGATTGTCAGGCCAATTTTCTTGTAGTATTTTAGTAACTTTTGCCCGTAGATTTTTCATCGAATTTAAATCAAAAACCTAAAACCCCAATCGACTAATTCAACATTGGATTCCTGTTGAAACCAGACTTAAACCAAATGAGAATCGTGGACTGAGCTATGATCTTATAGAATTTCTACAATGCCTTCTTTAAATGTATTTCTTACAAGTGAGACAACCCATATTGCAAATATGCAGATAGTTCGGGGAACACAGGGAGCATCACAAGGATCTGGGCTCCATACAGAGGTAATGAGTTGAAAGCTTCAAAGAATATATATACCATATTTCATTAAAATAAAACATTTTAAAATAGCGATTATACCAGAGCACAAGAGGGTAAATGTGGGAGAAGAAGGTAAATTCACCCTTACTTTTTCACTTCCCCGGATAGTGTTGTCGCCGATAGATGTCATCCCTCATACGTGATGTGTTATACATGCCGGTAACTGAAGTACCTAATTTCAGCTTCAGTTACACTCATATTAGCGTATTCAACTAAGCAGTGAATTGCTCGCGAATCGTTTGACAACAATGTTCCATGGTTTGCGGAAGTCTAACTAGTAAACTTTTCAAAAAGGTTATTTTCTTACTAATAAATTATTCATGATGAATCGTCTACTACCAGTTTTCCCTCAGGGTATAAAGCAGAGATATCGAACTCGGAGATGATTAGGACCGAATTGCCTCAAGGCTTTGTTTAAAAGCATTTATTTGATTATCTTTAACAGATTCAAGAAACTATAAGGCAGATATTTACAATTATTAAATCGATTTTTTAAATTATATAATGCTGTCAAAATAATGTTTGAGGTAGACATTTAGAATAAAAAGATGGAATCTTCTTAAATTTGTTCGTGATCTCTTCCTAATTAACCTCCAGAAAATCCCAAAAAAATCCAGTTGCGGGTTTTCCGGCATTTTGAATAGTCTGCTATCTTGGATTTCTCACATGCATTCAGTTTATGCCAGATAACTTCTAAACTATTTAACGTAGAAGAATAATTCCTTCTTTATTAGATTTCTAATACTATAAGCAATGTAACAAGTTATTATCAGTTTTCTCCTAGAAACCATTTTTGCATAACTTTAGGATAAATTTAAAAATTGGGATCTGTATTAGCTTACATATTCTTTTCATTGTCTCATACAACTTAACTGAGTAGAAATATGAAAAAAAGTGCTCGAATAAAATTTGTTGGAAATTTCATAAGCTTTAAAACGATGTGTATATATAATCACTATATACAATGTCAGAGATGCTCAATGAAGCTTTAAACGTAATCAGACTGCGCACAATTTCTGTAAAAACATATGAATAAATCATTTAACATGAAGAAAAAGATTTATTGATTTGAGACGGCTTTTCATTGCAATTTCCGTTAAGTATCAACAGGTTTTTAAGTCCAGCTAGTTTAATAAATAGTTCGGAACAGTGGCGTCGGCAGGGGATTCGCAACAACTCTGAAAGATTTTCGCACCAACTTTCTGTATTTATGTAGATCTATGTGTCACTTCTTGTTTCGAAGGGGGTCCGGACCACCAGACCTTCCTCCCTCTTGGCTACGTGCCTGCGCGTTACCAAAATTTCAGTTTATCTTAAAATTTTATCTATTAGTCCTTGAAAATATAAATTTAGGAAAAAATAAAAAAAATGATGATTTACACAAGCGATTAATTGTTTAAAATGAAG
Source organism: Thermobia domestica (assembly GCF_964235325.1). Classification (NCBI taxonomy): domain Eukaryota; kingdom Metazoa; phylum Arthropoda; class Insecta; order Zygentoma; family Lepismatidae; genus Thermobia; species Thermobia domestica. The sequence goes on from NC_137462.1 coordinate 221,667,613, forward strand.
GAAAATATACTTACCGGAATTATTGGAGATGAATTTTGTATCCGATTTACAGCAAATTCCATCATATCCTGTTTCATGATTTTCACTATTGGGTACTAGCTTTTATAATTGTGCTTAGATTCTTCTGCACATCTATTGAACTTCTAAACTCACAAGTATTGTAGTTATGAAAAGGAAGACTACATACATTGATCACCAGTTGAATTATAGACACCTACCTAATAGCATGTAACGCCACTTTTCGCTTTGATAATGGCAGGTGTCATCCGCGGCATGGATTCCGCGAGGTGTCTGAACTGTTGCTGTGGAATGTCAATCCATTTCTGCTGCAAAGTCTCCCACAGAGGTTGCAGGTTAGTTGGAAGAGGGTCCAGAGTTGAAGGCGTCGTTCAATGGCTTCCCTGATGTGTGAGATCGGATTGAGATCCGATGAATGTGTTGCCAGATCAGAGAAGTGCTCATCAAGCCAGTTTGCTGCCATCCTAGAGCGGTGGACCGGCGCATCATCCTGCTGCAAGATGAGGTCACCACATGGATGTAGCAGCCGAAGAAAATGGCATGACATGCTCGTCCAGAATATCGTGGTAGCCTTTAACTGTGAGGGACTGTGTTGCACGTGTTAGGAGACTCATTTAAGTCCACATAAACATTCCCCAGTTGAGAATACCACCATCACCGGCTTGCACAGTTCCCTGCTGTCACGATGGATTCACTTCCTCTTGCGGTTAGGGACGCACTCTTAAAGGATTCATCGGCATGTAAAACGTGAAACTGTCCAGGCAAACTTTTTCCACATTTGCACGATCCAGAGGCAGTGTTCCTTTGTGCATGCTAGACGTTGTTTCCTGTGTTGTGCTCTTAGAAGGGATATTTCCGTTGTAGGTGCTGACACGGCGTTGTTATCTTGCATTGAACCTCTCAGCTATTTGACACACTGTGGCCCGTCTATCGATGTTATGATGCGAGCACTCGGCGTGTACCCTGTCGTCGACACGCCTCTGACCGCGGCACTTTGTACATGTGGGTATGGGTTTTACCGGAAGCCAGGTATTCACGATACACCCTTGACACAGTTGTCTTTGAATATCCGAGGCCGCAGCCACTTCTGAAATCAAGCCACTCAGTCGTCTGGCCCCTACGATTTGAACACGGGCAAATTCACTCAGGTCGTTCGTCTTGCTCATCACATATTGCACTGACACGGATACCGAAAGAGGAAGTACACGGCAACAGTACCCTCGCGATGCATTTCATTCACATGCACTGGTGGAGCTTCTGCAGGGCGGCTTCTGCAATTCTCTTGCTGTTTCTAATTCAACTGCTGATCAGTGTATATGGCACCGTAAAAAGCCTTGCGATGATAAATGTACTTAAGCAGGAGTTTTATATTTACCATTGCACTTTGAGACTTACTTTTCTCGATGGCGTTTTGCAGTTGAATATCCACAGTTTTTGTTAACTTCCTTCTCAAAGAAGTTGGTTTTGGTGACAGCTTCATCATCACTTCTTTCATCTGCATCTTCAATTAAAGTAGTGCTATTACCATATTCGTGTTTACTACTCTGCCCACAAAATGGTGTACAATCTAGCTCTCTTTTTTGTACCCAATTGTTTCAGCAGTTCGCCTGGCAGTTGCATCCTGCAAACTTTAACACATATTCTACAGCTGGTTGTTTAAATGCTATTAGAAGAAGAAGGCAATCACCACAAATTCTCCAGCCCCATTTGGTTTTTCCACTGCTGAAGGAGATTTTTCTGATTTGCAGCAGCTGTTATTGGAGATAGTACTGCTAAGTTGAAATTGTCACTAATTTGTTGTTTGGATATGACCTTTTTGTACATGCAGAATCTTGTACAATACAGATTTTCTTTCTCTGCACATTTATATAATGCTAAGAACATTTTTCTCCAGTAGTTGCCACATCATCAACAGATGATGTTGGGTTGTTGAAAACATCCATTTCTCGACTTAGTTCTTCATTTTGTCCCAGTATTTTGTACATAACTTTCTTCCTTTTACTGTGTGGTACAGAAGTTGTATCACAACCAGTGAAGGCATGCAGAAATAAAATGAAGTTCATCATATCTCCCAATGCTCTCTGAAGTTTGGTACTACTGTACATCTTCTAGACTGTTACAGTCTTACCATCAAAACCAAAATATCTGAATCTTTCCCACTGTTACTGACGAGCCAGATTTTGCAAGATTTGTTACGATTAACACAAGAGTCATTCTACTTCAAATCAACCAATGATGAAAAATTCATGATCTCAGAATTTCATTTTTTTTTGTATATTGAAAGACATGTTTGATAATAGTTATTTCTCAAAATAAAACTTTTCCAGCCCTTATAGTTAATTAATAATTAATCACGGAATTTGCTTCAAGGTCACGAGTCAAACACGGCTGTTTTTGCATTTTATTGTTTATTTCAATAATTATAAATGCTATGAAGCTAAAAGAATTTCATCCCCATGTAATTTTACCTGTAGATTTCAAATCTGCAATCAAAACTAATGAATATTGTATAGGTGTAGAGTTATAGCAGCATTTAAGTCCCAAGTTCAGGCCCCGGAACGAGGATGTGATGAAAGTTGAACACGTGTTTAATTTTAGCACAAGGTGAAGAAATACCTATATTTTGTGTGAACCAAATTTGGTTTTGGGTATTTGAACGTAAGGGCAAAAATAAAACTTCTAATATGTAGTAAAATTTTCAGTAGTAATGAATCTGCAAGGGAAGAATCTGCAAGATTCTTCAAATGGCTATTTCAGGTTAATGAACCACGGAAATCACCCAGAAGAGCCTTAGAAGGTGATCGCGTATTCAGTGACCATTTGAAATATGACAGTGTGGCTGTACATGAATTCTTAGCAGTGTTCTTTTCAAACTTAAAAAAGGACTACCATTCCTTAAACATGTCACATATTTCAGTGATGGCTCTGGGGCTCAATATAAAAATTGTAAAAATTTCAGGAACATTCGTATGCAAAAATCAGATTTTGATTTTATATGTAAGTGGTATTTCTTTGCCACTTCACATGGTAAAAATGTTTGCGATGGCTTTGGTGGAACGGCAAAGCGATTAGTTACTCGTGCGAGTTCACAAAGTACAACTGCGAACTTAATATTAAATGCACAGCAATTTCATAAATGGACTGTGGACAGTATCACATCCATTAGATACTTTTTTTTTTTTTTTTTTGGTATCAAATGAAGAGTTCAGCAGCATGACATGACTCAAGAAGTAGGTTTATCCCTGTGAAAACAATACCTGGAACAAGAAATTATCATACTTTCATTCCTGATAGTGAAATAAGTTTAAAAATTGGACTAATTTCCTCTACATCAATGGAAAAGCTACATAGAGTTTGGGTAGATATAAAAGCATAAACAGAGAACATCGGAAGTAAAAGTCTTGGATCCAGGAAAATTTATAGCGTGTGTCTATCACTGCAAATGGTGGATTGGGATGGTGCTGGAATATTCTAAGGGATATCAGGACTACAACATGAAGTTCTTACACCCTGCAGAGCCCGATTCTACTTTTCACTGGCATCGAACCGACGATATCGTATGGGTGCCAGCTGGTCACATTCTTATTGATGCAATATATCATATTTCTATCATGGCTAGTGGAAGATCACATAGTATGTCACATGAGACTGTTAATAAAATTAACGACTTATTCAAGTATTTCAGTAAACATTGATACATTGCACAATACTGATTTTAGTAGATAAGGCAATTGTTATTTTTTACTATAATTGCAGGCAGGGGCACCCAAAGAAAATTTTCTAGGGAGGATCATTCCATGATTGCTATATTGTGTCTAGTATTTAATATATGTGGTTTGCTATATTACATATACATTTACGTGAGCCAGGGGGGCCTGCCCCCCTTCGGGTGCCCATGATTGTAGGCTAATGTGTGGAATAGTTGTATTAAAAGTTATATACTATCCAATAGCCTATATCATTATTTCAGAAGCTCGTTAAGAGGCAAAAGACACAATCAGATTTTGGGGGGCCTTAGGGTCAAATACCAAAAAGCAAATTCGGTTCGCACAAAATATAGGTATTTCTTCAGCTTGTGCTAAAATTTCACACATGTACAACTCTCATCACATGCTCATTCCGGGGCTTGAACTTGGGACCTAAGTGCTGCTATAACTCTACATCTATACAATATTCATTAGTCTTGATTGCAGATTTGAAATCTACAAACAAAATTACATGAGGATGAAAATTTTTAGCTTCATAGCACTTATGGTTATTGAAATAAACAATAAAACACAGAAACAGCAGTGTTTGAGTCGTGACCTTGGAACTAATTGCGTAATTAATTACTAGTTACCTACGAGGGCTGGAAAAGTTTTATTTTGGGAAATAACTATTCTCAATTCTGTCTTTCAATGTACAAAAATTATCAAAATCTGACACCATGAAATTTTAAAATGCTTATACTTCGGTCGATTTGGGATAGAATGGCTCAGAACTAATGTGTCTACATCTGCAGGTGATTGATGTACGGTACAACCAGATTTCTCGAGATATTTCGTCAGAAGTGATATCAATAGGCTTTGTTCTTTGTGTTAGAAATTTCTGTTGATATAAACAAACAAAGTGGATGATATTCTCAACGATTACTTGTATTCATGGCATATTTGAAGATGTCCAGTGTTTTATATCCCTTACGCTAGGTCCGCCATCATAATCATCAAACAAAATACATTATTTAATATAATGTTTTGTGAAAACCCTCACATATTGCTCATATAATTGGCAGCAAAAATCATAGAAAACCAACAACTAGAGTTTTGGGACTGTTTTAGTGTAATATCAACACATATAACATATTCTAACAGGTTTCATATTATAAAATCTTATTTGTCGATTTTGTTGTAATTGCACTGGAGTAGAGCTATTTATTCAAAAAGGCAGAAAACCCATAACTGGAATATTGTGGAATAACAAGATCAGTAAAACATTATTCAATAGATTTCATCTTTTTTAAAACGTTTATCTCAAACACTAATTTCAATGGACACACACGCCTACATACAGAAAGATAGTGCGAAAGTCTACTTTCAGGGTTCTTGTGCACCCCCTGCCGGCGCCACTGTTTACGAACTATTTATTAAACTAGCTGAACTTCCAAACCTGTTGATACTTACCGGAAATTGTAATGAAAAGCCTCTCAAATCACTAAATATCTTTTCCTTCATGTTAAATGATTCATTCATATGTTTCTACAGAAATTGTGCGCAGTCCGATGACATTTGAAGCTTCATTGTGTATCTCTGACATTTTATATAGTGACTATATATACACATCGTTTTAAAGCTTATGATATTTCCAACAGCTTTTATTTGAACACTTTTTTCATATTCTACTCAGTTAAGTTGTATGAGGCAATGAAAAGAATATGTAAGCCACTACAGATCCCTATTTTTCAATTTATCCTAAAGTTATGCAAAAATGGTTACTCGGAGAAAAGTGACAATAACTTGTTACATTGCCTATAATATTAGAAGTCTAATAAAGAAAGAATTATCCTTCGACGTTAAATAGTTTAGAAGTTATATGGCAGAAACTAAGTGCATGTGAGAAATCCAAGATAGCAGACTATTTATTCAAAATGGCAATTGGACTTTTGGGACTTCCTGGAGGTTAATGAGGAAGAGATAGCGAACAAATTTCAGAAGGTCCCATCATTTTATTCTAAATGTCTAGGTTTGGCCCGCTTTTTATGTAATTTGACTGGTCTATATAATTGTTGTTTATCGGTTGGTATATTTTGCTTGGTATTTTCTCAATAGGTTTCGTCTGCGCTGGAAGAAGATGTTAAACCCAAACCCGATTGTAATATGTTTTCGTTTGAAACAGGTTCGGAGATGGTTTATTATTATTATTATTATTATTATTATTATAAGCTGTAACCAATCTCTGTGAAATAACGGATTTTATCTACTATGAATGAAAAGTAGATCACAAACTGATGTCATATATATTGACATGAGTAAAGCTTTTGATTCAGTTGACCATAGATTACTATTTAAAAAAGACTGTCAAATACAGGTGTAACACCCTTGTATCTAAAAATTTTTTGAAAGCTATTTGACTGGTAGAACATACTAAATAAAAATTGGAAATGTCATGTCAGATTCAGCCAGTATTAGTAACGGTGTTCCTCAAGGTTCTCCTCTGGGCCCATTATTTTTCTCTATTTTTATTAACGACTTACCAACAGTCTTAAATCATTCCAATGTTTTACTTTATGCTGATGACATTAAGCTTTTAGTGTAGTAAATAATATTGAGGATAACGATAGGCTACAAGATGACTTAAATAGAATCATTATGTAATGCAAGGATACCGGTATGAGTATGAATTGTCTGAAATCTAAGTGCATGACCTACAGTAACAAATCGCAATACTCAGTGATTTATTTGTGCATTTTGTAGAAGGAGGGAATATTTATGCAAGATTGTATTCCGTATAACAGAACAACTTTAAAGTGGGGTTGGGACAACGTTACTTTTATACCTACTTAGTTTGAAATTATGGTACTGGTTTGACAGGAGACCCCCAAGTTCATCATTTTTTAAACTTTTTTTAAAAACAATTTTATGATAAATACGGATAGGTACGTTAGATAAGATTTGGTTAGGTAGATTAGATTGCATGCGTTAGTTACCTTACTACTTTTTGTCCTACTGCTGAGGACAAGTGTAGAGCATCCAGTAAAAGCCCTATAGTTGCATTGCAATCTGCACACCTTGTCATAACAAGTGTCACACTCCTACGTAAAAGGGTTTTGCTATGACAAGTAATTCTTTAGTCTGTTCTAATTTGGTCCTTAAAGACCAAATTCCCCACCCGAACAATAAATACAACAAAAGGTAAGAGTTTACTTTGGACAGAACAGTGATAGGTGCACATATTACTTGAGCCTAATTTTATTAAATAGAAGGGGAAAGACGCTACTAAAGGTCTCACCTCATTATCATAAATAAGTTTTAGTACCATATTGCTCCTTGTACTCAATAAAATGAGATCCAGGGGTGTGTGCTATCAATGTTCTGCTAAAAGTAAACTTTTTGCCAACAAACCATACTGGCATTAAAATGAATCCAGAATTGAACAAAGACAGGGTTAAGTTGAAGCATGATTTACGGCATATTATCTAACGCTGTCTTTAGAAATTAACAATACTTTCACACCGTATCTCACTTTAGCAATACGTAGAATAGTGTAGCAATACGAGGTTGTTTTACATCGGATACCGTCTTTTTTCCAGTTGGTTTGTTGTAGTAGTTTGATGTCCGTTTTTTTATCCGGCATACTTTTCTGCATTGAACAAGGTAATATCTGATCCATTAACGTTTATGAAAAGAATAAATTCGAGGGTTTTTACAGATAAATGGTTTCTAGTATCAGTATGTTGTAAGTTTAAGCTGGAAAAGCCTCTCTCACACTCTGCAGAAGAAACTGGAAGAACACTGATTTCCATGTTAAGATTTTGCAGATTTGGGCCAATATTAGGTTTCGTCTTATGCTCTCGAAATTCCTGCAGAATTTTGGCTGAATCGTCAGAGGAAAATTTTAATTCTTTTATTCTTTTATTTTTTAATTTAATTTTATTTTATTTTTGAAAAATGCATTGCCTCTTTGTCGCCGTTTAAATTTCTTGCAGATAATTCTTCTCGCCAATTGGATTGTAGCAAACCTCGGCCCCACTCAACGCTTCGAGCTATGTTATCTGCTAGACCCTTGCAATCTTATTTTCTGGTACTTCTCAAGAGAATTTTATAAGGGTTTTGCCAGTGAGAGTCCACAAAACTGACCAGTTTCTTTAAACTGACGTAATTGTTCCATGGACATGCCCCTTTTTCTTTCAACGCTTCCAGAATATGTACAGTTTTTCTATTTTGTTTATTACCTGTACAAGAGATGCAGATCTTTCTTGTAGAAACAGGCTAAGGATATGTAGAGGTTCCAGCGCATCTTGGATCATGGAATTTCATAAACAAAGTTCCACTTAGTGACTTTTACGTACAGATCTGAAAGTATTGCACGCTGCTGAAAGCTTCTCTGCAAATTTGTAGAAGCTTCTCGAAGGTGTTCCACTAGCGCAGGGTATGACTTCCGCAATGCTTCTACTGAACGGTATGAAGAGCCTAACCACCGTACATCAAAAACTTTAGTAATATTATAGAAACGAATATTTAGTTCTCGTTATATTAATTCGATTTCTCTCCTGTTTTCGGGGACATTGAGTAAACACCGTGCAATCGCTCTAGAAGGCTTTGAAAATTAACCATATCTGAAATCGTATTTACAACGTTGTCAACAGCCAGTTCCAGCTTATGACTCATGCAGTGAAACACAATAAATTGGTGTCTAATTCTCGCTGGAGTAAAGACACAGCAACAGTTATTTCGCCTTGCATGTTATTTGCGCCATCAATACAAACTGCTATAAGTCTTTCCCGTAATATCATTTTGGAAAGATTCATACTTTCATATATTTTAACTATGGAATCACAAACCTCTCTGACTATTGTTACCTATAACTCAAATAAACCTAAAAATATATTGCTACACACCTGATTAACTACAGTACGGATATACACAATGAGAACAGATTTATGAGACACAGTAGAGGATTTGTCCATCATTAGCGCGAAGGGTTCATCGGAATTCGCAAGATATTGGGTCATTTTTCGTTCATTTCTGTAGCTACAAAGTCAGTAATATTTGAACACGTAACATTAGAGTAGAGAACTTGTTCGAGGTTCATTCCATTTATTTCTTACTATTTAATAAGATACACGGTAAACGACAGATGATTTTGCGCAATGACATAGGCAGTTCTAAATATCACAGTTGTCTTTTTAACACGAATTTCATTCACAATTAACACAAAAGCCTCCTACTTTCTTGCTTTGTGTACCGGAATTACTTGACTTTTAACCGTCAGGAGCTTTTCCTTTATTAAAATATAGTCTAATATCCATTTCCTTATGTTCTTTTTAAGGTGCTTGTCAACGAAGAAACTACCAATTCACAACTGCAGTGACTGCTCACTAATAACTGAAAACGTTCTATTATTATTATTATTATTATTATTATTATTATTATTATTATTATTATTATTATTATTATTATTATTATTATTACTGTGCTACTCAGATGAAGTATGATAATCAGTGGTATCAGCTGCAAGATTTTTTTCGGGAAACAATTCTATAAACAAGACCAGCATAGCTCGCGACAATAAACATAGTAAAAAAAAAGTAAAGAATTGTTACTAAAATATAGAGTTGAATTATTGTACTTTAAAACAGATTGTATAGCCTAAGAAAGATGCAAAATATCTTCCCAGGCTGGGAAGATATAATTAAACCTAGAGACAGGGAAACCAAATCTTAGAAGGGGGGAAATTCCCAGTTTTCCCTGGCTACAAATAAATCCCTGGCAATACTATGTAAGTCAATACGAAATACAAGGTACTGTAATACAGAAAGTTGACGCAATAAAGGATTTAGGTATAACATTTGACAGGTCAGTACGCTTTGGTGATCATATACAAAATGTATGTAATGAAGCAAGAAAAATAATTGGTTACCTGTTTAATCAATGGCCTGCTTTCTGTCTATGAAATACATATGTACTCTTATATAAATTACTGGTAAGGTCGAAACTAGAATATGCATCAGTGACTTGGAACAGCCTAACAAAAACTCTCGTAAACAAACTCGAGATGGTGCAAAAGTGTTTTATTAGAATACTTTGTTTTAAGTTAGGACTTGACTATTATTCCAGCACGTATGAATATTGGATAACGTATTTTAATTTGGAACAACTGGTTGACAGAGAAAATTGATTGAATCTGTATTTGTAGAAAAGTTACTTGACAACCAATGTACCTCAGACTATATCTTAAAAAATGTTGATTTTAAAGTTCCAACATATGGTACAAGGGTAAAAATTTTATTGCAACCGCATAATAGAAAACATTTTAATCTGTAGGATTTTAAAAAGTTATAATGAATGCATATCTTAAAATATAACTTTATTTTAGAATTTTAAATATCACTTAGTAGTTTTTATTTTTTTACTTTTAATTTTTGACACTTCTTTGTTGTTTTTATTATTAATAATTTGTTATAGATGTAATCATAATTTTATCATTTGTACTATATATTCATTGCTAAAATAATGTAGAATAAGACAAAGTGCTGTATTTTAGCTATTCTCAGCACGTAAAAATAAAGTTTATTATTATTATTGTTATTATTATTATTATTTGTGAACGTAAAATAAATTCATATTTCGGTCAGAAATATGGTCAAGCTCTAAGTGTTACAGGTATGCGAAGCTAATGCAGAAGTTATAATAAAAATTAGAATACGTGACCTCGAGCAAACGTAAATACTTCCCTTCATTGAGGCAAGGTTTAAAAGTTCACTTAAATCAAATATTATAAGAGAAGATTAAATGACATGTCTACTGTTGTGACTCGATGTGTGTATTATTTTGTTTGGATGGTTGAAGTTTAGTACACATTTCTGCACCAAGGCTATATGAGGTAAGTAGGGGATAAATGTATGTTCTAGCGCACTTTCACCCCCACCCCTCAATAACATAGCACACCCCTGCTTCCAAATATCTTCTAATATACCCCCTAATAATTTTTAACACTTTTTATCCCCCAAATAACTTCTATCACATCTCAAATAACTTCTATCTTACTCATAATAACTTCTAATGCATTCTATCACTAAATCTAGTTACAAAAAAGTCACTAAATCTAGTTACAAAAAATCACTAAATCTAGTTTAAAAATAAAAAATCACTAAATCTAGTTACAAAATCTAGTTATAACCGGTTTTTGACTTCAAAAATCACTAAATCTAGTTACAAAAATCTGGTTATAACCGGTTTCGACTTCAAAAAATCACTAAATCTAGTTACAAAATCTGGTTATAACCGGTGTTGACTTCAAAAATCATAAAAACTTACATCTAAAAACTTACAATGGAATCCTAAACAAAATATATTTATTGCATCTTAATCTCCAGTTTATAAGCTTTCATTTGACACTTGAATCATAAAAATCCGTTAATAATTAGCTTTAAAAACTCAATAAGAAGGAATACATACAACTTCGGAACAGGTGATCTGTCACTGATTCATTTTGAACGATTCCAGTACTAACATTGGAACTTCTGAGTATGTAATAATAACAACACCAAAACTGTCCGTCCTGGCTGTCTGTCCAGGCTGTCTGTCTTAGCTGTCACGGCTTGTTGTCTGTCCCGCTTTTTTCGATTCAAGATTATCACTTTGAAGAAAATTCTTGATACAAAATCTGTCCGCAACTCTCTAGCTTTTATTACTCTGAAACATACCACATGCAACACCATCTATTGAGTAGGTGAGTAACTTATTGATCATAGCCACCTAACCGGGAAATTTAGTTAAAACATCAATGTTCAAAAAAGAAAAAATCAGTGTCTCCAACTCAATATATTTTTTCGGAACGTTCCAGGATTTTAATTTTTCAAGATATCGCTTTAAAACATATCTGGATGAATTCACCCCATTACTAATAAATATGATAATTGTTAAAAGTGAGTTGGCAACACTTGCAGTCCCACCCCCAAATAACGTTATTATTTAATACCTCGGTCCCTAATTAACCGATTTCAAAAATTCAAACGGTAAATGAATACTAATAACATAACCAATTTTTTAAAAAGCATAGATGGTTGCATAACCCAAAGGATACTTTTCCCTTTTTCAATATCTCCACAAGATTTCAACAAATCGAAAAAATAAAAATACTACCATAAGTCAAATAATATTTTAAGACTTTCTTAAAGAATAACATTTTCCCGAAAACTCGAAAATAAACCCGTAAAAATTCCCGAAATTTTGAACTTGCTACAACATCGTCAAATATTAACCGATTTTCAAAAATTCAAACGGTAAATGGTTTCTATTTTCTTATAATTTTTCTTATAATTTTTTTCTAACTCGTTACTGGTTGTCTATGTCTAAGGATAAAATTATAAAAAATCAAAAATCTTCACTATGTAAGAATGTATTAAGGAAATGTAAACAGGACATAAATACTAGACTACAAAACAATTATTTTCATGCATTACTGGTTGCCTATGTCTAAGGATAAAATTACAAAAACAACTTTTATGACTTAAAAATATAAATTTTATCTAAAACTAAACTATACATAAAAGTTAATTAAATATGACCTAAAACTAAACTAAACTATACATAAAAGTTAATTAAATATGACCTAAAACTAAACTAAACAATACATAAAAGTTAATTAAATATGACCTAAAACTAAACTAAACTATACATAAAAGTTAATTAAATATGACCTAAAACTAAACTACACTACACATAAAAGTTAATTAAATTTTATCTAAAACTAAACTAAACTATACATAAAAGTTAATTAAATATGACCTAAAACTAAACTATACATAAAAGTTAATTAAATTTTACCTAAAACTAAACTACACTACACATAAAAGTTAATTAAATTTTACCTAAAACTAAACTATACATAAAAGTTAATTAAATATGACCTCAAACTAAACTACATATAAATACATTTTAACTATATCTTATAATGCCCTCAAGCTAATGTACTTATACCACCCTCTAGTATATATCTTTTATCATCATTCGAAGCTAATGCTAACTTATTTACAGCTATAGTATATACATCATGCTTACAACTTCGAATTAGATTTATATTTTTGTATGTTTTCACATCATTGAATAGGGTTTGCTTATAATCATCAAATTGTAACTCTTTTGCTACTACACATTTTGTTATTCCTTTTGCTTTTTTCTTCTCTTTATTTTCAACTTTAAAGGCATACATCTTTGATCTTAACCCAATAAATTCTGTCATTATTTTACCATTGTTTCCATCCTTCATCTTTCCTAATACTTTTTTGTTTACTAATGGTATTCCATATTGATTATCCTTTCCATATTCACTTGTATCAAATAAATCAACCATTTCTTTTAAGTCTTTGTAGAAATCATCTGTATTAATTTCATATATAAAACTATCAGTATCCATATAACATAAGCCTATATTAATATCATATTTAGGTTTCATAATGTTGTAATGGAAGTCATACACTAATAGTTTTGACAAATCTAGCACACTCATACCAACATATATAGGTTTGTTGAAGGTCAATTTTTCTTTTTGCATATGTATCGCACACAAATCTTCAGTAAATATTGTTCTGTAATCAAAGTTTGGTTTCGCTATTAACTTTTCCACTCTCATTGGATCACATTCTAAGGTAATAGATGGCCTCTTTCTAATGTTTTCCACTGTTTTACCAAATACGCTATTGTTCATTAACTTGTAAAAATCTTTCTCGAAATCATTCTTAGCTTTTGTTCTCATATTTGTATTTAGATCAATATATTCCTTTAACCAGTTTGATTGCTTGAACTCTAATACTCTATGAATTTTCTTTAATATCATCCCAAGTGACATATATAGTTTTAAGTTTCTGTAGTGAATAACATATCTTTCTTTATTGTAAAGCGTTGTTAACAATTTTGAATGTTTCGATCCTGGTGGACACATATTTTCTGGAGCTAATGGCAGATCTGTATGTTTATCATGTAAGTATTCTGGATATTCTAAATCAACTTCTAATATGTAGCCAGTTTCTGAATCATCTGGAATATTCATTATATTTATGTAAGGTTGAACCCATTTAAAGTCTTTGTAAGGCATGTACTGACTCATAGCCCATCCATATAAATTATTTGCATCTAGATAAGCTAAATACTTTGAAGGTTCGTCTTTGTTATAATTTTTCATATACTTATTATTTGCTTTTACATATCTCTTACTACATTGTTAAATTCCACCTCTTATACCTTTTTCTATCATTAATATTTTGTCATAGTCAGTTAACATTTCTAGTTTGGTCTTAGTCATCTTTAACATTGAATCCCACGATAAACCAGGAGCAGTGAAATACCAAGCAGGATCTAAACCATATGCTTTTAAACACACATCTCTAAAACTTTCAAATACATCAGCTAATATTAATACATCTGTCTTGTTATAAAGTTCTGTATATTCATCTAGATTTTTAATATTGAATAACTTCCAAACATTTTTCGCATGCTCATAATCTTCATCACTGATGTGGGTTTTAGTAAGTTTATTAAAGAACATTTCTTTTGAAGGTAGTTTTGTTTCTTCTAATCTTTCAATTGAGTCAATATAATCATATGGGTACACACCTTTTTAAATTACTAAATCTAACAAATCATTAGGGAAGTACTTTGACGTTTTTCTATATTGTTCTTTTGTAAGGTTTTTTGCTAGTTCTGCTATACTCCTTGGCATAAACCTAAATGAATCTAGAAATCGTAAATTAATTCCATTCTTTTTATCAACCTTCACATATTTTGAGTATGTTATATATTTTTCCTCATTATTTGCAATTAGTTTTATTTCATTCTTATCATAAGCAAGTTCTTTAACAAACAGGTGAGTATCATAACCACTTAAGTTGTGAATAAATACTGGAATAAAATTAGGATTTCGATAGCTTAAGTTACAATAACTGTGAGCTGCACCTATAAACTTTCCAGTTAAATGATCATGATTTCTTACTTTTGCTTTATTTTTATTTATATCCTTTAAACATTTTCCTAATTCATGTTTCCATTCTTCTAACTTTTCAATCATGCTATCATTATCTTTAGCGAATTGTATGTTCGTATTTAACATATTTATTTGTTTTTCAATTGCTGGTGGTAAATCATTCAAGTTTCTCTCACATATATGACAACTATTGGAATTATTATATATCTCGTTCTCATCTTTAGTTAGGCCATTCATTTTAACTTTTTTGTTATATATTTTCTTTATTTCTATTGCTTCTTGTTTTAACTTCTCCACAAACACCTTTGCAGCATCTAAACCAATATAACTAACAGGACGTTTATACGCACCATTTGAGTATTTAATATAATAACAGAAACTCATTGGTAAATGCTTTTGATACTTCACAGTTTTAGAACAATTATGGTCTACTTCCATTTTACATAACAAACATTCAAAATTGGCATATATCGTAAATGGTACTCTAAATGATCTATTATAATTTTGGAACTGTATTTGATTGTCATATGGTTTTGGAAGTTCTATTCTAACAGATTCATGCTCCTTACAATATAGCTCATGTTCTTGTAATTGCATCTCATTTCTAAAACGTCTTGTTAAACACCTATCACAGAAGTATAATTTTTCAGTATGTTTTGTTACTTGACTTCTTATTAATCTCGATAAATCCTTTATCCAACAAAAATGATCGTTATTTTCATCCTTTACATATAATAAATTAACGTGTTTGTCCTGCTTAGTTTTTGTAATTTGAAGTGGGTATATATTATATTCATCATCATAACTATACACGTTAATGGATATGTTACTTCTCTTTTCAAACTTTACTATATCTTTTAATTGTACAGGAAATTCAATACCATTAAAATATTTATTTTGTAATTCATCCACAATTTCTGTATAGTGTGAAGGTCGTTGAGGATCTTTTTCTGCTGGTTTTAAATAACTTGCAATAGAATATAAGAAACATTTATTATCTTTATTTTGAACATTAATTACTGCTTTCTTATCTTTAATTGGTTTAGGAAGGTCAATGTAGGAAGAAGCTCGTAATGGTACATATTTATTTAGTCTGATTTCTAAATGTTTAATTTGGTGCAATGTCCATCCTGATCCTCTACCTTGAAATTCCTCCATCTCTCTACATAGTTTTTGTTTAGCATAGGTTATATATTCATCTAAGTCAGTTGATTGTAATATTCTTTCATTCATAGTTTTAAAATTGCGTTCTTGTACTTCTTTATCTTTAATATAATCACAAATAAATACAAGGTTGACTTTTAATGGATGGTACTTTAATTCTTCCTTGATTTTGTTAATAACTACTTTCCCACTTATATTTAAAAACTTCACTGGATCTTTATATCCTCCTATGTTTTCAATTGTGATAGTTTGTAATCGTTTCTGTATTGCTGTTTCCTTTGTTTCTATTTTAATTGGTATTCGTTGTGGTTTCGATTCTTCAAAAACATCTTGTTTAAATGGAAATATGTTTCTAATTTGTGATCTGCTTTGTTCACCTTCATATTTTTTAATACGGTCAATAAGTTCAGCCTTTCTTAATTTAGAATAACCTTTTATTCCTTTCCTTTTACAATGGTTTTTTAATTCATCAACTTTCATTGTGTATATAACTTTCAATTCATCTGGTTCATTTTGATATTGTTCGATTTTTTGATTATATTCACTCTTATTTAAAGAACTATAGTTACGGATTTTCTTGACTTTACATATTAGTTTTAGTTTTGTAATCGACATCTCCTTCATCTCCTCACCAGTAAAATTAACATTATTTATACTCATCTTATATGTAAAAATAGTGTATCGTTTATATATTTACCAAATTTTTTAGTTCATTTTCATAATATTTTTTTCATGTTATATATACCAACATTAGCATACTTATTTTTCCTAACACTACTGCTAATACTTGTACACTCCTGCCATTGTCTACATATATTAGTGTGTTGTGTTAGTATAGGGCTTTTATGGGATCACCCCATCAAAGTCATTATTAATATGATAAAACTGAATCATTTTCATAAACTCACTCATCATCATAATTATCATTTACCTTCTTATCCTATTTACCTTTAATTAAATAACTATAAAAGATAACATTTATAATATTATATTACTTTTATTTATTTAATTATTATGCAATTATTAAACCCTAACCATTTAATAAACCTTAATTATTTAACAAACACTTTATTACTTTTATTTATTTTATTATTATGTAATTATTAAACCCCAACCATTTAATAAACCCTAATTATTTAACAAACACTTTATTACTTTTATGAAATAACATTTATAATATTATATTACTTTTATTTATTTAATTATTATGCAATTATTAAACCCTAACCATTTAACAAACCCTAATTATTTAACAAACACTTTATTACTTTTATGAAAATATTCATAAAAGTTAAACACATTAAATTTACACTACAACATTTTCCTTATGTTATCAAACTATTATGTGAATTATTAAACCATAAAATATAACATTTATAATAATATATTATTTAATTATTATGTGAATTAATATACTATAATTATTACATTTATAATATTATATTACTTTTATTTATTTAATTATTATGTGAATTATTAAGCCATAAAATATAACATTTATAATATTACATTACTTTTATCTATCCAACTATTATGTGAATCATCAAACCCTAACCATTTAACAAACACTTTATTACCTTTCTTTCTCAATTTTTTTCAACCAAATACTCATCCTTATATTTAGTTTTCAATAATTCTGGTTCATAAAATCTTCCTCTAACTTCTTCATTGTTTAAATCTTTAATTTTATATGTTGGTGGATTAGATGGTATAACCTCATTAATAACAAACACTTCTGTTGACCAATTTGGTGTATATCCTTTTTCAAACAAACCTTTAATTTTACTTATACGAACATGATCACCAATCTTATACTTTAACTTAACAGACTTATATTCTTTCTTATATACTTTTTTCAATATCACATGCTCATTTTTCTTATTCACTTCTACAGGTTTCACACCAATTGTTCTATGTACTTTGTTATTATATTCATCAACCAAACCTTGTAATATTTTTAACCACTTATAATTACCTTGAACAGTAAATTTTTTCCACATATTTTGTTTAAGTGTTTTGTTAAATCTTTCAACAACAGAAGCTTTTTTACCACTATATGTTGAGTAATGATTGATATTGTTTTTTCCCATCAAATCTTCAAATTCTTTATTATAAAACTCTTTACCTTGATCAGTTTGTAAATTATTAGGTTTTCTAATTTTTAACACTGATTCAAATGCTTCTTTAACATTCTTACCACTCTTATCTTTAACAGGAACAGCAAATGCATATTTTGAAAACACATTTATAATCGTTAGCAAATACTTATAACCTTTATTTAATTTTGAAACACCTTTTAACACACCACTATCCATTTCCACAAGATCTGCTTGCCTATACCTTTAACAATAACACTTAACCTAGGATAATTTTTTCTAGATGGTTTATGAATTTCTTCTATAATGTCTTCTCTAATACCTTCACCTTCATATAGTCAATCGGGTTTTTTAATGAATTGAGATTTATTGACACCACATACAACACATATACCTTTCTTAATATATCTTCCATTCTTTGTTTGTTCTATTCTTATGTTTACTATTTTTGTATCTGTTGATTTCTTACACTTAACACAATACATCATACTATTTATTATATGGAAAATTATTAGCCTCAATCTATAATTGAAACACTATATCAACTAACAACATCATTCTAAAGATCGGCCTAATTCAAACTATAATTCAAGCATATGTTTATGTTTGTTTGATGCTGTTGTCGATATTTGATGATTAATACTATAATTAACGGGTGTCGATATTTGATGATTAATACTATAATTAACGGATGTCGATATTTGATGATTAATACTATAAATAACGGGTATCGGTATTTGATGATTAATACTATAATTAATGCTGTTGTTGGTATTTGTTCATTAATACTATAATTGATCATGAACTTCAATCTATAATTCAATCTATAATCAATCTATATAATAACTTCAACAATTCAAACACTTTTCATCTATATAATTTAATCAATATAACATTCTATAACTTAGTCTATAATTCGAACAATAATTCAATCTATATAACAATTTATAATTCATCTGTATAATTCAATTTAGAATGTTGTTATATAGATTGAATTAAAATGTTGTTATATAGATTGAATTAGAATGTTGTTATATAGATTGAATATAGCAAATGGTTTTATGAAAGCTCTCTTTCTATATACATAATAACTTGCAATGGTTGTCCTTCTTCCATAGCTGAATTTTTATTTGCTTGAAACGTAATTATATCACCCTTTTTAATGTTTACAGGTAAATTTTCAATCAAAGTATCACCTAAATATTTCTCTAGAAAGTATTTATCCAAACTTAATTCCATGTGCATTATTTTCCCATTATAGAGAAATTTGTAACCATTAGAGAGATTAAATATTCTAAAGATTGGTTCCTTAACATTTTTAACTCTCAATCGACATATTAGGGGTATAGTTTCTTTCTGCATAATCAATTTAGTAGTATCCATCCTAATCTTTTGAAAATCATCTTTCTTTATATATGTGTCTTGTAAAGTTTTTAATACATCTTCAAATTTGTTTCTATCACCTTCCAATTGACTATTAACATTACTATTTATTAAATCTAGCTGTTGTAAAGTTACTACATCATGTTGGTCAATTGCATCACCTACATTAACAAGTCTTTTGTTTTTAAAATCAACCCATGTTATATTATTTGATGTAAAAACTTCACTTACATGATTGAGGTTTGTAGTCCTCCTTTTAGTATTACCAAAAATATCCATATTTATTATATAATAATTTGAGTTATTTAACAGCAAGTAAAACAGTTATACGAGCTCCACCAAAATCAATCAAATCACCATTCTCATCTTTAATTGAAACTTTGAAATTATTAAATTTATTGTGATGTATTGGGAAAAATATCTTTTCATTAGGTTCATATATAATTGGTTCTCTAAACTCTACATTTGTTCTAAATGTTGCAATTAAGTCTGTTTCGTTGTGTGTTGTATCATTGTGTTTTAAAATCATACCTTCTGCTAAATCACAGTGAATATTTATAGTATCAAACGGATGAAACCTTGGCACCTTATCTCCAACATGTTCTTTGTTTCTAACCAAGTTTTTATCACTAAAACCTAATACAGTGTTAATGGTGGCTAAGGTTATATTACACGGTTCGCTAAATATTTTAACTCTATTTTTCTCTCTGTCCTCAGTAAATTTAATATTTTTAAAAGTATCACCAGTGTATGGAAGATTTGATTTAATATATTCTTCTAACTCTTTTAAATTATATTGACCAGGTTGAACTATAAGTTGTTTTGCAATATTAGAATACCCAGGAAAGTTACAAATCGTTAATTTGTTGTTCTTTTCTGTAATGTTTGGAGTTAAGTATGTTGTGTAAAATCCTGCAACAGCTACTTCTAAATCGTTTTCAAATGGGTAATGCAATGACATGTTTAATACAGGTGAATAACCATTTAAATTAAATACCTTCATTTATTATATAATAAATAACTAATATGGATAATTGGGATATTAAAGTAAGGTTAACAGAAGAAAGGGCGAAGAGAAAGAGGAATGATGAGTTGTTACCTGATAATATAAGATGTTTAATAGTTGGGCCTAGTGGTTGTGGTAAAACGACGTTAATGATTGATAATTTTTGTTGGCACCTAAATGGTTAAAATATGCAAATGTTTATATATATTCTAAAAGTTTAAATCAACCTAAATACCAACACTTAATACAACTTTTTCGAGATATAGAACGTAATATTAAAGACACAATAGCAATAATAAAAGGAAACAATGAAGAGATTATTCCATTAGATGAATGTGAGGACTATTCTGTGGTAGTATTTGATGATTTCATATTAGAAGAACAAAATCACGTTAGAGAATATTTTACTCGAGGTCGTCATAAGGGTTTGAACTGTTTCTATCTTGGACAAACATATTCTAAAGTGCCAAAACAATTAATTAGGGACAACTTAAACTTTCTTTGTATACTTAGACAGGACAATGTAAATTTAAAACATATATATGATGAATTTGTTGCATCTGATATGTCGTTTGAAAAATTACAATCATTATGTAGCAAGTGTTGGAGTGAAGAACATGGTTTCTTAACAATAGATATGACTAGGAAGGTGAATAATGGTAAATATAGAAATAAAATTAAAGAATTTCTAAAAGTGTAAACTAAACGTATATGAATGCAGGTGAACGTATATATTATGTTATGTTATGTTATGTTATGTTATGTTATGTTATGTTTTTATTTTTTCTTTATATAATAAATGGATGTTAATAAAGCTAAGAAGTATATTAAGTTAAAAGAAGAACTTATAAAAAGATTTAAGGAAATTAAACAAAGTTATCGAAGTAAGTATGAAAAATTTAAAGAACAAGATCAGCCTGTTATTGATGCAATTAAAGATTTAGGGCAAGATATATCAAAAGTAGCAGAAGAAAATAAAAATCTAATTCAAGAGTTAGTTCCAGTTGTGTATAAAAGTACGAGGGTGGATTCAAGCTTATTAGAAACACCGCCTATGTATGATAGTTCTATAAATGAAAGTGATACGCCTATAACAGAAGAAATGAAACACATGAAAAAACAAATTAAATATAAAGTAGAAGGAATAGAATCTTTAGCAACAACTCATTTTGGTAATATTGCCTCAAGATATTATGCAACTAGAGATGATAAAAGTTTTGGAATACAACCATATGATGAAGATGGGAAAATTATACATATGATAGGAAATGCGGAAGTTAAAATTCATGGTGACGATTTAGTTATTAATAATCGATATTATACAGGAACTGAAGGTTTATGGGAATTATTGACAAAACATAATCCAACAAATTATAATGATGATGATCTAGAAAAATATAAACAAATAGTAATTGATTCTAGTGTTGCATTTCATAATAATGATCCGAATACAAGAAAACAAAAGTCTAGTAAAGGTAAAAAATATAAAGAAATTATCAAACCTATTTGGGATGAATATATAAAACCAACACCTTCAAAAAAGACACCAAAATCTGGAGAAGGAATAAAGGTATATAACGAATTATCAAAAGAATACATATGGATGGATGATGTGAGAAAACTGATTGATCGCTTGATTGTTATTGATGGGGAAGAAAAATCTGGAAATGATAACTTTTATAATGAGAAAGTAGGTATTATGGATATGATTAATTCTAAACTTGCACAATTTATTCCTAATGATCCAAAAGGTATGGGTTATTTGATAAAGATATTGAATACGCTGCCACCAAAATTTTGGAGTAGTGAAAAGTATGGAAAAGGATTAGTAAATGATTTGATTAATAAACTTCCATTTGAGTTGCATATTCCAGGATTTCAATATTGTGGTCCGGGTACAAAACTTCAAGAAAGGTTAGAGAGAGGTGATGAAGGTATTAACCCATTAGATGAGGCTTGTAAAGAACATGATATATACTATAGGGATAATAAAGATACAGAATCAAGACATATTGCAGATAAGGAATTAGAAAATAAAGCTTGGGAAAGACTTTTTGATAAAGATGCTAATTTAATAACTGAAAAACTACCTGCTCTTGGAACTGCTTTAGTGATGAATACAAAAGTAAGATTTGGTTTAGGTTTATAAGTAATGAAAGTAAGATTTGGTTTATAAGTATTTTTTAGATTTAGGTTTATAAGTATTTTTTAGATTTAGGTTTATATGTACTTTTTATGGAAATTTTTCATAAAAAGCTTTTAATTATATAATAAATATGCAGTTAAAAGGTTTTACATTTACGATTCCTAATCAGGAACTTAAACAATTAAATATAGATCACATTTTAACTAACAAACAACTCAAACAAAAGGAAGCAAAACTAAATAAAGGACAATGTATGTCTCTATCTCTTTCTATACCACAACTTAAGAAAATAAACAAAGAAATGATGGCAAATGATAATAAAGTTCATTATGGTGGTTTTATATTTACTATTCCAACGATTTTAGCTTTAATAGGTGCTCTAGGTTCTGTTGCTGGAGGTGCGGCTGCTATTGCTAAGACTGTAGATGATGCAAAAAAGAATAAAATGGAATTAGAGGAACAAAAGCGACATAACTTAGCAATGGAAGAAAAACAAGGTGGTAAGCTTTCAAAAAACGTAAACTCCAAAACAGTAAAGAAAAAGAAGAAATTAAACCTTTAAGTAATTTAGACCTAATACAACTTGTTAAAAAACTTCAGATAAGAAACTTTAGAGGTGTATTTATGAGTGATGAATTGCCTAAACATCCAAGGAAGAATGAGTGTGGTATTGTTAATTTTGATACGTCTAAAAATATAGGAACGCATTGGATTTGTTATTGGAAACAAGGAAATAGAAAGTATGTGTTTGATTCATTTGGAGGTAATCCGCCAAAAACACTCGTAAAATATCTTGGTCATAATATAGAGTACAATAGCAGCCGTATACAACATTTTAACGAGATAATTTGTGGACATTTATGCATTATAGTGTTAAAAATGTTTACAGATGGGTATAGTTTTTCAGAAATTATTAGTCAGGTGAATAGGAATAAGGATATTTGGAGAAGTTATATTTAAGTTTTTAATGGTTTAATTCATATAACGATTACAAATATTTTTTTAATAATAAATATGGATAAGATAGAATCATATGAATTACAATCCTTTAAACCTAATCAAAAAACAATCGAGAATTTAAATAAGCCAAACAGGTCTATTGAATTTGATATTGACGTGGGTCATGGCTTCATACATCCTTATTATGCTGATATGTATGTAACTTTTGAAATTAGAGGTAGAGATGGTGATGGAGAATATACTACTGGTCAAAATATTAGACTTATTAATAATTTCTTCCCACATTTGTTTTCTCAAATTCAAGTTAGTAAGCATGGTCAGATATTAGATATTATAGATTATCCTGGTTTAACTTCAACAGCTGTAAACACATGTACGATTTCAAAACCAGAAGCAAATCACTATGATGAATGTGGATGGGAAGGAATTACGTGGGCAAGAACAGATGAAGAAATAGTGTTTTTGCTAAGACTTTTGCCAGGATTTTGTTCAGATTTTAAAGATATTATGTGGAAGGGAGGATTGAAATATACATTTAAAAGAAGTGGTTCTGATGATAATGCATTTGCTATTTGGAAAACAAAAAAGCAGGATGGAACATATGAGAATGATCAACCACATCCAGGTAAAATTAAGATTACAAATATGGAGTTAAGAATGCCTATTGTTAATTATGAACCTAACTATGCCACCTTGTTAAGATCTAATATGTTAAAAGAAGGTAAGATTCCTATTTCATTCAACACATATCAATGTTTACAGAAATCAGTTAGTGGGAAGTATTTAGAATTCGATTTAACTACACAATTTAACTCAAGTGAATTTGATATGCCTAATTTTGTGATTGCCTTTTTCCAAACTGATAGAAATGATAATCAAGAAAGAGATTCAAGCTATTTTGATCATTGTAAAGTTCAGAATATCCATTTTCGTAATTCTAGAAATGAATCTTTCCCATTAGAATCTTTAAACTTAGATTTTGCAAAACATAAGTATTTGAAAGTTTATGAAATGTATACGGTATATAAGCGAGCTACAATTGGAAATACTGAGATGTTTTATTATCCTAAGGAATTTTTAGAAAATAGACCGATGTTCGTAATTAACACAAGCAAGCATAAATCAGTAACTGTAAGTGATAGAACTAATTTGAAACTGACTGTTAATTTTGAAAGCGATGTACCAGATAAAACAATTTGCTATGTTGTTATGATTGGTAAGAAAAATTTAGAGTATGATGTTGAGAAAGAAAAAATAATTGAGAAGATATAAATCAATTATATGTTTATTAGATTTGTTTAGTTTGTAAGTGTTTTTATGATAATATCATAAAAACTTATTTAATAAAATGACTATTCCAGATAACATTCCACGTGAGAATTTAATTGTGTTAATTGAAGATACTATATTAAATCTTGAGAAGTTATTAATGAAAAACAAAAGGAAGTTTAAGAGAATAAAATGTGTTTATATTACTCTTATTACGTTATCAATTCTATTATCAGCTTCTACAGGGTTCATCAATGTATTTATTCCTGTTACAGTGTATTCAATTATTACAACTGCATTTGCTTCGGCTTCTGCTGTTATCACTGGTCTATCAACACGGTTTAATATAGCTTCAAAGAAAGAATATTATAAAAATGTGGTAAATCGAATTGGGTTGTTTAAAGATGAGCTTAATGTAATTAAGTTCATGAATGGTGAATTAACAGATGAAAATGTAAGAGATATTGTTAACAGAATCAATGACATACTTAACGAAATTCGAGGCTATTAGAAACTGATTTTTAAAAAGTTTTAATATAATAAATACGATGGCGAGTCATATTGAACTTTTAAATAAACTTGGAAGTCTTGAACAAAAACAGGTTATTGGATTAAGAGAATTAGAATTAAATATAGAATATAAAATTGTGAAAATGGAAAAGATTAAAACTAAGTTTGGAAAGAGTGTTTTAGTTGAATGTGAAGAGTTTAAGGTATTTCTTCCACCTAGATTTACAAAACACTTAACAGATAAAATGATTGATGAGATCGTTAAAGATGGAAGAAAAATCAAATACACTGGTTTAAAAGATCCAACTGTTGAGTTCTGTATGTGAATCCAAAAATAATAAAAATGATCAAAAATATGTCGTCAGAAGTAAAAAAATGGAGTGAATAGAATGGATCCTCAAAAGAAATTTATACTTACTAATAATTTCAATGTAATTGTAAAAAATGTGCAAACCGAAGTTCAAGTTGTTTTTGATATTAACGGTTGTCTACTCAGCTTGAATTATGATCAGTGGACAGAGTTTAAGAAGTCATTGTTTCCTATATAGAACGAGTTTAGCAGAAGATTCCATTATCAATATCCGAACTTGTAACAATCAATATACTAATTTGTAAGTATTATGTAATTATGTAGAATTTAGTTAACTTTTATGGTAAAATCATAAAAGTGTTTTGTAATTTTATTTTACTAAATTTAGTGATTTTTATAACTAGATTTAGTGATTTTTTTGTTTTGTAACCAAATTTAGTGATTTTGTAACTAGATTTAGTAATTGAATGCATTAGAAGTTATTATGAGTAAGATGGAAGTTATTTGAGATGTGATAGAAGTTATTTGGGGGATAAAAAGTGTTAAAAATTATTAGGGGGTAGATTAGAAGATATTTGGAAGCAGGGGTGTGCTATGTTATTGAGGGGTGGGGGGTGAAAGTGCGCTAGAACATACATTTATCCCCTACTGAGGTATAGATCTAAAGTTTTAGGTACAACTCGAACGATTGTAATCGGTTCAAATTTCAAAATTGCCCTGCTTGAATTGAACCCGAATCTTTTACACAAAAAAGACGCGCGCCCAACTTCTATACCAATTGGAAATAGAGATGACGTTGGTCAATGAGTCGTGAATCAAGTGAATTAGGAGGTACAATTCTTACCCTTCTCTCTCTCTCTCTCTCTCTCTCTCTCACACACACACACACACACACACATATATATATATATATATATATATATATATATATATATATATATATATATATATATATACAGAGTGAATCAAAAGTCTGGACACGGTGGAATAAATCGAGAACTTAACTTCGAATCGAAAAACCAAAAAACACGTGTTTAGTAATATTAAACAAACTATCTGATGAAACCTAACTCGACCCTCTAGACCCACCTCCTGGGAGCTGGAGTGGGGTCAACTTTGAAATTTCAAATAGAAACCCCAATTTTTGATTGCAGATTTGGATTCTACGGCCCAAACTATGTAAAGTTTCCGTCGATGCATTATATGGCGCCAAAATTGGCGAAAGTAAATTAACTGTTTGGGGTGAAAAAGAAAGACATTTTGCTGTTAGACCGAGAATCGTTACCAACAGATCCGTCACCGTTAACGACTTGCCACTTATAAACGAATCGCTCAGTTGAACGTCGCTTTAACATGTGAATGAACGAACGAGCAATGCCATCCCAATGTTGCAATCCCATGTCACGTGCCACTAAACGTGTTATAATTCACACATCCATACGTTGCATGTGAGAAGAGAAAACAATAATGAAATGAATAACACACACACACACTCACACACAGGTATCACTTCTTGTACAAATGCCCAAATTACAGGTTACGCCTATAAACTTCGTCATGTCTATCCCGAACGAAAGTTCGATCAACGTACTTAAGAGGACTCCATGCCACGAAAATGAAATGAAATTTTTGACTTTTAGGTCCCACGATTTTGCCGGTTAGGCTAAAGGAGACGGTGATTATGAGAGAGATGAATGAAATGGTGGAATTAAGAAAGTGGGAGGAAACGGGAGATCCCCGAGAAAACCCACTCACACGGTGTTTGTCCACCACAAAGTTCATTTGGCGGGAGCAGGTTTTGAACCCAGGACCCCAAGCACCAGAGGTGAACGCTCTACCACTGAGCCACCGTGGCCCCAACCATGCCACAAAATTAAGGTGGTACCGTACATATGGATTGAAATGTGCACTCTGTTCACACAATGCTCTTTGGTGGTAACTCCTTTAGTTTTGAAATTATATTGGATCGACAGAATCTAATCTTGTCTAGGGTCCGATGTGATCAATTTATTGATGACACATTAATAATGTCGTATTTTGTTTCGGGAGGGGCTTTGCTAACTTTCGGGAGGACTTTGCCTGGAAATGTGAAAATTCTGCAAGATATTTCATTTACTTTACTATACTAAGTAAGATTTCGAAGGGGGGCTTAAGCCCGGAAGCCACCCCCCTAAATACGCCACTGCACATTATAGACATTTAAAAATTAAAGGATGAAAGGATTAAAAATGAAAATAAAACATATTACTACAGACTACTACCCTTTACAGACTACTACTACTATCACTACTACTACTACT
Source organism: Thermobia domestica (assembly GCF_964235325.1). Lineage (NCBI taxonomy): Eukaryota > Metazoa > Arthropoda > Insecta > Zygentoma > Lepismatidae > Thermobia > Thermobia domestica. The sequence continues at coordinate 221,695,451 of NC_137462.1, forward strand.
ACTGCAACTACTACTACTAATGCTACAATTACTACTACTACAACTAATGCTACAGTTCCTATTACTACTACTGCTACTACTACTACTACTACTACAACTACTAGCAGATAATAATATAATATACTATAATAATAATAATAATAATAATAATAATAATAATAATAATAATAATAATAATAATAATAATAATAATAATAATAATAATAAGGAGAAGAAGAAGTAAAGAAAGAATTCAATAATAATTTCACCCATCTAAAACGATGCGAGACTGCGAGCAGTCTCGTGAGTCGCAGTCCGACTATTCGCTCAAATCAGCCGAAATGATGGCGAAAATCATGATGCCGTCGCTTCGGAGGACGACGTCGTGCCACTGCTGGGCCAAGACAACCGTCTGTCTCATAGCTGCCGTTCCTGAACAGCGGCGGGGCCGTCATGGTGTTCGCTGCCAAGCCGACAAATATGCAGCCGCCTTTGAACCAGCACTAGCACACCCTTTTCGCTGCTGTCACCCAATAATCGACGACGGTCGGACGAACTTCGTCGGCAATTGTTCATGGGGAACGTCTCGGTTCCAAAACGTAATAGAGGTTCGGATCTCACTTTCAACTGTAGGTCCCGTCTCTCTCGTCCCACTGCGGAAAAGGAACGATAAACACCCTAACAAACCCAATAGTCACACATTTTCTTTTGTTTTTTGATCACATGTATACTTCTTTCATCACGTCTACAGCATTGAAGCTAATTAAAGTTCATATAGGAAGTTCTCCTGATTTCGCCATTACAGCGCCACGTCACACAGCGACAATGATGTTTCGACTAAACTTATACAGGTTTGTGCGCAGGATCCGACTTTGCAATAAGAAATAAAAGCTTCCATTTCAAATCTTTCAGCTAACCCCACCTAGCGGTAGGGTGCGGTATTGTGTTTGGTACCATTGAATAACTTTGTTGATCCGACGCGTATTTCTCAAAATACTGCACCTTGTACAGACGGTTGGAGCTCATATCAAGCTCATAAACGAAGAGAGGAGCATCTATTTTCGCCGATTACAGCATGATATCACACATCGACGAAAAAGTTTTGATTTTACCTTACATTATTTGGGATGCAGTCACCGAATCTTCAATAAAACATTGGAGTTCCCATTTGAAAAATCAATGCCCCCCCACTCCTTTTCATAAGGTGGGGGCGGAGTGTCGCGTTTGATATCATCGGATAGCTTCTTGAAACATATTAAATACGTTTTTTTTTTGCACTTTTATGATCAGAAGTGTATTTCTCCAGTTACTCTACCGTGGCCAAACTTTTGGTTCACCCGTTATTTCAAACATAAATTAGCTTGACAGTTACAGGCTATTTTTGATAATTTCACACCATTCGAACAGTTACACGTTATAGGGCCAATTCTACACTATCCTGATATCTTTTAATCGTCAGATAAGATAACACTGGTCGCAGTGGTCATGTGTTATTTTGTGTAAGATGAGATCTACTACCGCGACAAGGTTGGATCATTCCGATAATTTATCTTTATCAGAGAATGGTACAATCGACCCTAATGAATGTCATATTTTAGCGATTAGAAAACAGTTATATCAATACATTTTTATCTTAGACACAAAAGTCAAAAAACACCATAGTGCAATAAGCAGATACTTCAATAGCTATACTTTTCTTCAATTTTCCTATTACTTTTAATTATTTTATTTTTTGTCCTCTACTCGCCGCTTTTGAATTTTCTGGTTTGCAACACTGATACTGCCCGAAGCCCGAATGAAGAAGGTGTGCCTTTCTCTGTGTCTTCTGTCTGTGTGTAGTGTGGTTCTATCCAGTGACGAGAAGGAACAGAGAAGTGAACCAGTGACACTGAACGAGAACAGAGGTCGGAAATACTACCAAGCTCATGAACGAAATGGGAGTATTTAGGGGCCATTTATTTTCCCCGATTACTGCGCCATGTTATGCATCGACGGAAAAGTGTTGATGAAACTTTACATAGTTTGGGCCATAGAATCCAAATCTGCAATCAAAAATTGGGGTTTCCATTAGAAATTTCAAAATTGACCCCACTCCAACCCCCAGGGGGTGGGTCTAGAGGGTCAAGTTTGGTTTCATCAGATAGATTTTTTAATATAACTAAACACGTGTTTTTTGATTTTTCGATCCGAAGTTAAGTTCTCGATTTATTCCACCGTGTCCAGACTTTTGATTCACTCTGTATATATATATATATATATATATATATATATATATATATATATATATATATATATATATATATACAAGAGCGGATTCAAAGGGGGCTATAAAGGCTATGGCCACCCCTTGACGCTCAGGTACATATTGGATACAATGTTCTTCAATCCTGCTTTACACTGGATAAAGCTGCAAAGTATGGTTTAGCCCCTCCCTTGATCATATCCTGGCTCCGCCACTGCATATATACACACTATGTGATCAAAAATAACCGAACACTCCCAAAATATGTTTTTCATATTAGGTGCATTGTGCTGCCACCTACTGCCAGGTACTCATTATCAGCGAGCTCAGTAGTCATTAGACATCTTGAGAAAGCAGAATGAGGCTCTCCGGACTTCGAACGTGGTCAGGTGATTGGGTGTCACTTGTATCAGAAGTCTGTACGTGAGATTTCCACACTCCTAAACATCCCTAGGTCCACTGGGTCTGATGTGATAGTGAAGTGGAAACTTGAAGGGACGCGTACAGCACAAAAGCGTATAGGCTGACATCGTCTGTTGATTGACAGAGACCACAGACAGTTGAAAAGGGTCGTAAAGTGTAATAGGCAGACATCTATCCAGACCATTACACAGGAATTCCAAACTGCATCAGGATCCACTCCAAGTACTATGACAGTTAGGCGTAAGGTGAGAAAACTTGGTTTTCGTGGTCGAGCAGCTGCTCATAAGCCACACTCCACGCAGGTTAATGCCAAACTACGCCTCGCTTGGTGTAAGGAGCGTAAATATTGGACGATTGAACAGGGGAAAACATTGTGTGGAGTAACGGATCACTGTACACAATATGGCGATCCAATGGCAGGGTGTGGGTATGGCGAATGCCCGGTGAACGTCATCTGTCAGCGTGTGAAGTGCCAACAGTAAAATTCGGAGCTGGTGGTGCTATTGTGTGGTCGTGTTTTTCTTGGAGGGGGCTTGCACCCCTTGTTGTTTTGCGTGGCACTCTCATAGCGCAGGCCTACGTTGATGTTTTAAGCACCTTCATGTTTCCCACTGTTGAAGACACAGTGGGAAACACTGGCACGGGGATGGCGACTGCATCTTTCAACACGATCGAGCACCTGTTCATACTGTACGGCCTGTGGCGGAGTGGTTACATGACTATAACATCCCTGTAATGGACTGGCCTGCACAGAGTCCTGATTAATATCCTATAGCACACCTTTGGGATGTTTTGAAACGTCGACTTCGTACCAGGCCTCACCGGCCTACATCGATACCTCTCCTCAGTTCAGCACTCCGTGAAGAAATGGACTGTCATTCTCCAAGAAACCTTCCAGCACCTGATTGAAAGTACGCCTGCGAGAGTGGAAGCTGTCATCAAGGCTAAGGGTAGGCCAATACCATATTGAATTCCAGCAGCACCGATGGAGGGCGCCACGAACTAGTAAGTCATTTTCAGCCAGGTGTCCGGATACTTTTGATCACATAGTATATATGTATAATTTCCTTCCATCATCTTAGGGGTCTCTGTGTCTCAGTGGTAGAGCGATCTCTTCATACGCGTGAGGTTCCAGCTCGCACCAGATGAACAAACACCGTGTGCGTGTCTTCTCTTGCCGTTTTTCCGTTTCCTCCTACTTCCTTCACTGCATCATTACATGTATTATCATCATCACCATCTCTTTTATGAAACGGGATACAAAACAAAGATTTCATTACAAATACGACTTAAGTGATTTTGGGGTCGCCGTGGTTTAGTGTTACAGCGTTCACCTCTGGTGCATGGAGTCTCGGTTCAAAACTTGCTCCCGCCAAGTAAGCTTTGTGGTGGACAAACATCGTGTGCGTGTGTTTTCTCGGGGTTCTCTCACTTTCTTCATTCCACCATTTCATTCATTTCTCATCGTCACCATCTCCTTTAACGTAGCCAACATAACCTTGAGACGTAAAATTCGAATATTTCATTTTAAGTGATTTTGTTGATACTTTTCTTGAAACCTTAGGATATATGGGAAAGAAGAGGAAACTAGACCAATTTACCTTCGTCAAGTTCGGTTTTTGTGACACGTCACTTTGAGTAACAAATAAAATGTACAGGTCATCCAGTAAACTTTCTCGCCCCAATTCCTTAAGCTAAATCAGGTTGAGCTGCAGTTATTACACAAACATTTATTTGTGATATTCCAACAAAAATCGACAACTTTGTTCGAAGGATATTCATTTCAAAAAATAAACTATACATTGTGGAATTTGCAATGAGAAACGAATTACAAATATGACATATTTATTAATAAAGAACGAACAAAATTCAAAGTCATATTTGAGGAAGCCTTGACACAAAACTTTGCATATCGTTCTCAATGATTTGAAACTCAAGTAGTGGTAAGTATTGTAACTAAAGAATATGGCATATTGCCGGAAAATCTATTCTTCCACTGAGAAAAGGTTTAGTTAGATTGACCAAAAAGTAGGTGCTGGTCACCAAATCATTTGGTTAATATTGCACCAACCAAACGTTTGGTCACCAGTACGAAATTATTTGGTTACGATTTGTTTGGTTACAGGATTACAGTATTTGGTTATCAGTACCAAATATGTATTTGATAATTTTGACCAAATAATAACCAAATAAGTAGGATTTGGTTGGGAGTACCAAAAATTTGGTTAAAATGATCCAGATATTGTTCTTGGAACTAAGTAATTTGGTTGTAAATACTAAACCTGCATTTACTGAATTTGAACAATACATTTGTTAGAAATTGCCAAGTACTGTTGGTATATGTATAGTGAAAAATATACGAGGATAATGCTAAAAGTCATGGGAACTTTTTTTTTTTTTTTTTTTTTTTACGAAAATGGTATCAAAGGAAGAAATTCTTAAACATGCAAATGGAAAATTAGTACATATGTAAATATGTGTAGCTTGGATGAAAATACACATCCCATAATGCTTTTTTTAAAAGGGTTAAGCCATTTTTTAAAGCACAAACAAGAAAACTTTGAAGCAAAAAGTCACCAATGTTGTGCACTTCATGGTATGTTTCCACTTATCTCAAATCAACCTCGTTAAATGATTCCGACCGGCAAAAGCCCTAACGGAACTACCATAAAATGAAATGAAATATTTCAGGTTTACATCCCACGATTAAGCCGTGGTGGCTAAACGAGACGGTGATGAGAAACGAATGAAATAGCAGAACGAAGAAAGCGGGGGAAAACGGAATAACCTCGAGGAAACCCACGAACACAGGGTTTGTCTACCCCAGAGTTCATTTGACGCGAGCTGGGAGCGAACCAGAGACCCCATGCACCAGAGGTGAACGCTCTATCACTGTACCATGGGAGCCCTTCTCCAGCCAGTAAATCGTTTCACGTGCTACGTTTGTGCCCTTATTTTAAGGGTGATGGGTGATTAATGGAACGGAATGATTTTTTAAAATGGTGGAATGAGAATGGTGAGGAAATGGGAAAACCTAGAGAAAAAGTCACAAACTCGAAAATGTCCACCACAAACTAGTGGGCGGGAATCGACAAGGAGCACCTCTGTAATTGAGGTTTCTCTTCCGCCCAATATTACTTCGCAGACTTTATTTTGCCATTCTGTGGATCTTCATCACATTGGACACTATTCCACGTGACAGACATACCAGTTGCGTACGTTGAAACTCGTCAAGAGAAAATGGTCAAGCTCCAAAGTTCATATAATCTCATGAATTTATGGTGGATGCAAACATCATACACTATATGCAGAAAGCAAGTCAAGGTCACTATTTGCATCTCTTCTAAACAATAAAAGGGTCTATATGGGTCAGCGGAACACTAATTGGAAAATACTGGTTCACTATATTTGTTGATTATTTCTCGCAAACGTAACTCGACAGATTCTTACAATTCTGTGATTTGAATCTAAACTTTTTTTTCTTTTTGCAAAATTTCAATAATTCTGACATTGGTTGATTTGGTCCAAGCCACAGAATTATTTTTTGTAGATAGTACAATATTCTCCGAATATATTGAAGAATGTATCTTTTCTGCGTACCTAATAGAAGTTAAAGTACACACTTGAATAATATTCTCCGAACATTTTGAAGAATGTAATATTTCCGCATACCTAATAGAAGTTAAAGTATACACTTGAATTTATTTTTTGGTACTGGTTCAGTTTAGGGAATCACAATTTTGTAAAATTTACAGTAATATAACACAGTGTACAGAAGCTGAATTTTATGTTTACAAGTGGAGTGTTACTAGTATGAAACCATGACAGGTGATATTATAACTCGTATCATTGCAAAAACACATTTCTTTTCACTACCCTTGCGTTTGCGTATACCCGCCATCACTGATGCGCCTGTTCTCTTTGGACGCCCCCTGCTCTAACACGTTGGCTCACCAGCCTGCCCTGTCCTGACTCGGTTAGATAACATTTGTTCTTAAGTGGCAATCTAGAACAAGTTTTTTTTTTCACAGTAGATTTATCCCACAATCCGAAAGTTGTATTTATACGCAAATCGTAAAAGAATTGTGATTTTTCAACATTTACTTCTGGTGGCCCTATTCCAAGTGAGAGATTTTCATGTCGCCCAGTGCAACTTTTTTAGGAGTCAGTAAGAAGTAAATCAGGGAAAATTATATATATATTCAATAATTATTTCATATGATGTGACAAACGTAAACCATTTTTTAAAGTTCACGATTTTATTAACGTATTTCTGAGGAAATATCGATCTCAAAGGCAAGGATTCCCATATTTGGATTCTATATGAAACGTTCTTTCAAAATTATGCTTTATATTCCGGATGACATTTAGTATCTCTCCCAAATCTTTCAAGGGCTCCGGGCCGGTACTGTGACTTAGAGTCAGCCGTTGTTAACTACCTCGTTTATACGAATGCCCATCGTTGATGGCGCGTCTGCCCCCTACTGACGCACCCCGTTGCTAACGCTCGGGCATCCGTGAAGGTTAGAAAGCATTCGTGATTTTAGTGACCACCTAGTAGAAGCTGGTTCGTGTTTTATGTACCGTATGTCGTACGTTCACACTGAATTTATATTCATGACTACATCATAGTTACTAGTAACGAATGGTAACCACTATCAAATGAGCTAGAGTCAATGCCAAGTGATCTGAGGGAGAAACTAAACAATACCCCTTATTTCTTCCGTATATTTTAGATTTTGTGCATCTGTAAACTAGGGATGCGCTCGAGTCGAGACATGTCTCGAATCTCGACTCGACTCGACTCGAATTCGAGTCGAGATTCGAGTCGAGTCGAGACGGCTCTTAAAAATCTCGACTCGACTCGAATGTCTCGAAAATCTTTCTATAATTTTTAATATTATTTTGAAGAAAGTATTCACTCAGAAACAGCCTTGAAACCAATTCCAGCTTTTATTCCTTCAGAAAGGTACAGAACGCATAAAATTAATAGTTAATCTTTAAAGATCAAGATTTAATTTTCAGCTCAATTCAGTTAATTAGAACTAATAGTTAATGTCGTTGTATTTGGTTGTACTGCAAATATAATGATAATAATAATAATAATTGATTATCTAGTTTGTATAAAACTATTATCCGTAGTCTAAATCTAGTTTGTATAAAACTATTGCGATAAAGTGAACTTCATAAATTCTCTGAATGAGCAGTTGGTAGTCTATAGTAATTTAGCATAGTTATAATTATTGTGTTTTCGTTCCCATGAACGCAATAGGGTTACGTAACTTCTGGATTATTCGCTTGCCCAACTATTCTGAGGCTTTAATATGTTGCAGCATATCACGAGCTACGGATAATATATAATGTAACATTTGTTGTACATCACATATTATGATACGAGACTATTTTACATAGTATATCTCATCTAATATAAATAAAATAAAGAGTTTGTTTGTGTGTTTGTCTGTCTGTCTGTGTGCGACCTGGGGACCAGACGAGTGGACCGAGAGTTCCCAAAATTTGGTCACTGGTACCTTAGTCCAGGCCCCAGATCAAGACGAAGCGTTTTTTTTTCGAACCAGGGGGTCTCGGGGGGACGTTTACTGGGACCGACCTGGGGACCAGACAAGTTGACCGAGAGTTACCAAATTTTGGTCACGGATACCTTGGTCCAGGTCCCAGTCTAAGGCGAAGCGTTTTTGTCAAAATTGGAACCAGGGGGTCTCAGGGGGGCGTTTAGCGAAACATGTAGTAAAAGTAATCCAAATTGATCGACATTAGTGTCAAATCCATAGTTTTCACGGTCGCTGAGATCAATGGTGACACTTCCATCAGCGATGACTTGCAAATTCAGCTACTACTGTATGCGGGCCGGGTGTCAGCGGGTGAGGAATACCGAGACATGTATAAATAGCCCATATTGATTGATACTAGTGTCAAATCCATAGTTTTCGCCGTCACTGAAATGAATGGTGATACTTCCACAGGTGTTAACTTCCAAATACAGCCCCCATGCGAAGAATGGGTATATTAAGCTAGTATTACAATAAATGCACTGCTTGGATGCCAAGAACTAGTACAGATAAGTACCATTCACTTCTATGAATAGGCATTTTTTAAAAGGATTTTTGTAAGCACTAAGTTATAAAACAATGAACTACATACAGTAGTTATGGTTTTGGTTCCCAACATAAAAGAAATATGGATTGTTCATGAGATATTGAACTTCAACTTTCACTCCTGGAAAATTTCAATTTTGGAGTTAGGCCACTTGGCATCAAAGCAGTTCACTGTAAGATAAATACGTTTCGCACATTAGTAACATAGTTGTTCAGGTGCCTTCGATTTCCATCCTCTCAAATGAAAGCTGAACGATTGCTTGATACATGCTGACTATATAGGAGAAATAGTGTATTAAGTTTTCGAGCTTTGGTGCGTATCCGTATTTACACTCTGATATAACTTTAAGTTCACACTCAAATCGAGCTAATTGTTTAATGCATTTCGAAAGCTTTTGTTTTTATGCAGCTTATTAAGGAAAATCTATTTCATAATCGTAACATCTATGTACTAAGAAACTATGAACGTAAAGTGGACTCGACCTAGCCCCGTGGCCGCTGTGACTCAGTGGCACAGCTCTCACCCTTGGTGTGTGAGGACTCTGATTCTGTGTGTGTGTGTGAACTCCGCGGCTAGCGTACGCGTCTTTGCCGTGGAAGACTCGGGTTCAATTCCAGGCGCGAGCTCATGTAGTTCGGATTCCACGTTAATCAGTAGGTCTACATTTCATATATCCTCGCTGCTGAAAGAGACGGTAAAGTCAAAATCAACTCAACAATATATATGTGTGTGTGCTTATGTGAATTTCCTCGTGGCTGTATGGTTAACACATACGCCTTGATCGCGGGAGACTCTGGTTCAATTTACGGTGGAAGCTCATGAAGTTGTTACCGGTATCCCACTTTAAACTGTAGATCCATGCCTCATATAACCATAGATATAATATATATGCCTTTGATACACTTATTTTCCGACTTGGAAGCTATCGAAAATTTCCGGACACAGAGTCCCGTAGACCGAAAATGAGAAACATGGGTACAGAGTAAAACAGCCATAGAAATTTAAGCTTTTTAGGCTAACTTAATCCTTACATATAATGCAACTAGCTTGGCCAAGTTATAATGGAGGAAATGCTATCATTGCAACACTCTGAGAATAGAAAATGTTCGTCAGGTATTACTATCCCCCCTCTCCTGCAAAATGAAAACCCTGACTAAAACTCAATATATATATATATATATATATATATATATATATATATATATATATATATATATATATATATATATATATATATATATATAACTATTTTGTGTAATGTAAAACTATTTTGTGAAACATAGTATTCATGTTTCCTTGCAGAGGTCCTTACGAGGGTTCGCTTCCATCTTCCTCTCCCTAAGAACTAAAATAAATTAAAAAATTGCTATTACTTGTTATTCTTGTACAAAGGACGCAATTAAAGTCCCAGTGTAACACCCCTTCACATTTAGATTTTTACCCTGGAAGAAAACCAGTTATTATTGTTTCTTGATTTCTCAGTCTCACCTACATAAACATACGAATAGAATTACAGGATAGGACATGTTTAGATTGCTTGCACGTGTCATCTAACTATATTTCTCATCAAATGTGTCACAGATGAAAATTTCCGTTTGTACTGCCTCTATTTTCTGGTACATATGTTTCATTTATGTTATGTTGCTAAAATTCGTTAGGAAACAAGTACAGACTGCGCCTGTGTGCCTGACAAAACGTAAATGTACTGGATAATTATTTCTTCACTTTCTTCCAGAAAAAAAAGTAACCCATCTCATGTCGGCTAACAAAAGGAGGTAGCGGACCAAAGATAGCCGTTGTTTACCTAAGGTCGTTACACAGCAGGGGTTTCATTCAGTCAGAGGGAAAACAAAAAATAATTTACGGTTTCTACATTTGTTTTGAACTGCAATATACTTCTTCCTTTTATTTTAAGAACCATTTCCTTTTCATTTGTTTGCATCAGAAAAAAAATGCAAAAAAATCACTAGAATGTGCCTATTTACCCAAAGTACGTACTAGATCACTAGTTCAATAGTAAAATAACTAAATCTAGTACGAAATCATAAATGTGGCATCCCTGGGTTGGAGCGAAAGTAATGGTTGGAGTAAAAACTAGTCCGTATTTCTACTGCGTTCTGTTGTTGAATTCACAGAAATGTTCAAAAATAAATTCAAGAAGTAAAACACGATCCTACAAAAGACTGTTTACTTGCTCACTGGTTTTAGTATTGTGAACTGAAACTTAAGTGCGCAGTCATGTTGAATACTTCTGTCCCTTTCTACTTTACAACTTGAGGTGGGATGAGGGTCAGGATAGATCTAGTGATATACCGCTAAAGGAAGGGCTTCAGTACAGAGTCGGAAGCGGTATGTATTGTTTATACTACTTACAACGTTACCCCCACATAAAATATAAATTCACCCTTTCTCCCTTCCCTTTTTCGAATACAATGAACCGACTCTTTTGCTGAAGAAAGATGCTAAAAGAAAATTGAAACATCTGTGTCTAAACTTTCTTTGAAGCGCAGTCTTTTGTATTTGTAAGGTTTTGCGAGTGTTTTCGAGATAGCCAAATCTTTTACCATGGACTCCTGCTGCGAACTGACCGTGAGTAAACACCCGATCTCGCTGTGCTCAATTTCTCTCGCACACGTGAAATGGGTTTGTTGTTTCCAAAACAAATAGGAAGTTACCTTGTGCTTTTGCATTTCTGCACGCACACAGGTACCATTGTTGTTTTAATGATCAGAAGAAATATCAAAACCATCCGATACATATGATACAAAACAGCTAACAGAGGGAGGCAAAGATAAAAGTAGGCCTATACCAAGTTTTCCGCATGGTACCATTATGGAGAATAAATATTTGATAAAGTCACGTAGATGCGCTTAAACCTATTCCATCTGTTCTTATAATTTTTCTGGTCTCATCAATTTCTCAGGAGAATACGTACAACATATGTCCAAATTCCATATATACTCTTTCTAAACTAATGAGTAAACTCATTAAGAACACCAACTGATATCAATAAACAGGAAAGAAAACAATACTTTATACTTCTATCATTTGGTACACATCTCTATGAAGCACAGCTTGTTTCTTTTCGAAATAGCTCCTTCCTGTCACAGCTGTGGTTAGTTTTGTTTTGTGTTAGGATGAAAGAGAGAAATGCAACATTTGGTTTGCGGTGAAGTTATATATATTATTAAGATGAGCGGTGATAAGCGAGGTTTAACAAAGAGTGCCTTTCGGATGCACAATTTAACGGGTAGTTGCAGTCCGTGTTGAGAATCGAACCAAAGCTATGTAAGACATATTAATATGGAGCTCTTTTGTGGCAAAAGTGAACTTCAGAAACACACAAAAGACTTGAAACATCAAGCTAATGTAAAGCAATTGAAAAATAGCCTACCTATCGCTGCATCTTTTCTGTGGCTAGGAACATGCAGTGTGTAGCAACAAGAATCGTGTTAAGGACTTTTTTTTCGAACATAACATTCCCTTCCACACCTTAAAAGACAATATAATGTTTGTTAAAAGAAAGTGCACGTAATATTTTTAAATTTTGTTTGTGATCCTATCATGCATAATTATAAATAATGCCTTTCATACTACGAGAATGAGTTCAACTATACGTCATGGCCCCTCTAAAGCGTGGCCGCGGTGGCTCAGTGGTAGATCGTTCACCTCTGGTGCTTGGAGACCCTGGTTCGATCCCAGCTCGCACCAAGTGAACTTTGTGGTGGACAAACACCGTGTGCGTGGGTTTCCTCGGGGTTCTTCCGTTCCTCCCACTTTCTTCATTCCACGATTTCACTAATTTCTCATCATCACCCCTCTCCTTTAGCCTAACCGGCATAACCGTGGGACGTAAAACTCAAAGATTTCACTTCATTTTTTCCCTCGAAAGGGATATCTTTCAAAATTATTTATTGTTAGATATTGTAAATTTACGGTATCTATTTCAGTGGACGGGAAATTTTGCATCTAATCGGATAATTTCATGGCTTCTAACAGGAATTCGCAGTTACGAAATTTGCATCACTGTCTTTTGAAAGGATGCCTAGAAAAAATACTACTAGAAAATAACTGAAAACACAAAATGGATTTGATAGCCAAATTCACGTCATCTTGGTGCGTCATCATTTTTCTTTAAATATTTGTATTTAGTATTAGATTAGAGTTTAGTGTCCCTTTCAGCATCAAGGCTATATGAGACGTGAACTTACAAATTAACGTGGGTTCAGAACCATAGGAGTTCCCATCGGAAATCGAACCTAGGTCTCCCGCACCAAAGACGCGTACGCTAATCATATGGACAAGGGTGTTCGATATTTAGTAATGTGTACATAAAGTTGTGAAATTGCGCTTGTATAATGGAATGCAATTCCTTCTATTGACATAAACCTTCACAATACTTAGCTGGACAAAGTATCTTTAAAAAGAAAATGTCACTCTTTATGTTTCAGTTCATGGTTCGACTGAAGGATGGAACAAATTGCAATGAGCGTCTTTGGATCCTACTTTGTGTAGTTGATTCATCATAAACTTGGTATTTGATACGGATATGAACTATTACACTTATTTGGTGTTTATTTCTAAATAATAAGTCCTAATACAATTTCATAAAGTTGTAATTCTTCTTTAGTTTGTATTACTTTACACAATGACAAATCCAAAAGGTGTGTTGTATCGGTGCAGTACCAGTTTTTCACGTTTTTCAAAATGTTCCAAAAACCAAAGAATAATCTTTACTTTCTGATATTTTAGTCGTCACAAATTACAATTTTATAATGTAGTCAATGTTTATAATTACTGGGCAGTTGGGCGTTTAAACTAATGACATCATAATAAAGTGAAAACCCTAATTTTGAGTTGAATAGATTCTGATTTTAACGTCCCGTTCAGCAGCGAGGCTATGTGAGACGTGGACCTACTGATTAACGTGGAATTCGAACCTCATGAACTCCCACCGGGAATCAAGCCCAGGTTTCCCACGCCAAAGGCAAGTATGCTAACCGTTAGCCACGAAGGAGCTCCACCATAATTTTAGTGGGCGATAAGAAATATCTCGCCAGTGCTTTTACAATAAATAAAATTTTATAAGTATTAAAGAATAGTGGTAAGATATTTTATAATAGCTCTTTTATTTATGAGATATGAGTATTTTGAAAAAAAAAACAACAACTAAAGAATAGGTTGGCGGAACCACAAAAGACTCGTAAAACAAACTTTCTTATAAATACATACGCACCTTAGTCACCTTTTATAATTGCTATGCTTACGTTCTCCATAAAAACAGAAATTCTCTTTTAGTGATACTTTACACAAGATCATGAAGTGGGTTCAAATTTAATTAAAGGCAAAATACAATACAATAATCCACAAATATTGCCTCAAGTGGGTTTAAAGATTTCTAAACACTAGTGCAAAACCGGGCTCTGCCGTTGCGATCGATTTACAGGCCTTGAGACGAAAGTAAGAAGGGACTTACGCACACAGTAAGTAAAAACAATTAATATGCCTGTAACTTTCCACCAAATACGTGTATCTTAAAACTAACCTCACCATTATTTTTCTAATTAAATTCTAGCCTGAAATTATGTATCATATTACCCTATTCCCATTTTGAAAACTTGACCTTAATTCAAAATGGCGGATTTCAAGATGGCTGCCATCAAGGTCATATCTACCATACGACTTCCCCCCAGGACTTATATGTATCCACATGTTTTTTCTTCACTTTTCTTCATTAACGCTCCGTTTACAAAGGGTAGTAAGGGACTTCTGTAGTAATCTCTAATAACCATATCACAACTCTTAAAAGTTATTAAAAAAAAAAATAGAAAACATGCACCATGGCAAAAATTTGTCATCACAAGTAATGATGCATACATGCCTTCTATCAGCAAAAAAAGATTCATTGAATTGGAGCCGGACATTTGAGTGATGTCCCTTGTGGGGTGTGATTGAACGTGACGTCAGAACACATCGCCCCCCTTCCCGGAATTTACGGGAATTAGGTGACCTGAGTGAGCACATGTGGTGCCAGCTCTCTCCAGCGACCTATCAAGGATCATTGCGTGTATGCCAAGACGTGTCGCCGTTTTTATCCATGCCAAAAGTCGACATACTGACAATTAGGTAGGTAGTCATGATGGTCTGGCTGATGTGTGCGTATATTTTAACTCGTACATTTTGTCTCGACTCGAATTTCGAGACGTCTCGACTCGAATTCGAGTCGAGTCGAGACAGAGACTGTCGAGTCGAGACACGAGTCGAGACAGAAACATATTTTCGAGTCGAGACACGAGTCGAGACACGAGTCGAGACAACATTTTCTCGAGACGAGTTGAGACAGGCTTAAATCTCGACTCGACTCGACTCGAATGCATCCCTACTGTAAACTGTAACTGTACTAATTTATTTTGCAAACTTCTGGTATTAGTGTCACTTTATTCACTCATTGCCGGAAGTTTCTAATGGGGGAATAAAAAATTTCCCAACCCCTGTCCCTCTAATTTTGCTCCCTGCCCTAATGTCGTTAATGGAACTTGATCGCTTCATCTGTATATCAGGACTTATTCGTTACACCAAATTCACTGCCACTAAAATAACCGATACACATTACATAACACTGAAGGCAAATTTTAGAAATATACGAAAAAGTAAGCTTACCTCGATTTGCACAATTTATTACTCACTCAAACATTCAACATAGTCACTTTTATTTTTCACATTCATACGCTCAAACCGCTGATAAGTTCCATAAAGATTACGCAGAAGTCAAGTCGATACACGTGA
Source organism: Thermobia domestica (assembly GCF_964235325.1). Taxonomy (NCBI): domain Eukaryota; kingdom Metazoa; phylum Arthropoda; class Insecta; order Zygentoma; family Lepismatidae; genus Thermobia; species Thermobia domestica. The sequence goes on from NC_137462.1 coordinate 221,710,998, forward strand.
CTTTGTAACTAAACACGTTGGTCAGTTAAACCAAATCACTTAAGATTTGGTTGGCATAACCAAATTAATCAACCAAATGTTCTGACCAAAAAATATAATGTTCATGACCAAACAAGTTTGGTATAAACTACCAAATTTTGGTTAAGCTAACCAAATAAAATGACCAAATGCCCTGACCAAACAAATTTGGTATTCCTGACCTGTGTATTAAAATTATCTCGGATTTTTTTAAATCAGGGGCAGGAACATTATTCGCCGACAGTACGGGACTACAGTAATCATTTATTCCTGGATGATTTTAATCATAATTACTAAGGACTATGGGAAAGCCCCAAAGTATATATACAAGTGCATAAAAATCTATCAAAATCGAATAATATTTATATAAGTTATAGTAGATTTTATACTGGAAAGGACGGAAGGATGAACCTACTCTTTGTTCTTCACGGATTTGAGTTCCATTCAGGAGTAAAACTTCAAAGAAAATATACGCTATATTACATCCAAATGAAATATTTCTAGCCATCCCTCATAGAGGAAGTGGCATGCATACCGGTAATGGCCAAAAATATGTATAAATATATAAAATAAACCTTTACTTTAAAAACTCTTGCATTAATCTTTTCCTTTCCTTGCGAAGAACGGAAATTTCAACTAAGATAAAATTTAAAACAAACAACTATTGTACGGGTTGTGATGGAGTGAACATAAATATATTATATGCCCTGTAAGCCAAAGGAGAGAAAAGATTAATGAGAGTGAATCAGTATTAGAGAATTAGTTGAATGATAATTTGGGAGGAAATGAGCAACCACAAGAAAACTTACGCACGCGGGGTTTGTTCATAATGAAATTCACTTGGCAGAAGTTGGTGTTAACCCAAGGACCTTATGCATCAGAGGTGAGCGCTCTACTGCTGATCTCCCTCGACTTTCAGCAATATTTCGTATCATAAGACAAGTGTTTTGGAATGCACTGAAATATTTAGTCCTACGAATAAACCATGTAGGCTAAAAGAGATGTCTCATTAATGAAAGAGAAAGAATGTAGAAAATTGGTGGAATGAGAATGTTCAAGGAAACGAGGAAAACCTCGAGAAAACCCATAATACTATGTTGACATCTTTATCTCACTCCAGGTGGGTTCGAACTAGGGACCGTAATCACCAGCTGTAACTGCTCTAGCACTGAGCTATAGTGGTCCTGAACTAAAGAATTAAAGAGGCGAATATTTATTGAAAAACATTCTGACTTGTGAAACAGCAAGACCGTTTTATGTTTATTTTGGGGGATATACTTTCCTATATTCATAATTTCGTGTCTGTCACTAGTGTATTCCTACACTTTTGATTAAAATGTTAATATACACATCTCATACTCAGAGAGTAATCCTCTCCTGCTCTCCTCAACTCATGTTCCTGTTTTCGTGAGATAGAATAAGCAAACCTTTTCTATGGGTTTTCATAGAATTTGTTAAATAACGCTAACTGACAGTCACCTAAGAACAACATGGTTTGGTGTTTGCTGTTGTCCGTGGCCAAGCTCTTAATCAAAGTAGGGAGAGGGGGGTATACGTGACGATAACAGCAGGAAGCCACAACGAACTGACGTCACAATCATTTACCGAACTATCCTGTGAGCCTGTTTCGTACTGGTTTCCTCAATTTTAACGATTCCTACTTCCTTTTCTATCTATACGTATAATGCATTTTTTCTATACTCCAGATTAGACTGATGCAGTCTACAATGCGACTTCCATATGTCCAACATATGAAACAACATGTTACTGTTAAAAATGCACCCATAATGTCTCGGCAGACTGGTATTGTCTACGAACAACGTATGCATCATGAGGAAATACGTAGAAACTATCGTTTGTCACGGTAAATCCGTTTTTTACGGACAGGCCGGAGACTACATTTCTCTCTGTGTAGTAGGAAGGACAGGTTCCCAATCTCTGACTTCCTCAATTTACGGAAGAGGTGTACCGTACGTTAACCAATACCAATAAACGATGGGTGGATGTGTTATCTTATTTTCCCAAACCACTGTACTTTGTCGTAGCTATTGTTTATCTATGTTGTTTATTGTTAATTATGAGCATCTTCTAAAGCATTTCTTAAAATAATATGGTGTTGTTCTTGCTAGTAATTGTATATTTATTTATTTACCTATATATTCTTCAAACTTGGAATTTTTAAAATATGCTTTTAAAAATCTAAGCTTTGTAGTTTTGTATAGGTAAACTCTTAATTGTATCCATAGTGCCATAGGCACGAAAACCTTCAATGACCGGTCAAACGGAGCCAGGTTTACACCTGACCGACCGCAGAGTGAATTGGGTAATAGTTTTATTTCGTAATTGTATAGGGGGGTTGCCCAGACTTTTGTTATATCAGATTCTTTTTAGATTCGATTTTGATAATGAGGTTCTTTATTTTCTTTGTTTAAGAAAATAAAATTTCTTCTCTTCCAACGCCTGTGATTCCAACCTTGTTTACGCCTCTTTGATTATACTTATTCTGCATAACCCGTTCGGCTTTAGAAATAGTTTTATTGGACTAAGTAAACCACTTTCGAGTTAACAGATTGCTTTATTTTAGTTAGATACAACTTTACGTCTGTAAGAAGGCACGCATTAAGAAAGTGGTGTGCTAAAGTACAAATCAGATTAATATACTTGAATGGATCTAGATCAATACTGCGTAAATAATAAGAGCGATAAGTGAAAACAGCTTGAGCAAAAACAGCGCATGGACAATACCCGAGCGTAGACAGAACAGCGCATGCAAATAGCGCGAGGACAAAAACAGCGCAAGCAAATACAGCGTGGACAAAGCAGCGCATGGAGAAAAACAGCACATGTATGGTTCGCAATGCACATACTTTGCAAATCAAACACTAAAGCAATAGTTGTGAGACTAAGCTAGTAAAGCACACTAGCTCTTGCGCTGAACGAGACCCTTGGCTGTATCGCGTTGACTTGCAGTATTTTATACTTTACTATAGACTTCATCTTACTGCTGATTCCTACCAGTTAGGACTATACAAAGTCATGCGTTATGGGGCAAATAGAGCATCCAAGATGTGGAAATGAACAAATACGCATATCAGAACATCACGTATTATGGTGCCCATTACTGGAAGAACGGCTAGAGGGAAGAGATACGGGTGATAGAGTGGACATCCGAGAAATTTAACATGGGGTAATTCAAAACTTATGGGAGACATCCAATTCTTCAGAGCAGAAGTTCTCCCTCATACTCCCTGGTAAGTCGCACACTGGTAGGACTACACAATTAAAATAAACTTTGAAAAATACGAATGGGAGGTATACGAATAGGAACTATATCCTTAAAACAAGAGAGAAGATATAGTATGACACCGTAAGAACGGAATAGAGAACAAAAGGATATGGGTGGGGGTATTGGTGGGTAACGTAGGTTTATCCCAATACAACTGTAGCAGAGTTGCTGTTTAAAACACTTGATTCATTCTACAGAGAATGTGGTAGAAAGCTTAATATCAGGATAAATAGTACTGCGTTTATACTTTTTATACAGATTCTTCCAGAAGTCCTGCAAAACAGAGAAAAGCTGTAACTTTGAATGTACTACTTACAATTTTGTATTTTGTTTGTAATGTTCAGTTTAAATGTTAAACTTTTTTCTGGTAACAATGAGCGGATGTAAACGTTGACGTCATAACTGCAAATCACGTGACAGAGATGGCGTCTACTCAAGAGAAAGCGCAATGTGTGGCGTGGTTCTGTGAGTTAAAATCTAGTGTTATGGTGAGAAGAAAATTCACGACGAAAATATCAGAAACAACCACCTGCAGGTTCAAGTATCATGAGATGGTACGATAAGTTCCTAGCTACCGGAAGTGTCTTCGACTTGCCTCGTAGCGGAAGGCGAACAACCAGTGTTGATGTGATTCAGTCCATGCAGGAAGGCGTGTTGCGAAGTCCAAAGTAATCGTTGAAACGCAGATCCTTGGAGCTGCGAGTGCCAATGACAACGCTACACAATATCATTCGTAAGAAAATAAAGAGCCTTACAAGGTGAAACTTGTACAGGAATTGACGGAAGAAGACTGTGACATAAGAAGTGAGTTTTGTGAAATGATGCACGGTTGAACAGTGATCCAGGGCTTCTTTCAAAGTTACTGTTCTCAGATGAATCCACGTTTCATGTCTGGTAAGGTAAACCGACACAATTGTAGAATCTGAGGAATTGAGAATCCACACGTAAATGTGAGGTGTGCCGTTTCAATGAACGTCGAAATGCCATTCTTGGATTCCCGAAAAGACTTCAGCAATGTTTGGACGTAAATGGTGCTTAGCTGGAGGTTTGGAGTTGAAAAAATTCTTGGAAACAGAATTTCAGACTTTCTTACAAGTCCACTAAAAATTTTGTACAGCTTTTTTACTTTTTGCAGAACTTTTGGAAGACCCTGTACTATGTTCTCTTTATAGGTCAGATCATAAGTTCGGTTTCGTATATACAACCTTTCCTCTCATACCTATTCCGAGCGTATTGGTATACGACCTTTGCTTTCATATCTATTACATCTATCATAAAAAAAAACTTGGTACACCCATTTCCTAACCTCTGTAGTATGTTTCGAGATACATTTGGAATATCTGCTTTTGCCTGGAGACACTCGAGAGGGGGTCGAAGTTGATGGAAGGGAATTTTGAAGGAAATTTTCCTGAAATTATCCCAATTTTCCCTGTTCAGGTACGTTATGGACGCCAATACATAACACCTCTGGAAAGATTGTTTCTTGCTGAAAAGAATGAACTATAAACTACGACTTTCTAATGAACAATGTTGATGCAATAGCTATTTCACTGCAAATCTAAGATTTCCTTTATATTAACAGGTTAATTGGCCTCAGTGACCTACTGCGTTGTCCATGACATCTATTTTATGAATTAACATATCTTTGCTATGTTTATCGAGTAGATTAGTTTTCATTTGGATGTCCTAATGACACCTTCCATTTCTTCTCAAACTGGGCGTACAAGGCGGAAGGACAAAACTGACCAGGGTCTACACTAAGTGCTCCGAGTGGATCCTGGATCCCAAGTCGGTACGCCTAGGTCTATCGTAATACGGAAATCCAACCATTAACATTATAAAGTAAATATATTTATATAAATATAAAATAGGAAGAAAAGTGTGAATTGATCATAATAAGAGTAAGCAGAAGTTAACGTATACAACAATAGTGAAAGTGAAAGTGAAGTAAATATATAAAATAGTATGGAAGATAAGGTGTAATTGTTATAATATAAGTGAAAATAATACTAACTTTAAGGTGTAAATTGTGCATACATAAATGCAGCTTTTCACTTAGGAGCGCAAATTATAAGCAAATGAAGTTGCGAACTGTTAGTGTAATGTGATGTGGCAAAAATTTTAGGAGGGTGTGGGAAATCCATTATTAATTATTAGTAAAAAATCTCATAATGAAAGTGTTTAGTATACACAAGAGAACTAAACAGGTGAAAACCACGTCATATAAGGTGTAACCTTGAACAAAAGGAGAAGGGATAACATTAAAATGCAAGAAAGGTAAAGTATGAAGATTACAAAAGCAATGAATGATGAATAAACTGAACCAAGTATAAAGACTAAGACAATGAATGATGAATAAATTGAATAAGGCTTAATTGAAGTCAAGTAACGGAGAGTAGTGTAAATTAGCTTTGATATTAATATATTATTTACTTGGATAGTACATATAAATTTAAAAATTTGTTATCATTTTCAAATTTTGTTTTGTTTTATGATCTTTTGCTGTCTGCGGTTTCATATTCTTTCCACACCCCTTCCATTTTCTTTCCTATTTCACCGTTCTTGTCATAAGAAAATAAACGAATGGTGAAAAGACAAGAGAAAAAAGCATTGCTGCGATGGTAGCCCTATTTCAGTCAAAACTTTCAGTTGCCGAAACTGAAAGGACGTGATCTGAGCAATTCATTAAAAATAGATCACGCGTTACAAACTTAAAATGGACTATACAAGCGGTATCAAAACTGAATGTTTTCTTGTTGGACTACACGGACGCAAAAAAAGCCGCGTTGGCGTTGAACTTTTAAAACATAATATTTTTTTCTTTCTCAGTCGTGGATTTTATATTACAAAAATGTGATTGTTTCTCGATTAAATAAACATTATTAATACAATATGCACTGAAAATTCGCATCCGAGAGCAAACAACACAACAAACAATTGATACTTTTGACAATATATTCTGACATTTTTATGCTCATAAATTGGGAGTAAGCATGACTAACCAATTTTACAGAAGAATGCATTTAATTTCTAGAAAATATTAACCAGTGTGTGTTTTTAATAGTTCTCAAATTTGAGAGATGTACCAAGGCACCTTTCCCAAATTTTAAAAGTACACCATCAATGTATACCCTATGAAATACAACTGACCCTTGTATTCATTTATATAAGCATATAATACAATACAACTTCATCAAAGAGGATATAGTAGGTCAAAAACTTCCAAATTTTGAATTTATGATTTTTTACCTATAAACTGAAACAAGCAATACCAACCAAATTTACATAAATATATATTCGAGTTCCAGAGACCAATTACCAAATTTTGCTTTTCTCAATGCTCAAATTCAAGGGGTGGGCCAATGAACCTCTCCCAAAGATAAGTGCATCAATGTATCTATGTTCTATGAAAGAAAATTGACTCCTGCACGCAACCTTATAACTACACTCTTGTAAAACATCATCTAAGAAAATAAATTAGTTCAATAACTAACCTCATAGTGATATTTATTTTTGATGATTTTTCACCCATAGAAGAAGACAAAACGGTCCATCGAAATTTAGAAAGTTAAAAATTTGAATCCAAGACAATGTTTGCGAATTTTGTTTTTTGGCGAGTTCTAAATTTAAAGAGTGATTGTATGTACCCTCAAAAGTTTTAGAATCTGACATCGATGTACTTATGTGTTATAAAAAAATCGATCTCTACACTCAACTATATAATCGTATAATGTGTTTAAAGGTTCATTAAAGAAGATAAATTAGGTCAATAATCGTCCATGTGGCGAACATGTTCCCTATGGTTTTGTTTAAACAGAAAGCGATGGATTTTGCGTACAATGAATGAGAAAGGTTTTGGCGAGGCAGAAAGGAATGCAGTTCAGGAAATAAGGGAAACTAATTTGACATTTATTGGTAGCTTTTGTAAAGACAATAAAAAATACATGTTTACTTAAACTGTTTGAAAATGTACAGCATGAATAACAGTTTTGTCTTGATTAAATTAAAAATTTTAATAATTTTATTAAAATTTGCTTGTAGAATGAAAATGAGCTGATTAAATTATGAAGAATAAATTTAACAAGTTACACTCACACGCACGTAACTATGGGTCACACAACCACAATTTAACACACTCACACAATCACAACTTAACAAGTACACATAACTAGGAGTCGCTTCACACTATATTCAACCACGTGCATAATCTATAACGTAATAAATCCTGAAGAAAGGGAAAAAACTAGATGAAAACCTTCAAATTTTATTTTTTTAGCAATTTTACACGCATAAAGGATAACAAGAATTTACAGTGGTATATATTTGTGTTGTAGTCAACTTTACCAGATTTTGAATTTGACAATTCCCAAATTTAGTGGGTGGTCTTACTAACTTTAAAACAAATTGTTGTCAATATAAATTGTTCTATGTATTCATGTTCTATTAAATGGAATGAGCCCCTGTATTGAATCATACAACTATATATGGTTATAAAGCCTTACCAAGAGAACAAAATAAGTTAAAAATCTTAAACTTTTGATTTTTGTCAACTTCTTACTCCTGATAGGAAACAGAATGGGTCACCCAAACTTATAGAGGTACATAGCATGGTCCTATAGTACCGTGGCAATTTTTTAAATTTCGCTATTTCCAACATTTAAGACTTAGTCCTATGCACCCCTCCAGAAATTTGAGGAGCTGGGCCAAAGTATCGATTGCAAAAATTTAGAGGAGTACTCCTAGATACCAGCAGAATATTGATCCCGGAACACACATTTTTTTTGCTGACTCAAATAGTAGCACGCAGGCCAGTACTACTACAGTGATGGATGAACCGTGAATTTTTGGGTACGATCGCGAGACAAAACACCAAAGTCGGGAGGGCAACACTGCAATGAGTAAATCCAATATCACTTCTTTTGCTCATTTCTTTTTCTTTGACAGCCGGGGAATTATTAAGAAAGAATTTGTGCTACCAGAAGGAAATGTCAGACCTTTTATTGGAAAGTCCTTGAAAGACTCAGGAAAGAGAAGTACGAGTGCGTCTAGGCATTGTACACACTTAGATGCTGCACAACGACAACCCACCACGCCACACAACAATCTACTTCAATGAATTTTTCGCAGAAAAACGTTTTGTGGTTTCTTAGCATGGTATTTGCTAGATTTAAATCCCTATAACTACTTTTTACTTCCTTTGCTCAAAAACTTTAATGGCGCCGTTTAGTGCTCAGAATAATATCCAGAAGAGTGTAACCGATGAATAAAGGTATTTTCACAGAAACATTCCAGCACTGGAAAGAAGAACGGAAACAACGGTAGATACCAATGATTTGCAAAAATAATAAAACTAATCTTTAACAGAAATCAGTTTCATTAGTTTCTAACACACTTCGTAAGTGAATATTGAGAAGTAATAGTGCAAGTATGTTTACTTAATAAGTATAAAATTACTGTGAAAATATAACTTTCTGCTTGTGATTTGAAATATTCGTATGACTTTCAGGAGCTTAGAATACAGTGAAATATGCAACTGTAGCTTCTCCAAACCATAGTCGATAGTACAATATATATATATATATATAGTCAAAAATCACATTATTTTTTCCCTAGTCTCCACGAGAAAGAAAAAAGCTCTACCTAGAAGGCTCTTCATGAAAGTGATAATCATACACTGGTGCAAATGTGTTTAAGGACACGTAGTTAGAATTCACGGATTTGACCTGAAGTAGATACCGAAGAAAAGGGTGTTGGTAATGGTGTTCGTGAGTAGTTGTACAGGCTATTCAAAAACCCACAAATCTCAATTACCCTGAGTAGCCACATATATGTAATTAGCTGTCCAGGAACTAGCACTCTATATAGAGAAACGTAAAGACGCTGAATGATTACGACATGGGGTATCTTGTGCTCCCTGTTGATCTTGGTTTAGTTGAGCGATGGTTAGTGTGGAAGCCTGGCTGGCGATGGCGGTGGCAGTCTTACCATACCTCACACATAACTTACGACTTGAATTAAGATATCTGGAAGATCAGGGTAGTAGGTGTACACGAAATTAAGAAAGTGTTTTGACATGGCTGTATTGGAACTAGCATTATCTTGCTGGAAGATGGAATCTCGCGATGTGTCCAGGTACGGTCGAAGAAGACAGCATTACAATTGTAGACAATGCGTTAGTTACATCATCCTGCGTAGAGGCGAGCAGGATGTATAGATTATTGCATACAATATCAGAATGTTAGGTGTGTTCTAAATGACAAGTATAAAGCATGCTAGGTTTTCCCGCTCATCTGCACGTCTACGGAAACATTCAATGCTGTTACTATGTCTGAGGTGAAAACTACTCTCATCCGTTAATACTACTGCTCTGCACTCGTCTTGCCACTGTGATTCATCCCGATACTAATGTAGATGTTCACTGCAACGAGCATTTGTCAGCAGTAATCGGAGATTGTAACCCAAGAATGCAGATCTGCCTCTAACAATCAATTACTTTGTGTTGTGATCGCCATCCTGCCAGCTAGGACTACTCGAATAGCTCTTCTATGTAATACAAAATTTATTTCGTTTGTTACCCTTAATTTCCTCTATGTACACTTTACAACCTTTCCTCATGCTTTCAAGCACGTTCATTTTCAATTTGGAAACTGAAGTAGAAACAACATATATCCAACTACCTCCTACTAAAGTGCTGCATGTTATGTCTATTTAGAGACTCCATCAGCATATCCTTCCAATACTATAATATGTATTTTCACATACTGTTATACACTACATTTTTAGTTAATCTGAACATAAATCTGATCTATCATATATCGTCCACCAGTTGTAGGGTTTTCTCCCTTCTTTGTTTTCTCTTGTACTATATGTACTATCATGTCACTTACATATACAACTTATTATTTTAGAAATCATCTTCTAAATATTTTTCATATTCTGTAATTATCTCTAGTTATATTTTCTAGACAGGTATAAACACCTTTTCTGAAAAACAATATTTGTGTCGAACTTTTGTTGAATTTCATTTTATTCTTTCTTTTGTTCGCTTTATGATAACTTTTACTTGACTCGTATATTATAACACATATGGGAATTCTGATAGGTTCCTAATCCTTCAATTTCATACTCATTCTTACTAAACTTTAACAGATCAATGGATCCAAAAACATTTTAGATCTATTAAATATTCACTTACTATTGCAGTTATCGTTGTATTCATTTGCTCAATAATGTAGTAGCATAAGATATATGTATCTCCTTACTTCTCTTTTAGTTCAGTATCAGGAGCATAATTTTTCCTAATAGGAATGAGAGCATGTTTGAGAATGAAATTTATTGCTCAATAGTGTCATTGTTCTCTTAAAGAAATTTCTTTTCCCCTTTACTCTTTCATATTTCAGGTTATAGAGATGGAATACATATTTTTTTGTGATTTTCTCCGTCACATTTTTCTCCATGATCTCAGCTGGTATATTATGTGCCTTAATGCACTGAGAAGAAAAATCTGTAGGTGGCATACTTAAAAAGGTAGGTTATATGTGTAATTCCTGTATATTTTGGACAACGTACAGAAGACGTATAACTGAAAACGCATGTTTTGTAATACTTTCCGTATAAGTGTTCAATCTATACGTACTTGCCGTATGAAACAATACAGGCGGTCAGGATCTCACATACAAATGGACGTATATAACATATAGCTGAGGAATTATGCATATGATATACGGAAATATGTTAGATGTGAGACATCCTCCATTGGCATGATGCAACACCTAACAAGGAAAGAGAGGGAGATTATATATCGAAGTGGAAGATGATTTATACACCAATCGAAAGCACTAATGACACCTATTACGAAACTGTAATAAAAATTTTCCGAATGCATATACTGTGCGAGTTATATTAATATACAGGGTGTCTAGAAAATCCGTTGCCACCCCTAGAAATCGCAAACGGTACGACAGATGCGAAAACAGGAAAACACGTGTTTGATCATTTTAAAAATACAATGTATCAAAGGAAAAATTGTTGTCCCAGGGCCACCCGCAGGGTCCCAGGCGGGGTCCAATTCAAAATTTGCAAATGGTGACGAGATCAAGTAGCATATAGTTGGAAAGCTGTTGGGAAATGAACGAAGACGAAACAAGTCTCTACTCTCTCAAATTGCCATGCGCAAAATGGTAGCCGGTCAAAATGTCAGGAAAAACGTCATTGTAAAGTCTATGGCCACTTTCATAAACCTGAAATGATGTGACAGATGTCAAAACAGAAAAACACGTGAGTCATCATTTCGAAAGTAGAATGATTGAAAGTAAAAATATGGATCACAAGGTCCTCCACAGAATCCCAGACGGAAACTCCCAACTGAAAACTTACAAATTTCAAGGGGGGACAAGTAGTATATTGTTTGAAAACTGTTGTTATGTGAAAGTAGATAGAAGTCTGGATGTTCTACGATAACTCTGTGCAAACATCTTGCGTTTTAGTTCTTTTTTCTGTAGTCGGGTGATCGTTTGTTTTCACTTTAATTCGTGTACGCAACGTGAAGAAAAGAAATGCGCCTACTATGAGGTTCTGCTCTTCGGAGCCCATTAATGTGTAAAGAAAGAAAGAACGAAAGAAAGAAAAAGAAAAGAAACGAAAGAATAAAAAACGAAAAGGGATGAAAATTATTATATTGAAGTGGAAGATGGCTTATACACTAATCGAAAGCACAAACTCTACTCATTAAGAAACTGTAATATTATTATTGGTCCGAATGCATGAACGGTGCGAGTCATATGCATATTTAATTGTAGGTTTTCCCATTTTCACCGAATATTGTATCAGATAGCATCGTAAATGGTTTGAATAAAGTCTGAAACTGATTTTCTAGACATTTGTGTTTGACAAAAGTGCTAAATCGTAGTTCATTTTACATGCACAGTGAATAAGTACATCCATACATATATAGTTGTTTCATTTAACAACAGCTTTTAAACAATATTCTATTTAACCCCCTTGAAATTTGAAAATTTTGAGTAGGATCCTGTGGAGGACCCTAGGACAAATATTTTTACTTTGAATCATACTATTTTCGAAATGATGACTCACGTGTTTTCCTGTTTTGACATTTGTCGCACCATTTCAGATTTATGAGGGTAACTATAGACTTTACAGTGGTGGCTTTGCTGACATTTTGACCGACCACCATTTTGCACATGGTAATTATACAGAATAGAAACTTGTTTCGTCTTCGTTTATTTCCCAACAGCTTTCCAACAATACGCTACTTGATCTCGTCACCATTTGCAAATTTTGAGTTGGACCCTGTCTGGGACACTGCGGGTGGCCCTGGGACAACAATCTTTCCTTTGGTACATTGTATTTTTAAAATGATCAAACACGCGTTTTTCTGTTTTGGCATTTGTCGTACCGTTTGCGATTTCTAGGGTGGTAACGGATTTTCTAGACACCCTGTATATTAATATAACTATTACAGTATATGCGCTCGGAAAATTTTTATTACAGTTTCGTAATAGGTGTCATTAGTGCTTTCGATTGATGTATAAACCATCTTCCACTTCAATATATAATCTTCCTATCTTCCCTTGTAAGGGCAATGTGTATGTAGCATATGGATAACGTATGCTCCGTACTAATTTCTGTAGTAAGCAAAATGATACCGTATATTTGTACGATATGCCCTTGTCCGGAGAACGGATTTTCTCAGTGTGGCATTCACTTTCTTCGTTTTAGATATTCTTTGAAATAAGTTCGGAAATATCAAAAATAGTTTACTCTAGTCACTTTCAGTATCTTCTTTAATAGCTAGACTACACAAGTCTCTCCTATTCCCATGGAATATAGACAGTAGTGGCCACTTAGTGCTCATTCTTCATGAAATTCATTTTCTTCTTACCATCAAACACACATTAACCCACATATAATTTTGCTAAAGAGAGAACCCATGATAAGAAAAAAAAGAAATCAAAGCTATAGGGAAATATGTTGGGTATGCAATACAAATTCGAACACGCAGAAACAGACAGAGAGAGAGAGAGACAGAGAATTATACCTTTAGGCTTACGCAAAAGATGAAAAAGAAGTAAGATAAATTAGCACAATCATTCGTCCCCGTTTCGTTGTCATGGCAACAGAATTTACATGATAGTGCTTATCTTGACTTTTGAGGTTTTAAGAATCTCAAGAAATATTTCCTCATCTTCTGATCTTATAAAGGTTGATAAGATTGAAGATGTTCATCCGTAAATTCATATGAGAAAATATGTGTGTTGTATTTAAACTAAAATAAACATCAGCTGTGCCTTTCCCTATAAGCGGAAATTGAAGCTTTAACTACTGGAAAAAGATCTAAAGATATTCACGACCTCCCCCCTCTCTCTGTCACACACACACACACACACATACATACACACACACACACACACACACACACACATATATATATATATATATATATATAGATATAGATATAGATATAGATATAGATATAGATATAGATATAGATATAGATAGATAGATAGATAGATAGATAGTATGAATGGCTCAGGAAGAAAACATGATCAGTGACAAAGATAAAAACTCACTTTACAGACACTGAAAACTTTGTATGTGTGAAAGAAGAAATACTCAATTAAATATTTTAACTTTGGTATATCGAAACTCCATATATTTACTATGTGCGTCTGTCTGGGAGGCAAAAATGTCAAGGATTACTTGACAGTTTCACCAAATTTGATGAAAATATAGGTCAACAGTAAGAAACGATTTCTTTTTGGTGCCGATGCTCAATCTGGAAATGTTAAAAATTAACATTTCCAGTTTTAACGTTACTCACTATAGACCAAAAACGGAAATTGAGATGCGGTTTTCTGCAATTGGTTAAATGTCTCAAAAATGCATTACATCTCCAACTTAACTGGTAGAAACCAGAAATGGTAGAAATCCACAACGTCTTTTAGTTTCAATATTGATTTACATAGAGCAAAAATGCTAAGAGATAGCCAAAAGCAACTTTCATGGAATCGATATAGAATAGTACCGTCTTTTCTCTTCCCTCCAACCTCGTATTCAAATCGGAAGCGATAGAAATCAATCAGTTTAAGTTTTAACATTGATTATATAGAGTGAACGCGGTAACAGGTCGCGAGAGCGGTTTTCTGTAATCAGTTAAATGTCCCAGCAACATATTTCATCTTCACTCTAATCTCACTACTAAAACTGGAACTGGTACAAATCTACAACCACTTGCGATTTGAATAATAATTGAGAAAATATCCCATACAAATCAAACTCTTTCACATAGTGTGTACGTGACACTGCTATTTAATGTATGGAGATATGTGTGCTATTACAATAAAATTGCAGTCTATGCGATATAGTTTTTCTGGCAAGGCAAGTTTCCCTTTATTTATATATGAAACGCTTGGCGCGATAGAGCCCCTTCGGGATCCTATGGTACAATTTGTACCATATGCACTTTTCATGGCACATTGCGTTATTTCTCTTCTATTTGAGCTTTTTCGTCCGTGTTTTTTTTCCAAGTCCAGAGGCCTTGCAGAAGACATTACGTATGGTTTCAGACCGTCCTGCGTTCAGACATATGAAGTGATGACGTCATAAGTCAAAAATTCGTTTTCTCATTTTCTAAGCATATGTTTAATATTTTTTGGCGGGCTTATTTTTCTTCGTAGAAGATTGAAATTTTGCACAAACATTCAGTCCACGAAGTAGTATTTACCAGATTTTTTGTTAAGATGTCAGTGCTAAAACAGGAGGGGAACCAGAGGGGCAAAGGTGTAAAAATAGGGATTTTTTACCCCAAAAATCCCGTTTTTCGTCATTTTCCCGCTTTACATACATGATAGGACCACGTGAGTCATACCGTCTGAAAGGCAGTTCCATTCTGAAGAGAACGACGGTCGAATTATTATTTTAGGGTAATTAGGGCCGTCTCAGTGAATTTTTATCCAAATATACTTCTGTATAGGGTAAAAGTGGGGCATGGTAGGGAAATTTTTTCTGGCGGGTCTATTTTTTCACATAGAAGATTGAAATTTTGCACAAACATTCAGTCCACCAAGTAGTATTTACCAGAAGTTTTTTTCCGATTTCTGCGTAAAAACAGGGGGGTCCAGAGGGGCAAAAGTTGAAAAAAGGGAAAATTTGCTCCAAAAAATTCCTTTTTTCAGGAATTTCCCGCCTTAGATACATGATGGAGACATGTGAATGGTACCGCCTGAAAGACAGTTCTATTCTGAAGAGAATGATTGGCGGATTATAGTCCTAGGGTAATTAGGGATGTCTCAGGAATTTTTTCCCTGAGATCATAGTGTTTTATGGTACTTTGGGACATTGTGGGAATTTTTGATAAACATTTTCCCGTCCTTATTATTCGAGATAGAAACTTGAAATTTGACACACACATTCAGTATACCAAGTACAATTTATCAGATTTTTTTTGATGGCTACGATCACACAGGGGGGTCCAGGGGGGGCCAAAGTTCGAGAAAAAAATTTCCCTCCGAAATTTTCACTTTGACATTTTTCCCGCTTCTGATATAAGGTATGAGCATGCAAGTGGTACCATTCGAAAGCCAGCTCTATTCTGAAGAGAATGAGGTATGAACCATGATACTAGGATAAATAGTGACGATACAGTAGCTGCTTGACTGAAAGTCTAAAAAATAGCCCAAAAAGCCAGGATCCGGAAAGGGATAGTCCTATGTCTCACTTTGGACGAGAATGAACTAAGGGGTCTTGTGGTTCTGAACGGGACGAAAGTAACTCGAGAACACGTGTGAGACAAAGATTGTCATACGTGGATGTTGAAAATCATATTGATGAATTACTGCGCAGTAGTGACGAAGGTTTCCTGGATTCCAGTGGTGAGAATGTTTCAAGAAAGCGAACCGGGGATAAGTATAAGATCACTATTATTATTATTATTATTATTATTATTATTATTTTTAGTAAGGCTTTGGACTATTTTCTGAAATTTCTACGTGTGCTTCCGTTTGAAGCGTTCCTATGTTTGAAATAGTAATAATATGAATAGTTTATTGAAATAAGAAACTAAATTCCTGATTGGGTGATATCTTCTAAGGTTATGAAAGCTATTTGCACCACTGAACAACGGAAAGTTAATTACTATAGACGTCAGAGGAAAAATATGTGGGCTTAGAACTATGTTGCTGAAAGGTTTATTTAAAACTGCATCTGCATTGATATTTTTCTGCTTGGTATCCATTCGTGGGGTCCATAATAGTGGCATGCTCTTTACTTCGTTTCGTGGGAAAACTGTTGATTGCATGCAAAAGGTGGGGGACAGGGGGCCTTTTATGTATTGAATTTGAACAGGAATTGGACGCAACTTATTAACCTAAAAAACTTTAAATATACTGTTACAAAAAGATGTTCTACGGATCTATCCCATTTTATTTACTTTTGTACGTGCTGATATACAAAGTATAAGAAAATAGATTAATCAAAAACGATCGATTATCATATTTTGATCGAAATACACGTTTGAAAAAACTCAATGATACAGTACGGTTAGGTTAGGTTCGGTTAAGGATTAATTCTATCTTAAGACAAATTCTATTTAGGTTAAGTGTTCTATTATATTCGTAAGAAAGTCTCGTATTTTGTTATTCTATTTTATACCAGGCGCGTTTGCAAAAATGAAAGAAACATCAAAACGAAGAAACTGCATTACTTTCCTTTTTCCAGATACGTTTTCGTGGATACTAATATTAAAGACAGTTACTACACAGCAAAAAATGAGGTGTTGAAATAACACAAAATGACTACCACTTTAGCGTGTTACTTGTGTGTCAATTCAGCACACGGTCACAGTCACGGTCACGGTCATGGTAATTTTGTGGTTATGTATAGAATATCGGGCCGGAGCCCCTGACTCCATGAGTAATATGTTATAAAGAATATATCAAGATGTGCAGGTGGTTTGTTGGGTGTTAGTATTGTTTTGTTATGTATGGAAGACTACATCTGCAACTGTCACAGAGTGGCTGATTATGGCTTGTTTACCAGTTCTGGAGAGATTTTAAATGCGTGGTGTTCGATGGACGTTCCGCAGAGCGTATTCGGTGCCGATATTAGCTATAGCTGGATTTATATGTCTGGGTAAAGTACGCCAGAACTTATTGTGGAGATATCGTAGAACGTCTCTGATACTGGGTAGCTCTAAGTCTTAGAGGATCTGGCTGTTTCGTGTATATCTGTCGTGACCAGTGATTATACGACCAGCTCGAGCTTGCACAATTTCGAGAGTTTGTATGTGACTATGTGAAGCATGTTGCCAGGCAGGGCATGCATAACATATTGTAGCCAGGATTATCATTTTGAAGATGTGAACTCGGACCTCGTGAGAAAGGGAGCTACAGCGCAAGATGGGGTAGAACGCTGAGATTTTTCGTATTGCTCTCTGTTTTATGTCTCTGATGTGTGCGGCGAACGTTAGACCAGGATCTAAAGTTACACCCAAATATTTGGCCTGCGTAGCACGAGGAATGCGTGCGTTTACATAGTTTAGATTTCGATGGGCGCGCATGTGTCTCCGAATGCGGATAACAGCACAGCTTTTGTCTGCATTTATTTTGATTCCCCAACGCCTTGCCCATTCTTGAAAACCCATGAGTTGACGTTGCATGTAGATATAACACTGCAAGTGAGCTACTGGTCGTGAAAAAGGCTATATCGTCGGCGTACGTTGCAACAAAGCAATGGGGTAAGACCGGGATATCTGCTATGTACAGATTATATAAAAGCGGTGAAAGCACAGCGCCTTGGGGAACACCTGCTTTAATAAGTCTAGACGTGGATTTAACACCGTCAAAAGACACGTGAAATTTTCTGCCAATGAGGTAGGAACGCAGTAAATGCAGAAGACGATCTGAAAAACCTTGCGTGTATAGTTTATATAATAGTCCAGGTAACCAGACTTTATCAAAGGCTTTTGAGACATCCAGGTAGACTCCAATGGTGTGTTGTCTTCTGTTGAAAGCCACTGTTAAACCATCCACTACTCGCACGAGTTGTGTAGTAGTGCTACGTTGGGCACGAAACCCGAACTGAGGGAATGGTAGGTCTCTAGTAACTACATGCTGTTTCAGCCTCCAGAGAAACACACGTTCAAAGAGTTTACTTAGGTGTGACTGAAGACTTATCGGCCTATAGTTTTCCGGGAGAAGTGGATTCTTCCCGGGCTTGGGGATGGTGATAGTACGAGCTTCCTTTCAGGTCTTCGGGAAGAAGCATAAGTGAAAGATGGCATTAAATAAATAGGTTAAGAAGACCAGTAGGATCTCAGATCGAATTCTGTCGGGCCCGAATGCTGTCTTCGCCAGCAGACATTTGATATGTCTTTTTATTTTTCGAGGTGAAACTAAGGTGATGTCATGTGTAGGGTTTTGTGTATTTATGCTATATAGTGTGGTTTGGATTTGCTGTTTGAGATATGGATCAAGACGTGTTCTGTTAGACTGGAACTGTTCTTCCAGAGAGTCAGCGAACATATCCGCTTGCGACTGAGGGTTTACAGTCAGTCCTTATGGTCCTTGAAGGACATAGCTCTGGAAGCATTTGTAGCACGCTGAAAGGATTTAGAGATTGTCCAAATTTTGCGATCATTTGCTGTGATATTTCGAAAAGTATCTTCACAGTACTGTTGATTTTGTCGCTGTGTGAGCATCTTGAACTTCGCACATAGTTTATTCCATAATGTTTTGTATGCTGGATGTAGTGTGTGCTACCATCGGCGTCTAGCCCAACGTTTTAAATGGAGATAGATCTGCATATGTAGACTGTCACATTGTCCTGCGTGAATTAGAGAGATTTTGATAGTGGAGCTCGCTGCCTGTGCTGTTCGAAGTGCTAATGTGATGTGAGAAACCGCTTGGTCGATATCCTCAATGGTAGCTGGCCGATCTCGTAGATCGATCATATTGTTTAGTTTTTGTTTAAATATATCTCAATCGGTTTGTATTTGCTTAAAGATAGGGGCAGAATGGGCAATGCTGCGGTGTGAGACGTGAAAAAAGACTGGATCGTGGTCAGAGTCTAAATCTGAGATGGCATAAGAATGGACAGTAAAGGAAACATCTTTGCAAAGAGCGACGTCAAGCACATCGGGTTGTCCGCCGAACTTTGGATGATGAGTTGAGTCTGGCGGAGCACTGGTGTTGAAGTTGGACGTGAGGAGGTATTGGTGCAAAGCGTCTTCTGCAGTGTTTGGAGTAATAGAGTTCCATTCTCCATGTTTAGCATTAAGATCTCCAGCTAAGATGACTTTTGGCCCTAAGTTTGCAATACATCGAAGTCTGTGGGTTCTAGTTGTGTGGCCGGGGACCTGTACCCGGTAACCAATATTCATGGAACGCCTGGAGTTATTAGCTCAACAGCAAGTGCCTCCAAAGTAAGTAGAGGTGGTATTGTAATCAACCTGACTGGGAAAGCCTTCTTGATTATAAGTAGTAATCCTCCTTTCTGTTTGCCCACTCTATCCTGCCGATAGACAATGTAATTGGGTAGTCGCCAAGTAGTGATCCGAGCAGTAATGTGTGTTTCTTGTACAAACATCACATCAACTCTATGGTGTGTGAGAAATCTAATTAGCATTTGTTTCTGCCCCTCGAGACCATCTGCATTCTATGTAGGAAGGGAAAGTGTATGATGTAGGACGCTGGAGTTAGAAACAGCCATCGTCAACCATTTTGGCTATTGTTTCTATTACTGCTGCAGCCTTGGAAGCTGAATCTGCTGCTTGACAGAAACGGGTAATGCCACGTTTAATATGCGTTAGTATTTTGTGGAAATGTAACCCCTTGAGGAATGAAAGAATAGACTTTAGGGCCAGGTCTTCTTTAGGGCTCTGCTGTTTTTCTGCAGAAGCTGGTTGGGTGTGGGAAGCAGAGGGAGCTTCAGCGTCTTCATTGTCCGTAGCCAGAGGTTGGATATTAACAATAGTGGGATTGGAGATTTTCTCTGCTGATGGTTTGCTGAAAGTTTTCTCGGCTTTATCTTGAAGTTTCCTCGGCTGCTGTTCCGGCAATTTAAGAGCCTCAGAATAGGGTTTGAATACCGGACACCTACGGTAATTTGCCGGGTGATCTCCCTGACAGTTTGCGCAAGTGGCGGGTGTGGAGGAGTCTCATTTCCTGCAGGACTGGGTAAAATGAAATTGCCCACATTTGAGACAGCGCGGATGCGCTTGGCAGGTGTCCTGAGAATGCCCCAAGCGTTGGCATCTGTAACACTGTAGCACCAAGGGAGGCTTGTATGGTTTGGTTTGGACTTTGTAATGAAGTGGGTTGTTGATAGCATAGATCTCTTTAACAGCTGCAGTTCGTTCCAGAGCAATCAAAAACAGTGGCATCATAATTTTCTTGTTATCCGTCTTGCTTTTGCGAGACATTTGATGAACACTTGTTCCTTCATAGCCCAGTCGTATAAATTCATCCTTTAGATCGTATAAGTCAGTGTCAATAGGCAGTTTTCGGACAACCACCTTAATAGGCCTTTCATTTTTTGCTACCCCTATGCCATACTCAGTTTTCGTTTGATCGCAGTAAACCTTGATAGAATCATAATCATATTTGCCACTTGAATCCGAATGCGCTCCTTAGTGGGCTGAGCTAGAGGGAGCTCCTTCACTGCTCGTGACAAGGTATTCATAAATGTATAGGTGTTTGTAATTCCGTAGATGAAAATCGGAGGAGACTTAAAACTGGGTGGCTGATTTGTCGTAGCAGTTTTAGTGCTAGTGCTAGCATTATCTGATTGTGCTGGGGACAAAACATCGAACTTATTACTGAGTGGGAGAGGTGAATATTCGGAGGCACTATTAGTGAGATGTTCTGCCTTGATGTTTGCTAAAGAAGACCTACGTCGCTTTAGCGTTCCTACTACCATGAAATCCATATCTTCAGACTTACTCGAAATGGATGGTTGTGAAGCACTGGACTGCTTAAGTGTAGTGGTTTTAGATTTCGCTGGGGCGGCTGTTTGCTTCTTTTTGCCTAAAGGCACTAGAAAATCTTCTGGTTTGTACGTAGATTTTATTATTTTGCGCCTGACACCTGGAATCCGGGGTGATTGTACTTTTTTTTATCTGATTTTGCTGCTGCTTCTGAGAAGCCATATTAATAACTTAACTGGGAGATGGCGCCAGTTTACCACAAGAGAGGGTACTGATCGCCCCTGTATACTGTGTGGTCTTAGAGCAAAGCTCTAAGGGTGGAGTTTATAAAGGTGCCTACTCCTCCAAAGAGGAAGCACTAATATAAATCGTTATCCGGTGGAGATGCCAAAGTCGTCAACTAGTTTCGGTGATATATACCTCCGAAGAGGAGAATATATTAAAAAAATCGTTAACCCAAGAGAATAGAAAGTTCAACAGTAAAAATCAATTAAGTATGTTAGACTCCGTGGAGGCTTAAAACCAATTTGACGGTTGTTTCCTTAATCCTCGGTGAGGTAAGTAATCCAACCGTATTTAAAAAGTTCGTGATTCAACCAATGGGGATGGAAACACTAAGTGACTCGCTTATTTTTCTCCGCCAGCTAAGGATACCCTATTTTTTTAACGTGGTTAGAGCTCCAGGTGACCAGTTCAATTCAGCACACAATCATCGCCTTCCGAGCATATCAAGAATAACTAGTCACTACCTGAGAGAATCTCCATTGGTATTTATCGTTTAATATGAGCAAAGCTTTGCGAAATATCTTTGTCACTTCTCCCAACTAATGCATAATGTTCTATGTTTTCAGTAATCGGTCACAATAATATAGTGTTAAACCTGTGAATCATCTGACAACAGTTACCCAAATAGCTGTGCTTCCATCTATTTTCTTTACCTGTTATTCTTGTGTCTTAGCATTTATGAACATAAGATGGCAGAACTGTTGCCTGTGTTATTGTTGTCAGATGATTCACAGGTTTACAACAATATTATTGTGACCGGTTACTGGAAACATAGAACATTATTCGTTACTTGGCGTAAGTGCCAAAGATATTTCGCAAAGCTTTGCTCATATTAAGCGATAAATACCAATCCAAATTCTCTCAGGTAGTAACTACTTATTTTTGATACGCTCTGAAGGCGATGTATTTGCGCTCGTACTCATCAGCTTGATGTACCATACGTCACAAGCTGCCTTTTGTACCTAGCCTAGCTGGGAAATGTTAACGTGCCTTCGAGGACATTGTGTTTCATACACACAATCGAGACTAGCACGCATACGCTCTCACTGGGATTGACAGCGCTTTTCAGTGCTGGAGGGTGAAATCTATCATCATCATTACATATCTATAGACGCAACACATCTTTTCATTTGGGCATCTTTTCATTTCTATACTTGCACGACAAGCCAATGGGGGAGTGGCCATTGGAATTTCCGTGCATATACCGTTTCGTCAACATCATTATATAAAGACACCTCTGCTGGAATATCTCCTTGTGACTGTCTATTTCAAAAACGTCATCACACTGGGAACAATACATATCAGACCCAACCATCCACTACCAGAGCATTTTGTACAATACATATCTAATACTTATATGGCCGATTTCAATATGTATAGCCGCACCGTTGGCGAGAGGACACATTTTATTAACTTCATAACGACCAATACCACTGGAATGATACATGATTTTCCACAAGCAACCCGCCCCATTTCCAACTCAAAGCCTGACATAGTCATAACCTCCGCAAGCCTCGTTTTGCATTGCACGCTAGATATTCTTGATTTGCTGGTAAGTGACCATGCCTCAATTAAACTCACCTATCAGCCAAATACCACGACCAGGCATAGCTCATCTCCACTTAAGCGCCCGTTACGATAAGGCCAACTGGGATAACTATCGCACCCATATCTCTCACCTCACAGATCATCTGACTGAACCACATAGGGGTGAAGATTTAACTGCTGTCGTTGATACTAAAAACATGCAATAATCTATCCGAGACTTCTCATCTAACCAAATTTTGGAACCGTTTCAATGCATTATGTGGCAAATTTACTAGCACACCCTTTCCGATTCTCCAAGATGACACACATGTTTCCACCGATAGTGATAAGGCAAACACTTCCGCAGATCACTTGCAAGAGATTTTCACGCCATCATCCGGCAATACTCCAGTCGCTGCAGATAGGCTTAACACGTCCACACAGCACCTTCAACCAAACGCCGCCATCTCTTACCGGTAGACACGGCCATATCTAACCCTATTAGCGTTCACGAGATCTCTCAGTTCCTCCACAATAAACGAAATACTGCACCTGGTCTAGATAATATAACCTACGGCCATATCAGAGAGTGTCCTGCTTTGTTATTACTCCTCCTCGCTAATATTTATACCTTTATCTTGCGCACAGGCTTCTTTGCTTTAACATGGAAAATCTCTAAGACACTCATGTTTCTAAAACCAAATAAACCACCCCAGAACGTTTCATCATATCGTCCTATTCAGCTAACTTCAACTTTCAGTAAGATCCTGGAGCGCATCCTGGTCATGCGCCTACATATCTATCTAAACAATCGCAGCTTAATTCCTATCACACAAGCCGGCTTCAGACCCTCTTTTTCTATTAACGATCAGCTTTTAAGACTGACATCACTTATTACTCAACATTACAATTCTGCAAAATCATCCTGTCTAGTCCTATTCGACTTACAGAAGTCTGGCACCACGGGCTAATATACAAACTTCTTCCGTTTCGACTCCCCATGTGCTACATCCGCCTAATATAAAATTTCATTACCAACCGTCCCGCCTATATATCCATTCATTACCGTTTATCGCATCCGATCTTTCTACTTACTGGAGTGCCACAAGAATCTGCATTATCTCGTTTACTCTACCTCTTGTACGTCGCTGACATACCCAGCCTACCTAATAACGTTCATCGTTTCAATATGCTGATGACATGGCTTTCCTTGGACTCGGAAACTCTATCCAACAGATTAATACTGTTCTCGAACTTACTATCGATCTATTCAGTAACTGGTGTAATCACTGATGACTTACTATAAACGCAACGAAAACACAGGCCAAGGTCTTCTTACCTCCACGACGCACTTCCAGAGTTCGCAGAAACCCACGTCGCTTATCTCTCATGTTGATCAAGTGCCGCTTCAGGCCAAAAATACAGTAACGTATCTGGCAATTACCTTTGATCGCCATCTTACCTGGTCGCAACATCTGAAAACAGTCACTACCAAAGCCTATAATCGCATCAATCTTTTGAAACATTTTACTGGTACTACCTGGAGTTTCAAGCTACACACAATCCTCCGACAAAGTTTTCCTCCGACTCGTTTTGACGTATGATTTCACTGCCTGGATAGCCGCTCGACCTCAGTACTATCATATCATCTTAGAACACCACGCTTTCCGTACAGCTTATCGCATTAAGCTTCCTAGCCCTACGCAGGAACTTTACCGCCATATTACTTTTCCAATTCTGAAATTTTACCTTGAAAAATAGCCGCTAACATACATCTCTAAACACTTTCAAACTCGCCACCCATTACTCTAAGATACAATGCATCATTTAGCAGTTCATTTCACACCTTACACCTACTATTATCCACCACTCTCTCTACTGTTTACATTATATCACTATAAGCTACAACCACCAGACCCAACTTTGCGATTCATGTCAGAATATGTTGTTCACGATCATCTTCCTCTCATCCATCCATCATTTCCCGCACAGTGATTACCTTTGTTTATTAACTTAGGCTTCCCATGTTCTCATCAGTGCCTACAGCAGCCCCTAAGCTGAAGAATAAGCTCATCTGTTTCACTAACATAACCTAAAGTGTTGTATTGTGTATTGCACTTCGCCTCATCTTTCATGCTTATTGAAATATTTTGAAATGTTTTGTATTATTATTTCTATTCTTATATTTCACGCACATTTTTACAATGCACGTTCTCACGTATTTCTAATAATTGTATTATTTTGTATATTTGTCTTTCCACCTCACCAAATGTTAAGGATCAAAGTTCCTTAAGTCACCATGTTTCATTCATTTTTTGACAATTTGAGTTAGTTAATATTTAATGAAACACTTAGCCCAATGACAGTAACCTTAGTCTATCCTATCACTGCACCTCATTCCTAACAGAGGGCATAACCCTCTTAAAGGTGGCTAGCCCCTCTGGCTAGCATGGAAGAAAAAAATCTTTGCGCTGAATTAATACACAAGTAACACGTTAAAGTGGTAGTCATTTTGCGATGTTTGAACACCTCATTTCTTACAGTGTAAGCTGTAGCAGAATATAAGGATGACGATATAAAAGACAGCTCTTACGAAGAAATGAAACGAATGCTTGATCAACTCCTGCGATATGAAAATTCTATTAGGATATTTCAATGCGAAGGTAGGACGAGAGGATATTTTCAAACCGATTATAGGGAACGAAAGTTTCCTAACGGAAAGTGATGACAACGGTGTTAGACTCCTGAACTTTGCAACATCCAAAAACCTTATCGTGAAGAGTACAAACTCCCACATCGCGACGTTCATAAATACACTTTTACCTCACCAGATGGAAAAACATATACTCAAATTGATCACGTTTCAGTAGAAATAAGACAATCTCACATAATTGATGTTTGATTGTTTAGAAGGCCTGGTTGTCACACTGATCACTACTACCTGGTAGCAGCGATAATTATTATAATAAGAGAGAGATTATCGTTGAATAAAGAAAATATTCAAGTCTGAAAACGGAGAGATTTTAATTTAAAGAAATTAGAACAGAGCCAGGTAAGAGAGGAAAACCAGATTGAAGTTTCGAATAGATTCTCGGTTTTAGAAAATTCGAACTGCACTAGTGTTGAAGATACTTGGAACAAAGAAACGCGATTTTTTGAAAGCTAAAATTAAGGAAATTAAAGAGAATAGTAAAAATAAAAACGTTCAGGACATGTATAAGGGAATCAACGAATTTATAAAAGACTATATTAAAGAAACCTGACGGAACAGTTGTTACTGGTAACATCTTAAATAGATGGAAAGATTTCTTTGACGATTTGCTTAACACGCAGCTACAAACTAATATGCGTGTAGAAAGGAAAATACACACAGCAGAACCGTATATTCCAGAACCTAGCCGAATAGAAGTAGAAATTGCTATAAAGAAATTAAAGAAACATAAATCTCCGGCTGAGTTAATTTTAGCTGGAGGCACAATATTGTGGAACAAGATACACAAACTTATTTCCCTTATCTGGAACAAGGAAGAATTAACACAACAATGGAAAGAATCAATCATTGTTTCAATTCACAAGAAAGGTGACAAAACAGACCGTAATAATTATCGAGGCATTTCGCTTCTGCCAACATCCTATAAAATCCATTCAAACATTTTTCTAGCAAAATTGATCCCATACGCAGATGAAATTATTGGAGATTATCAGTGCGGATTTAGACGAAATCTATAAACTATCGGTCAAATATTTACTGTTCGACAAATATTCGAAAAGAAGTGGGAATACAATACCCCGGTACATCAACTATTTATTGATTTAAAAAAAGGCTTACGACTCGATTAGGAGAGAAACATTGTACAACATTCTTACAGAATTTGAAATACCGGTAAAGCTAATTAGATTAATTAAAATATGTTTAAATGAATCCCAAAGTAAAGTCAGGCTAGGAAAATTTTGTCCACAAGCCTTTACGTCGAGAATGGCCTGAAATAAGAAGATGCGTTATCGCCATTATTATTTTACTTTGTTCTGGAATACGCTGTAAGGAAAATCAAAGATAGCAACCAGGGCCTACAGTTGAATTTTTTCACTACGTAATCGCATATCCTGGTGATGTAAATTTAATAGAGGGTGATAGGAGAAAATTAAAAAGAAATGCAGAAGTGTCATTAAACGCTTACGGGGACAGGATTTAGAAGTAAATGCAGAGAAAAATAAATACATGGAAGTGCGTCGGGACCGTAATACAGCAAACTATGGATGCTTTAAAATATTAAATAATACTTTTAATAAAGTGTATAGTTTCAAATATCTAGGATCAATATTAACAGAGGAAAATCATATTCACGAAGAAAATAAATGTCGACTAAAAGAAGGGAATTCATGTTATTATTCAGTTCAAAATCTCTTGTCGTTGCGAATTCTGTCGAGGAATTTGAACCTTAAAATATATAAAACGATAATCATGCCTGTTGTTCTGTATTCTTGCGAAACATGGTCGCTTACTCTGAGGGTAGTATATAGACTGAAGTATTTGAAAACAAGATCCTTAGACAAATATTCGAACCCAAGAGTAACGGAAATGAGGAATGTCGGAAACTTGGATGAACTACATAATTTATACGGTTCACCTAACATTTCATACGGTTATCAAGTCTCGGAGACTCAGGTGGGCAGGTCATGTAGCCAGGATGAAAGAAAGTAGAAACGCTTTCAAAGTCCTAACTGGAAGACCAATTGGAAAACGACCATTAGGAAAACCTAGGCGCAGATTGGAGGACAATATTAAAATGGATCTCGCAGCAATAGGATTACAAAGTAGAAACTGGACCTAATAGGCTAAGGATAGAATTCAGTGGAGAACTTTTGTAAACGCGTCATTGAACCTCCGGGATCCATAGGTCATAGAGCTAGTTAGTTTTAGTTAGTTGGTATACTAAGCTGTAGTGAGATACATTTTTAAACCTTAAAATTAAGAAGTCCGGGATGGATATTTCCATTATGTATATCATCAGATAGCACTAGTATTTGGGAAAGGTGAGATCACTGGCTCGTTTTATTTAATTTCTTTTAGATTATTTTTTCTTGCTTTAAATACAGTTACATCTGGTGCAAGATTGGGATTTTCGCCCTTGTATTTCTAAAAAGCTTCAAGCACTATTATCAAAATAAATAAATAAATAAATAAATAAAGCGGAGAACCGTTTCTAGACAATTCCTCCACGCATAGTTAATTGACATTATTTTTACCTGAATTTTGTTTGCGTGTGCAGCGCATTTTCCTTTCTTTTTTGCACATACCTAGCCTATATGATAATTGCTATTCATTTACGTTTTCTACTGGGGTTTTGAAGTAGTACGTGCTCTACTATATGATGATAGTGATAGTTGTTAAAGGTTTACATTGGGGACTTTATAAATAAATAAGTGGGATTTCACAAAACAAATCTGCGTTTTATTGAGTGCAAGATCGCGTTTTTGATTTACAGGCTACTGTAAGCATCGTAGCTTTCCCATATTGCAGACATCAACTGAAGTAATCACCGTTAGCAGGCCCGCCATTCGAACTCCGGAGAAATCACCAAAAGTTAAATAGAGGAGTAGAAACGTGGAGATGACGAAGTCAAAGAAAAAGAAGGATCGAAGAAACCGTGCGTCACCGTATGTAAGTGATAAAACTGGAAGGGAGAAATCTACAAAAGTGTTGGGACCAACCTGTTCATATAAGAAGTAGTGGTGGAGGAAACCGAAACGTACGAAATAGACATTTTTAATAATTTCTGGGATTTAAGAGATTTCAATTTTCAAAATACACATTTGTTTGGATGTATTAAGGCGCAAGCTCTACTAAGGAAGTATGTGAAAAAAGGAACATGCTAACGAATTCAGAAGTTTAGTTATAAATACGAAGTCAATGTGTCAGGGAAGACAATTCATGTTTGTAAAGACCAATTCCTCTCTTTTCATGAGTTACAGAACAATAAAGGGCGCATTCGGATACAGAAAATGATATACGTGTTGATCAAAGAGGAAGACATGGAAATAGGCCAACCTAGTGCCTTGCAGAAGATGAGGAACACGTGCGCGTTCACATAAATTTAATCTCGAAGCACCAATCTCATTATGTGCGCAGGAAATTGTTTTGAATGCGTTAGTGCAGACAGATAAACAAGCATTTTCTGTAAGGAATTTAACATGGGATTCAAGATACCAAAATCAGACACTTGCAAAACTTGTGAAATACTGGCTGTTGCTATTGAAAATGCCCGAATTACCGGTAACGCTGAAGATACTAAAACGTTGAAAACTGAATACAACGGTCATTTATTACGTGCTGATTGCATGAGAACTATGTTAAAAGTATGTTCAGAAGAAGCACGAATAAATTCATACATCCATGTCATTTTCATTGATCTCCATCAAACACTTCCGACTCCTATGATTTCTGCTGACCTTTTTATAATCGTAAACTCTGGACGTATAACTTGGGCATTCTTGATTGTGCAAAAGATGTAAGTTTCATGTTTTTGTGGAACGGAAGTATTGTCAGAAGTGGAAGTGATGAAGTAGCAAGTTGCATTTTAAAATACATTCACTGTGCAAATTTAGGGAACGCAAAATATTTGAGTCTTTTCGGATAACTATTTAGGACAAAAAAAGGACAATTATGGACTTGTTTCATCACCTAACTTAACTGGAAAATATTTATCAATCGAACACTGCTTTCTGATTCCATGCCACACCCTGCTGTCTAACGACAGAGATTTTGGAAAAATTGAAAAATTCAAGAGTTCATATTGTACTCACAGATGAATGGAGAAATATAATATTGCGTACCAACAAACGCAAACCCATTTTTGTCGTCAGTATGGAGCAGGAAGACTTTCTCAATGTGATCAGATGCAAGCGTAATACTGATATTCAAGGACATGATCTAAATTTTTCGAAAATTTGCAGCTTCAAATTCTGTGCTGCAACTTCTGCTGTAATGGAAGTGAAGTTTCCTACGAAAGGAAATACAGTCTGAGTAAACATTTCCAAGCGTGACGGAACAACAAATGCCCAACTGAGAAGAAAATATGACGATACTTTGCCAGTTGAAGGTTAAAAGTTCAACGATTTGCAAAATCTCCTATGCTTTATTCTGCCAGTGCATCACCCGTTTTTCAACACTTTATCCACTCATGACCAAAATGTAGTAACTAGTGAACATGATGAAGTCAACGAAGCCCTCTAAGTGTAGAGTAAAATTTGCATGAAATGAGTTGAAAAGATAAATACAATAGAATTGCTGACTAGTATTAGTTTTACCAAATGTGTCTCATATACTGTTACCAAGTGTGTGCAAAATGCGTACAAACATTGTTGATATCACAGTGTGTTGAATATTGTTAGAATTTATGTTCATATTTCTGTATCCACTTTAAAAAGTTTGAAATATTTATTCATATACCCATAAAAGGGGAACTTCATTAGTTTACCCTCTATTTTCTTCTTTCCATTGTTCTCATAGTAATCCTTTACCAAGAACTTTGTTACTTCAAATTGCTCAATATACGTTCTTTTCTATATTATTTCAACCATTTTAATCTTTACACACGTAAAGTGGCAAAATACTAAAGTGGTAATGATTCATTATTCTAAAACATTCTTTATCGTGTTTCTCGAAATTATTATTATGTGTCATAGGATTTTTTTCTACACAGAGTCCATTTTTTGTGAAGAAATCCTAGCAGCAATGTTATGCCACAATTTTCTACTGTAGCCTTACTGGTTTTTAATTGATTCAAATTAAAGTTCTGTTTGTAGAAGAAATGTTGGACCTTCTTTTATAATATAATTTACTGGGCAAAAAGAGAACTATGATTTGACATAGCAAAGACATAGAAACATAGAGATGATTTGACATAGAGAAATTTGACATAGTAAAGTGTATTGTTTGCATAAAATGGTCATTACAGTAGTTGAAGCAGTCCACGTTCACAGCAGTTGAAAGACCCATTATGAAAAGGACTCTTTCGATTATGAACTTTTTTATTAGGATCTACCAGATTTATTCCTCGCACTTCACAGGGTTATTGAGAAATATAATTTATGGCTTGTTTGACCTTTACATCTTCACTTCTGCATCAACGTTTATTATACTAACAAGCAAGGTTTTTCCAAGTGTCACACTCCGATTTGCTTGAATCTCCTGTAGTGAATAAAGGAATCAAATTCGGACATGCGTGTTTTCTTATATCGGACAACGTGGGGAATGAAGGGGTAAACAGCACCTAAAGTGCGAACATATTGCAATATGACACATCTTAGCAAAGCTATAACTAACAACGCACAATGCGGATACGTTTAAAACTCATGGATTGAATAAACAAATCAAAAGTAGGACGTATGTGTTTTTGTTTACATTGATCAACGTCGGGGATGAAGGTGGTAAACAGCACCTAAAGTGCGAACATAGGGTAATATGACACATTAACAAGGCCATAACTAGCAACACACAATGCGGATTTACTTTAAACTCCTGCAGTGAATAAAGAAATCAAAAGTAGAACATATTTTTCTTTCTATATCGTTCAACGTGGGGGATGGAGATGGAAAACACTCCCATAAAGTACTAACATAGGACAATATGACACCTTTTACCAAGGCCATGACGAGCAACGAACTCTATCGATGCGCTAGACTTTTAAAATTCGTAAAGGAAGAAACAAGAGGAAAACATTGTAATGGTAGTCGATACGTTTGACATATGGTGAATCAATTATAAATATAGTGCCATCATCTGCATCCAATGTGAGAAGTGCTATGAAATCCTGAGCGACAAATACACACGTCTGATTGTCTTGAAACTGTTGCTATAGAGAGATAGATGAATTTCTTGTAAATATTTGCCAATGTGGGAGATAAGATTGGAATTCGTTACTACAGTTTGAATTGTCGTTTGTACCTGTTGCTCGTTTAGAGCAGGGTTACATTACACGATATTAGAAATTAAATTATAATTATGAACAATTCATAAAACAATTGGACATTAAATTTAATTCGTTTTATACTTGATAAGCGTGTTACAAGTGGAATGTTATCTCAAATTAATAAAAAGACTATCACGCCAGAGTAAAGCATCTATCAGAGCAATATGTTCAAGTACAAGGTGTGCCGATAAGTTATCAATGAACAATGGTCAATGTGTTAATCGTATATATACCTAGGTACGAGAAAATAAGGCATGTTTATTATTATATTTATTGGGCCATAATAACTCAAAGCTATAGGGCCCTATCCAAAATGGGGCAACCCATTAAATGTCATTCGTCTACTTGCAGCCTATTTTGCTATTGTAGACATTCCAGAACCACCATCAAACAGGGCAGAGACACGTCTTGCAAACTACATCCGGGAATGACGGTGCAGATAGAGCCATGCCAATATACAACAAAAACGTTACTAAAGAGTTTGATTTGGATGAGGATGTCATGGAATCAAATGCAATCACCGACTCTGGAGAAGTGGGGGTACCTTACGGGGAATGCGAAGGAGAACATCGGGGACCTGCGGTGATATGCGTGGTAAGTCTGTGGACTTGAAATACAAGAAGAAAGCAGTTGAATTATGGAAGAGTGGAAAACGAAAGGATTGTCGTTACAGTTCGTTATGTGACACTACGAGAGTGTAACGTCCCGTAAACAGTCGTACCGTTGGAAAAACAAGTCTCTTCAGGTGGAACATGGAAAGGCAAATTGTGTGAGGTATCCCTCGCCGTGCTACAGAACTTTCAAACTGCACTGGGTGTACCTTTACCGCTGCATGACGTAGATCTGCAACGGTGGGCTATCCAGGCAAGTCAGGAGCATAACCTCGCTTCATTTACGGCCTCAAAAACGTAGTTTTGGGCATTTAAGCGGGCACACAATATTGTTTCACGTAAAGTGGCCAAACTTATAGTTGTTTTCCAACATTAGCCAATGTGTGTCTAACGGAGTAACTAGTTATGGCTTTGCTGAAAGATGTCATATTGCCTTATGTTCCCACTTTAGGGGAGTGTTTACCCTTTCGTCTCCCACTTTGGTCGATATAATAAACATGTATGTCCTACTTTTGATTTCTTTATTCACTGCAGGAGTTTCAAGCAAATCTACATTGTGCGTTGCTAATTATGGCCTTGCTAAATTGTGTCATATTGTCCTATGTTCGCACTTTAGGAGGGTGTTTACCATCTTCATCCTCCATGTTGGCTGATATGAAAAGAACACGTATGCCCAACTTTTGATTCCTTTATTCATCCAGGAGTTTCAAGCATACCGGAGTGTGAGACTTGGAAAACCTTGCTTGTAAGGAGAATTTACTTGCCTCTTTTTTTCTTTTGCTTGATGTGTAGTCAACATGCATCTTACCATTTACTGTCACGATAATATTGAATGACTCTGAAGCACCGTGCACAATACGTTAAAGATGTTTCAGCATTACGACGGATTTCTTGACTGTTGATTTTGATTTTTCGATGGGTTTCTTGACTGTTCAAAGGTTCTTCTTATGGAGTTCCTTGGCAAATTGAAGCGAAGTGAGAAAATTTCTTGTAGTTTTTTTCTTCGTTGATTGCAAATTGTCTTCTCAAGTCGGAGTAAAACGTACTAACCCAAGAATCACCAAATAGAACAATACACACTTGGAGATCTGCTCTTCATGACTTTGTGGTTTAGTAGTTAGCATTATGGATCTGTAAATAAGCGTTCATTTTGCTATGTGTTAAAATCCTGTGCAATATTATTTTTATTTAAAATGTGCTTTCATTCGCGAAGAAACTTTATATTTGAATGTAAGAAAATTATAAATTCCAGCATACTACAACTGTGTAATCCAGCGTAATAAATTATATTTATATCTATCTATCTATCTTTATATATATATATATATATATATATATATATATATATATATATATATATATATAACACCATATTATCTTCTCGTCCGTAGTTTGTATTCCCGAACAGAAGGCAGTATAAAACGAAAATTAAATCTTTCAGTTCAACTCCCCACGACGATTATATCATTAGGCTAAGGGAGACGGATGATAAACGTAAGTGTATAATGATGGAATGAGATTGTGGTGGAAACGAGAGAATCCCCGGACACGATGCTGTCTAACACTAATTTACTTGGCCAGGGAACGAACCAGGGACCCTACGCACCAGAAGTAAGCGCTCTGCTATTGAGCCATCGTGCACCAGCCGTGTGAATAGATGTCAATCTTAGTGCAGTATTTCGCGCAAGGTGAATCATTACGTAAGATAATAAATGGACATTAAATTAACTCTCTTACAGATTTTTTAGGCACTTCAAACCTTCAGTTACGTTTACTAATAAAATACGGACGTTGGTTACTGTCTTGTAAGTACTGTATACGAAAAAGAGTTTCCGCTGCAGACTTGCCAAGTTTCACACAAAATTTGATCTCATATGTTTGTTCCAGTGAGCGCTGCAAAGCAATTTGTACAGGAGACGAAACAGAGGATTACCATCGAGAGCTCGAACACAACTGTGCAAGCACTCGGTCGGTACTTGACTTATTCCACCATTGATCCCAACAGATAGAGCGCGCTGCAACGTACAGTCCAAAACATAAAATGTATGATACTACTTTCCGAACAGACTTTGTACGTTTAAAACGAGGACGTTAGCTGAAGTGCATGGTGCTTGAAAACTTGTCAGTTTGCGGTAAGTAATCTGCTAATACACAGTAAAAAATGGTTGTATTAATTCAACTCAATTTTAACACAAGGCAATAGTTTCAGCGTGACTAGCACTATGCGGTGTTAGTTCAACACATACCCCGCGGTGTTGGCGTTTAACACAGGGGGTATGTTACGTCTTTAACACACAACCGGTGTTGAGCCGTGTCGTAAGCGTTAATGAACCACAAAATTACTCTCTCAAAATATGTTAAATCGCCTATATGCGTAATGTGTTTACATTATGCTGAGTCTAAAAAAAAACACTTTAAACAAGTAAATAAAAAATAACCCAGTGGTGGGGGCATGGCACGAACCACCAACCTTTCGATTAATAGCCGCGTGCTCTTCCCACTTGGCCACGGAGGCGATGAAGAAAGCGTCGCTTGTAGAGGAATAAATTGTTGAGGTCTTTTGAATTTGGCTAATCAGAGTGTTTCTTTAAGCCGCTTATATTCGACGATAACCGTTCGGGATAAGATAAAATCTGCTCACCATGTAATTTTATAACAAAATGACGACTGTGTAATACTTTATTTTATAGTTCTTCCATATTCACTTTCAAATGCTCGGTGACAGTTGCCATCTAATAAAGTTGATGCGTTTGTTGCTTCCAGTACACAATTGCTTGGAAAAAGAAGCAATACATGCATCAAATGTTGGAGATGAAAATTTGCGTATACCTGGATTTGTTTACGTATTTCTTTCTACTGTGTTTGTCTGTAGCTTCAATTTATAAGCCTTTATAATTAGATGCCCAACATATTTGGCAATCACGCAGAAAACAACACCGAAGATTCTACACTTGTGTTAATTTAACACACTGGTTGTATGTCATTTCAACTACCGGCATTTGAAACACAACTCCAAATGGAGAGTGAGTTTTTCTAACCAGTTGTTTGTGTTATATTTTAACACAATCGTGTTAACACATAGGCATGTCGTTGAAATAACACAATGATTTTTTACAGTGTAGTGACGGAATACTTACGTTTATTATCTAAATCTACGCCTACATTTTATTAATAGAAAAATCTAGAATTATGTATAGTTTCGTAAAACTCTATTGCATGTACCTCATTTATAAGAAAAAGGAAAGCGAAAGATATAAAACAAAACCAGGTATAAATTTGTAATATTTTCGTTTTCATTTTTAATCTTCACGACTAAAAAGAAAAGTAAAATTACTTTAGTAGGGTCTATATATTCTCCTGACCAAATGTGAAATAACTACCGTATACTCTCAATATGAATGATATATTTAATTACGCTGAGAAAGAAAGTAAAAGCTTCCTAGTTTTCTTTTCTTTTCCTTTCGCTTATTTATTTATTTATTACATTCAAGCAATGTTCGAAGAGAAGAAATTATGGTGATAGCGAGAAAAAAAATAATTTGAGATTTCAACGAATTAATATTATGCCTCAACAAGACGAATAAAAAATACTGGACACTAAATTTTCTTGCTCCCATTTATTAAATTGAATCACCTCATGCTACAGTTGTTAATTTATTTGCGAAATATGAAGAAAATTATAATACGTCTTTTCAGAAGAAAATTTTGTCCAAAGACAACTCTTCCTCAGAAGCGTGTTATTCCTTATCGGTTTTCATGGGAAATTATTTACAATATTGTAAATTGTTATATAAACTTTCATTTATGATATATCAAGTACATCAACTGACTTTTTTTTTTTTTTGAAAAAACTGCTTGGAAAATACTTATTTCCTGAGAGTAAAATATTTGTTGGGATTTCTCATTAGAAACTACCTCTGTCACGTGATAGAGTTGTTGTTGAAATATTTATTTATAAATTAATAACAAAATTGCCTGAGTCACATTCCAGAAAATCCTTCCAACAGACCTCACCCTCAAGAGTAAATTTTTCCTCGTGGACACTTTAAGGGGGGAAAACTTGTCGTATGGAAGTATTGTGAATGATATATTTCTTTCCGAAATAAGAATAAAATCAACTGAACAGTTTTTGAGAAAATTGTCGCAAAAAAAAAAAAAAAAAAATCGCTCGCAAGATTAAACTATCCCCTGGCACTTTTACATGCAAAATTAT
Organism: Thermobia domestica; assembly: GCF_964235325.1. Classification (NCBI taxonomy): domain Eukaryota; kingdom Metazoa; phylum Arthropoda; class Insecta; order Zygentoma; family Lepismatidae; genus Thermobia; species Thermobia domestica. Next base: position 221,747,851 of record NC_137462.1, read on the forward strand.
TTATGTCCTGTTCTATGAATGTTAATTGAATAATAAATATCTAACAAATATAAACAAATTAGTTCGAGTCGTTTTTTTGAGAAAATCGTCCAGAAGCAACTCACACGAAGAGTAAACTAGCCCTTATGGTTGTTTTTGTCAAAGAAAAGACTTATACTATATTATAGGTGTGTTAATGAAGTCCTAGTTAATGGAAAATAAACAAATATTAAAGCCCTTTTAGAGAAAACTACATTTTCACTTTCACCGTTCACTAAACTATTCTGTTTTAAGGGGTAGTAAGAAAATTCGAACCTCTTCTCTGAAATTTCAAATTTGGCCGATATACTTTGAACGGCATGGCTTCTGGGAAGTATACACGTGATATACATATAAGAACTATTCTTTCTGTATACAGAGACTATGAAACGTGCAGAGCGGTTGAAATCTCGTAGTCGATTTTCTTTTACGATTATCATACTTTTCCTCCTATCATCATTCGAAAGTGGAAACAGATTTTTGGATGTCTGTCCGACTGATTTAAACACACAATAAGCCTAAAAGACACAACAATCATCATATTGACAGCAAATTATAAATTTAACATTTTATATGGTTATCTGGAGAATTTTGAATTTTCTTCCTATCCACAAAAATAAGGAATGTTCGCTGAAGGGTGGAGACCAAAATTTCCACTTTTATCGGAAACGATCTCATGATTTTGTCCATATTTCATATTTCATATAGTAATATTACATTAAGAATCCTATAATATGGTATATGTAATTTTCTAGGAAAAATCCAGAAGAGGTTGTTCAGTATTGGGATTGGTTATTTTTAGACGATTTTAGTAAAATCAACTCAGACGATCTTGTTCATATTTAATAAATAAATCAATATTTCATTAACAACTCAGTAATGCGGAATACATAATTTCACCTGAAACGATTAATAGAGGGTAATTTATTTGTGCGAGGAGTTGCTTAATACTCTGAAGACTTCTCGAAAAGAAATTCTTGCTATCTCTTACTATTTTTTGTATATGAACATCCTATTCACACCGGAAGTGGTTATAGATCAATACAACTTCCGGTTGATTAAGAGGAACAAAGTTGTAAATGGAACAGATTCTTCAGACCCCTAATCGATTGCAAAAAACTAGTTCTCGCTCTTTCTTACCAGTTTTGCTCTACGTAAATCATTATTGAAACCGGGAACAGTAGTACATTCTACAACTTGCTGTTTTAGTAGAGAGATGTGGATGAAGATGGTATATTTTCTTGACGCTGCTTCGATTCTAGAAAAGCCTTATATATTGCCATTCGTGTTCAATGGTGATCAACTTGAGACCGGGAATGTTACTTTACACCACATTCGGTTTGAATAGAGGCTATGCATAAGATATAACTTATTCTTGGAATGCTTAATCAATTTTAAAAGATCATTTGATGTTTTAACGTACTGTTTTGCTCCATGGATTGAATAATAATACCAGAAGTTTCTACCACTTTCGATTTTAGTATTGAGATGCGGATGAAGACGTATCTTTCCCCAGGCGCTGAATCGATTATTACAGAAACGTTTGTCGTCGCTTGTGGCTATCTGTTACAGTTAGTACTATATTTTGTGTATACGTTTAAAATAAGTTATTTAACACACAATCGACAACGACCTTCGTTGGGAGAGCTGAAGATGTACACCATTTTTACAAAGTGTAGACATTTGACTTATCCGTGAAGTGGTGGACAAATACCTTCGAATGTAATACATTACGTCCAACACATACTGTAAACAGGGTATGTATATTTCTACATAAGTATATTAATATTTACTCTAAATTGTTTCACCGATCTGTATATTTTCAAATTGATTACTTCCCCGAGAAATTTGCGTTGTTGCAAATCGTTAGAAAAGCCAGCCACTATCAAAAGCTGTATTTTAATAATTTTTTGCCTAAATGTAATAAAATGTAACATTTTTCAAAGCAGTGAAACAGGAACGAATATAATAACTGTCTACCTTATTCCTTTCCCTTTTCAAACAGTTGTTCTAATTATAATTAGGTCGAGAACTTTAGGTTAGGGAAAGAAAGCTTCGGTGAAACTTACTTCTCATGCAAATATGAAACTACAGACACCGGGAAAGGGTAACTTCTCTTGTCTTGTTATACTTGTCTGTATTTTCTATTTGTCAGTAATGAAACATAGTGTCCTTTCTGTCCCTCTTTATCTATAGTTTCTCTTTCTCATTAGTGCACAAGTTTGTTCGTTCTTGTACGACACAACCGATAGATGTTTTCATTAACGGAAATTACTTCTGAAATTACAAGGTGATGATGGCAGCGATGATGAAAATGTTGATAACATCATCTCGCATTCGCATACCGCTCTTTACCACAACTGAGGAGTTTGAAAAGTGGTTTCCTTCCTCCTCCTTTTCCCTCTTGTTTTTGGAAGTATGAGAGACCCCTTTGGGACATGTTTCAAAATCGCCCTCTGTGATAATGAATCTTGACATCCCTGCTAATCACTAATCCAATTTAAAACTTTTCTCGCAGCTTTTAAAATCTTGACTGTAATTTAAAGGAAGTATATAAATAGCGGTATTCTCTATACAGGCCTCTTCCTACCTAAACTAACTGTCTTAAATAAACAATATCAACGATGCAACGAAGACAAAAGTTTGTGAATAATAATGACATTGCGTATTTTTAATGTTGAACTCTATGGTACATAAATTGTAGCGTCAGGAGTACATGACGTAAAAAATAGCAACTCCTTCACTATTCGTAAAAACATAAATTATGTATACAAAATATAAATTTGCACGATAAACGCCAGCCATTATCTGCCAGATAGTAATAAAATATCCCCTACTCGCTGTTGGCTCCGGATCTCTTTTGCTGACATCCAACGAAATGTCAAAAGAATCATCAGGCCAATAGCAACCACTTTCAACACTTAATGAAAGTCAACGTTGTGAGCTTCTGACAATCAATTCAACCGGCATTTTTATATCTGTCCGTCTGTCTTTGCATGGTAGCTAGCAAATTTTATTCGGTTTCAATCAAAATTACAAATACCGTCTTGTAGTATGTACATCTTACAACCTTCGAAAATAATCCTATTTTTTGTATTTAACATCTTATCAGGGTTGATATGTTTAAAACAAAATGTTTAAAACAAGTGTTTGAAACATGTTTAAAACGAGGGCTGTTGTTTTATTCAGTTTGTTTTAAACATTTTAAACAAATTATTTTAAACGTGTTTTTTTTTCGATGGTGGTTGAACATGTTTAAAACAACTAAAATATTAGATTGAGTAAGTTAATTTAATTTTCTAACAAACAACCCATCCTCCGCAGGATTTGTGCATGGAGTAAATTACAAGCAGAGTTATATTCTTATTATAACAGCAATTACTGAACGAAATTCTGTACATCAATGTGCGTATAACTAACCCAACAGAAATTCAAATGAAGTATTTCAACATTTCTTAATTTACAAGAATAACGGAGGTTAAACACACTATACACTATTCTAAGATCCAAATTCACAAATTCAAAACTTGGGTATTTTGTGATCACTGTCATTTCCATAATAATGGAGAGTTCTCACATCATAAGCTAGAAGAAATGCTCTGACAAACACAATACAACTCATAGAAAAGAGCAGTGACTAGCCTACAAGGAGCAAATGACATATTTTAACTAAACAGTTTTCAAGATACATCTCTATCTGCAACATGGCTAGCTAATAATGATTAATGTCTACGGCATAAAAACACATAGACGCCCGTCAGGGATTTTAACAAAATGGTAGACTCTCACGTTCGGGGGTCTGGTGACCGCCCTAATTATCACAGAGTCATAAGTTATACACCAATGGAAAGCTTATAGATCACAAATTCCAATAAGGATACATTCGTGAAATTCCCGCCGTATTCGTAGAAAAAGAACAGCCATAAAAATCATTAAAAATATGAAAATATTGACTTTGCGGGGCCCTGGCAACCCTTGCAGTCACCCTACGCTGACAAAATGATGAATGTATAGGCCACATACTTGTGACAATAATATAAGAAATTGTAGTCATTGCTGTCATTGCGTAGTGAATTCGTTTTGTGTAGGAAATATTTAAAAAAATAATGCGCAGAAAACATTCACTGAATTAGACATTCTCTCCCCTCCTCCACTATAGTACCACGTCCATATGCAAGTCATTTTTGCTGCACACATCATGTATATGAACAAGAATTATGCTTCTAGACCACTTCAGTGAAATATATCTTGTGTTATATGGGACCGTCCCAAAAATAAATGTAAATTAATCAAATTTAACCCCCTCTTCCTCTATAAACAACAAGTACACATACAGATTACTATCCTGTAGGGGGCTACCTCATTGCTTTACATACCAATTTTTATGGGTGTACCACAAAGGGGGGAGGAATACCCGCCAAAGTCTGATGTAAAAAAATTGATGAAAAATAAAAAAAGGAACTTCATCCTTCCTTTCTCAGCCGTACGCTTTCATACGTACCCCCTATATACATAAAATGGAACTGACGGAAAGCTTTATCCCTCAAAAATACTTTGGTACCAAATCATCGTTCTAGCTGAATTAGAGGCTGAGCTATTGATGTTTGTTAAAAATATATGTAATTTACGTCAAAAAACTTAAACACCAAAAATTGGCTAACTTTGCCCCCTCCCTGCTAGCCCATATAAGCAAGAAGTACAAATACACGATATTACCATGTAGTGGCCTACTTCATTGCTTCACGTAACAATTTTTATGAATCTATCCCCCAAGAGGGGGAATGGCTCCCCAAAAGACTGTTGAAAGTTTTCATCAATATCAACTAAGAAATAAAAGTAGAAATGAAATTTTGGTTTTTCGTGAAAGCAGGCCTTTAATATGTACGAAAGTAATGTCACGAACAGTATAAAATTCAAATAGCTTGTCTAAAAGCAAAAGCTAATACTAATTTGCCTAATAGTATTTTTCTAAATATCATATATAAATATTTTGTCGACTAGATATATATGATATGCAGAGCCGGCTCTACCATATTTGTTACACATGCATTTGCATGAAGCGGCAAGTTTGGAGGGTCCGGCAAAATCTGTTATAAGTAGAAACCGGATGTTTAAGCATTAAAAACTTGGAAAATAGGCAGGCAAATAGGCACGTAAAATTTAAAAAATAAGCAGTAAAATGGGCAGTAAAATATAACTCGAAATAATGAAGATAAACACTAAATACAATTTAAAAAATAGATTCGTCATAAATAGTGTTCAAAGAATATAGCAACATACCTGTTTGTTAATGTCTTCTTTCATTCTATATGTAACAAACGAAGCTTGATATGTATTTCATATTATATATATATATATGGAGAGAGAGAGAGAGAGAGATTGTAATGTACCATGTGCTTGTGTTATTTACAGTATATGAATTATATATATTTCACAATTAAGTCTTATTTCAAAGAAAATGCATAGAATACGCAACATTAGGCACTAAAGCAATTATTTAGGCAGTGAGGGGCGAAATAGGCAAAATACAGTTTTCTTAAATCGAAACTATAATCCCCGATATAAATTTTAAAACACTATATTTGATCATATCTTTAGCATTAAAGAACACTAAAGAACATTTTGAATAACATCCGATCTCTAGTTATAAGTATATTACTTAAATTAAATATTTCTTGTTGGAAACAGCCTTCATGATGATGGTAGTTACATTTACAAGCTGGCCTACTTGAATACTACATTCATAAATTATGTATAGGTTGCACTAGTTTAAGGTCACATGGACAATGTTAAAGCAAATGGTCAAATCAATCCGAGCACAAATTGCTTGATTGTTTTCAAATGCAAGAATCCAATTCTCGAATAGTAGCGAATATTAGTTCCACTTAGTAAGTTATCACAGTTTTGATATGACAACTAGTCTTGTTTTTGTCAGAAACAAGTTCCTTATCATTGAAGATAGAAACAAGCTTTTTAAAAATTGTTAACAGATGTAGAAGAAAAAAAATAAAGATAAAAGAACTAATTGCACTAGAATTGCAAACCGATACATTGAGATTGAAGCTCGATATTGAATTCTATAAAAACGATTACCATCTTTCCTCTGCAGGTGTGTTTGCTTTATCTTTCACTAACATAATAGATTAATATTTAAAGAAAAAAATACATACTTAAAATCATGACTTTTAAGATTTGCTCTTTCTGGAGAAAGGGGGAGGCGGCAAATTATACCACTGCACGGGGCAACAAATTGCCTAGGGTCGGCCGTGTGTATGATGATGAAAGTTATAGTTGATAATAATGGCACTTCTTGTATATGTATATACAAGACATGAATATAGGATGACTCAATTTGAAGTCAATAATATGAATTTGAAATAATATCAATTTCAAAATTAATATTAGAGTTTTGAAACTTTGTAGTATCTATTACAATTAACTTACAATTATGAATATTATATCAAATGAAAGACCAACTCAAACAGTTTTGTACGCACGCATGAACATGCATTGTTTCTTCTGTCTGCCATTAGGAAGAGCAAGTAGCAAAGATGGAGGCTAGAGAGCAGAAAGTTTTTTGCGTTTTAATAAAGACTGAATCTGTACAGTGCAACCGTCTGTGTGAAGAATATTAAGGAGACGCAACTACGTCCTTATCGTTTGCAATTGCTACAGGTCTAAAGACTACGGCTTACGTGCCAATTTCGCAAGTGAAGTATTGCTGCATAACAATGAAGATTTTCTGGATCGTGTCGTCTTCAGTGATAAATCGACCCTTCACCTAAGAGCAAATGTGAACACTCATAATGTTTGCATCTGGCCGTTATCAAATCCTCAGGAGATGGTACAGTTGAAACGACACTCCCCTAAATTAAATGTGTTTTATAGCATATGGCGGAAAATTTATGGGCTTTTCCCGGCTATCGACTAGATGTGTACCGTGTAACGAATGAATCTCACATCGAACATTTGTAGCAAAGACTGTTTGAGATGCTCTTTAACTTGGTTCATTGCTTATAATTGTACGTAAAATGTAATAAGTACTACGAAGACTTAAAACCCCGATATTCATTTTGAAACACCCTGCATTTCTCACCAACAGTGTTAGGACTAAGATGTAAAAAGGAGAGAAAATTTTCTTTATAAAGTTATTGTTTACAACAACGATATTATTATTAGTCGAGACTATAACTACAACAACAACACGGGTTAGTAGTCAAAAGAATGTAATCAAATGTACACTAGGTGGCCCAGGTGGACAAAGTGGCACACACGGGTGTGTCACTTTTTGAATCCGCTCCTGTGTAGACACTAATTAAGATATCGGGATATTATTCCTGCCAAATATGGTTGGACCATAGTTTATCATATGAATTTTTTGTCTTCTGGTGTTGAATTTCCTTCTCAAATCTCACCCCAGTCAAAAATTCGAGAGTTTTCTAATTTCGAATTTCCTTTACTATTTTTTTCCCTGTAGCTTCCTTCGTTGTAGAAAGACCTCCTTAAGACTTGCCAGATAGACATCTCGGATGGATATCTAACTGTTGACATCAATTGGACGGGCCTGCGCGTAGTGTTGCCAATTAGGGAAATTAAAACTTTCCTAAATTTGGGCAAAAATATCGAGATTTTTGTTTATAAATCCGTATCTATACTCCGAGTGCAAGTCAACTTACGCCAATCGAACATTTGTCCTTACTTAACAAACACAAGTAAAGATTGTTACAATAGAGTAATTAGGGGACGTACGAAAAATGTGTATTTAGGTTCTAACCCTTGATTTTTCTAGTTTTGCCCCTTTATGTTTACCGTAATATATTTTTAGTAATTAGAAGCTTTGTTCCCTAAATATCGCCATAATACTTGTAGGATATATTAGTGGTGTACCAATGTTTTATTTAAGATAGTTTTCGTCTGTCTGATAGCAGTGTTGCCAGATACAGAAAATTTTAATTCCAGATTTTAAGTGGAAATTTTGGGAAAATTATCTGTTTTGTCTCTATTATTTCCCTCTTGTTAGCTACATCAAAACAAACTTACCAGTATCTGAAAGTCTCGTCTTTGTCCTACACAACGCACTATAGAAAGTTTGAATAGGATAATTTGGGGAAGTACAGTTGAGGTTACAGTAGACCTTGTTCTCTAATTGAAAAGATAACTATGATTTTTTAAAACGTAGAATGAGTGTATTTTTTTATTGACATGCTTACTTTATTATATATCGTCACAATATTTGTAGGATATATTAGAGGGATACCAAAGCTTATTTTAAAATAGTTTGTGTGTGTCTGATAGCAGTGCTGTCAGCTACAGAAAATTTTCCAGATTTTGGGGGCAAATTTTGGAAAAAATCCCTTTTTTGTTTCTATTATTTCCCTCTTGTTGGCTACATCAAAACAAACGTACCAGTGTCTAAAAGCTTCGTCCTTAGCCTACACAGTGCATCATAAAAAGTTTCACTAGAATAATTAGGAGAAGTATAGTTGAGGTTTATAATAAACCATGTTCTGGAAATGGCAAGAAAATGGTAAATTTCTGAGGTAGAATGAGATATTTTTTAAAATTTCATGCTTACTTTGTTAGATATCGCCATGATACTTGTAGGATATATTTTTGGAGTACTAAGGTTTATTTTCAGATAGATTTCGTCTGTCTGATAGCAGTGTTTCCAGCCAAAACAATTAATTCCCGATTTTAGGTGAGAAATTCGGAAAATTTCCCTTTTCCCCTCTATTATTACCCTCTTTCTGGCTACATTGAAACAAACGTACCACTACCTGAAAGCTTCCCTTTTTCCCTACAGAACGCACCATAAAATGTTTCAATAGGATAATTAGAGAAGCTGCAGCCTCGGCATATCTGTTGATTTTTGCTTCTGAGGCGTAAAAAGTGTCAAAATTTCATGTGTATGATGACAGAGATTTTTTTCTTTCCCTCCTTGAATTGAAGCCAGCGACTTCAGGATTTCACTGTACCTTCTCTACACACCAAATAATTTTTTAGGTGACTTGAAGCCATATAGTAGCAGTGGTGCTAGATACAAAAAATTTTGAAATTCGGTTAGGGATTTTTTTGTAAATTTTCACCCCTACATTTCCCTCAATAATTTCCCACCCGTTGGCACCACTGCAATGCAACTTACACCAAAACATAGTCACATCCACTTTCTAAAAACCAAGGCCTTAACCATATCAATCGAATGAATAGTTTTTGAGCAATAAGTCACTAACTGAAAATGCAGGAAAACGCCAAGAATGACCTGGGTCCGAAAGGAATAATTACACAATTTTGCTCGTATGTGTACAAAGAAACAAACGATTTGTAAGTTACGAAGGCTTTGACTCAAGTTCTGTTGATTATTTCAATAATCTGCAACATAAATCAATAAATAATAGATGCCAGAAAAAAAAACAGACATTTGAAAAAAAAAACATGAAAAAGAACAATGTTTTTTATTGAAAGAAATACTTCACAGAAAAAACCGTTTTTTTACAACACTAACACCAGCAAAGCTGCATCTTTCAGGAATAAATTGGTACCAAAACCATCTTCCAGCCTTAATTTGAGGTTTAAGACAGCCATTGAGGTTTAAAGCCCTGACACAGGCAGTTGCGTCAATGGGCGTTTAAAGATTAAGAATGTAGACGACCAGTAGAACGTAACACAAAGAAACTAAACTACATATTCCGTGAACGGAGATCGGGAAAATCCCGATTTCTTTCTCCGGAATTGAACATTTGGGCGGACCGAGATTAGGGAAGTTCCCGAAATTTGATCTAGCGGTTGAATATAGATGGCAAGCAATACCTAAGAGTGTAAAAATGTAATATATATGCCTATTTAGATTATTGCTTTAAACGAAATAAACATTTTAAACATGTTTTTTTGTTGTTTAAAACACAGTACTTTGTTTTAAACGTTTAAATCGTTTTAAACAAAAAAGTTTTAAACATAAAAAACGTTGTTTTTTTTAAAAAAAATAAAAAAACGTTTTTTTTTCAACCCTGCATCTTATCAAGGGTAAGAAGGTACAGTACGAGTAAACATTACCCAATAATGAAAATTTGTATAAACATTTTTATCTCCATATGTGTTGGTAAATATAAGAACTAATGGAACCGAAAGCGAATGGGACACATTGAATTAAAAGTAGTTAATAGCTTTGGGGAAAATGATTCATAACAGTGAATCGATTCATTTACCCTAATCTTTGAAAATGATTAAATCACGTCCAGCTACTTATGCAACCCGCCGGTACAAACTATCATTTGGGTTACATATCCACCAGGTTTACTGCGATTTCCATCTGTTTAGTATTTAGCCTGTGATCGTTTACTAAGGTTTTATACTTCATAAGTTACAGCAGGCTTTTCGCAGATGTTTTGGTGGCACTGATAAAAAACTATGTGCTCCCAGAAACACACACATACATAGTTCATTCATTCACTAAAACTTTAGTCTGGGACTTACTAATCATTTTTCCCATAGCATGCAGTACATCCACTCATTAGATTTCCTCTACAGTTCAGTCAACGAAGGAAAATAGAAAAAAAATATGTAGTTTAGAAATTTGGCACAGTTGAAAGGGAATTTCCTAAACGGCATACTAAGTCCCAAAGGGTGAGGGAGGCAGACACTGGAGGGGCATTTAAAGATAAGTTTTTCTAGTTTTTGTTAAATATCTCAGAAACTATGTGATTTAGTACTTAACACTATAAGTACAAAATTAAACTACATTAAATTTTCTGCGAAAATAGCCTTATACATATTTTACACAGGATTAATTGTTTAGAAGACAGAAGAAGATAAGAAGTGCATATTTCAAAAATTCTTATTATAAGTGAAAGTGCTTATGTAACCTTCAGAAAAAAAATATGCTCATGCCTATACAAGAATATGTATGCAAAGGCAAAACACTAATGCGCGAACATGGGCCAGGTGCTGGAATGCGCCAGGGCCGCTTTTAAGCGAGTTGCTTGTGCTTACCATTCTACATCTCGTTTAGTTCTCCTAACGCTCCTAGCATGTACAGACAAGCCTGTGTGTCTAGCAGAGATGGAGTAGGTCAGTGGGTCGGTGGGTCGAGTGGGTCAGTGGTCGCGGGTCAACAGCATGTGACCTACCGTGACCCACTGCGATCCACCACCCACCATGACCCACTGCGACCCACCAACCATCGTGACCCACTGCGACCCACCACCCTCCATGAACCACTGCGACTCACCACCCATCGTGACCAACTGCGACCCACCACTCATCATGACCCGCTGCGATCCACCGACTCAGTCTGATCTACCGATCCACTCTGCTACTGCATTGTAGACAGTATCTTCTGAAGACTGGTAAATTTGTCTTCGTTTTACTTTCAAGACCTTTATTTCCCTTCCTTTCCCATTTGTTTCTGTCTACTTACCTGAGGTGAGTATATCTAACCAAGTGAAAAAAGAAGTTCAGGCACTTTTGGATATTGATATATGTAATTGTAATAATAGCAATAGGACTTATACTACTACTTGACTTTTGAGACCTGTGAGCTCTTAGAGGAGATAACTGCTGGAAAAAATACATTTTTGAATCATTGTAATATATAAATTATTATATAAAAATTGAATGTAACTATGTGTGCCTGATCATCACGGTGAAATTGCAGAGTCAAATGAAATTACTTTCGGTATATAGTTAGGCCTTAATCCAAACTGGGATATTATATTGCTTTCATTATGACACATAATATCGTAAGGAGGTAGTGAGGATCCGAATTTTTGCGAAAAAAAAAGAGTATCTCGCAAGCCGTTAAACTTACGGAGCTGAAATTCAGTGTATTAACTCTTTATTGAAAATAAACAGAATGTGTCCTTGCATTTTTTAAAATTCTCCTTTATGGAGGGGGGCACTTTCTATATATGGAAAATTGGTAGTGAGTTGGTTTGTAACAATGATCGAAAACGATCGATATTAGTTAAGAAAATAATTCAGAAACAAAAAAAAAAAAAAAAAATACAGTGCTTGGCTTCATATATCCATTGCTTTCTACTATAATAATTGCTGAAGCTTACGTTTATTATATGAAGCGCTTACAGCACAGGACAATCAACCCATAAAGTTGAGAGAAAAATAGACATAAAATTTGTACTGTAAACTTAAGTATACGGAAATTTTAATTTTGGATTGTACGCATAATTATATGGAAAATTTTTCTCCTTTTCCCCCTTTTACGTTGGTCTACTTACCTTGATTTGGGACTTTCAAATTTAATCCTTTTTCCACTGAAAATTATCGATAATTCATCAAGGAAATAGTTATACTATGATAATTTAATTGAAATTCATAGAAATTTGGCCCATGACAAACAACAGTATGGTGATTGAAGGGGAAGAAGGAGGGGAATTCCAATTCACCTCTGAATACTTTTTAGGAATCTCGTCCCCTTTCACTTTCTAGAGGGGGGAGGAAACTTGATAATGGCATCAAACCTTCATGTGTAATTACAAAAATTAAATTTATAAACAAATACGAAATCATCAGTTTATCAGGCTTTAATTGATAATTTATACACAAGATTCCCTATCGAAGGTGTGGTAGATGAAGTTTTTGTTCTCCATAAGTCGACAAGCCCAACTGACATGGTCGATATGGAAAAGATGTTGTATGGTGATAGAGAGATGATACTTCTTGCTGAGTATTTCAAAACTGACCGAGAAAAATCATTATGAGACTTAAGTCTAACAAGCAGATTGTCGATGAGGAGTTGCAGAGTCGGGTAGAAGTATTACCAATTTCCACGAGAGAGTGCGAACGGGGATTTTCCCTTATGAATTTACAGATGACTGATATTAGAAATAGACTAAGTGCTCAAACATTGCCTAACTTGTTGTTCATCGATGTTAATGGCCCACCACTAGACAAGCTCAAAGTAGACGAGCTAGTTATTTCTTGGCTGAAGGATGGACATCATTTTGCTGCGGATGATTTACCACGAAAAAGTTCTGGAGGCCAACAGGAAATAAACCCGATTTCAGATTTGTTTTAAGGTGGAAAATTACGAGGTATGGAAAATGTGTACTTGTATTACTAATGACTTATTTGTGTTATTCAACTTTGTACCTAATTTTTAATAAGTTTCTTCTTTGCTTTAGGTAAACTACTTTGAATAAACATTCATAATAATTGCAGTTATGCATATTTGTAACTTAAATTTAACGTGGTGTTTTAGTCATTACACAAATTACAATTATGAGCATAGTTTATAGACATGCTCTTACATAGTGTACCCGAGCACCTTTATACACTATGAAAAACTAATTTTTCAAGTCTTTTGTGAGAAAAATACTGTGAACTGAGAAACCATAACTTTTTCCATATTGTACAGGGGTAGTTTCCTGTGAATAGAAGTTTCTTTCGGAATGCGTTGAGAAATTAACACTTGCAAGAATACTCTCTTAGTACAATATATTTTAGGCACACACTAATTTCCCCCAACCTCGAAGTGCTTCAATTTCCTTACTGACAAACACTTTACCATTTGATATTGTAAAGGTCAGATCCACCGTTATTGTAACAGAGTGGTGCTTGAGCGATTTACTAGAAATTCGAACTCCGATTAGTGACGATGGATTTTGATGGGTCAGAGTTGGTCACAGTGGATGAGAGTTGTTCATGATGGGTGGTGGGTCACGGTGGCTGAGAGTGAGTCACGGTGGGTCAGAGTGGGTCATGGTGGATGGTGAGTCAGTGGGTCGTGGGTCACCGTGGTTGGTGGGTCAGTGGGTCAAGTTTCCATTGACCCATGCCAACTCTGGTGTGTAGTGTTCGAGAGTTATACTGCCATTGGCAGTACACAATGTATGATAATGGCTGGAAAGTGCAGGAATGACCAAACATCACTTTTTTTAATCTCCCTAGTTTTACAGCTAATTCAACATTTTAGGAAATCTTTAATCGAGGTAGTCGTGAACTTCTCGATGATAATGCGTTAGCGCATCATCTTACTGCAAAATGAAATCAATATTATCTTTCCCAAGCAGTGGTAATGACCATTGTATACTTCTGTTCACAAATATCTACACTGTCTTTCAGAAATTGCGGTAATAATTAGTATACACTTCTGTTAACAAAAACCTTCCACTGTTCACTGCTTCCCATAGACTAAGTCCTAAAAGGAATACTAGCAACAACACAGGAAATTATCAGGGGAAATATAACTACAAATAGACTCTGATGAACTATCTGCTTTAAACGATTTGCTAATTGTTTCACTGGCAATTTGCGTGTCTAAAAACATGCCTTTGTCCGGTTACCTTCCTTTGCAGGGACGGCTTGCGAGAAATTTATATGAAGAAAATCGAACAGGGATATTAGCAGGGTAAAAACAAGAGTATTTCAAAAGATTGAGCTGTTTTCTAATATAACATGTGATTCATTTGACCTGTGTTTGTATAGGAGGTTGAGAAGAAATTGATCTTTGTTTCTAATTTGGTTGATGATTTCAAGAATCAATGGAAGATCACATTTAGTATTAGAGCCTTCATGATATAGTAAAATTACCTTATGTTAGAATATACTACAGCAGAAAATAACCGAAAATTTTAATAACTTTTGCTGCGCATAGCTTTCTTTTTTCTTAAGCTGTGCCGTGAGAACAATATTTTCTTTTCGGTAAAACAGATAAAAACTTATTTCTTTTAGTTTCTGTAAAGTCCTTCAGCAAGTAACTCTGGAGTTGGTATTCATAATGAACACATAAAAGGAACGAGAAAAACCTTTAAAACTGTGACTTGCTATTTTTTTTAATAATTGTTTTCTTACTTCAATTTACGGCGCACAAGGTCACCGGATTTTGTGGTGGATAAACTTTATGCGTGTAAATGTTCTTGGAGTTCTCTCGTTTCTTTCTACGTTCTTCTTTTCAGCATTGTCATCCATCTCATTATCAGTCTCCTTTAGGTTCGGTGCATAATCCTGAGACTTAAACATTAAAAAAAAAGTAGACTCAAAAAGGCATTTTAAGATAAATTTCATATCAATTCTTTCTCTCGCCAGGAAGAGAAATTTGAATTTTTAAAATGCAAGAATATTGCTGATGTTTCATTATGTGAAAATAACCCTTACGCAGTTTAATTTAAAAGCAGGCGACGATTGAGAGAAAAACACGATTCTTCTAAAAGTATTCCTTACTAGAATTTCAGTTACTTGTATTTATGTATATTTACGTCAATTCGCGCTTAATAACAATCTTACTTGTGCCGATAAAAACAAATATGGAATGTTTTATCTTTCCTTCTCGTTCTTTTTTATGAGCTAGACTAATGTTACATAATCTTAAATATTATATTGCAGAAAATAACTCGAATAAAGAAAATATATTGTGAGCTTATATTAGTTTCCAATGTGAAATCTTGCATTCGGATGACTGTAGCCATTCGAAACAAGTCCAAGTGATATCCCTTCATGGTTGAAGGTAACTGATAGTCATCCACGAAAAAGATGTACACGTACAGGAAATAATCCGAGTGTTACTTCAAAATTCTATTGATTTGGGGTAATTTTCACTTTCCATTGTACTGAAATCAATGCAGTTTTACTGGTTATTCCTCCGTGATGCTAGTGGATTAAAATCTAACACATTCTTCCTTCTGATCAGTGGTCACTATCACTGCGCAAAATTTGACTAAAAATGATCAGTGATACAGATATGATGATGCAGAGCCAATTTACGTGAATTGGAGGAAATGGTACTGCGCTAGCTAACAATTGTTGATCTCTAATGACTTGATTTGTAGTTATTTAGTTCGAATCGCACTTCGTATTAGGGATAAACTATAATAGTGATACGTATTAACATTCAGTAAACCATAATGCGTGTAAGCTCCCAATTGAGGGACAGAAATCGTTCTTCGTTGATTTAACATGTCTTCATTGCAAATATACACTGCGTTTACTTAACGTTTACCCTCAAATTAACGTTTAAAAGATTTGTTTCATATATTTCCCTTGCTTGCTAATTCCTATTCTAAACGCCAGTTAATACTTTTTTGAGGGGAAATGGGACGAGGAGTATTTGGCTAAACCCACCAAAATTAAACTTTGACGTAACTCGGGATGCGTACAAACCTTACAAATTTGGTCAATATCAAATGTGTTTCGTAGATTGCGTACGTTATATACTGGTTTCGTATTTTTTAAAAGAGAAACAAAATGAAGGACGAACACATAGGCGGTTATTGTCCTAAAATTATGTGCAAACGCCTACATTTCATCATGATAATTTTCCTACTGGGACCTTTAACAGATCCTGCTCTAGGGATTAAAATCGCTTCTCAGTGTCAGGAAAAGAAAGAGCATTGAGTTCTTGTCTTTTTCTTTGCATTTTTTTCAGGAGAAAGGAAAAGTAACAATGAATGTTTTTCTTAAAAACTCTAGAAGCGAGGAGGAATTTCACTCTCCCAGAGGACTCTTCTTGGCAACCGATTTCCAGTCTGCTTGCCAACCCAAGTAATGTGTTGCTGTCTTAAGTCTTGGCGAAGAACGAATATATCTCTCTCTTAGTTTATCAGTCTCTTTCTTTCGTGGTGTTTTTTCCTTTGTCCATCTTTCATCTTGGAATGAAAGAGATGTCCCTCGAAAAGACTTCAAAAAGTTTTTTTAATACAGTAATATGTTAATGAACACCAGAGGTAACAACGTATTGTCACCTAGTGTCCATATACAGTAATTTCAGCTTGTTTCGTAGGTTTATGAGCAACAATATACACGTTATGCAATTTATCAACATATTTTTCTTTTTATCTACTTTTGTACACGCGTGCATATATAAATATGTGTTTGCAATTTTGAAGAATATATATATAACTTCTGACGTAATAATGCGAAATACCAGAAGTACAATTAGTGCATCTATATCCGGTCATAACGTAGAAATATATTTCAAAAACTGTCTCCGTAGTTTATCTCTCAGCCCAATTCTTTCCCGCCCACTCCTGTATGAGAAATAAATCTGATTTCACTTTAATATTTAAAGAAGGAAGATGTTGACACCTAACAGGCTTTGATCTTGATATATTTCCTACAAACAGGATTTAAGACACAATTATAAGTTAATATAAGTTAATCAATGTAACACGACAAAAATCTTAAGGCAGAAGTAATGTTCGAAAATTCATTTGAAACGAGTAAGCCGTTCACCGTAATACGAAAGAAAAACAGACAACATATATTTAATGTGGCAAAAAAATACAGAAACTGCTCCTTCCACCGTTTTAAAACCAGAATTTCAAAAATGTTTCGCCCGTTTGCTTATCAGTATTGAAGGGCTTATATACAGATTTTAATCTTCCTAACGTAGGTCGTCAGATATACTATTTACCATATTATTTTTGAACTCCATACCCCTTTTTAGTCAAAGTAATAATTAAGACGTAGCTCGAGGTAAATACTAAGTATGCTCCAAAATTAACTTCAAAATTTTCAAGGTTTAGCCGTGATGTGATCACAAACAACACGCAACATTGTTTTTAATGTGAATGGAAAAATATATATAAAATAACATTTCTCCTAAAATGAAATTGTATGCCGAATTTCATCTTCTAACATTATTGACTTTTGTAATACTGTATTCTAGGTAAAACATTTGAATCACCTTTCCATTTTTACCTTCTTTAGGATATACATTTTTAAGAAATCATTTCTTATTAATTGCTCTCGTAATAGTAAGAGTTTTCTGTCAAAGTACACGTTTCTACATATATTAACATGGCCTGAATTTTCAGCGAATTTCTTTCATTCTTCCATATAATCGTACACTTTGCCAATATTTCCGTTTAGCAAGCGGAATTTTTCGGAAACGAAATACATGCTTCCTTTATTTTTAGATAAGAGTAATACAAACAGAACGAATTCCACACCCCCAACTTAAGTGGATTCTTACATTAAGCACTATCTGAATAAATAACAGGAAATCTTAATATTATAGAAATCGGCCCCTTACTTTTCTAGAAGCGAAATTTTTACAGATGCTGAAATCCGTATTTAATTTTTATTTGAGGGTTTATATATCGATTTTCATGTCTCACACTTCAGGAAATCTTTACAACGGACACTTCTCAATAAAGAAAGATAATTTTAGATGTTATAAAATCGACCCCAGTTTTCCCTCTTAGAAGCGAAATTTTCGAAAACGCTCAAATATGTTTTCACTTATTTTTATGAATTTATATACCGAATTTCGCATCTTCAACTTAACCTAACCCTTATATTGGACACTTTTCCAAAAAAACAACGGGAAACTTAGGTCTCCTTAAATCGACCGCAATTTCCTGTTTTAGGAGCAGAATTTTCGAGAGGGCTGAAAGATATGTTTCCTTATTTTTATATATGAGTTTTAACTAACTCTATGGCCTATGGAACCCGGATGTTCAATACCGCATTCACAAAAGCTCTCCACTGACTTCTATCCTTACAAGGGACATCACCCAAATGTCCGGATCCGATTTCAATAATTTTTTTCTGATAGGGGGCATGTATGCATTATTTGTAATGGCAGAAATTTTTGCCATGGTGCTGCAGAAATTTTTGCCATGGTGCATATTTTCTATTTCTTATAAGTTTTAAGAGTTGTGGAGTAGTTATTAGAGATTACTACAAAAGTACCTCACTACCCTTTGTAAACGAAGTGTGAATGAAAGAACAACCATGTAGATACATATAAGTCGTATGGTAGTCCCTAGGGGGAAGTCGTATGGTAGGTATGATCTTGACGACAGCCATCTTAAAATCCGCCATTTTGAATTAAGGTGAAGTTTTTAAATGGGGATAGAGAAACGTTATACATAATTTCGAGCTAGAATTTAATCAGGAAAACAATGGTGAAGTTAGTTTTAAGCAGGGTGGAAAAAAAATCATGATTTTTTTCAAAAAAATCATTTTTGTTGATTTTTTTTATTTAAATCGATTTTTTTGATTTAAATCAAACCTTTTTCTTCGTATGATACAAGTCGCGAACTGAAGAAAAAACATTAGGAATTAGTATTAAATGTTAATTATGTCATTTAATTGAAAGTAATGGGTTTTAATTTTAAATTAAATCCCAATTGTTAACCTATTTCAATCCCAAACAATGTTTCTTAAGCATTAAGGAAAAAGTACAGCAATGTATATCAACATGACACTTTTCTTTTCACGAAAGTTACTGATATTTGGCAGGGGCATATTTTTAAACAATTGGAACTAGCCAGCGGCACGAAATACATATAAAGTACATAAATTTAGCGTAAAATTAACTAACTCACTCTATGACCTATGGAACCCGGAGGTTCAATGCCATGTTGACAAAAGCTCTCCTGACTTCTATCCTTAGTCAACTGAATCCAGTTTCTATTTTGTATTCTTATTTCTGCGAGATCCATCCCTCCCATATTGCCCTCCCATGTGCGACTAGGTCTTCCTAATGGTCGTTTTCCGATTGGACTTCCAGTTAAAACTTTGAAAGCGTTCCTACTTTCTTCCATTCTCGCTACAGTCCTGCCCACCTGAACCTCCAAGATTTGATGACCCTAACAATGTTTGGTGAACGGTATAAATTATGCAGTTTCTCATCATGAAGTTTTCGCCATTTCTCATTTCCGTTCCTTTTGGTTCCGAATATTCGTTTCAGGATTTTATTCTCAAATACTTTTAGTCTGCGTTCTTCCCTCAGCGTAAGCGACCATGTTTCACAACCATACAGCACAATAGGCATAATTATCGTTTTATATATTTCAAAGCTTCAAATTCCTCGAGACAATTCGCGATGATAAGAGATTTTGAACTGAATAATAACACGAATTCCCTGCAGGAATTCCAAAATAAAAAAAATTAAGATGATCAGTTCCAGAAGAAGAAACACTTGTGATTGTTAAAGATATGTTTTATGTGACGTGAAAAACAGTTCAAATGCGAGTTGTCCGTGCATTTAAGACATCTATACATAGCAGGCACGTTTTCATACTTTTCTGTTGGCTATTTTATTTCCTCTTACAGTTTTTCCTGCACAGGCGCGGCAAATTTTCTGCGATCACATCGCAGATCGCGGCATGTTCTGCAATGGGGTCAAGTATCCACTTTATCAAAAGTATTATTTGATATTTTAACGCATCCAAAATTTGTCGTATTACGATCCCGAGGAACTTCTATGTATTTAGTACATAAATTTCGCCCAAAATTTTAAAATCTAATTTTTTTTTGTTTGTTTCGGAGAGGGGATCGAACCCTCTAAATACGCCCCTATTATCTGGAAACAAACAAATAGACATGAACACAAAAGAGCTTTCATCTTAAATGTCCATGGTGATTTCCCCGTTGGAACAGAAATTTTAAAACCCTGTGTTACAAAGAGAAGAAAGCAGGGTTCACCCGTAACCGGTTCAAGCGGGATTTTCCTTGATAGTTCCCACATGATACTCGTTTCATGCTGTGCTTACATACATTTGAGTCTCACTGTATTATGATTATTATCTTTCATAATCGGAATAACAGAAGAGAAACGGGATTTTACTTACTTTCACTTTAAATTAATTCATTTCGGAATTTGATTTAAATCAACGATTTTTATTTAAAAAATCAAGTGATTTAAATCTTGATTAAAATCGTGATTTAAATCAAACTGATTTAAATCAATCCACCCTGGTTTTAAGATGCACAAATTTGGGGAAAAATTACGGATATATTAATTGTTTATATTTACTATGTGCGTAAGTCCCTTACCTCCGGTTCTAACCCGCGTATTAATGATAGTAAGTGGATAAAAACTTTGATAACACATATTATGCCTAGAGGTAAGTGGTAAGGTAAAGATAACGTTGACGGCAGCCATCTTGAAATCCGCTATATTGATTTAAATTGAAGTTTTGAAAAATGAAAGCCATAGCATGTGACACCTAATTTTAATAGCGAATTTTCCCAAAAAGCCAATGGTATGCTTGTTTTTGTTCTATAGTAAACCAGTATGAATTTAGGACTGCTTCTAATGTGCACCAAACGTCCATTAATCGATCTTTCAAATTGGCAATCCAATGGCATTTTGCAATTGTTGGCTCATGTTTTCTAAATTTATTACATTTTTTAAGAGTTGCTCTTTGTCAGTTCATGAATAATGTTGGGATAAGCATCCAGCAATCTGAATTTTGAACACTTGCAATGTAATTATTTATTTGAAACCAGAATATCTGAAAATCCTATAGACCTATGTGATGTAAAGAAATACAAATAGAATTATAACAAATTGTTGTTTTATGAATACAAAATTATCAGGAAATGTGGCCTACATATTGCGCAAACGACAAACAATAAAATATTTGAAAACTGACAAATCGCAGAGGTGCAGGACACCGATTCAGAGGTGCAGGATTGCATCGTCAATTGGTCTAATTTAATGGGATCTGTTTATCCGGCTAACAAGAAAAGAAATCTTCAATCAACCTGGGACGAACCAATAGTAAAACATCATATTTGCTCATTAATACAATCAACTCGTAAGATTCAAGACAAGGTCACATTCCTCACTGTTTCGTTCCCCGGAAAACGGTGCATGGCTACAGGCTCTACCATTATGTTCTGTTGATCTATCTTAGCAATGAAAGTTTTCGTATAGCTAAAGGTCTGCGATTAGGAGCAGATATTTGCGAACCACACCGTTTTCGTGCTTGTAATGCTCTCGTCGATAAGAGAGGCTTACATGACTTATCAAGCAAGAGCAGCATAGACAATCATGGTACTCAAGCGTGAACGATATCGTTTTGAGGGCTCTCACATCTGCAGGTATCCCACCAGTACGAAAACTAAACGGATGCTGTTGATCAGACAGAGAAAGACCAGACGGAATGACTTTAGTACCTTGGAAAACAAGAAAGCTCTATACATTATTCGGCGTAAGCTCTAAACTGCGATAAACAAAGCCACGTGAAACAAAATCTCGCTGATTTGCTGTTGTCCTACCGACGCTTGTACTCCTCCGCAAAATAGTTCATGTGATTGCATTATTAATTTTACTATGAAGCTTCATATAAAACTGCTATATTATTATAAATGACAAAAATATAATACGGATTATCTAATAATACTGCAATCGAGTGTGGCTAATGAAACAACAGAAATAAACAATAAGCATGCGCAGTAATTATGGCGCCAACTTAACTGTGGACGTGTGTTCTGCTTTTAAAGTCTGAAATATGACTGGCATGAATCCCGGTTCCGCGAGTGTTGTGGTGAAACACCAACAAGGCAAGCCTTTACTCACTAAGCTACAATTGTTTACGAGCGAAATTCAAATATATTTTTTTTTAATCTTCCGAGTCTCTTTTCTTTCTTTTCTGCTGCTGCTGTAAGTATCTGGACAATACGAAACAGTATTGTCAAAATGCACGTGTATAATTTGCTCCTCAAAGTGGGGAGTGGGAGTGATACATCACTAGCCAATCGTATTTGTGACAAGCGGAAGGATACAAATATTTTGTTTATCGGAATTTAGAGCTTACGCTGAACAATGTATACTTTGGGACTTCACCTGCACAGATGCTTATGCTCCCTCCAATCTTCCACATTCGTCATCACGTACAGGTCTCGTAGCTGCTCGTAAGGAGACCGACAAGAGGAATAAATATATTAATCTCCTTGATAAATATTGGTTTGTTCCAATTGCCATCGAGTCATGTGGTACTTGGGGTCAAGAAGGAGCTAATTTTATCAATGAAATCGGCCATCGTATATCACTTATATCGGGAGATAAATGATCTAAATCATTCCTTATTTAACGGATCAGTATCCCCGTTCAAGAGGGGAACGTTTGAGCCATTTTGGTACGTTACCCACCGGAAAAGAATTAGAGGAGATCTTTCTAATATAAGGAAGAATATGAACGACAATGTTTCTGAGTACCAACGACGCTAAGATATTTTTATAAAAATTGAAGAAGAATAACGTAGAAGAAACAATTAGAAATTTGTAACAATCAAAAATTTCTTATGTATTGCTTGAGTATTCACCGATTAGGAAGTGAAATTATTTCTAATTGTTAAACTGTATGCGAATTTTTTCAGCACACTTTTTGTTTTCCCTGTTGTACAATTCACAGTATTATTCTCAAGGCTATTGAAATTTAACTTCACGATATTGCAATTATATTTCTTGTTAATTGAGCGGGAGCAGGCCTGTAGCCAGCCCAAAAATGTAGGGGGAGGGCGCGGCTGAAGTTCGGGGAGGCCGAGGCAACCATATTATAGTTCATCACCATATTACAGTTCGTTTGCCAGTCTACCGTGAAAATTTTAGGAGGACCAGCCAAAATTTAGGGGGGGCGGCTCCCGTAGATCCCCCTGCATACGGGCCTGAGCGGAGTACTTAATAAATGACAAAGAGTTGTAAGCTGACATGTAATTCCAATTGAAGGTAAGATGACATGTCTTAAATCTGACAACATACACGAAGGATGTAAATATATTTAATATCAATCATTCATCAAACAAAATTTCATTATAAAAACAAATTTAAACAAAAGCAATTTTAGAATTTCAATCATTAATCTTGAATTACTACAATCTAAATGCATATTTAATATATCTAAGAATGATTTTAATACGTATTTAACAATTCCTTTTTGAAGGAATCTAGGGGTTGTAAACTTACGAAATATTGAAACTGACGACTTAGAAGGGAAGTACTAGAAGTGGTACGCGGGGATCTGCACGTGTTATATATCGTTGTAAAGGTCACACCGATTATACCTCACATGTAAAATATTTCGCTTGAATAGGGCCTGTAGGGGACGTGGCGACCATTTGAAAATCAGAACAAGGCACGGACCGAAACACCAGAAAACGCAGACAAAATAGGAAGTTATGATGTGATTGTTTTGATACGTCGTATACATAAGTTTAAAAGGTAGCTGAAGACGAATATGACATCAAATGTTTACAAATCAAAAGGACGGATCCAACATGGCAGACAAAAACTACAAAAAAAAAAAAAAAAAAACAAGCTATGGATTTGAAATTAGGCATATAGAGATATTCGACGTCGCTATGTATGAATCGGATACCAAAAGAGTAAAATTCAAAATGGGGGATCCAAGATGGCGGACAAAATGCAAAACACTGCTATGAGACTGAAAGCAGGTAGGTATAGGTTTTCAAGGTCACGGAGTATAAATCCAATGTTAAAAGTGCAGAATACAATATGACGGATCCAATATGGCGGACAAAAAGTGCAAAAGTACGAAATGGACATATGTGTATCGAGACGAGCATGTTCTCCGTCTCGATTTGGAAATGCATATCTCGGGGTCGGTACCATCTCTAATCATGAGAGTTAACATTTGTTATACATATGGCTCACAAGTGTATGCGGCATTATACGAAAACGGAAAGACAGTTATGGAAGCATAACGATGCTTTAAACTCCTACGCGCACTTTTCTCTGTCATTGTTCGGATCTTTAGATGGTATCTGCAAATAATCGCAACGTACTCTACAGGTGTTATCTAAGCGAGATGTGAAAGATGTAAAGTGTAGTCGGTGCGAGCTTTTCAACGATATATAACATTTACCGATCTCCGTTTATTTCATCTGGGGCGGAGAGGAAGTTGGCAGTAAAATAATTATTGTCTATGATTGCAATTTCTTACTCTCATAAAACTTTCCTGCATGCTATAAAACCTGCCCTGCATTCCGTTCCTCAATTTTGGCATGATCGTATAGCAAAACACGCTCCCTGTTTATTGTGAAACATCACCTGCCCCTACTCGCTCCGTTATGCATTATAGGTATTTTTCTACTACATGTGTAAAACTCACATATGTCTGTCCTATACATATTTTTTGCACTTTTCGTCCGACACAATGGATCCGTCGTATTGCATTTTGACACTGCACATTGCATATTGCAGTGTTAACATTGGATTCGTACTCAGCGAAAAGAAAACCTCTACCCACCCGCTTTCAGTTTCATAGCGGTATCTTGCATATTGTCGCCATTTTGAATTGTACCCTTTTGGAATCCGCTTCATATATAGCGACGAGTCGAATATCTCTATGTACCTAATTTCAGATCCATAGTATGTTTTTTGTAATTTGTGTCCGCTATGTTGGATCCACCATTTTGATTTGTAAACATCTGATGTCAGATTCGTATTCAGCTACCTTTTAAACCTATATATATATATATATATATATATATATATATATATATATATATATATATATATATATATATATATATATATATATATATATATATATATATATATATATATATATATATATATATATACCATGTATCAAAACAATTACATGAAAGCTTTCTGTTTTATCCACGTTTTCTGGTGTTTCGGAGCGTGTCTTGTTCTGAACTTCAAATGATCACCAAGCCCCTACAGGGCCCATTCAAGCGAGACATTTCACATGTCAGGTGTGCTCGGTGTGACCTTTCCAACGATATATAATACATGCAGATCCCCGTGTACAACTTCAAGTAATTTCCTAGTTAGTGATAGTCTCTCTGGATCCAATTTAATAAATTTTGATCGAAAGTAAGCAAATTGTTTAAATTTATGATCTTTTCATTCATTTAAGCATAATATGAGAAAATGTAATAGTACTGCACTATTCTTAGCTCTGGTTATGAAAAAATTACCCTTGTACAACAGTACTAGTATATTTCAAATGTATTTCCTCATCTAGTAGAACTTCATTGAACTGATGATCTCTGAATAGCTGTAGAATCTGTGGTCCTACAAAGACGCCTTCTTTAACTTTGGCGTCACATAAGCAAGGGAATTTTCCTCTTACTTTTCATGAGACTTAATTTAATATGAAGCGTGGGAAGCAAAATTCGCTTACGATCTACAAGTGGTTCATGTTGCACATTTTTCACTCCTGGCTGAAGAGTTTGTCTTGTACTCCAGTCACTTTTGTTGTAGTGAAATGCACGATCTCTAATGTCCCACTCACAAATAAAGCAACAATATTTTGTATAGCCTACCTGCATGCCTAACAATAGCGCTATCACTTTGAGGTCACCACTGAAAATCATAATATTTAATGGCTTAAGTAAACGTTTCAATTTTTCCTAAGATTCTTTCAAATGAACTGCATAACCTACTGGAATTGAAGGAAATGCATTTCCAATGTAAAAGCACTGCCTTTAAACCAACCTTTGACGAATCTACCTAGGTATGAAGAGCCTTCACTCCGTAGGATCGTAAATAATTTTGAGAGCCTTCGTGAGACCACTTATAACTATACATGTCACAAGTGTGTCTTGCATAGTAAAAAAATGAGATGAACTTATTTTCCCTATTTCTATACAATGAAACATTTACTTCTTGCTGCAATAAATTCCGTTATTGTAACTGTGACGATAAAATTTGCTTTTTGGTAGGTCTAAAACTCTGATTAGAACACAGCTCTTCTTGAGTGAGTCTATGTGGTACTTGGAAAGTCGTTTATCACAAATTCAGGATCGTATGAAGTACTTGGTTCAGGAGCTACAACTTCTTGATTATCATTGGAAGAAAGGTTGTATTCTTTGGGTGGGTTAGGTACAGGTAGTCCTTCTCCATCTGGAACTGGGCGTATTGCAGAAGGAATATTAGAATATACCAAGGTTCGCTTCTTCTCATGGAAATTCCCTTCTGGACAAAAGGAACCATACAAAAGTAACGATCTTTGATGTGGTCGTTTGGCTCCCTTCAAATTATAGGCAGTGCAAAAGTCATTGAACACCTCATCCTATTAATCCATTTTCTCAGATTGCTTGCACAGGTGTTACAAACAACGAGGGGCACCCAAGCCTTTTCCTGGTCTCCAATTTTACAACCATAATTAAGTTCAAAGGGTGTTATATGCTGCTTTTGTGAAGAAAATTTTACTTCTTCACACACGTAGCAGAAATTGTTCGCTCTATTCACACAATGTTGCGGCATTTTCGTCTATTCAAACACTCAAAATATCATTTCAAGCAACTCAGAGGAACTGTTAAAAATATGCTTGTAAAACTGTCTTTTTATGTGCAGCGCTACAAGAAATTCACGTCAACAACTCTGATAACTGCAATAGCGTTGTTGTTTCGAACAATAACAGAACACAACTGTGATAAGGAATAGAAAGAAACAAAATGTTTTTGTAGTTTCTCGAAATAAAGTGAATATGTTCACTAATTATAACGTTACTTTTAGACATTTAAACGAAAACCAGAGCTAATATTCAATTTTTGCTTTCACATTCGTGATCACCACAAAATCAATACGAATTAGGCGATTTTGCTCAATTTACATTTTCATTGTTGAACAATGTAATTATTGGCATTTTTTCCAACTTTATACTATTAATAAAATAACGTTTTAAATGCTGATCCTTTCATTGCTCATACTTTCATACTTTAAATGCTCTTAAATGCTCATACTTTCATTGTCATTCGCTATTTCTCTGTCCTCAAACCTAATCGTCATATCCATTACAAATTTATTATTTTCTTTCTGAAACGATTAGGTCAAACTTTAATTTCCCAATAAATGTGTTGATCTCCGATTCCTTAGCTGTTTTGAAATCATTAACTTGAAAGCAAAGGTACCCACTTTGGACTAACTTCACTTAAACTCACACTCACATTTCATTTCGACCTCATGCTCACTCGACCTTCCACTCATATCGTCAACTCGACATCACGCTGACATCATTATCCCGAGGTCATGCTCACTCGACCTCACACTCACATCGTCATCCCAACATCACGCTCACTCGATCTCACACTAGCAACATCCATTCAACACAACGCTAACTCAACCTCATACTCACAATATCCTTTCGACGTCACGCTCACTTGACCTCACGATCACATCTTTCCGACAACACGCTCACTCGACCACACTCACATCGTCAAACCAACATCACAGTCAGTCGACCTCATAGTCATAATATCATTTGGACATCACATTCATTCGAATTCACACTCATATTGTCAATCCAACATCCTCTTCATTCAACCTCACGTTTACAACATCTTCTCGACATCGTGCTCACATCTTTTTGACATCACGCTCACTAGAACTCACCTCACAATAATCTTAAGTAACAATAACCTCACCTTATTAAGTAATTTTCTTTCCAAGTGTAAACAACATTACGTAGAATTTCGAAGTTAATATCGCTGTTACAATCTCAAAAGCTCTTAGGTGCAAATTTATTTCCAAGAAACTTATTTCTGTTTCATTTGGTTTCTAAGTCTTAAACTTTCAAGAGTGTACATTAAATTTGCCTCCAAGATGAGACGAGAAATAAGATTTTCTCTTCTTATCTCGTATGGCTTTTTTTTTTTTTTTTTTTTGTCGAATTCTCGTTTCGCCTTCACTGTCTCGGAATCTCTTTTTGTAAATTTATATGCAAAATGAATGTTCTGATTTTCTTCTTAATTTCACATAGAAGTTATCAGAATCCTTCCGCGTCATGAGTCCAAAAAGGGTGTAATATAATGACATTTAATCTATAGTTATTATTGGAATATATTATGTAATGACTTTCGTATCTTTAAACGGTGATAAATCTGTTCATTGTGTTTGTTCAATAACTTTATCAATCTATAGTTTTTTTCACTTTGAATCATTCAACACTAAAACTGTTTGAGATGTACAAGTAAATTTGGGTGAACTGGTGTTAGTCGCGTCTAGTCTATTCGTCTGGTACTTTAGAGACGAGATTTTTTGTTTTTTATCTCGAATTTGAAAATATACTTATTGTCTAGTGAGACAATAAATTTTTCGTCTCTTAGGGAACACTAATATTCATGAAGGAACTTATGAAGAGAGATTGAACACTGTCTGTCCTAGCAAAACCTTTAGAAATAACCAATCATTGTTTTGGCAATCTTTACTCCTGTAGGATTTTATTAACGTAACTTCAATTAATTATGTACTAGCGATGCTAACTTCGGTTCAAATCACCGATTTTAATCTTAAAACGCCATCATATTCTATTTTTGAGATGATTACCATATCAGTGGTCATTGGTAAATGGTCTCTTTCTGATCAAAGAATCCCTGCATCGATCCCATGTGACCTTGCTGAAATTGATATTCCTGGTCTTTATTTTTCTACTTTTTTCTCGTTTTCGTTAATTGACAAATAGTTGTACTGGTCTCTCTTACGTTCCGAGTCGAATTTCGTCGTTTCCATCTCAGTCTCGTTTCAATACTTTCAAAGTAAGTTTTGTGTGAACTAAAGAAAATGTATAGAATACGTAATGTAATCTTTATAACCTGTCGTTCTCTTCTATGTTTTCACATTTTTCTCTATTGAAGAGTTATCGTATTTTGTATATCCCTTCAAGAGACAGTGACTACTGTTTGCCCTTTCTGTGCATGTGATTGCAGGTTCGATCCCGCGAGCAGTGGTATACACAGGAATTCGTCAATGGGACTTCAGGATCCCGAATATATATAATTCCATGTGTTTGTATACATACCTTAAATGTTTATTTTTGCATAATATCTTGGTCAAAGATGTATTAAAACACTGCCCATGGTATATGAAACTTTGGAAAAAATCCAAATCTAGAATCCCATTTTAATCAATAGATTTTCAGTCGTGTAGACTTAGTTCTGGAAAGTGACGTTAAACCGTAATCAATTACTCAATCAATCAACTCCAATTGAAAGTTAAACTTCAGTACTATTAGCTTAATTTCAACCTGTTGAGGGCAAAGTGAATCAGTGCTCTTCAATGCCACATCGTAATGCAAATTTTACGATTGATTTTTTTTCATTTATCAGCCATTCTTCTTTTCTTCTTCTTTGATTACTGTATTCACCATCTATATATTAAAATGTTAGGTTTATATGTTTGTTCCCAATCCTTTCGACAATGAGATCTCGAAAACCACACGTGCTAGAAATGTGCCATTTTCGCTGGTCGATTCCAAATTTTGTGTAAATTGTCCACTTCTCATTCAAATGTTGAAAAACCGTGTCGTTATATTGTCCTATTAAACATTTTAGGGGTCGTTTTGAGCCCATAAGATTAACATTATTGCAGGCCGGAGCCATGGTATTAGGCAACCAGTAAAGAAGTTACGTATGGCGAGTTGACGGAAATTTCAAGCGCTTTGCTTAAATGTGAATGGCAAAACCTATTGTATGTTGGCAACTTCAAAGACCTCAAGAGACGTAATGAGGCGTACTTGGACGGATATGGATTTATTAGGAAAAAATATTTCCACTTAATATCTTGCTACTTATATAAATTTGCTACAAACTCACTTCAACATCTATACATAGCAATTCACTTCCTTTGTGAGTCTCCTATCCTTTACTTGTGTGAGTAAGGAGACATGCACAGTGGGAAGGAGATTCATGGTCATAGCAGAACGATGCGCTGAGTAGACAGCACAGGTTCAGCTAGTAGAAAATTACAATGGCAAATATTGGTAAATTTCTGCTACTGTAGGAATTATTTCATACTTTACTCGTTGCTATGTGGTCACTCTACCTGTGGTGCGGGATATTAGGTTCGATTCCAGGTGAGATCTTGCGTACTCAATTTCATGTCAAGCTGTAGATCCATGTCTAACATTCCATTGTGCTGAGAGGAACTCAAACACAAAGATTTATTTCAATTGTACGAAACGCCTTACTGCCGTTTCATCCTTTCCGACTTTACGCTATAGGTTACTTCTGATTCTCAGGGGAAAATAAATAAATAAATGAGAATAAAGAAAGGAAGAAAGTAACTCTGCATGGTTTTGGTACTAGAGGAATTACAATGATAACATTTATGGTGAGTGCTCTCGACTTTGAACGTTTTCAGGAATATAGCTATCATGTATCTACTTACAAGAGTAAATAAATAATAACTAGAGAAATCTTCTTTTATTTATTTATTTATTTATTTTTATTTATTATTATTATTATTTTTTTTGTAGTTCTTTCTTTCCCAACTATTACCTGTTTTGTACTTTTATCACTCCGACGCAAGAAGTGTCTGCTTCAATTACAGGCAATGTAAGTTTGCAGTAGACAACATTGTGTCCATGATTTCCTGGATGTTCTCTCTTTCTCTATCCCATTCTTATTCCACCGATTTTTTGATGATAATTCACACTTTCATTAATAATCCATCTCCTTTGGCTTATGAAACGTGCAACTCAGTGATATATTATTTTTAAAAATGCACCAATAGCAGCATAAGCGTTAAACTGGTCAACCAAGTAATTTGTAAGATCGTAGCAATTGTAGTATGCAATCACAAATAGAAAATATATACCTAAATGAGTGAGTAAGTGCTACCAATATTTTTAACTTTGTATAATATCGCAACATTAATTTAATTTCTCGCTATTATTCACTCTTGTTTAAACTAGACTATCAGAAACGATTATAATTAATAGCGAAAGGATAATACTACATGCTTTGAGTGGGATTCAATATCGCGACACACAGTTCATACAATTCTAACTTAATGTCTTAGACCCTGAACTATTTCAGTCGGCAGCTCTCTTCTTATACGCAAATCAGGTATACGGTCAATGCCGTAATGGCCGGGCTTTTGAAACATTATGAGAAACTCTTAAAAACAAAAATTAGTCTATTTAACTATTTTTTAAATACATGTTAGCATTTAAAAACCTAGCAACCTCCGGAATCTAAGAGTAGGCTACCTGACTTGCTAAAATGTCGGATTTTGTATTGTTATAGACCTATATGTTGTATATATTTAAAAAAAACATTACTACTTGTATACTTCTATATATGAAGAAGAACATTTAAACCTAAATGAAAAGCAAATAAAAATTATGTTTATCAACTAAATTAAACAGTAATACAGAATTTTAGTTCAATTGAATAAAACAGTTCTACTAAATTTCAGGTAAACTAGCTAAATAGTGCCTCGGAACTAGCTAAAATAGTACACAGCCATCGAAACATAAACGGCGTCTGCAGAAAGTATCACGCCAAATTTGAAAATGCACTCCGAAATCGTTTTCGGAAATGTAAAGTTCTTCACGTAAAATTTTCACTTTTCTTATTAGTATAGAATTTATTTTCTAAAAACAAAAATTTGTACCACTCAACCTCAGTGGGATGCAAATACACCCTTCTTCCCTAGATGACGCCCCTCTTTAGAAGCGTTTAAACCAGTAGCGTAGCCAGGATGTGTGTTTTGGGGGGGGGGCAAGTGCTGTTTTAGGCACATATAGAAAAATTACAAACAAAAAAAATATATAAACATAAAAATATATAAAAAATTACAAACATCAAAGTACCAAAGTACATTGTCGGACCTCTTTTGGGGGGGCGGCCCCTCCGGGCCCCCCGTTCCCTACGCCACTGGTTTAAACCTTTGTTTTTTTTTTGCTATGGAGTCTGTTCGAGATTCCTTATCTTTAGCCATGTTTTGAAAACATTTCTACACATTAATATCTCTAACATATACTCCTATAGCACTTATTTGCATTAACTAGGTTGTACGCCACATAATGAACGTAGAACTAAGATTTCGTAAAGTGATCTGACCACCAAAAGACAGACAAAGATGGTTATGCCCCAGAGTATGTCAACTTCCAGTTAAAATTTTAGTTTCCCATAGAATAATATGTCCTCGGCACTGCTACATTAATTTTTTATTGTTATTGTTGGCTTAGTTGTACGCATATTTTTGCTTTCCTTTGTAATCTTCACATTTTGTTCCTTGGATTTTTCGATTCTGGGTCAACGGTCTCAATTTTGAACAGTGTCGGATTTAGATTTGATGGGACCCTAAGCTATTGAAAGTAATGGGGCCCTTTATAACTGTAGCTTTCATTTTCCGCGACAAAATGTCGTTGCCTTTGGTTTTGAATATATACTAATTTACTGACCTAATAGATATCTAAATATGTACGTTTACACATAAAATATCTATGAAATCTGATAAACATGTTACTGTGAAACATGCGCTTCGAATGGTTAACTTGCAAAGTCTAGTTTTCACCCTCTTTCCACTTTCTAGCGCTAGGAGTCAGCAGCTAGCAGTTAAGGAAAATAACGTTGATTGGAAGGCAGAGATCTTTCTCTGTTTATCATGTAAACAAATCTGTTATTAGTGTACACATGACATGATTAGTGATCCCGTGTTATTTCTTCGTGTGGAGTTTTGTAAAGGATCATGTTTACGTACCACTACATCCAACAATATTGGATGACCTGTGTGTACTGCATCACTGTACCCATTGCTGATATTGACTGCAGCATACTGAAAAAGGTTTGGCAGGAGATAGACTTTCGGCTTGATGTGTGTTACGCGAGGTGCTCACATACAGCATTTGCGAATATGTTCCAAGAAAACTTTGACAGTTTACCTTTCTTAGCATATGTTTCATAACAACACATGTTTGTTACATTTCACACAATAAATTTCTGAAATCAGGCCCATCATTTTTACTTCCCTTGTACACAATTGTAGTTAATAGAATGTATTTATATAAAATCAATATCATCATAGTAGTTCATACTGTTCACTGGGACAGCAGATTTTTATAGACCAGCAAATAAATGCCGACTCTATAAACAGTAGCAAAACGAAAGCAGATAGGTGAGTCATAGTAACGGTATCTCATGGAAAATAATATTGTCTAGCCTAGTGCGTTTCTACTTTTCGATTACTTTTGTCTATTTTGAAGATATTACAGAAAAACTGTACAATTAGCTGTGGTTTAATTTTGTCTCAATTAAGCCTCTTGCAGATCTCATCTGCTTCCTTCTGCGCGAACTATGATCGAAGTTCCATTTCATGCTTCTATACGTGGAGGTCGCAACATTTCTAATTTCAAGTTGTTTCTATCCAGTTTGGTAAAGTTTGAAACGTTTCCAATGTAGATAAATACAGTCTAAAGGTCATCCAGGGTGGTAAGTACTGCCTCAACTCAACTCAGCTCTCAACCAATCGTGTGAGTTTTGTCAGGTCAAGTTACTCAGGCCAAAATGGAATACAACTCCCGGAGCTTGTATGAGGTGTAGTACGACCAAATTCGCTGAAAATCATCAAAATATCGTTGAAAAATGTCACTGAAGACCTATAAATAATCTACGTAGCTTCTTTTTCTTGCGACTTGAAAAGATTTAGGTACTTTACCTTGCTGTGTAGTAACTAGTGCCGATAGGCCTAACACATTCAGATTGCTGTATATTAACTTACACAAGACAAATTCAGTTGTCCAGTTCTGAACACAATAATACATAACAAAATACAGTGCACTGTTAATATATAAAAACGAACGACTCAGATGCCTAAACCGAATGATCCATGTTCCTCTTCTTTCCTCTAGTGAACCATTATTGACACTCTATAGATCACTATGAAAATGAGTGGTAATGATAGTAATTCTGAATATTATGGAAATATTTCTTAACATTACTTCTAATACGTACAGCAAAATATCTATAATTTCGCAATATAAAAAGTATCGCCGCTTAGAACTGTAATTTCTTGATATTTTACTATTATTTCGCGAGCTTGTCGTTTCATGTATTCTTCTTAATGAATCCACTTTTGTCAGCCTCAATTTCTTGTCATATTGCAAAGAGTACGAGAAAGGGTAGCACTAGAATCAGAATACAACTACGGTATAACACTTATACTGTGAAGATTTATTACAGTAGCTAAATGTAATGGTTGGGAAACAGGGTACCTATTACAAATGTGTCTCTGAAACAGGAGTCCCATTACAAGTAGGGCTGGGAAATAAGGGCCCATTACATACAGAGCTGGGAAACAGATGCCCTATTATGAGCGGGGCTGGGAAGCGGGGCTGATTCCATTATAATTGGGGATTTGAAACAGGGCCTCATTACAAGCGGGATTCTGAAAGAGTAGTCCCATTACAAGTAGGACTGGGAAACAGGGCCCCCATTACAAGTGGAGCTCTGAAGCAGTGGCTACGTTACAAGCGGGACTCGGAAACAGGGATCTCATTTCAACCAATGCTGGGTAACAGGGGCCCATTATAAGCTAGGATCCATTACTTACTTCATAAGAGCCTGGTACATAAGGGTACAAAATACCGTTGTTGTATGTGCGTTTTATCTTATTTGCTTCCTCTTATTATTTGGAAATTATATTACAGCCAATTTTTTTTTTATTTAAAATTTTTGGGGCCCCCAACAGAGTGGTTCCTAACCTATAGCTTGTTTAGCTTATACGTAAATCCGACACTGGTTTTGAGAGCTCATATTTTATCTGTAACTAGCTGAACCTGCGCTCTCTACACAGCGCATCATTCACATGGATTATGAGCATGAATCTCCTCGTTATTGCTCACATCTGGGCATGTTCCTTTACAGACGCAACTGAAAGACGTCTTGATAAAAATTGGCAAGAGATACCATAAAGAGGAGATTTTTTGTATTGCTTTTTCAATATCTCGCACTGTTTGCAAGATTTGAGGCTACTTCCGGTTGATGTTTTGAATTCATGTATGATCAGGGTTTTCTTTCTTCTTGCATGCAGTATGTAATAAGCTAATACATTACACACATAATCGATTATAATGTCAGTGGCATAAGATGTTCATTGGGCAAAACACTCCAAACAATAAAGATTCAACTTAGATGGAGAAATAGTTATCCTTCGTTTTTCAGTATCATTTGGCCATGAAACAAACGCCTGAGAGGTATGCAGCCCCTGTATACAATTATGTGGTGTTGAATTGTATAATGCGTAGGATATGCTGCTTTAGTTTTTTTTTCTAATTTCACACTTCCAGTGTACCTGTAAAATGTAATAAAGAAATAATGGCCATTGTTTAAAAAAAATAT
Source organism: Thermobia domestica (assembly GCF_964235325.1). NCBI lineage: Eukaryota > Metazoa > Arthropoda > Insecta > Zygentoma > Lepismatidae > Thermobia > Thermobia domestica. The sequence goes on from NC_137462.1 coordinate 221,783,673, forward strand.
TCAATTAGAACTAGTTAATCTACATGAATTTTGCAATCGCTCAGTGAAAACATCATCTTTCTAGAGCTTGTAGTTTCCGTGATATCATTGTCTAAAGGATCGACCACAAGCATACAAACGTGCACAAACGTATAGTTTAAATGAACACCAAAGATGGCAGCACAGATCACTTGCATTGATTTTGGTAAAAGGTTATTAAAATACAAAGGCTTTGGGCAATAATTTAAAAGATAAACTTTATGAAAAAGATCTATTTAAATACTTTATTTAAAGTACACATGATATAAAACATTTATTTCTGTTAAACGTGAGAAATCACAAATAACCGTAAATCAAAGTGTTAATGCGGTTCTTTTTTTCTCTTTACCTTTGACAGAACCCAGCATCATCAACTCAGAATTCAGGGTCGAATCATCGATTCATATATCTGAGCTTGATTCTTAACGCTCTGTGAGCATCTAATTGTTTTTTGTTCATTTAGGGAGGATTGTTCTGCTCTCGACAATCGACATCCCCTTGCAGTCCGTATTGCTGACTCAAGTGGGAGCCCGTGGTCATCATCATCTAATCGTTTCTTCATCTCTTGTTGTGGAGGGCCAGTGCTTGCACTGACCGACATCTCCGCGAGGACGTATTGCTTCCTCAAGTGAGAGCCACAGTGGGCTTCCTCTCGCTCTTCATTCATACTACTGCCTAACAACACTTTCATCTGAATCGCATCGTTGCTAGTTTAGATCATCATCATGCCCCCCTCCCCGACGGGAGCGAAGGGTACAACCACGAAACCAGGTCATTCTGCTGGTACGAAGACCACTAAAGCAGATACCTCTAAGCAAATTGAATCTCGATCTCGCTCACGATCTCCGATTGGGCACTCCAAGGAATCAGACGCTAAGAAACCAAGACACTATAGCTCTGATGGAGAATGTTCCAATGCCACAGTGACTGCGAGAAACTCCGAGATGGACTGGGCTAATGCGCCATCCTCTCCTACTTTGCCAGCTAACAGAGAAACCATGTATAATTTCATCCTAAAGAATTTCGATACCAAGTACCGGACTGCACGTGCCATCTTTATGCAAATCAATAAATATGTTCCGCGCGCTGATGTCCACCAAATCATTCCTACTAGGGATGGAATCATATTGAAATCGCCTAACCCCAACTTTCATATTCATGTTAGAAACAAAGCTACCTATGAAATTTTTGGACCCCAGGCTGTGTTGTCACCTCTCAATCCGAGCCAACGGAAAACACCTCCGCCACCTCGTCGTCCACCACTTCTCTCAGTCGTTATCCGAGGCATTGAACCCGAACTCACTGACGATGAGATCTTTGATGAGCTGCGATACGAGGGCCTGGAAATCAAAAAATGTATTCGAATTCGTAACAACAATGGCCCTACCTACCTTGTGCGTGTTTTGACCGACCAGCAGCAAATAATTGATCATCTTTTGGCTAACGGTGCTTATATATATCGCCGCCGCTACAAGGTAGAGCCTTCTCGCACGCCTCCACCTCTTCCAATACGATGCGAGAAATGCCAAACCTACAACGATCATTACACCCATAATTGCACAAACACCGTCAAATGCGGGTACTGTAGTGGCAATCATCTGACCAGAAATTGCCCCAATTCAAGCGCACCTCCTCAATGCACCACTTGCCCTGAAAAGCACCCTACATACAGTTACCGTTGTCGTGCCAAGCCCGCACCTGCACCTGATAAGCCAGAATTAGTAGCACCTATCAAAACTTCTGATGACAGCACCCCACCTGCAAACTCACTGACACATCCTGTCACAGTAGAAGACCTCTTACGATTCATAACTCTTACTTTACAGAACATCCTGCCATTTCAGCGCCAGCACGTCCTCAACCAAATCATTCACTCCGCTAAACTTCTTTACAATCTCACATTACACGCCACATACAGTGGATCCAACGTTCATTTCCAAATTCAACCCATTGAAACGGCTGTTTGAACATGCTCCGTAGTATCAGTGCTATTTCCATACTTCTGGTCCACATCATTATGGCTTACAATTTCTTATTTTTGAACATAAGATCTCTTCTTACGCATCAAGTACTGTTTCAACAACTTCTTCTGGAGGAAAACATCACCGCTTTTGCTCTCAACGAAACGTTCCTGGCTCCCTATATACCCTGCTATATTCCTAAATACGTTCTCCACAGACATGATGGACCGAACGGCGCTCGTCTCCATGGAGGTACAGCTATTGGCTTGCAATCTCGCATTCCCCATCGGTCTATTATCCTACCTCCTGCTTTTCAGTTGCCCGAATACAATGTTGTTCTCTTATATCTCAGGAATCATACTATAGCTTATGCAACCATCTATGTCAGGCCGAGACAGGATATACCATATCAGTTTTTTCAGTACCTCTCTGACACCTATCGTAAATTCATTATCATGGGAGACATCAATTTTCACAGCCGGCCTCAACACGAACAACAACGATTTTTGAATTTCGTCACGCTTAATACGACCGGCCACTTCCATGTACTTCCTCGGCCAACTCGGCCATCTAGCAATACCACACCTGATATTGTTATATCCTCTACAACACTCAACTCTCATATCAATATTGACGTTTTGGATTCCTTGGGGAGCGACCACGTTCCTATCAAGCTGTCTCTTGCTACCAACACTTCTTCACACCATACCATACCGAAGAGAAAAGTTTATATGTATCATCAGGCCAACTGGCCAGCGTACCAAGCGACCATCACCGCAGCACTTTCTGATACTTTAGAGCTAACATCACAACATGACCTAGACACTGCCGTGCAACATCTCACTCAGACCTTACAAACAGCAGCTGATCATCACATTCCAACCGCATATATTTCCCCACACAAACCGAAACTTCCTCCACGATACCTTTCTCTCATAACTGCAGCTCGACGTGCCTACAGAGAATACACTCGCAGCCGTAATTTAGAAGCACTTCGCCTTCATAGACAATATCTTCGAATCACTCATAACTACATAATCGCATACAAACGCCTTCACTGGACCAGAACTTGTAATAAACTCAACGAAACATCCCATCCTACCAAATATTGGCGACAGTTCAATCAACTCGTTGGCAAATTCCAAAGGACACCATACCCACTAGTTGTAAACCAGCAAGCACTCTCTTCTGATCAGGACAAGGCCAATACCTTTGCCGCCCACTTCCAAAATATCTTTACTCCCTTACCTGGCTGGCATACTCCACAGCGTTTACTTGCAGAAATCGATCGGTTATCTGATCCTAACTTAACACATTTGCAACCACATCATAGTCACGCTCTGGAACCAAATAATGCACTCACAGTACCCATCCAACCGCCAGACATCCAGTCTACTCTCCTTAAAAAACGAAATACTGCACCAGGCTTTGATGGGCTTACCTATACTCTCATTAAAAACGCACCTCCTGTTGTCTTCACCATCCTCAGTTTTATTTATACATTTATACTCCGTACTGGTTTTTTCCCCATCACTTGGAAGTAATCAAAAGTATTACTCTTTCCTAAACCTAATAAACCACCCTCTGACGTTACCTCTTATCGACCTATACAATTGACGTCTACGTTCAGCAAAATATTTGAACGTATATTAGTGCGTCGTCTCCACGATCACTTAGAGACTAACGCTCTTCTACCATTGCATCAAGCTGGATTTCGCCCCAATTTCAGCATTCTAGACCCCCTGTTACGTCTCAGCACCTCTATATACACTCAATTCAACCAGGGTCATCCATCATGTCTGGTTACATTCGATCTAGAAAAAGCATTCGATAAAGTTTGGCACCAGGGTCTTATATACAAGTTATACTCTTTCCAACTTCCTCTCTCTTACATACGAACTATACACTCCTTTCTCACAGCCCGACTTGCTTACATATCGATCAATGATGCTCTGTCATTTCCAATATTCCTTAATTCTGGCGTTCCTCAGGGATCTTCTCTCTCTCCTCTGCTGTATTTGCTATATGTCTCCGACTTACCAACTACTCCTGGTACACAACTTTTCCAATTCGCTGACGATACTGCATTTCTCGCTGTCGGACGGACAATTACTGGTATCCAACAACGCCTTCAACAGTCAATTGACACATTTGTTGACTGGTGCAACGTTTGGCGTTTGGCTATCAATGCTACTAAAACACAAGCTATCGTTTTCTTACCATCTGGTCGTCGATCTAGAGTACACCGAAATCCTCATTTGTTACGACTTCATGTTGAGAACTCACCAGTCACCATCCATAACACTCTTAAGTATCTGGGCATTGTGTTCGATTCCAAGCTTACTTGGACACCGCACCTTCTCACTGTCATCGAGAAAGCCAAAAACAGACTTAACTTACTGAAACGACTAGTTGGTACCACGTGGGGTCTACATTCAAATCTCCTCCTAAACACTTACAAAGTTTTCATGCGTCCGGTCTTAACCTATGGTCACACAGCTTGGTTGCCAGCTCCTCCTAAGTACTATCGAAAGCTAGCAATACTCGAACGCCATGCATTTCGTTTAGCCTTCCGTATCCAGCTCCCCCACCCAACCCGTCTACTCTACGACCGTATTCATTTTCCCCCGCTCTTATCCCATCTTGAGGCTCTCCGCTTAAAATACATTACGAAACGCATTACAACTGCTCATCCAGTATTCCTGAACATTCTCCGCTATGATAGAGACTATGACACCCCTGCTGTTTATTATCCGACACCTTTACAACATCTGATGACCCTGTATCATTTGAACATCGGCCGCGAGAACGTCGATCCGGAAGTTTTCGACATTTATCATCCTGGCACAGTTTCACCGCTCATCTATCCATCTCATGCACAGTAAATCAACCACTAACAGGGCTGCCTTTGTCTTCATTAGTTCCTGAGTCGCCCCAGGAACAGAAGCTAACAGCATTCGTCTTACTAACAATACCCATGTGTTGTGACGTCATAGCACTTCACCCTCATGACATCTACCACTCTTCCTGTCTTGCCTACCGTCTATTTCTGTGATTTCACCGTATGTTTTATAGCTCCAGATGAACCTGAATCATCGCATCTGTGTTTTGTTATGTTCTCTTCATTTCAGGCGCCGAAGTTAAGGAACGACTACGACTTATATGTCAGCCAGACGATCTTCCTTAGCATCCATGGCAGATGAAAATTGCCCTCACTTAATTGATGCCCATCCCTATGAGTGAACTGAATAAAATGTTAAATAAAGATGACTAAACACCACCTAGACCCTCTCATATTAAAATTGATGCTCCTATACAATCCGACCTCTTCCCGAAGAAAGGGCGCAACCCTTTAAGCGGGTAAACGTTAAAAAAAAAAAAAAAAAAAAAGACAGAACCCAGTGTCTCTTATAACTGGTAATGTGTTAGCGAGGATCAGGTGTAGCATACTCACTTGTGAGCATCATAGACATACGTTATTTAGAGGATTGACGAAAGTTGACATATTCGGAGGATCGCTTGTATTTTTGGAATATTATCATCATTGTCATTGTTAACATCACTTCATTTTTCACTTTTGTCATATCACGTGGATAGGTTGTGTTGGTCCTTGGACTAATGCACAGGAACCTACCTCAGTTCGTGGGGCCACCGGCTCCTGGCTCTTCTATAGTAGACCGTGAAAATGCGTCTCTTTCCGGTCCTACCAGGCACCTTTCATGGGGCAGTCTCCCCAGTTTGCGAGCAAATAGACCCAGGGATCGTACTGATTCTGGTGACTCCACTCATTCAAGTAAAAGACCTCGCGACAGATCTCGGTCTTCTATAACTACTATAATGGACTCGGCAATGGACACTTCTTTTAGCTCAGGCTCAAATTTCTCCACAGCTAAAGAACCAATCTTTTCTTTCTTGCTCACCGACTTTGATATCAAATATACTCATCCTAAAATGGTATTCCTACAAATAAACAAATATCTACCTAGAGCCAGTATAGAGAATATTGTTAAAACTAGAAACGGCTTTACCATCCGCTCAAAAGACCCAAACTTCGGTATCACACTTAGGAACAAAGCGTCATACGAGATCTTAGGCAAAACGGATAAATTAACCAAAGAAGCTGATCGGAAGACAAGACAACCGCCTCCTCCACGAAAAACACCCGTGCTTTCTGTTGTTATCCGCGGAGTAATACCTGAAATCAGCGATGAAGAAGTTCTTGAAGATCTCAAACAAGAAGGCATTAAGGTCAACAAATGCATTCGCATTAAAAATAACAATGGTAATATTTACATGGTACGCATTTTGTCCCAAGATCAGACAACATTTGACTATTTGTTAGCTCATGGAGCTTGTATCTATAAGAAACTCTATAGAGTCGAGCCGTCCAAGACACCGGGACTTTGCCAATTCGGTGTGAGGAATGCCAAACTTGTAACGCACACTTTACTCGACAGTGCCCAAATCCATTTAATGTGGCTATTGTGGTGAATCTCACAACACAAAAGCATGCAAAAATCAGCTGCAAGAACCACACTGCTCTACTTGCAACGAGAATCATCCAACATCAGCTACCGCTGTAAGGGAAAACCTCAGGCACAACCGAAACGTCCAGAACTGACAGTGCCAGTACAAAGTTTCGACAAAGCCACACACACCACCCTCACAATCTCTTGCTCAACCTCTCACTGTCGAAGAACTTCTTCTTTATATCACGATTGTACTACAAAATGTTTTCTCTTTCCAACGAGAGCACATTCTTCGTGTAGCCATATCAACAGCCAAATCTCTGTTCAATGTTAAATTTACTGCTACATATTCAAGATCTTTCGTTCACTTCCACATCGCACCTCTAGAGACAGAAGTCTAAAACCAATACGGCAGTATACATTATAGCTCTTACTTTACTATTCGTTAACATCAGATCATTTCAACAACACAAAGTACTTCTAGAACCTCTTCTTTTAGAAGAAAAAATTGATATCGTAGCTCTCAACGATACAACTTTAAAACCAGCGTCTTCTGCACAACTTTCTGATTACCAACTTCAACACTGCGACTACCACGATGTACGAGCACGCGCTCAACTAGGGGTGTTGATTGGCCTTTCTCCCAAACGTCCTTATAGACAATACAATCCTACTGCGTTTGCAAAACTTCCTTAACATCTCTTATTCTCTATATACTATCCTTCTCTTACTGTTAATGTATCTACCATATATATATGGCCTGGCCACCCAATGCCATTCATTTTTTTCGTTTATATAGCCCATAATTTTAAAAACATAATCATCATGGCTGATATAAATATTCATAGCAGAAGTGTAAGGGAGAAACAACGGTTTATGGACTTATTCAAAAACTACAGAAACTAAACCTCCCTATCTGCTACTTACGTTTCATATGTTCATTTTTAACTAATCGAATAGGGTATGTATACATAGGATCTTCTATCTCACATCCCATTTTTCCGTATTGTGGCGTTCTACAGGGCTCTGCCCTCAGTCCACTCTTATATATATACTGTATGCCTCTGATATACCTAAACCTATGCAAAATGTGTACTTATTTCAATATGCCGATGACACGGCCTTTCTAGCTCTTGGCAAAACTATGCATCAGAATAGTATGAGATTACAACCCACTCTCAATGAATTTATGCAATGGTGTAAAACTTGCAAACTTACTGTCAATAGCGATAAAACACAAGCGTTAGTCTTTTTACCTCCGAAACGCCGCTCCAAGGTTCACCCCAATCCGCGAAACCTCAAAGCACGCTTAATGAACATTCTCTGCAACAACTTCCACGGCAACACATCTCGGGGTTGTATTCAATACAAAACTCAATTGGAAGGCTCATTTTGAAAAAAATATCACAAAAGGCTAAGCTCAACCTTCTACGTCGGCTAACTGAAACTACTTGGGAATTAAACGCCCCATTGCTACTAAATACATATAAAATGTTCCTTAGGCCTATCTTAACTTATGGTCACATTGCTTGGTGCAATGCTCCAACGAAGTTCTACGACCGTTTATCCATATTGGAACACCATGCCATCCGACTTGCATATCGCATAAAGTTACCATATCCGAACTTCTTGACATATGAACATATCGATTTCCCTCACCTTATACAACATATTGCCGACCTTCGTTTGAAATACATACTATCCCGCCTATCAGCCTCCCATCCATTACTTCTTGATATTTTACAAGCTGATGCAGAAACTGACGCGCCGTATAAATATTTGCATTCAGCATTAAACATTCTTCTCACGTTAAATCTAAAAGCCGCACATCCTACAGCTGAAGAACACGACATCTTTAAGATATATCATATACCCGATCATCTTTCTCATTTGTTTCCATTGTAGCACAATGTCTGACTTCAATATTAACCTTGTGCTGCCCCTTTGATGCCATCAGTCTCGAGTCGCCCCTGGCGTATACGCACTTCATTTCATTTTACATCATCTTTATTTCATAAAAGCACAACACATTGTTTCTATACCATTCTATACAGAAGTTTCCTTCTGTTTATACCTGCACCATTTAGATCTTTGTTGCTTTCTTGTAAGCACATTTCTATTTATTCAGTCATATAATATTTTGTTTATTGTAATTTTCAGCACTGTTTGTTTATAAAACTACTCTTAGACCATCCTACATGATTTAATCCGTCAATATCGTAAATACTGTGCCAAAAAGAGGGCGTAATCCTCCAATGGCTAGGGTTAGGAGACATACTCCAAAAGCATTTATTCTTTTGGAACTACAAATTGATGAATAAAGTACAACCTACCAATCCCTAACCCTATTACCCTATAAAAAAACATTTTTATATATACTTTTCCAGAGCTTGCTCTGAACCGTTATCAAGTGTATGATAACGAGTTTTGACCTATCCTTCCTGTTTCACATCCTGAGCTTCTTAACTGTCTCTTTCTTGAGATCCTCTCGTCAGACTTATCCAGTCAAGGGCGGTTGGATCTACGGATTGATCCAGAGAGGCTGCTCTATCTGGACAGCTATCCAAACGGGTTGTCTTACCTTCATCATCTCGTTCATCAGAATCTCATCGATAAGAGTCACGGCTTATTACTCTCCCGGTCTGCAAGATGACAGACCCCAATGCTTTTGGTGGACCCATAGTGGATGGCTGACACGCTAATTTACCACCTGTCATTCTTCCTACCTCCGCTTCGGCAATGAAGGTGGTCAAGCGGAATGATACGGGTAACAGACAACGAACAAAGTCGAGCAATTCAACTGCTTCTACTAAATCAAACGTTTCCACGCGGTCCAGATCACCACGAAGCAAGCAGTTATAATCTGATACTGTAACGCAGCCTCGCCATCAGGCGAAAAAGCAGCATCAAGATAAACCGTCAGCCTCTTCGGATATGGATGCAGCCGATGACACACTGCTAACGCCGCCAATCATTATCAATCATCTCTCATGGGCAATCACATTTCGGATAAACCCTCTTTTCACTCATTTCTCCTTCAACAATACGATCCAAAGTTCAGCAACGAAAAGTTCGTAACAATTCAACTTCGGAAATATCTACCTAGGATACCTTTAACAGAAATCGTTTAAACCAGAAACGGATATATTTTCAAATTCCCAGACCCACAATTCGCCACTACAGTCCGGAACAAGGCTTCATTCGAAATCTTCGGCAAACAGGGTATCATCACATCACTCAGCTCTACTCGACGCAAACAAGAACCCTCACCAAAACGACCTCCACTACTTTCAGTAGTGATTCGAGGAGTCGACCCGACTTACAGTGATGAGAATATTCATGAGGAACTTCAATATGATGGACATACCACCAGCAAAGTCATCCGTATTGGAAAAAATGCTGGTCCTACTTACATGGTACGTGTCCTATCCTTATCTCAAGACACCATCGATAACGTTCTCACGGCAAGGGCACTTATCTATAAACGAAAACATCGCCTCGGACCATCGTGTTCTTCTCCACCTTTACCTCTCCGGTGTGTGAAATGCCAGATATACAATTCTCATCACACTTCTCAGTGTACAAACTCTACTGTCTGCGGTTACTGTTCTGGGCCCCATCAAACTCGCATCTGCCCAAAAATAACAAAACCTCCGAAATGCCCCACGCGCACCGATCTACACCCCGCATATAGTTATAAATGTAAAGGCAAACCCACTGCTCAAGAATCTCATACAGAGCTTGTTGTACCTTTACGGGCTGCAGAACAGACAGCCTCTACCAATCGTACCGTTGACGATCACTGTTGCCAACTCTTACTGACAAAATGTCGTTAAATTCAGGTCCAAAAGTCGCTAGAAAGTCGCTAAAACAGATATTTATCGAATTTAAACCTAAAAGAATGTTACTGGAACAATATAAAGTAAACATGTATACATAGGCTAAACATAATCAATAAAGGCAGAGACCACGTGAAATGACTTACCTATTCGAAAAGATATACTGTCTCCTCTTCTACATCCTCTTCTACTGCTACCGATGTTCAAGGCTGGGATGTCACAGTAGACGACGGCTGCGAGTACGCTGCTTTGACTCCAATTTTTTTAATGACAGCCTCTGGTATCTCATAGGAATGACAGCTCTTCCCAGAGATTCTAAGTGAATTTCAAACTTGAAGTATAGCCGACACAGTTTCCACTTTCAACCGATTTCTCAGTTTGGTTTTTACAATATTTAATTGGCTAAAAAGTCTTTCAACCTCAGAGTTTAAATGAGAAAGAGATAGCACTGCCATAGCGAAATTAGCTAAATCTTGAAATGAATTAACCCCCGCTGAATCTCTGTACTCATAGATCTCCACCCAAAAGTCAACTGTTGTCGCAGTATTTTTCCACTTAATCACAGTCAGATTGCGCCACTGGTTTTCGATGTTACCTATCTCCAATGGTGAACAACCCATCTCTTCCGCTAAATCGGTGATTGGATTTTTAAGACATTCAAACAATTATTTACAGAGAGCTGTGACATTTTTTGTAAGAGTTGAAAATTAGTAGGGAGCCTGTGTTTCAATTTTCTAACCAGTTTCTTTGTAAAATCTACGCATCGTTTACGTACAGTTTCAATTGTTTGGTTTGAACCCATTGACTCTGCCAGTTTTTCAAATTCATATCCTAAGTAGGGTTTGGGGTCAACAAAATTATCTATTTCGCACGTTTAAGACAGAGGGTCTACCTCGGCTGTTGGATTTAAAATCTTTGTGCTTGTGAAATGTATAAGGTTAGTTAAGTCATCGAGCAGTCGTGTGGGATCAAAGTTTTCAGCTTCAAATGCTTTGGTAGTCTTTTGCACCTCACTGAGAACACTTTTCAGATAAATCAGATATAATTTATTGGACACATCTGAGTACATTTGAAATAATATTTCAGCCGTATAGCAGCTTTCTGCGGATCGAACCACTTCGAAGTGCAACTTCAACTCCTCCCATTGCTGCAAAATGCGGCGAACGGCCGGTTCTAGAGATATCCACCTGACATCACACACTTTTAAAATTTTCTGTGGTTCTTCATCGTTAATCGTAACATAAATATCCCGGTACATATTTTGCCTTTTACTAGAGTGGGCAAACCAGTTTCACGCACTAAAAATTCAATGTTTCGAGGCAAAGTGTCCTTAGTGGCATGCAACACTGCCAATTGTAATGAGTGACACACACATCTTATCAGAACTAAATGGGGAAGATTTAACTCTCTTCTTAGAATTTCGGAAACAAAATTGATAACACCAGTGTTAACGCTTGCATTATCAACTCCCAAAACCTAACAGTTTGAACGGATGCAATTTGAGATTGTGTAGAAGTGATATAATTGTCTCTGTGATTACTTGTGCAGTGCCATTTCTTAATTCTAACAAAGCCAAAAACCTAGATACTACTCATTTTACACTAACACTGAAGTATTGTATAATTACCCCCAAAAGTTTTGTCACCGAGATGTCCGTTGACTCATCAATTATAAGGCTGTAACCCTGTGCACCGACGTCAAGTACCAAATTCTCGAGAAATTATGGTGCCAGAACATTTTTCAAAATGTCTGTACATTTTGTCCTATGTATGTGTAAGTCTTTTGCTGTGTCACTATCGTGCAGGGTGTTCGTACAAAGTTCGGACAAATGGTCAACAGTTAATATTGAAAAATGTTCAGCAATGAATAAAGCGAGCCTACCTTCAGCTGCGAGTGTTTTCAAACTTTCTTTCCTGAATGGAATTTTTTGCTGTTTATCGGAGATAAAAGGATCGGATCTTAACCTATGTTTCTTTGTTTCAGAATGTTTTTTCAGATCAGTAGCCTTTGCATAAACTCACTTTTGCAGTAGACACAGAGCGCTTTCGATCGATCGGAATCAACTGGCCGCAACCATTCATACTGTTTCTTCCACTCTTTTTGATAATGTTGTTGGTATTGGGGTTTACCCATGCTTAATTAAAGAACACCGCACTTTTAAGGGAGAAAAACAACACAGAATACACTTTATTTATCAGTTTTACAGCACTATGCACTATACACTAGACACTTCAACTAGATATATTCAAAATATTTACACACAAATAATATTCACTCGCTCTATCCCGACCCGAGAACTGCGAAGTTTCAATTGAGTGGTTGCGTAGTTGCGTTGTCAGGTGTCACAATCCACCGGGAACTTCCCGAATTTTTCACACATTCGTAGGGCTATGTATGCAGGTGGCGATTCGATGTCATGGACCACACGGGTTATTCCCGAATTTTGCGCTCACGTTCGTTTTATTCATCAATCTTGAGGCAATCGCTCATCATGTATATTAATTTTTCTTAAAAGCAAAATCACTTTAAAAAATTCGCCAGTTTTGTCGCGAAGACACTTCAAAAGTCGCTGAAAAAGTCATTAGTCGCTTTCGTAAAAATTTTGTTGCCAGACGCCTTTGCAAATCCGCTAGATTCAGCGACATGTCACTAAGATTGGCAACAATGTACGATCCTGTCACCGTTAGCAAACTACTTGAATTCATTGCTCTGACATTACAAAATATACATCCTTTCTAACGTCAACATGTTCTTCAACATATCATTGCTTCCGCCAAATCTACTTTTCATGTGTCATTATACGCTGCATACTCCAACAACTGTGTCCACTTCCACACCACCAAACTCGAAACAGATGTATAATTTCTATCAACTATGGGTATCATTTTCTTATTTCTCAATATCCGTTCTCTTCTTAAAAACAAAGCACTATTTGCGACTCTCTTACTGGAAGAAAATATTACAGCATTTCTGTTAATTGAAACCTTTCTCAAGCCCATTACCTCCTGGACTATCCCTCGATACACCTTACTACGTCATGATAGTCGCATCCCAGCACTCAAAGCCAATGGAGGTGCTACGATAGGTTTCCGTTTTCAATTCCATTTCTATCACACCAGTGTCCTCTATTACATATCCCAGAACACGTCATCACTATCTTATATTTCGAAAATATTGCTCTTACTCTCGCAACAATCTATATCCGCCCCGGCCTTCTCATTCCTCACGACTTTTTTCACACATCACTCAAACATATTAACACTTCATTATACCCGCTGACATCATAGTCGTTCTCAAGCAGAGCGAGATGACTTTACGGACTTAGTTATGGTCCATACCACGGTACTCTGCTTGCACTACCGTTCTCAACTCGTTCCATCAGTAATACTTCACCCGATATAGCATTGGTTTCCAACACTATCATCATCCGTTGTACAGTAACTGTTCTGGACTTAATGGGAAGTGACCATGCGCCCATCAAGCTCACTTATCACTCCGGTCTTACTTCTTCTACATCATTACCTTCACCACGTCTATCACCACGTTATGATAAAGCTGATTGGCCATCGTATCATTCCTATATATCAAACGCACTGGCAGATAACGAATCCCCAACTACACAGATGAACTCACGCACCAGGTTCATACAATCACCACTTCAATTCAACAGGCTTCTTCTCTATATATTCTACAGTCTGAATCCATCCCATACCGGCCAAAGATCCCACCACAATATCTGGCAATTGTCCGTCGTTCACACCAGTCATATCGAAAATTCTTGCGCACCCGAAATCCTGAAGCACTAAAGCTTCATCGTCAATTCCACAGAAGAGTTCATAACTACATTTCGGCTTATAAATTACGCCAGTGGGTGAAAAACCTGCAATCATCTTTCCGACACAGTTCATCCTACCCTGTACTGGAAGCGCTTCAATGCACTCTGTGGCAAACACGCCAGAACTCCATACCCTCTCCTACTACCTGATGCCCCAATTCATTCAGACACAGATAAAGTAAATGCCTTTGCTGCCTATCTGCAGGGAATATTCACCCCATCCGAGTCAAACAACACAGGCATACCTCATCCAGTCGATCAAGTCAATCTTAACTCTAGATCTTTGCAACCTAACACCACTCATATACTTCCCGACCATTTTATCACTAGTTCTATTACACTTTCCGAAGTCTCATCTGTCATCCAGCGAAAGCGAAACACTGCACCTGGCTTCGATTCTATCACTTACAGACACATTAAAGAAAGTCCTATAGCACTACTTACACAGTTACCATTTATTTATACGTTTATCCTCCGAACGGGATTTTTTTCTACCGACTGGAAAGTGTTTAAAAAACTCATGTTCGCCAAACCTAAAAAAGCTTAAATCGAATGTCTCGTCCTATCGTCCTGTTCAGTTTACGTCTACATTCAGCAAAATATTCGAACGAATACTTGTGAAACGCCTACATCCTTATTTACTCGAACGCCAAATACTCCCAACACAGCAAACCGGTTTTCTACCATCATTTTCTATCAACGATCAACTACTCCGCCTCACAACTCTCATCACCAATCATTACAACTCCATTCAACCTTCCGTTCTTCTTCTCTTTGATCTTGAAAAAGCATTTGACAAGGTTTGGCATCTAGCACTCATATACAAGGTCATCAAATTTAAGTTTTCAAAAACCTATGTTAGCATTATTTATCACTTCCTCGCATGTCGCATCTCGTACATTGCCAGCTTTCACATCTATTTTTCTTGTGTGTGGGGTACATCAAAGTTATCCTCTTTCCCCTCTCTTATACATCCTGTTTGTTGTACATCTTCCGCAGCTGCCTCCTGACATTCACCTCTTCCAGTATGCTGATGACACTGCTTTCCTTGCTCTAGGCAAAACCATCCAAGCCATGAACATTTCATTACAAGCAGCTATAAATAGTTTCACCCACTGGTGTTGTAAATGGAAGCTCAAAATAAATGCCTCCAAAACTCAAGCAATCACTTTTTTCCATCTCGGAAACGTACCAAAGTTCATCGCAATCCATTCCTCCTATCGCTCACTGTCCATGATATACTCATCACTCCAACATGCACTGTTACATACTTAGGCATTATCTTCGATCAAGTTCTCACCTGGAAACCACACCATCAAAGTGTCAAAACTAAAGTCTACAACTGTCTGAACTTGCTCAAACGCTTAAACGGTACTACCTGGGGTCTTAAAGCCATCGTTGCATTAAACACCTACAAAGTCTTCCTAAGGCCAGTTCTTACATGGCTTTCCGGCTTGGATTTCCGCTTCATCCTCCTATTATGACAAACTAGCCATTTTTAAAAGACATGCTCTTCGCATTGCCTTTCAAATCTCTCTGCCAAGTCCGACTCGTGATCTCTATTCCTTCATCTCATTTCCTACCATCCGCTATCACCTTGAACCACTCCGTTTAAAGTATATCACTCAGCGTTACAAACACCATCAACCTCTCCTCTTTGTAACAATGCATCATCTTGCACTTCACTCCGCTCCCGCACGATACCATTATTCCTTACTTCACGTTTTGTTTACATTATACTGCTACACTGTACTACGAGACCACCTCGATCGACAACTGCTTGACAACTATCGCCTGCATGTTCATCTTCCTCATATTTTCCCATCATTTTCTGCACAGTGATTCCATACTTTACTAACAGGGCTCACCGCGTTCTCATCAGCCTAGAGCAGCCCCTAGGCAGAAGATAACCGCATTTGTCCTTCTAACATTCCTCATAATGTGTTGTGGCGTCAAGTGCACCTCACTTCATCTCTCATCTCCATGAGTGCTTATGATTTCTAATTTGTACCTTAGTTATTCTCTAATTTCGTCAGTTCTTTTCATTTTCGTTTTCTGTTTCTTGTTCAAAGTTCATTCGTTTATTCTATTCGTCATAGTATATTCTTAATTTGGATAATTTTGTAATTTCTCGTTTCTTGTTCGTTATTCTTTCGTTTACTGTAATATTTTGTTATGTCTATAGTTATGTACAATGTATACTTCCTTCTACCTTGCTATATGTTCAGGATCGCAAAGACCATAAAAACCTCAAAATAAAAAATGATTAAATAAAGTTATCAATCAAAAAGCCCATAGCTCATCCATCCTTTTCCCAGTAATCTTAGACCTACAACTTCTCTTCCATAAAAGAGGGTTTAGCCCTTTGACAGGTTGCTAGCCGATGGCTAGCCTTAAAAAACGGTTTTGTTGATATTGTAGCATTTTAATAGATAGATTGTGTATGCTTCGCGAGTGTGAAGTTGTTCCGTCCCTCCCTCCCGAAGTGTCTGGGACAGCGGAAATAATGGATGGACTAGATAGTATACGTGATTGGCTGGGTGGCCTTTCAAATTTCAGCTTTTGGACCATCATAGTTATTGAAATACAGGTTTCGAAATTTTGGGGGGCTAACTCAACGCGAGCCCCCAAGTATCTGGGTTAGGCGATATGATAGATGGACCTGATTCTATAATTATCGGCTGTCTGGGCTAGTAAATTTTAGTTCCTGTACAAACATAGGTACTGAACCATAGGCGCCGAAAGCTCGAGCACTCATACCACAAGACCTCAAAATTATTGAAGTAGCCGAGATTTTACGTGGGCTTGGTAGTACACCTTATTGACTGTCAGAATTAGCGAATTTCAGCTTCTGGGCCAACTTAATTACTGAGATATGAGCGCTGAAAATTTCAGGATCACATCACGCAAGCCGAGCCATATCTGGATTAGCAATTACTCCTTATGGGCTACCTGGATCAGGAAATTTCAGTTTCTGGGCTTTTTTCTCTGTTTCTTTATGAAATCAATGAGATTTTTTTGTATATATATAACAAATATATTTTTTGTTATATATTTTGTATATATTTTTTTGTATATATGTTGTATATATATAACATATAATCATTGCAGAACATAGTGACTATTATGTTTAAAATATAACAGGTGTTCACAGTACGTTGGTATTCTATGTATGAATGTTAAATACAAATTAAGAAAATACCTGTTAAATTATATGATTTACAAAATGGCAAAGCTTACGAAATAACATGAAAATTAATTTTATCACAGAAAGAGTTTTAGAGTACAGGTGAAAGACTTTTAGTACATTTAGATGGGAAATATAAAACCCCAATGCCACAATGATATATGAAGATACAGAGCAAGAAATTACAGATATGAAAAAATAGAAGCTATTTATGCATTATGATCTTATGAATCCGTTAAATAATGGATATTCTATACATCAAATATTTTTCAAGAATGACCCGCTAAAATGAATTATTTTTGAAAATTTATAAGGGAAAATTTATGTTTCTGGTCTTAGTTATTGAGATATGGGCACCTAAAGTTTGAAGGTTAAAGTGAAGTTAGCCCCTCAAATGTTCGGGGTAATCGAGATAATGGATGAGCTAGATAGTACGTCTTATGTGCTGTCTGAACTATCATCATTCAGCATTTGAGCTAATATAATTACTTTGTAAAATTAATTGCATTCTACTATAAGTTGATTTCGACGCTATTATTGGGGGATTGTGTTTACTTACATATATAGATACATTCCTGTAAAAACAGTGACTCCATTGCTCTGCTTTTGTTTGAGACAATCTACATTCTGCTAGGGACAGTATGTACTCACCCTTGAGAAGTGATCAAAAAATTTGAGCATTTACGACAACGCAGTTACTAAGATATGAACGTGGAAATGAAGGGGGATAGGCGCCGACTTTGGGGACAGAACACTTTGGGCCCCCAATATTTAAAAGTGGAGTCCTTGTCGCCCCAATATAATCCAGTCGAAGATGAATTAACAAAGACGAGCAAGAATTTCTGTCGTAAATTTCATCCTGGCTTTAATTTAATATTAGAAACAGCCTTCTAGTTCGATAGAAAACGCAGTTTTCAAAACGGTGTTGCACAGAGCACTGAAGTTTCAACCAACACTGGCAGCACTCATATGACAAGTGAAGATCAATGCGGCGCAAATTTTGCTGCGGAGTATCGAACAGAGATCTTGGGGGCGGGGGAAGCTAGCCTTTAATCATGCAGTTGATAGAAAATGGCTGAATATGATGATATATTTATTCATTGTTTGGACTCCCTAATATTTTCTTCAAGTCGGCGCCTATGTGAGGGGGGTTAACGCAAACGCCACAGTTATCAGTTAGCTTGCCAAAATTTTCCTAGGAACAGGTAATACTCCTTACGGCTGTATGGGCTAGCATCTCTCACCATTTGAGTTATTTATTTTTCGTTGAACCGTAACTCTAGGACGAAGTCCCTTGAAATTAACTACATTTGAAATATGCTCTCTACCGGGCATCTGTATTCACTTGTTTCTCTCTTAGTTGGAAAAATTATTTGACTTCTTAATAAATCCGAAAAGTGTGGAGGTGGGTTTCTACGGGCTCATTCTTCTGTCCCAAACACACAGTGCTATATCTTTTTACGCAATAAAATATGTTCAAACATGAATATTCGAATCACGGAAGAACAATTAAACTAACTAAACTGAACTGAAATTTATAAGGGAAGAACATTTCATTTGTGTATTGTCTAGTCTCGCTCACAGAAGGTCCTGCTCAAAATTTTTCTATTTAATTTTATTAGTATTAGTACTACTACCATTTATGGGATCGCGGTGACTCAGGGATAGAACGTTCGCTTCTGGTAATTTGGGTCCGTAATTCGATCTCAACTGTCACCATATGGGCTTTGTGGTGCACAAACAGCATGTGAATGTTTTTTTTCGGTGTTCTCTTCTTCCCTGCAATTTCTTTCGTTCTACCATTTCGTTCATTATCAAGTTTCCGTTTTAGCGTCGGAGATTCAAAAATATTATTTATTTATTTTAATGTTTGGTATACAGGTATCTAGAAGTAATGTATGATGAGTTTAGTGACATATTGCATCAAGTAATATTGCATCAACGCCATAGTAATGGGAAACTTTAACGGCGTAGTAGGAGATGGAGCTGCGAATAACATACCGGGACCACTTGGACTAGGTAGAAGAAACGAACAAGGACAAATGTTTATCGATTTCTGTAGGCAACATGATCTGGTGGTCATGAACACGTGGTTTAAGAAAAGAAAAAGAACAGTACACATTGAAAAGTCCAGGAGTAAGAAATGCTACAAAATCGATTACATTCATGTGAATCAACGTTTCAGGAATAATGTACGAGACGTGAAGACACTGCCAGGAGCGGACATTGATTCGGAGTCCAATGTACTGATGGCGAAAGTGCAAACCTGGTTAAAATAGATCAAGAAAAATGGGAGGAAAAATCGAATATGGGACTTAGAGCGACTAAGAAATATCGATGATGATGTGAAACACGAGATTGAAGAAAAATTCTGTGCAATGGACGATATGATCGACAATATAGCAAATAGCTAGGGAAAGTTAAACAGATTCTAACTGACAAACTCCACAATAACATTGGCAGGGTGGAAAGAGCACCGAGAAACCATGAATGACAGGCGATGCTTAAAAGAATGGGCGAAAGCAGAAGGGCGAAAAACACGGACATCAAAGAATACAGAAAACTTAATAATGAATTGAGAAGAGAAACGGACAAAGCCAAAGAAAAGTACATGGGGCAGACATGTGAAGAAATAATGGAACTTCCACGGCGTGGCAGATATGATCTGGTGTACCAGAAAGCACAAGAATTAGAAGGGAAGGCTAACAAAAGTATACGAACGTTTGGCATCGAAGATCAACAACGTAATGTAATCACTGACCATCAAAGAATCCTTAGAATTTGGGACGAATACATAAAAATCTGTATGATCAGAAGAACCGCCTCACAGACATTGCGATCGAAGCAGAGGAAGAGGTGAATGATGATGAAAATGGACCGAGCATGTTAAAAAGCGAGCATTTTAAGTAGTACAAGCAATGGAAGACATGCAAAGGAGAAAGATTACTGAAGACGACATACCAGTACATTTGCTCAAGGGATTAGGAGACAATGCAATGAAAGTGCTGACTTTACTAATTAACAAGATTTACCTGAGTGGAGAATGGCCAAAGGATTTTCTTGATGTTACAAAGATTGCATTGAAAAGGGTAAGCAAGCAAAGAAGTGCAGCGATCACAGAACCATTGACCTGGTTTCCCACACTGGAAAGATTATTGCACGCATACTGAACAGGCGGCTATGAAGTAATATAGAATAGAGGTTAGAAGAAAATCAATTTGGATTCCGGAAAGGAAATGGCACCAGAGATGCTATTGGATTGATGAGAATTATATATGAAAGAATTCTTGATGTAAAGGAAGCTGTATTTGTGTTTGATCGATTGGCGAAAAGCTGTCGACCGGGCCAATTGGACGAAACTTCTAAAAATACTTAAAGAAATCGGAGTCAACTGGAGAGATCGACGACTCATTCAAAACCTGTACATAGTGCAACGAGTGAACTTACTCTTGATTGATTTATAAACCAATAGTGTGGAGATTGGAAGAGGAGTCAGACAAGGATGTAGTATTTAGCCCCAATTATTCAACATTTACAGTGAATGTTTAGTGAAGGAAGCATTATTTGGATTTGGAAATTTCAAGATTGGAGGGCGGATCATTAACAAGATCAGATATGCAGATGATAGTTTTATAATATCTAAAACCGAAGGAGGACTGCAGGAGATGATTGACAAAATAGTTGACACTGGAAAACTGTATGGAATGGAAATTAACATCGAAAAGTCGAAAGTCACGAGAATATCAAATGGAAACATGCCCTTACGGATCAAAGTAGAACAAAGAGAATTTGAAGAGGTCGATAATTTCAAGTATCTGGGAAATATTTTGACGAGAGACGCTTACTGCACCAAAGAGATCAGGTCAAAAATTGCCATAGCTAAAGAAGCATTCAACAAGAAAAAAATCACTTTTAACTAGGAGGCTCAATACTGGACTTAAGAAGAAGTTAGTCAAGTGCTATATATGAACTATTGAACTGTATGGTTCAGAGACTTGGACATTACCGAAAATATAGAAGAAATATGTATGTAGAGAACTTCGAAATGTGGTGTTGGAGGAAAATAGAGAAGATAAAATGGACAGAGAAAGCAACAAACGGAGATGTTTTAAACGGATAAGAGAGACGAGGACACCTCTAAGAAAGGCCAATTGGATTGGACACATCTTCGAAGAATTTGTCTTCTTCACACCGCTATAGGAGGAAAGATAGAAGGAAAGCGTGAAATAGGAAGAAGAACATAGCTGATCGATGATTTGAAAAGTAGAAGAAAATATTGGGTGTATAAAGAAGAAGCTGAAGATCGAGAAACGTGGAAGAAACATTTCCAGGCAAAAATCTAAAAGTGAAAAAAGTCCCACATTAGTCCCGGGACCTGCGAAAAGGCGTATTACTCAATAATAATAATAAAAAGAGTATCACACTTAGGAGTGGCCCTACCTAGCGTAGTCGCCAACGCAATCGCCTTTGATGTGACCGAACTTTCGTGTGAGAAGCGTTGGTGTGAGCTTATTGAAAACGATTCAGTTTGGTTAAAATTCCCAGAAAAATATTTTTATCACATTTAAATTTGGAAACTTTGAAAGAGTTCAACTTTGTCATTCTTCTCCTAATGTCATAGACACATTTTGTTTAAATAGTCTCTTTAGATTCAGCGTCTTCTAATTGGTATAAAAAGGGATATGGGATATGAAAAGTGCATTCATTCTGAACAATCATCATTGTCATAAGCGGTAGTTTAAGAAAATCAACTTTGGGTTCACATTTCTCGTGATCTCACGGTAGTTCCATTGAATTTATCGTTCTCAAGTTAGTATGAAAAGAGCAATTGTAAACTTATCCAAGTGTGGGTGCTTTTTGCCAGTTGCATGAGCATTAGTTTTTTGGGGGAAGTTACCTCCTTTTACCATGTTAACCTTGATCGACTTTAATTGCAAATAATATGAATGCGCTAAAGAAACACTCTGTTTTATTCAAATTTAACGAGTTCTACAAAATTCGTAGGGAAAAGTGCAATGGGTAAAGTTGTAAAGGATAGAGTTCTGATCTTATTACACTGGCCGACGTCAGTTTAGTTACAGAAAGGAAAACCTCTGATTCTGATTAATTTCAGGATGCTGAATTCGAAATTGATAGCCGTTTTACTACATTAGCTCGTATTTTGGCGTTATGCATTGTTGCCATTTTGTAGGGACAGCTTCAGTTGTCATCGAAGTAACCGGTCCGACAATGTTATTTGAGTTCCGACTGCGCCGTTATTGAGTGGCACAGTCTTGCTCTTATGCATCGCAGTAATTAATCTCTCAAGTGTAAAAGTATTTTGGCGGGAGAATTGACTTGGAATTTTTACGTCAGTAACTTCAGTTTTATTTTACCGTATTTTGGAACTATTTGCCTGCGTTTTCAGTATCTTTTAGTGATTTTATATAATAAGTGGTTGTGCTGTTGCTCAAAGTTTCGCTTTCCTGTGCAAAATGTCAAGTTCTTCTCGCAAAAGATGTAAAAACTCACCGGACAAGATTTTGTTATGTCTGTGGCGTATTTATGGATAAGTCGCAGATTAGATCGATAAATGATGACATTAGGAAAGCATATTATTTTTATTTTGGCTGCAAGATCGGTGATCAAGATAAAAGCTGTGCTCCTCATGTGCGTTGGTTGATGTGTTATGTGACTCTGACTGCCTAGCTTAAAGGAACCAAACGAAGGATGACTTTTGCTGTTCCGATCATATGGAGAGAACCCCGGAATCATTATGATGATTGTTATTTCTGTCTGACGAATACAGCAGGAAGTAACAAGAAGAAACAACCTGCCATTGAATACCCAAACTTGCAATCCGCGATCAGACCAGTGCCTCTTGGAGAAAATTTACCTGTACGTACTTCTCCGAAAGATTGGGAAACTATCGATATTACAGCGCCTACAGGAAGTGATGAGGCCACCAACTCAATATCTGCAGAAGAAGATCCGAGAGACAGTTCCTTCCACGTAAAAGATGAGCCTCACTTCATCCTACAACATGAGTTGAATGATTTAGTGAGAGAGTTAAAACTTTCGAAAGAGAAAGCTCAACTTTCGGGTGGCTAAATTCAAAGAGTGGAATTTACTGGCTCCTGGTACTACTTACGCTCACTACAGGAAAAGGAACGAGCCCTTTTCAGAATACTACAGAATGGGAGGTTCCCTTCGCGTATGCACAGACATCAATGGTCAGATAAATGAATTAGAAATTCAACATGATCCATCCGATTGGCGTATTTTTATAGATTCGTCTAAGTACAGTCTGAAAGCACTTCATAATGGAAATAAGCTGCCGTCTATTCCTGTGGCACACTCTGTTTCGATGAAAGAGACTTACGCACTCATTTTAAATCGAATTAACTACAAAGAATATGGTTGGCAAATTTGCGGAGATTTGAAAGTTATTGCAATGTTACTTGGTCTGCAAGGTGGATTTAGAAAGTACTGTTGTTTTTTTGTGTCTTTTGGACTCAAGAGCCACAGGAAAACATTTTTCACAAAAAGAGTTGAGTTGATTTCGAGTCTAACGTCCCGTTCAGCAGTGAGCCTATATGAGACGTGGACCTACTGATTAACGTGGAATCCGAACCACATGTTTTCACAAAAAAGTGGCCCCTCAGAGAGGCATTCAAGCCGGTACCAACAGTGTCAAGTATGAGCCTCTGATGGATCCAGACAAGGTGCTGCTTCCACCTCTTCATATTAAGTTGAGTCTCATGAAGAATTTCGTAAAAGTTATGGACAAAGAAGGTAAAGGATTTAAGTATCTTAGACAGTGTTTTCCAAAACTAAGTGATGGTAAATAAAAGAAGGAGTTTTCACAGAACCTGATATTCGCAAACTTATCCATGACGAATTGTTTGAACGGAGTTTAAACGACAAAGAGTTAAATGCCTGACGTGCTTTTGTTCAAGTTGTAAAAGGTTATGCAACTTCTGGTCGCATATGAAGCTCTGGAATGTCGCATGTCTTTGAAAATCCACTTTCTGCACTCCCACCTCAACTTCTTTCCAGAAAATGTTACAGATGTAAGCGACGAAATGGGAGAACGGATTCACCAGGATACTGTATAAGAACGATGGAAACTCGATATCAAGAACGTTGGGACCCTGCAAAGATGGGAGACTATTGCTGGTCGGTGAAGTGAGAGGACCCAACATTTCATAAAAGAAAAAAGTAAAGCAGATGGTGTTATTTGCAGCTCTAAACATTAGACTTTATAAATTACTCTGTGTATGTAAATGCTAATGGGCCTACACTAACACAATATATATAGTATTTTAGTGCTAATACACAAACAGACTTTTAACTTGTTTGGTTCGATAAATTAATTTTAAGAAATTTAAAAACTGAATGTCGTTCTTGACCATCTGTCGAAATAAAGTTCCCTTTCCGCACGTAAACAGCTCATTGGCTGGTGCACTTCATGATAGCTCATTTTCCCTATTATGGTAAATCTGGCAACTATGCGTTACACAAAAATGCGAGCTAATGTAGTAATGTCGATATCATATTCATATTCAGGGACCTAAAATTAGTCAGAAGAAGTGAGTTTTATTTCTGTAACTTTTCAAAAGTTTAAAAACGTCGTAGTTGTTATTGATAAATTCTAACCGTCAGCAAACTGACTTATTTTAGATAGATAGAAGGGAGCACATGCAAAGTTACATTAAAATAGAATTAGTTTTAAGGGAGTTATCATAAAACACAGATGCAAACAGACATGAATGCGTATTGTGTCTAATGATAGAGGCTTGCTAAATTCGATATAATTACGAATTTGTGTGTGCCAATATTTTTTTCTTACATCATTTTCCGAACATCACATAGATGCCTATTTAATGACATTAAATCTATTTTATTTTCAGTTTTGTATTCACCAGTCTCTCAGATCAATACAGAAGTACAAATATAAATGTATATTGAGGAACAAAAGATAAGGTACATGACATTACGCTCATCAACAAACGAAATACGTGAGTTTTTCTTTTAAAAGGGTCTTCCAGATAATTCTATGCCATGTTAAAATTCTTAGATACCCTTTTCGGTGCGTTTTCTAAATAACGCAAGAACATTTTATATGATAATTTTGCAAAATCTTTTTCAGTATCGTCATAGAGATCCATGTTTTTCATTAGTCTATTACACATACTTATTTTTATTAGTATACACAATTTTCCCTGTCCCACGGTTGCTCACTTTCCCTCGGGCTTGAGCGCAACCTCTTCGAATTTACCAATCTTTTACATCAATTTAAATTTATGTTCCTAAAGTTACCATTCTTCAGCTTTATTATACCATTTTGAATGAAAAATTTTGCCCCCCAAAATAATTTGATGGGTGTAATTTGCGCCATAAAGCCCACCTGTTAGCACTCATCCTATCCTTACCAATGATCTACGTATCCCAGATAAAAACTGTGAATGCCCAGCAAATACGTATGACGTCAAAACCTGTGCTCGGAGATTTCTTGAATAAGAAAAACTGAGTACTAGTTTACTTAAAAAACATTTTGGAAGTATTACTTTGTTTACGTTTTAGATCTTACAATATTCTTTACTCTATGTATTATTTGTAAAACACATTAAAAAGCTATGCTTAGCCACTTCTTTCTAAATACACTTGCCGGGTTTTCAACCTGTGTCTAGGAAACAAAAAAATACACATGCCACCCACCGAACTGCTCAGGAGTTTGTCGCCGAAATATTAAAATAAATAATTACAGATATAAAAAATTAGGTCATACTCGTCTCTTCGGTTGAATTGCCAACGACAACGCAATCAAAGAGTGAAACACAATACAGAAACTTTTCTTTAAGCTTAAATTGTCCTCGTTGCTTGAGTGTCTGATAGAACAAGGGTATCGTCAATATAAGAATTATTAAATCTCGGAAGAATATCTAGCAGCAGCAATAGAAAATATGTATTGAGACTGCAGTAAATGCCCTAAAAATCAGAAAATTCGACACGTCTGTCTTTTCGTATTGTTTTATCCTTTTAGCAGGCAATAATGATATTTGTATTGCATTAACAAAAGAGACACTGACCAAAGCTTAAAACTTTACTTTATTTTAAATTATAATTTGTAACTGTTTCGGATATCTAGCATATCCTTCTTCAGACACGATCGAAATTAATGTAGATATCCGAAACAGTTACAAATTATAATTTAAAATAAAGTAAAGTTTTAAGCTTTGGTCAGTGTCTCTTTTGTTAAAACAATTAATCCAAAGCCATGAATAGTCTTACTATTGTATTGCACTTACAAGTAGCTCAAAACGCACTTTGTATTACCGCCCCCTGTTCTGTTCCCCTAGAGATAATCGTTTGAGATTGCAAACAATTTTCTAAAATGATCGCTTTGCAATAAAGAAACAGACAAAAATTAGAGAGGGGGTAAACCAAGAATAACTCCGTCATCAATAGCAGAATATAACAACCAGAAACCTTTCTTATTCGAGAAACTTCCTTGGCACGTCAAACGAAGAAGTGTTAAAGCAACTGGTTTACCCTGCTTTGAGGAAAGGAAACTTTGACACAGACTTCGAAGCAAATTGAGGTCAGAATGTTCACTTGGAAAAACTGTAAATTAGTAGTGTAGAAACTATCACGAAGCGTTGGAAGTTCACCACAAGAAAAATGCTTTTAGAACATCCATTTCGTATATATGCTGAGATTAAAATAATGATTAATTTATTAACTCTTAAGGAACTTTTTAACGATAATCAACTAAAAATTACTTCCTGGACAATTTAGTCGATTAAAACAAAAATTAAGAAAAATCTTAACTGATTAATTTAGACCCTATCATTAATTTTCTGATGGATCAATTACAAGTCTGTGTAAATTTGAAGAATGTTTTGAGGTTTATATTACTCTAACCCGTAGCTACAGGGGGCGAGTGGGGCAACTTTCCCGGGCGCTGATAGCAAGAAGACGCCGAACGAAGAAGAAGAATGAAGAAATGTTGGAAATGTGTCAACGACGCTTCGCGTGGAATGATATTGGCGCCCTGTTAAATCTTTATTGTTGTCAGTTTGCAAAGAAATAGATTTGTTAAAAATTTTCCTGCTCTGCTCGCAAACGTAACTTTTCAAAAAGATTCACAAGTTCTTATCTATTACTTAAAGAAAGTTAATGATTTGTTACTGACGAACAGGAGAGTTTTGAAAATCGGAAACGGTCAAAGTCTGAAATACGTATTCGGCGCATTGATGGTGATGAGTTTGATTAGTTAATTACGTTTTTCTAATCGAATTAACTACGACAATGAGAATGAAGATATGAAAATGAGAGGAGTGAAGAGACACACGCAAGCAGCTGTTTGTATGGGAATCTTAAAAAAGAAGGTAAACAAAGGGAATAATAACATTTTCGAACTTGATGCAGTTGTAGAATAGGGCCTTAAGGGGTCAGATTGATCACTACTAGTTATTTTTTTATTCCATTAACATATGAAATGCTTCCAACTTGAACCAATTTATTTGTGTAAAGAAATGTGTGTGTTTGTGCTGGCGCCCACATTAAAGATTGACAGTGATTGAACTATTATTGATTGATTGAATTTGTAAATATCAAATTTATCAGCAAACAATGATGTGGGTTCCCTAATTTTGTCTGTGTTGTTTGTGTTTATTGCGATTTAGTGTATTTCGGGAAAGGACAGAGACCTTTGCTCTATTATTATGCGTTTATATCACGTCGCAAGAAACGAGTAACATGTGTACTAATGCTCTTAAGAACCAGCGACCGACTGATTTGTGTCTTGCTGAATCAGTACTTTGTAAATGTGATTGCGTTTGTTTTTGCGTTTTGTAATAAATGTGTGAGAGACTCTTTCCTGACTCCTCCCACTACCTCATACCGCACCTCCCGTGACGTCTGGGACTCGCTTCTTGGCTCACCTGTAATAGTCGCCGAGCCTGGGAAGTTGGTGCTGAGGTTGGATTACGAGCTGTCGGATGGCTGTTGCATCTGGCCAGTGAACGAGAGTCTGATCCACAAGAGGGAACTGAGACCAGCTGACGATTAGAGCCTTCGAGAGAGAAAGGAGCCGAGCCTTTGGACACCGGTCTTGATCATCGAGGAGTGACAGCTTTGCGCCCAGACGTGGTAATGAAGGTATTCCCATCACTCTCCTAATCTCCTTCCCAAACCCAGTCTCTCTCTTCTAGAAAATAATCTTGCTAATTCCTTACTGTATAACTACGCTTTTACCTCAGAGGTCAGCGTCCGCTCCTAGTACCTATAATATAAAGCTAGATTCCCCACTTATTTCTTCTGACGACTAGTGGTGTAGGAGGAGTTTTTGCTGCTTTTCCTCCCTCTTACACACCCTCTTCATTTGGATCATTTCTCCATCAACTACTCGTACTGTCAATATATTTTTGTATATATATATATATATATATATATAATATAGTTGTGTGATATTTTTATCTATCTACATGCATATAAAACACGAACACACATTATACGTATATTATGTAGGTATGTGCATTAGTATATTTTAGTGTGTTAATTAATAATAAGTAACCTTAAATTTAGAACTTGCATCAGAACTTTCATTCATTAAGGAAATTAAATAATTAGTATAATTTTAAACATATTTATTAGCCAAACTATATTTTGGATTTTAAATACAAACATTAATAAACATGTTCTTCATTTCCATTGATCAATATTGAGAAATTCGCAAAAAGGCTCCTTTTGAATTTCCGTTATATTTCACAATTACTTTTACCATAAAAAAAGTCGAAATTAAAATGCTGTTTGTGTGGTCATATACAGAATAAAATTACAAAAGTTTACAATTATTACTATAAATTAATGCTGTCACCCATTTGTAACACTTTAAAAGAACATAGTTTCTAATGTATTGAAATTTCATTTTTTATTGATGGTATGACATTATAAACTTCCATAACAGTTCTTCAAATGGATTTGTATAAAACCAAAGGTAGCTTAGTCAAGTTTAACAGAATGTTCAAAATAAACCTCGTGAAAACAGGTATTATTTGTAAAAGAACAGATAATGATCTCTTTTGGCTCTTGCAATGGTCTATCGAGGCAGCTTGATAAAAATTCAGCGTAGTATAACCATAGGCGCCGACTTTGGGGGGGGGGGCAGGACACTTTTGCCCCGCAATATTTAAAATTGGGGTCCTCGCCCCCCAATATAATCCAGTTTAGGAGAAATTAACAAAGAGGAGTGAGAATTTCTGTCGTAAACTTCGTCGTACCTTTAATTCAATATTAGGAACAGCCTTCTTATTCGATAGAAAAGGCCACTTTCAAAGTTTTGTTTAATAGAGCACTGAAGCTTCAACCAACACTATCGCAGCACTGATATGACAAGGGAAGATAAATGTTGTGCGCAAACTTGCAGTGAAGTTCCCAAATTTTCAACTTGAATTTGTTTTAGGTCGTGAATTTCGCAGCGGAGCGGATGGAGTGGACCGAGATCCTATGAGGGAGGGGATTTCATCAAGCAGTTGATCGAAAACGTCTGAATATAATGATATATTTATTCATTGTTTGCCCCCCATCGGCGCAAATCTGTCTTCAACATGGGGGGAACACATAATTATATATATATATATATATATATATATATATATATATATATATATATATATATAAAAGAGAACGTACAAAATTTTGTCCGCTCATCACGCTAATACGGCTGAACCAATTTCTTTCATTTTTGGGGGGTTATTAGGATTTGGACCCTAGATGGTTTTTATCATATCACTTTAATTTTTAATTACCAGTGTCTTGAGATAATTGACCATTCAAGTGTCCATAACGTACAAATCCTTTGTTATTAGTTCATCATAGGTAAAAATAAACGTATTTATATGCAACCCGCATGACCGTGTCACTCGGCGGGTTAACATAAATGACAGGCGATATACAGCGGAAAATAGCTTGAATCTTCTGTTTAAAATTTTTTAATTGATTTGCTTATTTTTACAGACACTTTTACAATATGCCAGCACCGGGATGACCGCAGCGAAGCGGGGCGGGTTAACATAAATGACAGGCGATATAATGTTAAGATTTACTGCAATCTTCTATGGTTTTTATCATATCACTTGAAAGCGAAAAAGTAAAAATTATCTAAGTAACAAAGTTTATTGCGTTCCGGGGTGACCGCAGCGAAGCGGGGTGAACGCTGCTAGTATATATATATATATATATATATATATATATATATATACATATATATATATATATATATATATATATATATATATATATATATATATATATATATATATATATATATATATATATATATAAAAGTAATGTTCAAAATATTTATGAAGTTCAAAAACAAAGCTCTGGAGGATCAGGGGAGCAGAATTGTCTTCAGTGGCGTATAGGGTGCTATTGGGCTCAAGCTCGCCCCGTAATAAAGTTGTTAGTTTTTCACATTCCACTTAGAATAATAATCAATAATCCTTCTTAGCATTTCTAAAAATTTCATTGAGTTTCCATTTGCTTATGCTCTTTGTTCAGAAATAATACTGTATTTGCCAATTTTCATATAATGTAAGAATTGCGTCCTCTTTTTCTTTCTTTCGTCCTTTCTACTTTTCTGTTTCTTTCTCTTGATTTTACTTTCTTTCGTTTCACCTATCATACTTTCGACCGTTGCCAGTTGTAATTCAAGTCGGCCGTCATCAGTAACACCAAAACTAAGAGGAGTTGATAAGCGAAACTGATGTTCCACACCAACTTGCGTGGATATCAATATAACGGGACTTTAGTTATTATAGCAAAGGAAAGATTATATCGTTTTGTTATTTTAAAAAGAAGGAAATGTTTGAATTAAAGAAAATCAAAACGGGGGAATAATTAGCCCGAAAATTAGGTAGGTCAAGAGTATACTTCCTTTTTCTTCTATGGATAGAATAAAAAGTGAGATTCACTCCTAAATTTTTCTATTATACCATATACGATTTATCGGTTTGCAATTCTTGCCATTAAAATTTCAATTTATGCATAAATTAAAATACATTTAATTCTCAAACTCAGGTGGGCAATTGCCCTTTTCCTTCCCCGTGTTGGACATAGCCCCTCGAAACAAAATCCGAAAAGCGCCACTGATTGTCTTCAACATTGCGAGGTGGGTAGATTTGAGACTTATTCTAGGGAAGGGAGGTATTACGGTAAGGGGTCGCAGTGGCTCAGTGGTAGAGCGTTCACCTCTGGTGCATGGGGTCCCGGGTTCAAACCCTGATCACGCGAAGTGAACTTTGTAGTGGACAAACACCATGTGCATGGGTTTATTCGGGGTTCTCTCGTTTCCTCCCACTTTCATTCATTTCTCATTATCACAGTCTCCTTTAGCCCAGCCAGCATAACCGTAGGACATAAAACTCAAAGATTTTCATATTACGGTAGATGAATCTGTTTTCTGAGGTGAACGTGTTGTACAGTATTATATATTATATATTAGGCGATGTAGATGAAGTAGTAGTAGTACATATGCATATTACAAATCACTGTCGTGAACATATTCTGAAATCTGAATAAATGCATATTTATAATCGGTATGTTTCCAATTAGGCATCAACAATGATCTACGTTAAAATTTTGGACACTTGTTTTATAATAATATATATAAATAATGACTTTCCCAAAACTATGAAGAGAGAAAATTATGTATGACACAATAGTCTTGTTTGAGCAAAATGATGATAATCTAAATAACGTTGCAGGAATCGTTACACAAATCTGACGCATGTCATATACTCTTTAGTTGACAGATGTAACCTTAAGATTACTAAGAAAAATATTCCAGCAATTAAATTGTTTTGTTTGCTTACGAAGCATGAGGAGATGCCTATGCTGATACTACATGTAGATGAAATGCGCGTTTACTGAAAAGATGGGTTCTACTGACATACGGTAGTCTATATACTCTTCGTGTGCTAGGGCCTTAGAGAGAGGAGGAGATAAGATTTCACATCAGGTTAATTTCTGCACAGTCGCACACCTTCATTTTCATTAAAAATGGAAAAGCCAAGAGAAACCAATTTCATCTCACTTTCCTTTGTGGCAGTCGGACACAAATCATCACACTGATCTGCAAAAAACACTTTTCAAATCCGATTATTGGGGGACATGTCTCCCAATTTCCCCAGAATTCGTGCCCGTACCTACAGCTGAGATAATTTTCCAGAATGAGGAGAGGGGCATATTCTTCTCTGGCATTCATTGCAATTTGTGCCCAAGTAGCGGATGTGGAACTAATACATATTCATGAGACTACTAAACGCACTACAGCACGAAGTTCAGTTTGAACTACTACAGAATATGATTCTTTCTAAAAAAGAAAAATAAATAAATAAAATAAATAAATAAATAAAATAAAATAAAAATAAATAAATAAAAATAAAATAAATGTACCGGTAAAGGACAAGAGAAATCAATTCCATTTCACATTCCCTTATGGCAGACGGACATAAATCATAACACTTATCCCAAAAAGCACTGTTTTAGTCAGATTATTGGGAGGACTGTCCCCCCAGGTCCAAGATTGGGGGACATGTCCCTCTCATTCTCCCGGGTTTTGCACCAGTGGCCCACCCAATATTTTCTTCAAGTCGGCGCCTATGAGCATAACAATAAAATCTGCTTCTCTTATATATATATATATATATATATATATATATATATATATATATAGGAAAAGCTTGGTAAAGAGAGTGGGTGTAGAGGGACACCGAATTCTACTTCGCCCCCGGCGCCGAAATATGTAGCTACAGGTCTGATATTACGATAATTAAGACATGAAGATTGTAATACAATGAGCGTGATACGTATCTCTGCATTGCATTGAGATTTTGTTTTCAAACAAAGAATGATTTTTAAAAAGAAATCAAGAAATAAAAGTGAAATCTATTGTTTGAAGAAGTTTTACGTTTTTCAGAAATGAAGCTTTCAGAGTTGCCCTTCAGATTACAAAAAAGAAAAAATCCGGTAATTCTATTAACTATAACAAGGTTTAGAGTCTGCTGAAGAGAGGTTTAACGCAGAAAATTTGAGATACAATATACGTATAAACAAATAACAATGTAATCCATTAAGTGAAATAGAAAATTCCATTCAGTGAAATAAAGAATGTGAAGAAACTAATTTAAAAAAGCTATTTGTTATTACAAGAAATAACTTGCAAAATAATATAGCAATAATAGTAATAACAATATGTGAACAAAGAAGGAAAGGAAACAGCAACAGTACTAAAGAGCTATGGTTACTGTCAGTAGAACTCCTCGTCAGTTGGCAGTATTCTAAGATATTAAGCGCGTGGTCTACTTTTAGAAAAAATGATTGATGAGATTGTCATTTCTTGAGCTTTTTCTCTATGTAACTAGTGATGGAAAATTATTATTGCTGTGCTGAAAGGGCTTGTGTCATATTGAATTGCAATCAGATTCCCTTCAATCACTGGCGAAAGACAATCATTTTGCAAAGTCAAGGGAAAATAAAAAATGCAAAAAACCAAGAGACAGTGTTTGCTGACAAGAAAAGAAATAGCAGGCAGGAAGTGTTTCCTTATATAGTATAATGAGAAAATGTCAGTTGTTAACTTTTTTGTTTTTGTAGTAAGAAAAGTTTTAATTGTTTGGAATGCGACATTGTGTACTTTCATAAAGCACTTCTACTTTATCTTTTGAAAGATAATTAAGGGAAAGAAATGAACACGCAAAATAATTTTACGATATTTAATAAAAAAAATTATAAAACGTTTAGCATGCACACTTAGTACAACACGTTACTCATCCTCTGAAAGAAATTGCGCAATGTACAGTTAGCACATTTTAAATTTAAAATAGAACTTGAAATTGAACTTGAATCTTCTCTGAAGTAGTTGATTTGTATGTGTTATTACAAGCGGTAATAGTCTCAGTGTATATGACAAATTCCATAAATTAAATATCCGCAATAATATTGTTTCATATTCATGAACGGCATAGTTCGTAAACATAATATATTTTTATTTAAAGTTATTAGTAATTAATTATGCACAGTCCCGTTCAAAATTTCTTGTTCATCTATTTTGCTTTAGATGGCTATATTCTGGCAACGGAGCGTGGAAAATTTTGATACTTTACCTCTGAATAAAGATCTCACTCAATTCAAATTTCTTTCATTTAGTTCCAACTGTAGGTAAGAAGACTGAACTTATTAAAGAGAGGTGGGTGATATTGATTGAACAGTAATGTACACTGTAGAACCGAGAGATCTCCCTTACCCTTCTCTCTAATTTCAACCCCCTAAAATATACGATTGCGTCTGTAATCTCTAATAGACCGCACATAATGTTTGAGAAAAATTGAAATTTTTAGGAACTTTTCCGGAGCGCCTTTTTAGAACTGAGCGAGAGGGATTCGTCCCCGTTTATAGACCAATTCAACTCAATGCAGTAAAGACGATTGGAAATCTTTAAAAACAGGTTCGCTATATTACAACAAAATCGATTTCTTCTTGTTTTATAGAAACTATTGTGAAAAATATAATTTTTAAATTATGGTGTGTGTAGGACAAAGTGCAACACTTTTACGTAAGGAATTATGGAACATATCTTTTGCTCCAAGGGAGAGACTATTGCATCAGAAATATATGTCTTATTGGATAAAAATGAAATAATTTTTAATGAAAACCATCTTAGAACTTTCTAAAACAGGACCTCTAAGAAAATATAAAAAGGATTTTATCAAAGTAAAGCAACTTTAACAAAAGTCATCCTGGAAATTCTTTAAAAATCGGGGAACATGAATACAGCTCTTTGCTTTTCACTAATGTTTGCTCCACCAGAGGGAATGATTCAAAACATCAAGAAAAATCGCTGTATTGTCTAGAAATCAAACATTCTTTTTCAACAAAACTATTTTGGAACATATTTTTTAGATGGAAGGAAGCATACATTCACCATTTAAATCTTGACACATATTAATTCCAAGCTCTGAAGATCATTGTAATAACCTATAGAAACTATACACTATGTTTGCCAAACTCGAATGATTATTGCGTAGTTTATCATGCAAAATTGTTTGAATGTATATATTCAAACTTGCAACATGCAGTATCACTGACCCCTTTTTATTCCTCCATTTTCCAAGGATTGCAACTCCAACCAATAGATTAATTTCTGAAAGTTTAAGGAAGTTATATATAAGTTTCATTAACACGTTGACTAACTAACTAACTAACTCTATGGCCTATGGAACCCGGAGGTTCAATGCCGCGTTCACAAAAGCTCTCCACTGACTTCTATCCTTAGCTAACTGCATCCAGTTTCTACTTCGTATTCCAATCTCTGCGAGATCCATCTTAATTTCGTTGACTGCCGAACGTAATTTCGGATTGTGGGTAGGTTCGGGCCAAACGTTCATTTTTTTTTTTTTTTTACATTTTAACTTTTGTGACATTTTTAAGTTGATTTTTCAGTTTTTAATGGTTTCAGTGTTGTTTTTGATGTTTTGAGACGTTTTCAGCCGTGTATACTTTAGTATACACATGGCCTGGGAAGGTTCATAATCCTTTCCAAGCCACGTGTATATTAAAGTATACACTGATAATATATTATTTCGTTCACTCTTATTCAACGTTTTTATTCTGTCTTTACCATGATGCAATGTATAATATAGTTTTCATGGGTAAATTGTTTTTTATACTATCTTTTATTGCAGGCATAATATATTGTTGAAAAGAAATATGACTAATCTTGTTCCCCACAGCAATTCAATAATGATTTTTCTGTCACTTGCTGTAGCGCCAGAAAACGTATTGTGCAAGGCCATGTAGTCGACAATGTATTAAGCTTTTGCTATACCTTCACCTCTTCTGTTTGTTTGGATGCAGACAGTTGTGCAGTGCTTTGTTGAAAGCATCAATACTTCCCTCATGTCTTTCCACTTGCTCATTTTGACTCCTTCGCCAGTTTCTAATATTGTTTTCATTCGCTCTTAGATTACGTTTCCATTTTGCATTTCTGTTGCAGTGGGCACAATTCAGCAGGGTGCAATGTGTAAGTTGTGCTTTTACATTATCCTATTATTCCAGGCATAGTATATTGTTTTGTACACTCTTTATTTTCCCTTTCTGTTGCAATGGGCCGAATTTAGCATGATAGAAGGTATACTACGGTACACATGTATAATTTCCATATTTAGGTTATGCTAATTTATCACCTTTTAATTACAAGTCAATAGTTTTGGTGGATTAGTTGTACCTAAATACCAGTAGCGGCTCGTTGTCTGTACAAGCACCGGTTGCAATGTTGCAATATCAAAGGTATGTAGGTACGCGCAAGTGTTCCCCTCCCCCAGCATTCTTGAGTCTTATCCAAGAAATACTCAGGAAATATGAAGAGGAAAGTCTTTTAAGCTCTATTTGTATATTATTGATTAAATTATTTCTCTAATATTAATTTAATATATAAGCTATTTCCTTTTTTTCAAACAACCATTATCAATGTACGTTTATACACTATTTATATACAAAACCTCTACACTCATGTTATTGGACACGAGATAAATCGAATATATAGGCTAGTATGTGCTGTAAGCCATGAATGATGGCTTTAATCCGAAAAGAATAAAAAAAGCAAGAAAATTGCATGCACGCAGTTAAACAAAATTATTTAATTATATAAACTATGCATTATTTTAGAATAGAAGGTCTTTCTTCGATCTTTCGGGCTTCAAATTTTTCTATGACTTTATTGAAATCTGAAATAATGCTCGCCAAGTTTCTCTGAATAGAAAGCATCGCTACCGCAAATATTTTCCGTTTTATTTTCTTTAGGGTCCAGAAACACCTCTCTCCTCCGACAATATGCATTTTGTTAGTATT
Organism: Thermobia domestica; assembly: GCF_964235325.1. Taxonomy (NCBI): domain Eukaryota; kingdom Metazoa; phylum Arthropoda; class Insecta; order Zygentoma; family Lepismatidae; genus Thermobia; species Thermobia domestica. Next base: position 221,820,878 of record NC_137462.1, read on the forward strand.
TCTTTGTATAAATATCCTGAACAAAAAGTCCATTTTCAGGAACCACGTTTTTTTTTTTTTTTTTTTTTTTTGTCTGTAAAGAAGCATGAAATCTAAGATGCTTTCCTTTGAAAATGAAAAAAAAATAGTTTAACATTCCAGCAAATTAGGCTAAAGAAGACAGATGAGTATTGGAAGTGAATGATTTGATATTAATTTATTCTCTCCGCCGGAAATTGAACACGGAATCATGTGCACGAAAGACACAGAGTTAGGAATTAGACCAGTAGTAAGACATTTTCTTCTTGGAGACTCGATTGACCCCCCGCCCCAGAATAGGATTTTTTTTTTAAAAATAAATCTTATCCCAAGAATTTTCATCTTTGTATTATAAATTTTAAATAAAATCTATTGACTCCGAACGACCGCCCCCCAAACTTTCAGTCTGGATCCGTCCCTGCTACCACCAGACTTACATTTGTTCTTTACGAGTTTATGTTTTGTGAGTAACTTCTTTCTTCCACGCGTCTGTATCTTCCTCACCCTATCAATTGAGTCAAGCGCTGCTAAGCGGAGGAATTCGTAACTATTACAGAAGCTGACCAGTTGCGGAAAAAAATGCAACCGCAAGGGACCAATACGGGAAGATAGAAGCGTTGCAAGAATAAATCCACTTCCCCATGTTGAGATAGGAGCTCGCTGCCATATGCTCAATGTTACTGCTTCCAGTGGCAACGTTCGCTGCCACTGGAAAGGTAAATCTCTCTCTTTCTTTCCGTTTTTTAATTGACTTTTTTCAGAAATGCATCAATACTGTTTTGCGCTCAAGAGCAAAGGTTTATTTTTTAGTGATACACTACTTTAACACTTAAAAATATTTTTAGTATTAAAAAAAATATCCGGTTGTACAACCATGCAACATATAGTACCAGCCGCCACTGCTAAATACTAGAGGAAAATGCAACGTAGAACTTTATTTAGTGAGAGAGAAGTACAAGGACAGCTAGATCAAAGTGAAAACTTGAATGAAATCGATGTTAGTGAACATGAGCTTAGTGAGTGAGATACTGAAGATGATTTCCAAAATGGATAAAGTGAAGAAAGGGATTGTGATTTCAGTTATTTACGGAGGAGAATGACTATGAGTCAAGTAAAATACCCCAGTGCTTCAACACCCAATAAGACCCTGTCGCCTGCGCAGAGTGTAGATTGTATCTCAGTTTCTTCCATTAACAGGCCACAAACCCCAGACACAGTGCATTGTGAGCCACTTCCCAATGAGAGTGGCTGCTCTGAACAAGGACTAGTACAACCTCGAGATCCAAAATTTGATATTGATCTTGAAGATATTTCATTGAATTGCGAAAAACAACAGGCAACATTCACATTTACTGGAAACTGTGGAATGGATGCAACTATGAGTGGAATTCTTGCAACAGCTCCATCTGGTGACTATTATCAGTTATTTCTGACACTAGATATAATTCAGCTAATGGTGGACCAGACTTACGCTCAGCAGTGTTTGGAATCCATGTTGGATGCTCTTCAGCAATCTCGAGTTCACAAGTGGTCTGCGACAGACTACAATGAAATGAAGAACTTCATTGCTCTTATTGGCTATATGGGATTGGTGAATCTTCCATCACTAGCAGACTATTGGAAAACATCCCAGATCTATAATTTAAGTTTTCCTAAAAGCCTCATGAGTAGAAATAGATTCGAACTCTTATTGAAATTTTGGCATTTTACTGATAATACAAATGCAGAATAGGATAACAGAATGCATAAAATTGAGAACATATCAAACAAATTTATTAGGAAGTTCAAAAAAGCATATACTTCTGTATAAAATATGAGTATCGACGAAAGCATACCTTTCGGAGGAAGATTGAAGTTTCGACAATATATGCCTCCAAAGGCCCATAAATATGGAATTAAAGTTTTCAAGGTATGCACTGAGAAAGGCTACATATGTAATTTTTCTGTCTACACAGGACAATTCAAAAATGTAGAGATATCTGTGCCAGAAAACATTGTCATGCATCTTATTGAAGGACTCTTAAACCAAGGACGGCGCCTTTTCACTGATAATTACTACACAAGCACGTCATTAGCATACCGACTACTTCAGAATAACATACACTTGGTTGGAACGTTCAGAGGTAACAGGAAATACATTCCTCAAGATATTGTGAAAGCAGATTTGAAGAAAGGGGAGTTCACCAGAAAAGAAACCAACGAAAGTGTCACAATCAGCAAGTGCAAAGACAAGAGGAAAGTGTTGATACTTTTAACAAAGCACTGCACAACATCTATCTCCGTGCAAACAAACAGGAGAGGAGAAGAGAAAGTGACACTTCAACGTATTGTCGACTACAATGTAGGGAAGTCTTTAATTGATCTAAGCGATCAAATGGCTTCCTACAATAGTGCTCTACGCCGCTGTAACAAGTGACACAGAAAAATATATATTACAGAACTGCTGTGGGGAACAGATTTAGTAAACGCGCACTTTCTCTATAACAAGAATAACACTGAGAAATCTCTTAGTATAAAAGATTTTAGTTAAGAAGTTATCCTGTCGTTGTCAACCCCAAGCAACCAATCCCAACCTCAAGAAACAACCCCAACGGCAAGAAAGAAGAACTCTCAGCATTTAGTTCACAGAAGGTATGGGGAATAGTTCAAAAAGAGGGGATGTGTTTTGTGTTTAAAAAGTATGGAAGAAGTGGTCAGATAATAAATGGCAAACTGAAGCGTGCACCTCAAGATGTGACCTATTGTGACACCCGTCCTAAGAGTCTATATGTGTGTAGAGATTGCTTCAATAAGATTCATTAAACTTGAAATATTTTATTCTAATAACAGGAATTAGATATTAGAAGAAAATCATATTAGATATTAGTGATTAGTGATCATATGAGATATTAGATATGAGAAGGAAATCACTAATTCACATTTCTTTCTAATTACAACTTAGGAAAGCTTAATTGTTTGACATTTGTCAGATTTATGTGCGTCTTCTCCATGTATTACAATTTAGGAAATAATGTTTTATGTACTGTAGTGCAACAATACATTTTATACATTGTTCAAACAAAATGTAAAAAGAAAAAACATACCCATATATTTATAAGTTAGTTTTGCTTGCTGTTTTTTGTTTTTAAATGATACATATAGATATTGTACCAACATGCAGGTTTCAAAATAAAAGAAAATTATGTATTGGATTCAAAACTTTATCCCTCTTCCCAAGGAAACAAATTCCATAAACTGATAGCAAAATAAAAGACACTCAGGTCACATGTGATATCTCTCCTAAGGGCAAAGTAGCATGTTCAATAGTTAAGAACACACATGACCAAGAAGGAAACCTAATGTGTGTATACTTAAATATACACGTGGACTGTACTCAGCTACGCCGTGTGTATACTTAAGTATACACGTGGCAGTGAACGTGTTAAATTTAGATGTCTTCTATAAGTGTTACCGCAAAACAGACAGCCAGACATTAGTAACTGAGTGCATATGTTACTACGTCACTCTTTTTCTGCCGTTACGGGATAAATAAACACCCTATCTCTTCAGACCAATCTGATCACATATGGATGGTTCATAGATTACAAAGACTACCAGTAATTTACAACATCTTCAATGCCCTTTCTCACCTCACGTACATGATTTGGGTTAAAACAATCATATCTAACTTAAAAACCTTCCCAAGGAAAGTAATGAGTTGAGCCGATGAGACGCGATAACCCTAATATGCGAACCACTTTATACTAGACTGGTCTTTGTGTCTCCAAATATGCCTACTGATAGTAGGAACTCTATTAGCGAGTACGAGTCATCAGAAGTGTAGGAATCCGAGCCCATTAAGATAAGCTACTTTCCTGTTAAAGTAGGGAGTCACGGAACTCCAAGTTACGGAACTCAACTTTATGAAGACAGCTCGACAGAGACTAACGCAAATCTAGAAAACCCAAATGAACCCGAAGGGGAGAGAAGCTTAGCTCCTGGTTATGTCTATCTCAGTGTGATCATCTTTGTGCTGATGTACTATGTAATCGGCCAATCATCACCTTCCGGACACAAGGCGAGGCATTACCCGTCAATTTTGGAGATATTCAAAAAGTTTCTACTTCCCTGGTAGGATTAGAAAGAAATCAACATTGATTGAAATACTTAGTGATACAATTTTTCGAAACTACGTATTCATGTAAGCATATGCTCATTTTGTCGTTTGAGTTTCCATACGTAAAAGGACATTTTCAGAACATTTTAGAAGATCAGCCAGAGTGATCATGGTAGCTCAGTGGTAAATTACTGTAGTTCAAATTGAAAGGTCATGAGTTCGATTCTAGTTTCGAGTAAAATTTTTAGTATGTAATTCTATTTGCATCAGTGCATGAATAACTTTGTTTTTTTGCATTATTTCTATTACTTTACATCAATTAGTGAAGGATTAAACACATGTTTCTCTTTCCTTTTTTCAAACATAAGAGTAAATACGATGGTGGTTCAAAATCTAAATATGAATTATTCGTAATGTTAATGTATTTCTGTGAACAATTTCGTTACGAAACCGGATTTCAGTCGTGCATTTTGTTTTCAATTACGAAAAGCTTGCTATAGAGTTAAATTTGCGGATAATATTCGCGTATTGTTGCCATTTGCTACGAAACTCAAAATTTATATAATGTTGTATCACAAAACTATTTTGAATTTTTCGGTGTTATTAAAGAAAGTTAGAATGAAGGTGGACATAGTTATATTCGCGTGGTCAATATCGAAATATAGAGTATGGTATCCTCAAATGAATATGTTGCAATAGATATTCCCGAATATTACGTCACATAAGACAGAACTGGTTTTGTGGAATCTCAATTTACAAGTGATTCAAGTCCATTTGTATTTAGAACCGATGGATCATTAAACTTAGGAGATTCCTTTACACGTAACAGTAGTTTTTCTACGAATTTGGCAACTGATACGAGTAATAGGATGGTGGAGACGCCCACAGTTGGTAATATAGTGGAAGTTTCGTACTTTATTGAATATTCATATAGAAGTTTTCTTCCTAGTTCAACCTTTATTGAAAATTCAAATCAGCGTGTTGGCGTAACCCTTGTAGGTTTGACAGTTCGCGTCTGTCATATACGAGGGGATATCGAAATGTTCCAGTAGTTAATCAACAAATTGAACTTAATAGAGAGACGACCTCGTTAAGAAATACATTTGATAAAGCTCTAGATATGAGAAATCGACCGAGGTTCAATCCTAGTAACGCCCGCTTTCATGGCGATATTGATTAAAATCTGAATGTAAACTCAGAGGAAAATGAAACGAGCGTAATTAAAGAGTTAATTCGGAATATCTGTACCCAGTTACTGGCAATGACTTACTTAAGAATAATAGTACGAGGTTAGGTCCTAGTTTACAACAATTCGGACCGGTTATATCTCCCAACTTTAGTTATTTTAGTACGTTGAATGATTAGTTAGGAAATGTGAATCTAAATGGGAAAGGCTTTTCAAAAAATATGTTCGATTTGATGATAGCAACGTAATGAGATATAACTTCACCAAAATTGCTGGTATTTTAGATTCTAAATTTGATAAATTTCCAGTGCTAAATGGCGAGAATAGTTGTCTAGTATTCGATCTTTTGGTTCGAATTCAAGATGTCTTATCGAGTTCATATTTTCCTTTGCTCATGGTTTTGTCAGCAGTTAGTATTAAATGTACGGGCGAGTTTTTGAAAGAGATTCATTAAGGTATTTTTTTTAATTTAGACTGGAACTCATTAAAGAATAACCTTATGTGTAAGTTTGTTACTCCTTTGGTTCAAGGATCATTAATTACCGGTAGGATGTATAGGAAAATGGGACTTAATGAAAGGGTAGATTCATTGGTCAATTCTGCCAAGGTTTTCAATTTTTCTGGTTCAGAATCAGACCTTATAGTGATAATCATGAATGGGTTAAATCCAGCTATAAAGTATAAATGTATACAAAATAATGTTCCGGTAAATCTTGTAGCATTGCGTAAGAAAATCTTTGAATATTAGCAATATAAAGAAAAAAACAAGGACTATTTTCAAATAGCATTCTACTATGCATAAAAGAAAACATGAGAACAAGGTGGTTTATAGTAACCAAAGATGTTTTCGAAGAATAATGAAGTTAGTAAAGCAAATTCTACTTCGTCAAATGGAAATAAATTAACTTTTCGTTCTACTACTAGCAAATTTGGACATGTAAAATTAGCTACCTAATCAATTTCGGAAGACGGATAAGGGGTGTACCAATCAAAAGGATGAAAATAAAACGGCTGCATTTGTTTATGGTGAGTTAAATGGGAAACAGTCCCAAATTTGTTGCGACAGTGGATCTTCATTCAATTTAGTAAAACGCCAAGTGTTAAAAAAAACTTTCCATTCCATTTACTACTTTGGAGAAGGTGGAAAAATTGCAATTCGACACTGCCTCCTGATACAGGCTAATGGCTGACACGGAAGTCATGTTAACAGTGGCTATAGCTTGTATTTCTCATCAAGTTAGGTTTCGGGTGACAGATACTTTGCCCTGTGAATGTTTGGTTGGTGTGTCGTACTTGAAAGCTGTCGGAGTCCGAGCGGAGTATGTGAATGATGTTCTGTATTTCCACAATTGGAACAAAATTTTTTGGCTGATGGGTGAACGTTTAGATTCTGAAGTATCTTCCAATAGCAGTGCTGCGAGTAAATTTTCTTCTAGTAACCAGATGGCCTCTATTTATTTTTGTGTGCGTGCCAAGCTTGATTCAGGCTTGGATTTTCATGAAAATAGAAATACTTGTAGATACTCCAATCAACAGGATTTTGCAAACGAGTGTACTATTAGTTTAGAACAACCTGAAAAACAACTTTTAACATTAAACACGGATTTTCCTAGTAAGTTGGACCCAGGTGTTAGCGATTAAAGAATGAAACATCGTGTGGAGGCAATGGTAACAGTAAGGATTATAGGGTAAAAACTGAGGACATGGACCGAGTGGTGAATGAATCCTAAATTGCAAAACAACTATCATTGGATGATAGCTCTTAGGGTTATTCCGATATAAATTAGAACTTTTCTCATAGGTTTCATGAACTTGTTAAGAAGATGGAAAAAATGTCTACGTCAGAGGGCTATCGAGCAAAGTAGGACAATCTAAAGAGTGGAGGAGTAATCTTTCTGCTAAAGAGGTGTTGCAGGTACTCTTGGGGTTAGGAAAAAATAAATCAGTGAAATAAGATAGTCAGTGTAAATAAATGAATGATTGGTTACAGTTCGATCCCGATATTCTCTAATTCATCGCTTAATTCAATAATGATTATCATTATGTCTTTACCAATTAGGTTGGTTGTTACAAAGGATCTACCTGTAAGATCTGTTTAAGAGTCGGAAGGAGTCAAGTGACCTTGACAAATCGAAGATATCGCAGTGCAAAGTGTTTCCTTATTTTGGCAACAGATGGGGTTGTTGCTGAAATGCCGTCAAAGCAAATGGCACCCCTCCTTTTCCTTCGTTTTCCCCTGCATGTGGTCAAAGTTGGACAGCGCAGGAGGGGAATGGTTACGGCTGTAAATGAGACAGAAAAGTGAAATTCTTTTCTTTTGGCTAAGAGAAAAGAAGGAACAGAACTGAAGAAAAAAAGAAATAAGAGGGACCAACATGATATCAGCAGTCAGCTCCGTGTCTAGAGAGCCACTGAAATATCTACAACGGTCACAAACATACCATAGAGAACTAAAGCACTTGTCGCCTGTCTCTTTCTCAAAGGATTCTACCTATGGTAAATAACGCGGGAATAGTGCAGGAAGAGTCTGATATAAAATGAAGAACCATGCAAATATTAAAAAAAAAAAAAAACGGGAGAGTCGATATTCTAATTTATTTTGGGCCTTCGTGGTTAAAAAAAACTTGGAATTGAAAGGCAGAAAACCCAGACAAAGATCTGAAATATATTGGCAATGTGACTCTTTTTTAGTGGAATCCATTTCTTTATTTTCTTTTCAAAATATGATCACCAGATTTACCCTCTATCTCGCCTTCACATTCGAATGATCCTGGGATCGATACCAGTAGCTGACCATCCTGAATTTTTCCTATTACAACAGGAAAGGGGCGCAATGTTACATTTAGCCTTGGGTACCGGCTTAGAAGGACAGGAGGGAGCATATGCTCTGCTTGGTATTGGTTTTTATTTGGGAAAATAGACCACTTCATTAAGAATAGAATTAAAAGATGTGTCACATTCTTCAGGAAGGTACACTCATGTCCAAAATTATTGTCGCATGTCTATAAATATGTTGTTGTAGGAATATAATTTGATAACGAATTCACCCGGTATTTCTTATAATGTTAGTATGTGTACAATCGGTAGAGACATGTATGCAAGTTTCATGTCAAAAGAGGAGTAAATAAGAGCAATAAAACGAAAATAAAACTTCCGTGACCATTTAGCAACATTATGATTTACTCATTCTAATTTTCGTATTTATAAATATTTTCCTATGAAATTTACCATATATACATTTCCCGATTATACACATAGTATCAGTATTAAAAGTACCCAGCAAATTCAGTATTACATTATATTCTTACATGGAGACAGTTATAGATATGCGACAATCATTTTGGAGATGAGTGTACAAGGACGTAACAGGTGTTTGTTTCAAACATTGAATAAGTGTTCGTATACATTGAACTTATTTCCTGACGTCACAGAACTAAGAACTGTCACAGAGCGACGTAAGTCCGGCGACAATACAATATTTCATTTTTACTTTCATACTTTCCAATATATCTATTTATTTTAAAAGCAAATTTTAATATGTTTTTATTTTCAACTATTTTATCCTAAAATAAATACTAGCCTTTAACCAGCCCTTATTTCCCTGGTTGCATATCACTTTAGGATTTGGAAAATGTGTCTAACGAATAAAAAAAATGATAAAACACCTTTTAAAGACATTCTTTTGTTAATCAATTCGCACTAAAAAGTTAAAAATACTCTTATTTATGCAAGCCTAAATAAAAAGAATGGGGCGCGTCATTTTAAGAATTTATAAAGTAACTGTATGTAAGCCTATATTAGAGTGCATCCCATTTTTTTTAAGTCATGCATAACCAAAATTGTTTTCTACTTTTAAGTGCGACTTGATTAATGAAAAAATGTCTTTAAAATGTTTATTAGTATGTTTTTCTATTATTATTGTTAATGTTTGCATCCTTGGCATAGGATGTTTATTTTGTAAGGTACCGTATGGTGCGTTTCTATACTACTAGGGTATATAAAAATTTAGTTTCCTATGCGATACATTAAACAGCACTTTAAAAAAATAAATAAATAAATAAAAATTACTACCGAATATAGAGTATTTCTCCGCTAATAAGAGGGAGACAGATTGAGGATACCAAACACCCCTACCATTGATTGAGAAATATTTCGGTGTCGACACTGATGAACAACATCTACATTTGAATTTGAATGTTTTATGGGTTTTAGGCAATTGATTCAGACCAGGATACATGGGGGACAGAATGTTGGAAGCAAGTAGTCCAGGCCCTAGTTTGAATGCCTGGAATGAGTAAGGACTCTTCCCTCCTTGGTAAAACCTGCAGGAATCTGAAGCAATATCCAAGAAACTGCTTCGAAAAGAGAGGGAGCAAACATGCATAAATAGATAGTCAGAGTCGGATTTAGGTTTCGTGGTTCCCCAAGCTGTTTAAGGTAATGGGGTCCTTTATGTGTCCAGATGAACATAGGCACCCTACATACAGAAATGAACAAACTAGAGATAATTTAGGAAGCAGACTAGCAGAAGGAGCCCCATTAATTACATGAACGTAGGCTACACAGCAGGAAGCATTGTTGCTACGTATATATACATTTTATTTTATTTTTTAATTTTCTTATATTTTAGAAATGTATATCCAGTTTTTCTTTAGATTTTTGGGCCCCAAGAGAGCAGGGCCCTAAGCTATAGCTTGTTTAGCTTATACGTAAATCCGGCACTGTAAACAGTAGGGGTCTATACCCATACAGGCGCGGATCCAAAGGTGGCTATAGAGGATATAGCCCCCCCCCCTTGACACTTCAGGTATACACTGGATAAAATGGGCTTCAATCCTGTTTACTCTGGATAGAGACAAACTATGGTTTAGCTCCTCCCTTGATCATATCCTGGATCCGCCACTATATATATATATATATATATATATATATATATATATATATATATATATATATATATATATATGTATATATGTATATATATAATGTTTGTGTTTAGTATGTTGTACGATGGAAGCTGATGAAAGAGCTTTATATTATTCTTGATTTTTTGACAGGTAAACAAAGAATATTTCGGGGATTAATCTACTCGATTATTATAATAAGATTATAATAATGTAATTTATTTTTTCTCTTGTATGTATATTCTCAGTCCTGCAGGAAGCTTTCATTTCTTTCTTGGAATAGATAAACGAAGACTTTGGTTCGGCTTCTCCTTCACAAATCTCTGTCAAAAGGTTGACTTTATCGCTACAAACACAAATTACTTCTTCTCATAGAAACCATCTACAAATACTCTGTACTGCTGAAACAGAAACCATCAACTAAAGAGGTCATAAATTTTGCCATTCCTCGTGTTTGAACTTCCTGTTCTTCACAACGACTTCCTTCCTCCCGCCCCTGTTAAGAAGTTCAAAATAGGTTTTCAAAAGGACTGGCTCCCGCTGAGAAGGAAAGTGGGATGAGGAATGACTATAGTGCCATCTAGCAGTTAGACGGCCAAGTACGTGAACACGAAAAAATCTGATTTCTGATTTCTGTAGATTCAATAATGAAGGATATAATTTCTCATCGATTGTGTAATGAATGTCATTGGAAACAGCGAAAAAATAGTACAGTAGCGCACAAATACAAAGATAGTACTCCATTCTCAAAAAAGTCCGAAGTTTTTAGCTCTTTTCCTTACTGTAAAAAAACAGAAGACTTTTCCCTCTAATTTTGATCATTTTCTTATGGGAATTTGGATTATAATTATCTGTATTTATAAGAAGAAAATATCACGCACAGCGTTCAAATTGCACCTTTAAAATGAGATGCATCATATTGAGTGAGCTATTGAGACATTTTTGCGAAAGAACGAAATGAAACCATGATTTGCCTAAAAAATGGTTGAGATCCCATGTTAAATTGAACACCAATCTTCCGGCCGCTGTGGCGCACTCCTTCTCCCTCTTAAAAGAAAATAAACCTTTTCGGGAAAATCCTTTTCCCATACCTAAACAAAAGTAAAAACTATTAGATGAATTGATAAAAAACTTGTTGGAGCAGGGAATTCTCTAAGGAATTGATTGTTGTGAATACGGAAGTAATTGTTTTTTAGTTAAGAATAAAGATAGTAGCTATCGCTTAGTATCGAAGGCTAACCAGTTAGTTATGGGGGATGTTTTTCCGTCTCCAAACATGAGGAATGTGTGTCTAGCTTAGCGGCTTGCCGTTATATAAACCGCTTGGATATGAAACGGGCCTGCCACCATCTCGTTTTGTCTAAAGATTCTAGTCCTATTACAACGATTGTTACACCAAAGGTTGTTATAGATAACCCCAGTACCTTTTGGTATCAAAACTGGGAGTAATTTACTGAATAGAGTCATGCAAAAGATTTTAGGAGATCTAGAAGACAGCGGTATTACTGTATTTTTGACGATCTTTTATTAGGTCATAGAGACAAAGAACAACATAAACAAACGATCAAATTGGTATTAGATAGTTTAAGAAAAAATGGTTTAACAATATCTCCGGATAAGTCTTTCTTCTTTATAAAAATATTATGCATTTGTGATTCTTAGTGCATGGTAACAATATAGAAATTGACCCATCAAGAATTCAAGCGACTAGAAATCTTCCGCCACCTCGAAATGGAAAAGGATTATTGCGTCTAGTGGGTATGGTAAATTTATTGAATTGTTTTTCGCCCGACTTACAAAATATATTGAGTCCCTTGAGCGAACGTAGATCTCCCACGAAATATTTTGTTTGGGGCAAGGAGCAAGATGATGCCTTAAGTAAAATTCAACAATTAATTGAAGATCATGCTTTATTAAAGGTTCCCGATTTAAATAAAAGGTTTTCCGTGTTTTCGGACGGATGTGGTAGATCAATTGGTGGATGGATCGGATAATATGATGATCAAAATAATCTTATTCCTGTAGCGTATTATTCAAAGAAATTCTCAGATTCAGATGGACACCAATCAATATACGAAATTGAATTCATTAGTTTAGCAAAACCACAACTCGAGTTAAGCATTATTTAAGAAATAAATTTTACTACGTTTATACTGATAACATATGTTTGACCTGGATATTAAACAATCCAAAACGTATGTTGAAGTATGGTCCTTTAACAGAACAATTGTGCCAATTTGAATTTGATATAAACCACATAAGATCGGGTGATAATGTATCAGCTGATTTCTTACAAACGATGTACGATCCGTATGAAAACGATTTAGTCAGCAGTAAAATCGGCGAAAATATTAAAACAAAAAAATTAGCTTTCGTAAATATATGGAAATCACCTTTTGTGCCTAAACGTATTCAAGAATATCAACAATAAAATCCTGAATTGTTAAACGTTATAGAGAAAATATAAAAAGGACAAAGAGTCGATGGATTTTTAATCCATAATAATTTATTATTAAAGAAGACTACAGCGGTAAGTAATCCATATAAGATTGTCATATCTATTGTATTAAAAGAGCTTTAATGGAATATTTTCATAATCAAATTTTAACAGGTGTACATGCTGGGACAAAAAGGACTATTGTGACAATAATGAAAAGGTGTACGTGGAACAATTTAGTTGGTGACGTAACTATATTTGTTCAAAGTTGTGAGATATGTCAGAAGGTAAAACAAAACCAAAACAAAAAGAAAATGGGTACCCTGTTAGGTTCGAAGGTTTGTTTTCAAATAAATTTAAACTATATCTTAGATCTTATAGGACCAAATTCCTAAATCGAATGGATATTCGTATATTCTTATTTGTGTAGATAATGCTTTCACTTTTTGTCATCTTGGAAAAATTGAGCAAGATCAATGCTAAGATAGTTGTAATAATTTGTATTCATTATTTTGCAGGTATGCATTTCCACAGTCAATATCTACTGAAAATGCCAGTATTTTTGTATCAGAAACTTTTAAGAGTTTTCTTAAAAGTTTAGGAATATAACATAAGACTGGCACCTTATCACGCTCAAGCAAACATATCTGAACGCTGTATTAAGACTTTAAAGGCTTCTATGAAAGCGTATTTTTCTCATTGTCAGACAAAATGGGCAGAGTATCTATGAATTTCAATACCAGTTAAATATTTGTGAACATTCCGTGTTTTAAAGGCATCACCTATCGACTATTTTAGGTCGACCTTATAACACCTCTTTGGTGAATCGAATGTGTATCTGTGATCAGGAATTGTATAAATCTAAATGAGTAGAAGTTCGGAAAAAAGCCCTAAATAATATGCAAACATCTTGGCATAAGAGAAAAAGTTATTTCTAAAACGAAGGGAACCAGTTTACATTAACGTAGGTGATCGGATTTTAATTAAAACCCATAAAAATCTTCGTTATCAGATAAAATATCAAAAAGTCTATCAGATAAATGGTGAGGTCCTTATGTACTAGATAAATTTTTTAACTCAAAAACACGATACTTTCTACTAATGTTAGAAACAATAAAGACGTTAGAAAAGCCCATGTTTGTGAAGTAAAGAAATTTTTTCCTTGAAGAGGTGCAAATTTTTGATTGGTCAATATGGAAAATCATATTCTCCAGTAATGGAATTGTAGATATTTATTTGTTTGTGTGTTATAATATATGTAAAATAATGTGATTGCGTCGCTCAAAAAGTTTCCTGATTGTGTCGTTAGCATGCATGCAAATAAACAAATAATTAAATTAGATTTCTATTTATACCTTGGTATACCCTTCTGCACCGACTAAAGTAAGGAGACTTCGAAGTCACATATTTTTTGTGCTTTTTCCGGACAATTCCCTTGTATTTTCCAGGTATAGGAGAGATAAGTTGTACTGTAGCAGGTAACAAATGTGTTTTATGTTTAGTATGAAAGAGAATTAAGAAACATACTTTTATGAGAATTTGATTCAGATGGAATTTGTGAAGAAGTGAAATATTTGTAAATTAAAATTTCAAATTTTTTAAAAAGATCGATTATTAAAGTTTAAATTGTAGTGAAAACAAAATTGAAATTAATGTTGAAAATTTCAAAATAAATTATTTAGAAATTAAGCCAATTTTCCACCCTGAGAGAATTTAGATTTGTAAAATTTGAAATTTGTATAACGATTACTTAAATCTGATAAAAATCTTTGATTTTTGAATAAAAATGTTATAATTTCTCCAGGGTGGGCCTCTTGTAACGTTTGTTACAAAATTTCTGTGTTCATGACATTTACAGAAAATCTTAATTTATACACACGGCAACGCTGGAGTGGCTTTAGTAGGGTTCGCGTCGGTTTGAGTCGAAATTGTGTGGGCTTGCTTCTTTGTGTGCAGAGGAATAAGAAGTGGTTGCTGAGTTATGGAAGTTGGGATAACGTATTTGTAACGAAATAATAAATCGTTTGTTTAATGTTTCTTTTCGCTATAACGACGGAGAAAACAAATATATTTATTCCGGTGAAAAGAAAAAACACGGGCAAAAGGACTGAAAGAATGAGTGTTCCTAAACATTGTACGTGAGTACGGTGTACGTGAATGTATTTAAACTTTTACATATTGAATTCCTTTTCATAAAAAATATGTAATTCAGTGTTACAAGTCTTTATTTAATGGATAAAAGCAAAGAATAAGAGCTACTGTTACTCGTATAGCAGGCTGTGCGTGTAAGAGTTTGAGTTGAGGAAAGTAGTTTGGCAGGTGTTCGGCTTGCATGATATGTTGGTTACTCGTTCTGGCGAGGTAAACTTTCTGCAACTCTTTTTTACGAGTACATGCCTTGCCTTTGTAGGAAGAAAATTTAGATATATGTAATTGGACTCTTATTTATAACAGAGTCGTTTGTGCAAAACTTCCTATAACGCAGCAATCATTAAATTACATGTTTTCTTTGCGTATTCTTTTGATTAAACTATGAAAAATGGAAGGAGAACCGAAATAGATTTTGCATTTAATTTTTGATACAAAATTATCCCAAAGCCTTAATAAATGGTAAGTCTATAAATTATTATTTGTTACATGAATTACGGAAGACGTTATCGTAGTTGAAGCCAGTTTTTAATTTATTTGGCGAGTCCGAAAGTAGAAGAAAAAGGTTGTAATTTTCTCTTTCATTGAAAATAAATTAATTTGTTATATTTAACAAGGTGTCTTTCATGTGTTCTCATGCAACTATCCCTTTTAATAATTACTGTACCTCTACATGAAGGAAACCTGTAGCTCTATATGGTTTTGCAGGTATGGGTTTTCTCCGGTTTTGGCATTTCAAACGGAAAAGTGGGATCGGAGCATTCGGGCACTTGTGAGATCATCGTCTTCGTGCTGATGTACTATGTAAGCGACCAATCATCACCTTCCGGGCACAAGGACAGATATTACTCGCCAATTATGGAGATATTCAAGAAGTTTCCACTCCCCTAGTACGATTCTGTAGAATGTTCATGCCTTACATACCTCGTTTTACGGAAGAGGTACACTGTAGCTTACCAGAGCCAATGGATAATGTAGACCATCTGTGCCAGACATATATTGCAATTTGGGAGGCATCAATCGTTCTCACCCAGTATGGGCAGCAATAATTACCTACTTCACATCGTTCAAACTCCGTGCTGATGTACCGGTATGAGCAAAATAATTGATGCTCCACTTTAATCTAACGTTAATCACAACAACATTCTTAATGTTTGTGTTCAATATTAAGAAGCAAAAATCTTTAATTTAGCAGAAATTCCGAAAATTACTAACTCTGTTGAAAGGGGTATATTTTAGATCAGGAGGGAATTCTGTACTTCAACGTACAACTGACACCTCTACGCCACTGATAGTTAGAACAATGTCGGTTCATATCCACAAACAAAACATTTCATCAAATATTTCTAACATTTCTTAGATCTGTGGGCCCCTTATAAATAAAGCAAACAGTGGAAATGATCTATCAAACGGGACAAAATCCAACAAGGTCATAATAAAACTCTTGTCTTCTATTAGGTCAAACATACATAGCTAGTAAAAAAATTGGTAGTGCAGAAGATTAGCTCGAGAGCGTAAAATCAATCAATAAATGTGATTGAAGGCTGTTCGAGGTTCCTTTTAAAGAAATCTTTACTATCATAATTCATTATTTTGTTGTTTTCTCTCTGTCAGACCAAATTAAACTACTGCATATGTTTAAAACTCAACATGATATCAAAGTTAGAAAAATGCTACTATTGCACCTGTATTACTATTCTTCATTTTTGTTTGAAGAGGTTTGGTAATTATTTTCTGTATGGTCATTGGTGCATAAAGAATGCTTTACCCTGAATTTCATTTCTTAAAAGCAGTAATTTAGCTAAAATTATAATCAGTTTTCATATTACCTATGGTCTCGAAATTACATGATTGTGTCGTCTTGTGGCATCAGTACTTAATTAAATCGATTAAGTACTAAGCTTTCCCTCAATTTACTTGTTTCGTAACAGACTTCCGTATTAAATGTTTCATATTCTCTGTAAACGTTTATTGCAATAGTTCTATAATTAATTTAATTATGTAGTCATACTCCTAGATAGACAATCATATAATTATCGAGATGAGACAACATTTTAACGAGACGAGCTGAGACAAGATTTTAAGCTGTCTCGTCTCGTCTTATGGCCACTAGACAAGATCTTTCTCACGTTTCGTCTCGATAACGAGAAGAGGATTCGAGACGATACAGACATACAACTTTGAGACCAGATTGCGTTTGCAGCAGACCAGACGAGACACCCTACAATTTCGTCTCGTCTCGTCTCCTCCAACAGTAAATTAGGTTACTTTACCTTAGGAAAACATTAAATATCAGTAACGGTGGAAAAGATTTACCAAAGTGAAAAAGTAGTGAATTCGTGACACATATTGCATTTCGAACACTTTGAATATAGTTATTAAATAACAGTTACACAAATGTTACCAATAAGGTGGAAACGAAAGTATTATTTTCTTTTAATTCCATGAACGCCAGTAGCGAAATATACGACATTTAGTACCTAGGTTACATGAAGAAGTAAAGAAATGTGTTTCTAATCTACACCTTAGTCCTAAAACGTTGAACATATTAATTATGGCTATTTTGAGGAAAAGATTTTGTAAGTCCAACTTCGGTTATTTCCGGAAAACAAACGAAATATGCTAGGTTCAAACTTCCAACCCAAACGTTGCCAACCTGAAGAATTTCTCTTCTTTTAAATATAACAAGGCATGTTAAAATGTTACCAAGTGTAGAAAGAAATCAACATTGATTGAAATATTTAGTGATAAAATATTTCTAAACTATCTCTTCATGTCAGCATATGCTCATTTTGTCGTTTAAGCTTCCGTACGTAAAAGAACATTTTCAGAACATTTTAGATCAGCCAGAATGATCATGAGAGCTCAGTGTTAAACTACTGTAGTTCAAATTGAAAGGTCGTGAGCTCGATTATAGTTTGGACCAAAATTTTTAGTATGTAATTCTATTTGCATCAATTTCATGAATATTTGAATACATTAAATAGAATTACATTAAATAGATCAGTTGTACATATATTCACTAATGATTTCAGGATTTAAGTAAATATGTTCAAAGTATACCATCTGTGATGTACAAAGTGTTGACAGAACGTCGGTATATTCTACTTGAATGTTAAATACAACTTAACCAAATTGTGTAGTGGCAATAAGTAAGATGTGTAGTGTATATATCTGCAGCTATTTGTCATACGGAAGTTTCATCTCAATATTGTCAGAGGCGTAAATAGGACATGTAGGTATAAACAAAGAATATCCAAAATTGGATAATGGTTTAAGGCAAAAACCCTAGCGCCAAACCCTCACAACAAATCGCGATCCCCAAAGATCATTTTATGAGACTGGAATTATGTTTTAATAAGGACGGCAGACCGGAACTTCTTTACGTAGGTTTTGAGTTAAATATTCTATGCTGTTGCATATGCAAGTGCTGACGCTTGGTCGCTCTCTCTGTCTCATATCTAAATTTATATATAAAAAGATGTGTATGTATAAATATGTGCGTGCGTTTCAAGATAGTTCTGTTATGCCTGCAGTAATTTTAACCAAACTTCCTACACATATAAATTGCAGTCTGGTGAAAAATTCTGTTTGGGTAAGCTGTGATGAATCGGAGGAGGAATACAAATAAAACTAATCGAAAAGATCAATATTAGTGTCGAATCCATAGTTTTCGGGGTCACTCAGGTAAATAGTGTAACTTCCGATTCTATTTGACTCTGTTTTAAGCTTCCATTTGCACCCAACTGAGTGAAGTAAAAATATTGAAATGGACCGATATTATTATCAAATCTTAAATTTTCAGCGTCGATAACTTAATTGGCAGAAGTTGTAATGCTAAGTTCAAATTCATTTTCACTGGGGGCAATACCCCAGCCCTCCTAGGGAAAATTAGGAGAAAGACAAAATGATAAAAAGACCAATACGAATACCGAATCCCTGATTTTGAGGATCACCTAGATAGATAGTTAATTCCATATGCCATTTAAGTGCATCCCAAATTAGCACACTAAAGGGGGGTGAGAAATTGTGAGATGCAAATGTAGTTGAAAATGACCGATATTACGGTCGAGTTCATAGCTTTTGGCGTCCATAAGTTCATTGGGAACAATTCCAATTACCTTTAAGTTCAGCTTCCAGTAGGGGTAAGACTTCCTAGGACACCTAGGGAGAGTGGTTGGAGGTAAAGATAAAATCATTCAAAACGATTGATATTAACATAAACTCCAGGGATCACCGATATAAATAGCAACACTTCTGGTGCCGCTCAAGTCGAAATTCAACCCATTAGTACCAGTGGTGTTGGGCCGAATTCACATGAAAACAATAATTTAAAACAACAGGCATTAGTATCGAATCCATAGTTTTCGTGGCCCTAAATTCGTTGTCAACACACTCTATACTATTAAAGTCTCTGTTTAGCTTCCATTAGTAGCCTGGATTTTTGGGAAACGGCTGACTAGTAGAAATGATAAAAGAGGACCGATATTGGGGTGAGAAAGAATGAAAATAATATGCCTCAAATGATTGAGATAGTATCGAATTTGTAGTTTAGATTCATCAAGCTATTGGACTACAATCGCAATGGCATTTAATGCCACATTTAAGAGTGAACGGACATTCAGCTGGATTTTGAATTTATAGGGGCAGCATCGAAGGCGTTGCTCGCACAGCTAATGTATGTGTAGAAATAGATATTCCAGTGTAACTCAGGAACGTCTGGATCAACTTTTAGCAGTCGCGATAGACATATTTCTTACAATTTCAATCTAAGAAAAGTAATGATAAGACACCTCAGATGGAAGTTGGGCCACATGTGAGGGGTGACCTGAAAATAATTCAAAATGATTTATCTTAGTTTATTATCCATAATTTTCTGGGTCGCTGAAACGAATAGTGACACACCCAATGGAGTTCCAATTTTATCCTCATCAGCAAAGGATGAGGGGCGGGAGAGGTAAAAAATAAAATTTTAAAAATTATTAAATATTTGTCGAATTCATAGTTTCCGGGGCTAAACATTTTTATTACCTTTTATAAGGTATTTTGTACACGCTTCAAACTAGGCTTTTCAATCATATCAATTTGATGGAAGGCGTATTTTGTGGTGGAGTAAGGTGTTTCAATATTTCTGTAAAAAGTAGAGTATCTTCTGATTCTTTGTCATTGAAATAAATGTTCTAAGAGGAAGGAGATTCATTGAAATTGTATTAAGTGTGGAAGAAAAGTAACATTCATTGAAATAGGTACATAATGATAATATAGAGTTCCGAAACTATAGTATATATAGAGGGGAGCACATACTTTGTTTGTAGCCTACATTTTCAAACGTAAAAGAATGTTTTCATTAAAAGTGAATACAGTGAACGTACAAAATGATTCATCCATAGTAGAATGAAAGAGACAAAGGAGAAAAAGCAACATTTGCAACTGATTTGAATATCACGGCCTTTGAAATTCAATTATATTTCGTCAGAAGGAGCTTTGCATGAGTGTTTGTGTTGACTCTTCGGTACAACACTGGACTTCTAATCGGAAGGTCGTGAGTTTGATTATTATTTGATTCATTTTATAATATTTAATGATACGTTCCTCAATGCGTAAATAATTACATAAAATAATTACATGAAAATAAAGCAGCTGTATGTATTCATACAATCATTTCAAGACATAAGTAATTATTTTGTTTAAAATATAACATTTGACATTTGTTGGGTGTTGACAGACCGTCGGTATATTATATGTGAAAGTTAAGTACAAATTAAGTAAATGTGCAATGGCAATACGTAAGTATGTGTTGTGCATTAGTCTGCAGCTATTTGTCATACGGAAATTACTTTTCAATATCCTCTTTAGACCATGGGTTTTACTCCTTAAATATGGAATTATTACAGTTAGAAGTGGTAATTTGCATCCGATGTTTCACTGCTAAAGTTGTGTATTATAATAAATGCAATTTATTCGTCAATGTAATTAATTATATTGATTTATAAACAAAGCCTCTGGATTTATCACTAATTCAATCAGTTCCTAAAGAAAATATAATAATCTCGGAACGTGAAACTTGAGTTCATCAAGGCATAAGTTCTAAATATATTTCAAATTCTTTCGGGATTCGAATTCAAGATAACTTAAACTAGAAAAACAAACCACTGAACAAAGCAACGTTTATTTTAAAGTAATAATTGTGTGATAGTTTCGCAAACTAATTGAATATATTGAATTTATCAGACTAAAAACAAGAGAGAATTGCATCTATATATAACAGGATCCCGGAGAATTGTTCTGAACGATAATTTGCTGATCAAAACGGATTCAACCAATCATAACAAAAGTTAACAAAAGTAAAAGTAAACACCACAGAGCCATTTCCCTTCCTTGTCCGGTAGAAAACTAAGCTACAAATTAAGTCTTTTCAATAACTTGCCACACTGTTCGTCAATTTTAAGTCCTCCATTCCAATTCATAACAGCCTTTCTTGTTTTCAATGGGTCTGGCCTCTTTCCATTTTCGTATTAACGTCCTTTGTTCCCGTGCTAACACTTCAATGTCGAACCAATTAGTATTATGTACTGTAATCCTCATGTGTTTAAAAATGATACTTCTTTCTCTTTCCAATCTCTCATCATCTTTGTGTTGTTTTATCCGTTCTTTTAGTTTTTTCCCGTTTCACCAACATAACTACTGCAATCACTGCCCCTTATCTTGTAAACAACTGCTCTTCTTTCCGTCAAATTCTCTCGTCTTTCCTCCTCTCCTTCTCTTCGGCGTGGAAGACCCGGGTTTGATTCCCGGCGGGAACTCATGTGGTTTTGATTCCACGTTAATCACTAGGTCCACGCCTCATATAGACACGCTGCTGAAAGGGACGCTAAACTAAAATCAACTCAACTCTTTTCTTCTTCTTCATGCATAACACATCCAATACTCTCTTATTCCCTTTTTTGTACGTAGAAACTTTCTCTATTCTCTATATGTTTTCCTAATTAACTACTTGGGTTCCCGCATACTTTGTATTCCTCACCATATCTTCTTTGATTCCTTTTTATCTTTTTCTTTCTTCTTTTCCTTCTTACTATTCTGATCCATTTATCTTATCCTTGCAACCCTTTATCATATCCGTTAGTTTCCAATTGCTTAAGAAAGTCATCTATATCTCCTTCTGCCTTCCTTCTGTCACTACTAATCCACATGATCTTCTCTTCCATATTTTCTGTCAAGTTTTTCTTTGTTGAACTATCAACATTGCTCCTTTTATGAAAGAAGTTACCTGATGCATACTTCTTCCGGAACCATTTTGTGATCAATTCGTCTTCCTTCCTGCTTATTTTCATATCTAGAAATACAATTGCCTTTTTTTTCTACTTCCAATTCGAGTCCTATGCCCTATCTTTATTTCTTTCACAAATTTGTTAAGTTGTCTACGAGTACCCTTCCATATCTCGAAACAATCATCGATATACCTGCTGGAAAACGCAAGCTTGTTCCATACTCTCCACTTAGCTTTTTAAAACCATCTGATCATCACTGTCTCCTCCAATACGGGACTCACTCTTGACCTTATCCTCAGTCCCTCCTTCATTCTTGTTAACTTCTCTCTATAATGCAAAAACTGTTCCCTCATATGCTTCATTGATTTTTTTTTGCATTCCAAGCATGTATTTTCTTTTTCCCATGACTTCATCCACCGTTTCAATATGTGCTACCTCTTCAAGCTCGGGAACATTGCTTTCACATCAATGGTAAACAAAATGTCCTACCCTTTATACATCTCATGTTATTCAATCTGTCCTAAAACTCCTTAGAATGTTTAACACTACAACTCACCTGCTCTCTCCTTAACACTTCAGCTATCCTCTTGACGTTGTCCTCCAGAGATTCACGCAGATTCCCTCGGAAATCAAGCACCGGTCTTAGTTTTACCACTTCCATATGTATCTTGGAAAATTCTTTCATTACTGGATTTTTTCTTCCTCATTTCAACCTCCTTCAGTACCTTTCTTTAAAGACCAAATCATGTTTTCTTTTATTTTTCTCTTTAAATCTTTTCCACCTATCATTTCATATGTCCCATCACACAGATCCTCTAATTCTGCGTTGTATGATCGCTTTTCCATCACTGCACTTTTGCACTCACTTTGTCCGCTTGCTTCATTATGATATCCTTCTTCCTCTCAATTTTTTAACGTCGCCTTCTTTCGTTAGGTTCTCCGCTCCCTTTCTCATGTTCTTTTTAACTACCACCACAGCCTTTCTCCTAATTTTGTCTCTCTTCTCTTTATTCTCAACCTGACTAATGGCCTGTTACACAGAGTAAATCATTTCTTCCACATTCAATTTGTTCTCTTTGATTTTGAATTTCTGTCCTAAGCTTTAGTAACTTCTTTTCTTCTTCGGACACTGATACATCACCAATTACTACAATTTGTCCAGATCCTGTTCCACCTCCGTGCGCTGCCCTGCAGATCTTCTTTTCATTCCAGTCTACTCCGTACCATTAACTGAGAACACATTTCTCACCTATATAGTCTCTGCATGACAATGTCCCTGGTAAATATTGAGGAAGCTGTCTTCTATTCTCTTCTCTAACACAGTCGTCACGTTTTTACTCTTCTTAAGAAAGCTTTCCCTAACACGAGTCTCATTCCATGTGACTTCCTGCTCCATCTTTCTAACAAGTACTTGAGCTTCTTTGTATCACACTTCACATATTTCTTTTCAATTCCCAAACCTTAGGTGTACACTTCTCCACTAGGCACCTTCTCAGAAACTACACTTGAGTCGTCCAGTTTCAAAATGGCTCTTGTCCATTTATATCAAATCCCAGAAAACCGAGAAAAACTGTAGGATCGATGCGTTTTGTAAAATTAGAGCCGTTTTGGAACTGAAGTACTCACTTGTTATCTTTTAGATATTTCAATTCTCCTCCTGTTCTTCCCTTGCCCAATTTTCCTTGTTAGCACCGGAATCAATTCAATTAC
Source organism: Thermobia domestica (assembly GCF_964235325.1). NCBI lineage: Eukaryota > Metazoa > Arthropoda > Insecta > Zygentoma > Lepismatidae > Thermobia > Thermobia domestica. The sequence continues at coordinate 221,844,648 of NC_137462.1, forward strand.
TAATTGGCTCATATTAGCTATGTTGTCTTAAATAACTTGAACTAGAAAAACAAATCACTGAACAAAGCAACGGTGAACAGTTTCGCAAACTAACTGAACATTTGTCTTTCAGCACATTCTGTAAAAACAAGAGAGGGTTGCATCTAAATATAATAGGATAACGGAAAATCGTTCTGAACGCTGATTGCCTGATCAACAAGGATTCAGCCAACCATAACACAGAAAAACTGTGTTATGAATTGGAATGCAGAACTTAAAATTGATGAATAGTGGGGTAAGTTATTGGAAAGATTTAATTTGTAGCTTAGTTTTCTACCACACAAGAGAGGGGAATGGATCTATGGTGTTTAGTTTCACTTTTGTCAACTTTTGTTATAATTGGCTGAGTCCGTTTTGATCAGCCAATCACCGATAAAAAACCATGATGCAACTCTTTCTTGTTTTTACAGTATCTGATAGAGCCAATATGTTCAGTTAGTTTGCGAAACTGTCACACAATCATTGTTTTTTTTAAAAAAAAAACTGCTTTGTTTAGTTGTTTGTTTTTCTAGTTCAACTCATTTAAGACTATAAAGCTAATATGAACCAATTAGTAATTGAATTCAAGATGTATATTTCAACATGAAATATCATGTAGCTATTAAAGAAACTTGTGTTGCAGAAGATAAGGAATCCCAATACTTTGAATTCTATTCTTGTTTATTTTACTATATATAACCATTGCTTAATTTAACAGAGAATTATTCATAACTCAGTAATGTTAACTTCCACATTTTCAAGTATAAATGTATTAATTCTTTTTCATTTATTTCTGTAATGAACTGTAAGATTCCTTGTGGTTGAGCGGTTACCGTGCGCGCTCTTGTTGTGAGAGCCATGGTTCGATTCCCGGCGGAAACTTATCTGGATTTGATCCGACTTTAGTCTATAGCAGTGTTGGGCAAATTTCAATTGAATTAACAATTGACAATTAATCTGTAAATTTAATTGTTAATTGCAATTAACGATTGAAGTAAGTAATAGTTAATTGTTAATTGCAGTTGGCCATTAATAATGGAAAATCAATTGCAATTAATCAATTGATTGAAAGTAATTGAATTCAGTCATTCAATTGCAATTGAAATTAATTGGCAATTAATTCAATTGCAATTGATTTCCACAGCAATTACTTTCAATTGATTGATCAATTGCAATTGATTTTCACTGATTAATTTTCAACACTGTAGTTCAGAGAGGGCGTGGGAAAATGAAAACTTTAGCCACGACCAATTGACTCACCACCCATCGTTACCAACGACCCACCGTGACCCACTCTGACCCTGCATGAACCACTCTCATCCACTGTGACCCACAGAACTACCAAAACCCATTGTCATCAACTCTGACCCAGGATCCACTCCCTCTTCTCTACTGACTAAAGAGTTTAAACTTGTAATAAAACAAGTCTATGAAATCATCACTCATCGGAGTTGAATTTCTACTATCAATCGCTCAAGCACCGCTCTATTACAATAACGGCGGATCTGACCTTTCTGATATAAATAAAACAAAGAGTTTGTGTCTGTCTGTCTATCTTTGTGCGGCCTGTGAACCAGACAAGTGAACCGAAACTTTTCAAAATTTGATCACGGGTAGCTTGGTCTAGGCTCCAGATCAAGACGAAGAGTTTTTCTTTTCAAATTTCGAACTAAGGGGGTCTCAGGGGTTTTCAGGGACCGGCCTAGGGACCAGACATGTTGACTGAGAGTAACCAAATTTTGGTCACGGGTACCTTGGTCTAGGTCCCACACGTTTTTGACAATATTCGAACCAGGAGGTCTCAGGGGGGAGCGTTTACCGAGACATGAAAAAGTAATAGAAAATGACCGATATTAGTGTCGATTTCATAGTTTTCGCGGTCGTTGAGATCAATGCTGAAACTCCGATCGCATTAACTTTTAAATTCACCCTATTCGGCTGCGGGCCGGGGGTCAACGGGGAGGGGGAGGGATACCGAAACGTAATCCAAAATGACCGATATTAGTGCCAAATCCATAGTTTTCCCGGTTGCTGAGATCAATGGTGACACTACCATTAGCGATGACTTTCAAATTCATCCATCGTTGTGTGCGGGCCTTAGGTCACCAGAGGGTGGAATTCCGAGACATGTAAAAATAATCGAAAATGACCGATATTAATGTCAAATTCATAGTTTTCGGGGTCGCTGAGCTCAATGGTGAAACAGAAGACTACGTTTACTTTCACATTTAGCTCCTATTAGGCATTATAAACGGAGGCATTATAAAGGGGATCAAGAGACATGTAAAAATAATCCACAATGACCGATATTAGTGTCAAATCCGTAGTTTTCGCGGTAGCTGAGATCAATGGTGATACTTTCACTTGCGATGATTTTCAAATTTAGCCACCATTGTATGCGGGCCGGGAGTCACCGGGGGTGGAGAATTGCGAGACTGTAAGAATAATGGAAAATGACAGATATTAGTGTCAAATCCATAGTTTTCGCTGTCCCTGACATGAATGGTGATACCTCCACAGGCGTTGACTTCTAAATGCAGCTCCCATCGCCTGCAGACCAAAGGCGTTGATTTTTGAAAATTGGAACCAGAGGATCACAGGGACTTCTACCAGGATATGTAAAAAGAAGTAGAAAATGGCAGATGTTAGTGTCAAATTCATGGTTTTCGCGGTATTGGCTGGGGGCCAGAGGAGATTTTTTTCACAATTCGAACCAAGGGAGTTTGAGGGGGCGTTCACCGGGACATGTAAAAGTAGTAGAAAATGACCAATATTTGTGTCGAATCCATATTTATCGGGGTTGCTCAGATGTATAGTGACAAACCCGATAATGTTTACGTTCAAATTCAGCCCCCATCGGCCTTCCCAATGAAAACACAAGTACGTTGTTGGATATATATATTCACACAAAATATATCAAATTTTAGAAATGTTTCTTAATTGTTCTCCCGTTGTTCAGTTTGTTTACATTGATATTTTATCTGATCCGTGCGAAGAACGGGGATAACAGCTAGTACGAAATGGTAAAGTGTTTGTCATGGACCAAATTACAATGAATTCAATTATATAGATAAATATTATAATTATCATTGATAATAATTTCCTTGTTAAATTACAGATACTTTTCAGTTGAAAAAAGAATAAAATTTGAAAGTCCCAAATCAACGTCAAGCAGACCAACGTAAAGGAAAAATGTATAAAATTTTCCATATAATTAAGCGTACGGTACCGTACAAACTTCTATTTTTGTGTCTTTTGTGAGCCTATTTCCACGTTTTGTGCGTCACCGTAAATGGGTCAATGTTAGCCTACAAATATGACGGAACAAGTTAATGCTATTCCGTCAGGAACGATTTCGAGGTCGTTTCCTTCACATCGTCTTGTCGTGTTTTCTACCGTTTTCTAAGCCTATTTCCACGTTTTGTGAATCAATGGTAGCGGGTCAAAATGGGCATTGAATGTGGGAAGAAAAATCACCCACTCTCCCACCAGTATCGAATTTCGAGGTCGCTTTTTTCGCATTGTTTAATGCATGTTTTGTACCGTTCTGCGTATATTTTCACGTTTTGTGCGCCAGCGAAATTGGATCAAAGAAGACCTACAAATATGGCAGAAAAAGACATATTTATCCCACACTCAAGGACCATTTTGACCCACTTCCACAGATGCACAAAACGTGGAAATAGGCTTATGACACAAATCATGCATAAAAAATATGAAGGAAACGACCTCGACATTCGATGGTGACGGAACAGCATTAAGTTATTCCGCTATACTTGTAGGCCATTTTGACCTTTTTTTTGTCGCACTAAAGTGGAAATAGGAGCACAAAACGGTACAAAACAGGCACTATACGATGCGAAAGAAACTACCTCCAAATTCGATAGTGGCGGAACAATAGCTCTTTTTCCCCACACCTTGATGGACCATTTTGACGCATTTCTGGTGATGCTCAAAACGTGGAAGTAGAGAAACAGAACGGTACAAAATACACACTAAACGATGTTAAGGAATCGTCCTCCAAATTCGTTGGTGGCAAAACAGCATTAACTTGTTTCGTTATATTCATAGGTCCATTTTGACCCACTTCCGGTGACGCACAAAACGTACAAAACAGGCACTAAACGATGAGAAAGAAACGATCCCGAAATTCGATAGTGGTGGAACAGTGAGCCATTTAACTCCCACTTTAGAGGCCCGTTTAACTCACCTCGGGTGATGCACGAGACGAGAAATAGGTGCAGAAAACTTTTTTTTTTTTAAGGAACTAAACGATGTGAAAGAAACGACCTAGAAATTCGATAGTGTCGGGACAGTGGGTCATTTAATTCCCAATTTAAAGGCCCGTTTAACTCACCTCGGGTGATGCAGAAAACGAGAAATAGATGCAGAAAACTTTTTTCTTTTTTTTCTTTTTTTTTTAAAAAAAGGTACTAAGCGATGCGAAAGAAACGATCTAGAAATTCGATAGTGTCGGAACAGTAGGTCATTTTCGTCACACCTTGGAGGCTAATCTTGACACACTTCTGGTGACGCACAAAACGTGGAAATGGGGTACAAAACGGCACAAAACAGGCATTAGACAATGCGAAAGAAGGACCTCGAAATTCGGTAGTGGTGGAGCAGTGAGTCATTTAACTCCCACTTTGAAGGCCCGTTTAACTCAATTCCGGTGACTCACAAGACGAGGAAGTAGGCACAGAAAACTTTTTTACAAATAGTCACTAAACGATACGAAAGAAACGACCTCAAAATTCGATAGTGGCGGAACCCTTGGTCATTTTTGTCCTATCCTGGAAGCCCATTTTGACACACTTCCGGTGACGCACAAAACGTGGAAATAGGGGCACGAAACGGCACGAAACATTCACTAGTCGATGCGAAAGGAAGGACCTCGAAATTCGGTAGTAGCGGAGCAGTGGGTCATTTTCGTCCCACCTTCGAGGCCCATTTTGACCCTCTTCCAGTGACGCACAAAACATCGAAATAGGCGCACAAAAGGGTACGTGATGTGAAATTATCGACCTCGAAATTCGATAGTGGCGGAACTCTTGGTCATTTTCGTCCCATCTTGGAAGCTCATTTTGACCCACTTCCGGTGACGCACAAAACGTGGAAATAGGGGCACGAAACGGCACGAAAATTCACTAGGCGATGCGAAAGGAAGGACCTAGAAATTCGTTGGTGACGGAACAGTCATTCATTTCCGTCCCATTTTGGGGACTCATTTTAACCCACTTCTCATGACGCACAACACGTGGAAGTAGACACACAAAACGGCACAAAACAATGTGAAGGCAACGACCTCAAAATTCGTAGGTGGCGGAACAGCAATAACTTGTTCCGCCATATTGGTAGGCCCATTTTGACCCACTTCCGGTGACGCTCAAAATGTGGGAATAGGCTCACAAAGCGACACAAAACACGCACAAAAGATGCAAAACGAAGTACCTCGAAATTCGTTGGTGGCGGAACTAGTTAATGACGCCGTGAGCACCAATATAAGTCTGTAGTTCTTACCATTAATGCTGAGAATTGCACGGTCTATTTTTTTTTAGCCAAAGTAGAAGCCCAACCGGGATAGTGATGCCAACCGGCTCGGTTCAACTGAGCGAACAGCTTGAGCTGGCTTGGTTGGGATGACCCATCGACTGGGCTCAATTGAGCCGATGGCTTGAGCCGGCTCGGTAGGGACGAGTCCATAGGCTGGGTTCGAGTCAGCTCAACTGAGCCGATGGCTCGAACCGGCTCGGTTGGGGTAAGCAATCAGCTCGGTTTGGTTCAGCTCGTGTGAGCCACCGGCTCGAGCTGGCTCGGTTGGATGAGCTGTTGGCTCGGTTCACTTCTCTGTTCGGCTCCATAAGTTAATGAGCTGTGAGAGAGCCGCTAGAGTCGTTAACAACGCTAAACGCGGGTCGAGCAGTTTTGAACATGTTTGGCTGGAGTCGTATAACTTTTAACAATTTTTGGCTCGAGCCCGAATACTTGATCCTTCTCAACTCAAACCTAGAACCTCGTGACCGATGTCCTTGCCTCCTGAAGATTTATTGACGACCAAGATCGACAGTCAACTAATTTTTAGTATTGATATACAAACCGCCTATATTCCATGTTAAAGAAAACTCGCTCGTGCCCATCCCTATTGTATGCATGACGGGCATATAGAGTCCTTTCGAGGAGGATGGAACCATAAACATAATAGGCTATATTTAAAAAATACTTAGTTTCACGGTTTTCTTCCCAGGGGGCAAAGGGATGGTAGTTATCCAGCATTTCTTATAAGTACCTTATTTGAAATATGTAATACACTAACAAGTGAACATCACAATATACACACATCTTCTTATCTTCAGTTTTAAATGCTGATTTCAATTGCAACTCACAATTACAATTAACAATTACAAGTTTCAATTGTCAATTGCAATTAACAATTAAATGTTTCAATTGCACTCTTTGCGATTGACAATTAACAATTAAAATTTTCAATTGCCTGGTGACCAATTAACAATTAACAATTCACGAAAAATTAATTGCAAATTTTATGATTGAATTCAATTGCAATTGAAATTAATTGTCAATTACAAATTGAAATCAATTGCAATTGAAATCAATTGCAATTGATTTTCAGAGCAATTACTTTCAATTGATTGATCAATTGCAATTTATTTCAATTGATTTTGCCCAACGCTGGTCTATAGAACCACGTTTCGCACGGACACTAAACTCTCACCAATAAATGAACCATTGTCTACTTCTAGATCCTTAATCAAGCGTCAAAACTTGGTATTGAATGATATGATTTATGGGTTTCACAGATTGCCTACAAGTAATTTATAAATCAAGGACTCTGATCTAGTCTACTAGTGATTATTCATTTTTATTAATTCTTGCTTACTAATAAAATTCCAAACAGATGGAAAAGGCGGAAATTATTCTCTGGAACCTGAATATTTTTTTAAACGATATTTTAAAAAAGAATTTTGCTCTATATAAATCAATATTCAAACCGCCAATAGTAGTAAATGTCAATCACTTTCAGTTTTGGTAGTGTCGCGGGTTGTTACGTTATGTTTTCGTGGCTCCCTGAATTGTTTCCACAAAATCGCTTGTCTCTATCTAATACCATTTTGTTCTATGGTGATAAACGTTGAAACCGAATGTGGTTTATTATAACCACTTCTGGTTTGAATAGATGGTTGACGAAAAGGCGTAACAAATTCTTGAGGGACTGAATCAATTGCTAAAAACCGACCCTCTTTATCTCTTGACGTTTTTGGTCTACGAAAATCAGTATTGAAACCGAAGATAGCATATTTCAAGCACTTTCGGTTTGGTGGTGTAAAGTATAGTCTTGGTATGTTGCTTTGAGATTCTGAAACGTTAGAAAAAAAGTTTCTCGATTTCTTTTACCGGTTTCGTTCTATGGCGATAAACGTTGAAACCAAAAATGATTAATTTGAACCTGTTTGACCAGAGACTTAACGGAGGAACCTATACTTGGAACGCTGAATCGATTGCAAATTGATAAATATTTTCTTTTTTCTTGTTTTTTTGTTTTAAAAAAAAAGAGGATTAACTTCCGGCGGGAGCTTGTGTGGTTCGGATCCCATAAAGGAAACTGTAGATCAACTTGTCATATACCCTCGTTCCTCCACGTTACACTAAACTCAAATCAATTAAAAGAACAAGAAAAACGCATATTATAGAATGGGTTCTCAAACCATTTTCTTCATAGTATTTTTTTTTCCTCGTATGAAACGGAACCAAGTTGTATGAATAACAACAAAATTCGGTGAAACCTTCAAAAATGTTTGCGAAACTTTAGAAAGACTTGACGTAGGGGCCTCTATCAAAATTGGATTCTAACAAGACTCTTGTGATTCACCAATGCTGGCTCCTTCTGCCGCAATGCGCGGTGAACCGTTTGCAACTGCTGAGAGTGGGGATTGCCTGATCAGGTGGAAGACTCGTAATGTACCGCTTACCGACAATTCCATCATACAGAGAAGACAACCTTTTTTTGGATGCTGAGGTGGTCTTTAGATGCAGGGAACAGGGTCATGTGGCGACAATCAAGGTCTGGTACGGTTGAGAGTGTCATAGAGGACCCACTTTTCGTCAGCAATGAGCAAGCGATAAAAGATGGGTTGGTTCAGGTACCGAGTGAGCAGGAACAGAGAGGCTGTCACTCGTTCCTCCATTTTGGGTGCCAACAATGTGTGGGGTACCCAATTGCTTAAATTGTGTGACTTGCCTATCCTATGCAGGTGCAGTCTAAGTACAGTATTTCAGCGAAAACATGGAACCTGTCTGCAAGTTCTTCACACGTTAGACCACTGTTCTCCTTGATGACTCGCTTTAAGGGAAAGCAAAAATTCATTTTTCATTATTTTTGAAGTCGATGGGAAGTGGTAAATGATAATTCGCCGTAATTTATCACTCAGATTTTGAACGTAAGCGAAAAGTAATTATGCAGCGCCGGTATAACTAGGAAGGAACCCTGAAGACAATCCGTTAAACCTGAAAAACGCTATATCTTGTATAAAAGACTGACTTATATTCGTCCATTATACAAATTTGCATCGTTGGATACTCCTAGGTGAGTGTAGGGAATAGACTATGGGCTTTCTACTACTTTCTCTTTTCAATTCTTGTCGATTTTCTCCAAAACAGCTTCGACAATTTTTGCTTAAAAAATCTTGTATGAACTGCTTTACAAAAGAACGAGTATTCTACCCGAGCAATAATGGATACTTCATCATCTTTTGACTTATATTGCTGAAGACCCGTGATTACAGTACTAAATATTGGTACTAGAAAAATTATTGATCGTTTGTTACCTGTGGACGTTTTGCAACATAAACAATAGTGCATTACTGTATACATTTCCTTCCCTCTATAATTTTACATACAACGATTAATTTCAAGAATTTTGAGTTATGTAAATATAGGTTACTGAAATTAAAAAAGGCCTAATTTTAGAAGCGTAATCTGATAATTCTTTCCTAAATACTATTAATATAAAATACGTAAGGATTTCTTGAATATGATAAAACATCAGCAATTATACTTCATTTTTCTAAAAAAAAAGTTCCTCGCAAATGGCAATGTTGCTACAAAATTTAAGTTAATATAGTTTTTAGGATCCTAATTTAAAAGTAGAGGTAACAAATCAAATCTCTATATTTTTGTATATTTATAACTTTAAATATATCTTTACAGTAGTTTTCTTTACATGTTTATTTTCATTGGTACTTACGAGTTACTTGTGAAAGGATTTTAAAAAATAACTTAATATTACTTTAAAGTTAATACATGAGAAAATAAATTACAAACGTCCTTACCTAGTTCGCTGAAAGAATGATATTTTTAAGGACCCGACTTAAACGGAAACAAAGAATGAACAAAGGGAACTTCTCGTATGTGCACTAAAACAAATTAATGTATATAGGTTCTTCTTCTTCTTCTTTTTTCTGTTGTTTTTATGCTCTAACATGTAATAACTTTACTGTGTCATGAATCTTGTAGTAATGATATTGACATTAAATGTGATTTTAGTTTGTTTTCTGAGATCTTAAAACTCTTTGTAAACAAAAGCCGGTTTTCCTATTTATGTCGATGCAGCAGCAGATGATGATAGAATGAGTTACATGTTCCAAAAGAATAGGAGAATATTTTCCTATATTACTGCTTCCATCGTACTGACTTCAATGGGATTTTGGGAATGTATTTCTTAGATTTTGTCTCCAATGACAATCACTGGACAAAGATGTTTAGATATTCGAATTGGCAATGAATCAATTAAGAAAACACGTCAAATAGACGGTTAGTCATGTTGTATGATGATGTTCCCGCTTCGATGTCTCCGTATCTCTCTCTTTCTTCGTGTGTGTTTGTATGTATGTATGTATGTATGTATGTCGTCCTAGGTTGAAAGGTAAATCTTGTATTAAATTTGCGACTTAAAATCATTTTGTTTCTCAATGTAGCTATATTTTGCTTGCACATCAAAATATTTTGTTGGAGTTAGTCTCTGGAAGGAAGTCTAGATTTCAGTGGTCAGAAGTTTAGAAACTTGCATGTGGTTTTCTGTCCATTGCGCAGTTTTCACCAATACACACATAAAATGAATTTTATGTTCACATGTCAATTGTTCCACGATAAAAGTTTGTCTTGATATATTTTAATTTTCAATATTTGTGCGCCATATTATTGCCGTTTCTGGATTTGGCTTTGTATAGTAGTGCATGAAAATGTCATTATCGATATTAATGAGGGTTTTGTTAAGGGAAAATTCTTAAATTTTAAATAATATATTAGTTTTTGGCTTTCTATACCAAAGTGTGATTAGACTGATATGCTTGATCCAGTTCCATTAGCGGAAAATACAATAAAAATGGAGATAATCTATTTTGCTAGCATTCTTTCTACCTATTATTAGTAAATTCGACTTCTTACAAGCAATTTCTTCAAAGTTTCTGTTGTAACCTTATTAATTTAACCTATCGTCAATATGGAGGACTAGGTCATTTCTGTGAAATGGCTTCCTTGAATATACCGATACAAAAACGATAAATTAGTTTCGTGAGTTATAGTTATTGAATTATTTCAATATGTTATATACTAGTAATCGCACCTTTTCCCTTTTTCTATTTTTTTTAGAAGAAACACTCGTTTATCATAACGTTCTATAACGTCTTAACGCTGTAAACTTAGTGTTGTATTTCATTTTGAAGTTATTTGAATTAATTACTAAACAACTTTGTTATTTAGCTAGGTAGATTGCAAGGGATTAAAAAAAAATAAAATTGTCATTTCCTAAAGCTTCTAATTCGTGTTCTTTTGTTTCTTTCTAGGTAAGTACTTCTTATACTAAGTACCGACTTCGTTTCTAATTATTACCAAACGGCATGGTGAGTATGTTTCATTACTTATATGTATTTACGTATCAGTTTCACTAATTTCACGTGTATTGTATCTCCAATGATTGGGAGTATAACGAATTCTAATATGATTATTGCCGTCAAGGTATTTGTATCCTGATAATCTTTCCAAGCCATTAAATTTATTTCCAAGTTTACCAAATTTTGCTAGTTTCTATAAAAATGAAGTTTATTAAACACAAATGACATGTGTCAAATTTAATTTGTTTTTACCATAGCCTTTCCACTTTAGTAATTTCTAAGTACGAAGAAAATATTTTCAAATATTAAATTTTCTAATTCGTGATGTATTGGAAAGCAATATATATTTATCCTATTTGCATATGGTTATATTGTAGTATATTCTCATAGCCGTTAACAGTTAAACACCCTAAGTTTCGATTTAAAACAAGTCCAATGACTGGTTAAATGGTAGACTTATGAAGGACACTGATTTTGGGTATAATAATTATAGCAATTCTATTAGAGTAATGAGAAAGGTTTCCATTCGAATTTATTTTGCTCTAAACTATGAAATTTGTTTCTGGATAAAAATACAGCTTCTGGCAAAGCATATCTATATATTTTCTTAGTTTAACTTCCTACGATTATGCTTCGAGGCTGAGGAAGACGATGTTGATAAGGAACAAAATGATAGATGAAGCAAATTGTAGTAAACTTTAGAAATTCTGAAAAAGTTTCTGAGCACGATGTATGTCCAGCACAAAACTCAGTTTGTGAAAACAAGCATCGAATCACGGACCTTAAGAGCAAACTCAGTACCTTTTTCCTATTAGATACCTAAGAATTTAGTGTCGTGCATCCTTTATACGCTTAATGATAAGTTGTTGGAAATTGGAATTATATTAAACCGACATGCTTCCAAGCGAACCAGATGTATCTAAAATGATAAAGCTTGTTAAATGTCCAGGGACGACATACATGCAAACACTATATATATATATATATATATATATATATATATATATATATATATATATGTGTGTGTGTGTGTGTGTGTGTGTGTGTGTGTGTACTAAGATCCTTTCAAGCTACGACTATTGAAGCTCTTTATAATAATACTAGCAAAGTGACAGTGTATAGTATGATTAATGGGATATAATTGAAAAGTTTCTCTAACATCTAAATTCGAATTCAAATAAAATATTGTTCAATGTAAGATATATTTTTATAGATAGATCTCATTCAACTGAACAAGGTAGGATACTTGAGGGTTACTTTTGATAGAATATTCGAGAAATAAATAAGATGTTCGTGATACTAAAAAGTATGTTGTGTGTTGCCAATATTAATCGACAAGTTTCTTTTCAGAAGTTGTTACTTAACTACACAAATATGTTAATTATTATTTCTTTTCTAACAGTAACGCATGCTTCTTACACACATGCTACTTGTAAATTTAAATCACCGTCATATAGTGTGTCCAACGCAATGCGTTAATTTATTAATCTCTCCGCTTGATCATTATCAAAATGGGAAATGTTAATTCATTCTCCATTATATCTATATTTGAAAGCATTTGTAGTACATGCTGCTGTGGTTTATGAGATTATTTCCTTATAATCGATGTTGAACTCTTTGAATCATATAATAAATCGTACTTTAAATAAACTTCAAAATCTTATAAGGTAGACTGTTAGGTTTGGTTGGTTGTAATCATTAATGAAGGCTTTCAGTGATAAGTTAGACTCATATACAATTCATTAACTACTAAGTTGCGTACCATTTAAAAGGTCCCATATCTATGCGCATTTATGGTGAGATATGTGATTTTTATTATTTGAGTGTGTTAACTATTTGTATACAAAATCAATAGATTATAAATAGAAGTGAAATACTAGACTTCGTGGCTAAATTCTGTTATCTCTTTTACGGTTCTGATAGCTACAATTTGAAGAATGAATGCTCAGTTTAAGCGTTTCAAGTTCGCGCAGAAAGGTGTTCCTACGATCTAAGCATGGCTCAGTTAATCGTATCTAAGGAATATGATACAGACCTTGGTAATATAAACATTTGTTTTGATCTGCATAAAGAGGTATTGTGCAGCGAACGTTAAGGAGACTATAAAAGTGCCAACTTCACTTACTGTAATTGGAGATAAAGTATACGAAAATCTACGTAATTTAAGTTGGCCAGATTCACTTTCATCAAATCATAATAGGAGCTCAAAAAGATTTTGAATGATCAAGACGTTAGAAGATCAACAAAATTACCAAACGGTAAACATTCCAAAGAACGACCCAGAACAAATTTGAATATATTTCACAATATGTCGTGGAGTTAAGAAAACAAGCAGGATCTTATGAATATGGATGTACTGTAAATAAGATACCAATTTGTGTTTGGAATTTGTACTAACGTTGCTTCTAGGCAAACGTTAATGGTGAAGGACCTGCCATTCCAAACGACAATTGATTTTGCAAGTGGAATGGAACTAACAAACCGCCAGAAACAAATGTTTATAGAAGTAATGGAAATGACGACGATGTAAATCAGATTTAATATAATAGACATACTTTTGGATCTCCTTTTAATAAGTAATTTATAAGTGAAGTCAACCTATTGGAGGTTGTAATACGTTGTTCCAGGTGTGCTTGGCTCAATAAATGTAGTTCCGAGGATATTATCAATTCCAAAGAAGTAAGACTATCCATAGCTTTGGATTGATTATTTTAACAAAAGAAACACTGACCAAAGCTCAAAACCCACTTTATTTTAAATTATAATTATTAACGGTTTCGGATATGTAACATATCCCTCTTCAGACACAATCGATAATAAATGAAATTACAGACATATATAGCCATTGTTATGACAAAGTTTAAATTCTTTATCAGTCATTGTTATGAAAAAGTTAAAATTCTTTTAACAGATATATATATATATATATATATATATATATATATATATATATATATATATATATATATATATATATATATATATATATATATATATAGTCATTGTTATAGTTTTTTTCTTTTTCTTCTGTTTGCTGAGGCCTTCAGCGAATCCTAAGTCTTCTTGTTCATTTTCCAACTAATCGCGTTCAGCCATTTTTGGGTCTTATAAGGGTCTTCTTTTATTATTTTCTTCTTGTCTATGCTATCGAAACTTCCTTGCCATAATTCATTAATAAGTAAGCCTCTTGTCCAGTTCATCAGTATATCTCTTGCTACCTTCTTTATCCAATCTGCTTCTTTCCACTTCCTTATTATCATTCTTTTCTCCATCTCCAATACGTTCTTACAGAACTTGGAATACCGAGAAAGCTAATTAGATTAATTAAGATATGTTTAAATGAATCCCTAAGTAAAGTTCGGATAGGAAAATTTTTGTCCGCGAGCTTCCACGTCGAAAATGGCCTGAAACAAGGAAATGCGTTGTCGCCATTATTATTGAACTTTGTGTTGGAATACGCCATAAGGAAAATCAATGATAGGAACCAGGGCCTAGAGTTGAACGGTATTCACCAGGTTATGGCATATGCTGATGATATACATTTAATAGGGGATGATAGGAGAACAATAGAAAGAAATGCAGAGGTCTTATTAAACGCTTGCAGGGACATGGGTTTAGAAGTAAATGCAGAGAAAACTAAATACATGGAAGTGCGTCGGGACCGTAACACAGCAAATTATGGATGCGTTAAAATATTAAATAATACTTTTGATAAAGTGGATAGTTTCAAATATCTAGGATCAATATTAACAGAGGAAAATCATATTCACGGAGAAATTCAATGACGACTAAAAGCAGGGAATTCGTGTTACTATTCGGTTCAAAATCTCTTGTCGTCGCGAATTCTGTCGAGGAATTTGAAGCTTAAAATATACAAAACGATAATTATGTCTGTAGTTCTGTATGGCTGCGAAACATGGTCACTTACTCTGAGGGAAGAACATACACTGAAAGTATTTGAGAACAAGATACTGAGTCGAATATTCGGACCCAAGAGGAACGGGAATGGGGAATGGCGGAAACTTCATAACGAGGAATTACATAATTTATATGGGTTACCCAACATTGTTAGGGTCGTCAAGTCTAGGAGGCTTAGGTGGGCGGGTCATGTAGCTAGAATGGAAGAAAGTAGAAACGCTTTCAAAGTCTTGACTGGAAGACCAATCGGAAAACGACCATTAGGAAGACCTAGGCGCAGATGGGAGGACAATATTAAGGTGGATCTCGCAGAGATTGGAATACAAAGTAGAAACTGGATGCAGTTAGTTAAGGATAGAAGTCAGTGGAGAGCTTTTGTGAACGCGGCATTGAACCTCCGGGTTCCATAGGAGTTAGTTAGAGAAACTACTACAAAAATCATTTCCGAAGAGACTGTTAGCTTTCCTTTAAGTGTTCTACACATAGAGATCGCGAAGGCAGGCGTAGTAGAGACGGAAGGTTCTGAATACGATTATTTTACAGCAGAGGAATTGGAATTTCAATACGTAGCTGGAAAATATTTAAGGATTCTGTCAGGGTTAAGCATTAGTAAATACAATGAAACATCAACATTCAACTGAGTGAAAAACAAAGGGCAATCTTTCTTTATTGCATTTCCTCTTTCCAAAAGGGGGTGATGATGAGATTATATTTAGATTTATTTAGGTTGTTGGAAAGTGCTGTGTAAAATGTAACTGAACCTTGTTGTAAATGTATATCGTTTTGTTTACACGTTATTTGGTTAAGTTGGTTTAAACAATTATGAAGGGTACTTTGCAAAGGGTTAGCCTTTTATTCAATTCACTATTTAGTTAGTTATCTATATTTTATAAGGTTCGATACGTACAGTATGTGTAAATATCGCTGGATGTGTATTGTGTAGTTTGAGTGTGTTTGCTATTTGTATACACCTATATACTCGTACAAATGTAATAAATAGAAATTAAATATAAGGATGTACCTAAGCCCTGGTATGTCTCGTACGGTTCTGATAGCTATAATTGGAAGATTGCACCCTTATTTTAAGCTTCGCAGCACATAATTAGAACTGAAGTCTTAATGTGCGGTTGGAAAAGGTTTTATTGTTTCGAATGCCTTTCTGTATATATTAGGCCGGAGCTTTTCTCCAATTCGGATACTGATTCTTTAAGACGTATATATAATCTAAGAGTTGGGTAAAGATCAACTGTTGTGCGTATATCAGGTAAAAATATCCTAAATTACTATTCCTATTTAATAATAGCTATTTGTTTTATTGATTTTTCACATATAACCATCTACTACATTGGTATCAGTCCCAGCAGTGAAGGATTTTCGATTCGTATACATATCTAGAAACAAATAGAAATACATTTCTTTAAAATTTCTTCTGTAGATTTTCGTAGTTTATCATTGTGTATTTTGAATATTTTGTCAAGATTCCTGTAAACAATCTTCCTTGTTTTACTAGCTCTAGGTTTGTAGCGTCTTCTTCAAAACTACATGGCGTATTTGAACACGCATGTTACTGCGTCCTTGGACTATAACCATGCAACAAATTAAACGGATTATTTTGTCATTTGTAAAAATGCAAGTATATTATAAATACTGAGTGTCCCACATGAAACCGGTACGCCTCACGTATCGGCTAATCATGTCTAGCTTAATTGCTTGTCGGGTGAAAACACTGTCTTCATAGTTGGCTACACTCCATTTTATCGGAAAGTTGAGTACAGCAATGTGTTCGTGCGTCAGTTGTTATGAGAAGCTCGTGTTGTTGAGTTGTTACAAGGTATTATATGTTGAATTAGTGCTTGTGGTAACAAGGAACATTTGTAATAGAAATGGGGCAATTTGCATTAGAACAGCTAATTGATATTTTACATAAAGATAGGCTCCATCAAAAAATGTAAAGAAATGTTCTAAGCGAAGTATCCTGGTAGTAAACTCTCCACGACCAACACTATTCAAGAACTATAAGAAATGGAAGTCTGTAAGATCCGTTTGGAATGTGCAGGGAAATAAGCGACCGACAATGAGGCCCCTGAAACTAAGACAGATTTCGCACGGACATTACGAGAAACCTACGCAAGTCGGCAAGGAAGTTATCGCAGCAGGTTGAAGTATCTTGTGCATCATGTAGTAAAGGATACGAGATTAAAAGACTATCGTATGAGTATAGTGCAAGAATTGAAACGAGAGGATCAGGAGAAACGAGTTCATTATTGTAACTGGCTGTTAACATTAATTGCTAACGTTTACTTAGACTCCTTGCTTTATTTCATGTCAGATAAGGCGTGGTTTTGTTTGTCATGTTATATAAACTCCCAGAATTGCAGATACTGGTCACAGGACCACCTCATATTCTGCATGAAAAACTCTCTACTCAGAGGAGATAGGTGTTTGGTGTGCGTTGTTCGGCATGTGCATTATTGTCGCCATAGTTTTCAATGACACCTTAAACAGTGCCAGATATCTAGAGACTTTTATTACTCTTTCTATGCACAATTAACAGATGTAGAGAAGCTGTATGCAGTATCCCAACAAGATGCAGCAGCCGCTCACACATTCAACCAAAGTATGACCCACATCAGCAAAGTGTTCCTTGAAGACAGACTTTTTAGTAGAGGTAGCTTTTGGCCCCCAAGCACACTGAAAAGCAAAGTGCATCCTGAAAATTCTCACACAATACACGATCTTAAACAGGACATTACTAGAGAAATTAACATCACGCCTGCAGAATTACAGTGTTGCTGGGAATATAAACAAAAGAGGTCAACGATGTCTGGATGCCAGTGGCCACGACTTCCAGCATCTCTTATAAACAGGTAACTGTAGGGGCGGACCAAGGAAAAATTTTCACCTGGGCAAAGGACTTTTCGGCGCCCCCATAGTCGTAGCCTATAGTCACATTTTATTACAGTAATTTTAATATTTTAAACACATTTTTTACAACTGTGATATTTTCCATAAGTATAAGCTTTGCTTTGTTATAAGTAAATACAAACTAATTATTTGCTGAGCCAAACTATATATTTTCGTTAAAATTCAACACGTGTTACAGTTTCGCCAACTAATTCTTTGGCTTCATCAGACACTATGTGATACAGAATAACTGTACAATTGTATATACATAAAACAGCTAAGATCTTATTAATCATATAGACCTATCCTCAAACGTTGGCAACACTGTACATCAAGACTTCACAGATATGGTTCTACTCATAATTAAATTTGCTAAATGTTATAATTTGTCTTCCGAGGCATTTAACAAAACTTCATGTTATGCTCAGTTGGCAACTCTACATTGCTTATGATGTTATTGAGCATGCCTGTGGGTACAATATTTGCTTACTATACTGCTGTGTAAATGTCATTTTGCTTACTTTAATCATTTTGAAATTCTTCTGTGTAAGTGTATCTTTTGCATTGCTATCATTACATGATTCTATGTGTTTCTTTCCTCTGTATCTCCTGTGTTTCTGGGTATCGGTCCGTAAAACTTTGGATTTTTTTACTTTTCTTCATTCCTCTATCGATTGCATGTTGTTTGATTGGGCAATGCTACTATCAATATAAGATGTTCCCTTGTAAGTTATTCAGATTGAAACAAGAAAAGGAAAATTATAAATTCAACAGTTTATATGCAGTTTATATGATTTTTTTAAGTTGTTAGTGTTTTATTTTTTCAGTACTAAATTTCACGTAAGTAAATCCCCACGTTTAGCGGGTTTGCATATCTAGACTCCTAACTATGAAAACATTTACGATCACTCCAACCCCAACCATTTCACAGATTCAACCTGTTGTATAAAAGGTAGTAGGACGTACAATCGAACGTAATTTATACGAAAAAGATTTTTATACATTGCAGGACTTGTAACGTCTAAATATTCATCACAAACTCATAGTCGTACCGACATAAACAAAAGCGAGTGTGGAGCAGAAAACCACTTTACACAAAAGGCAAAAGAGGCTATGTGAAGACATACGAAATGATCAGCCCTCCTTGCTAGTCTAGTGGCTAGCACGTCCGCTTTTGGTGTACGGGGTCCCGGGTTCGATTCCCGGTGGGAGAGTCTCTGTGATTTTAACTGTCCTCGATGCTTTTGTGTTCATGTCCCTGTCGTTCTAGGTAAAACGGGTTAACCGAGTAAACCACGTAAAGCAAGTCAAGTGTAGTTAGGTCAAGTAAGTTCCTGAGACAGGTTCGGTGGAGAACTTTAAAAAAATGATCAAATGGTTTGGGTCAATAGTCTGCGAAACATAAGTTTATGTGTTCAAACCCTGTAGGAAGTAAACTTTTTCTTTTTAAGTGTTACTATTTTCATCAGAGGACTGGGAACATTTCTTTGAATAAGTCTTTGGCAACTACGTTTTTTTTCAAATTCGATTAGAACGGAACATTATACGAATTGCAAATCTAAAATCCATAGCGGAAAACAAAATATTAAGTATATTCAATATTTCATTATTATCCTTTTATTTGTAATGAAAAAACTACGTATTTATAAGCATTGTTAATTTCAGAAGATTCTTCCCGGGAGATTGTCAATATATAAAGGGGGTAAAACTACTAAAAACCGTTAGTCCACTTTGAGTATGATCAAAGATATGGCCCCGAGGGGGGCAATTTTTTTTGGTAGACAAGATATCAAATTCTCCCTCAGGTAACCCCTGAAATCATCACTGTTTGAAAGGTTTAACAAATAGAATATTACATTTATTTCTCGTTCCACGTTTCGAAATGGCAAAATCATAACTTAAAGATAATTATAATGTGTAAAAGAATAAAGAATTTTAGAAGTAATGAAGTAAATATTATCGTGTAAGTTATCGGTTTGTAGTCGGATTAAAACTCGAATATTTGTGTGGATTGTACTTTAAAGTAAATTCTCTATATATATAATTCTTACTGGAAAGGCATGTTCAACTACAATTACTTAATATTTTCAATAATAAATTTTTATTGTTATATTTTTACTATTCAATGTTGTATATTTCACAAAACAAACTCTCGCAAATATATAGTGAAATAATGAATATTATCAAATAAATTATTATTTAGTATGCGTAAATGCTGCATCGCCCAACTTTAAATTTCGTACTTTAACTAATAATAATAATAATAATAATCATAATAATAATAATAATAATAATAATAATAATAATAATAATAATAATAAATCGTAGTTGTATCTTGATCAAAATCTTGTCTGTAAGCCTAGTTCACCCTCTGCCGTGTCGTGACAAAACGCTGTAACTTTGACGAAGAAGTTTTGCGAAAATGAGCCTTAAAGTTTTCATCCGAAAATGTGATCTGTATCGTGTAGAAATAGTGTATCTTGACTTTGGAAACACGTGGTTACATGTAATGTTACGTAAATGCATGTTGTGTGATTAAATTTGGTGAAAATTGATTGGTTGACCATTATTGCCTAGTTACACTGGTTCTACACGATACAGATCACATTTTCGGATGAAAACTTTAAGGCTCATTTTCGCAAAACTTCTTCGCCAAAGTTACAGCGTTTTGTCACGACACGGCAGCCCTGATGTAATATGTCTATTCATCGTATGTTTATGTTTACCGTATTTGTTACTTTGAGGAATGATGTATGTTATTGATATAGATTCTATTACATATTCGTCCATAAATATTATATAAATTATCAGAATTATTCATGGCCTTTCATGGAAATTCACTAGTGCACGCGCAGTAGAAACAAATGATAGTAGTTTACTGATAGTAGTCAGAATGAACATTTCTAACAGACTGTCAGAATGCCTCAATTAAAAGCAGTGGTTCCCAACCTGGGGGCGCGCAGCTTCTTCCTGGGTAGGCGTGAAGAGCGGGTAAGGGGGCGAAAGCTATTGGCTGAAATGAATTGTGAAATGAATAAAGCATCACTTATAATGACCCTTTAAAATTTAGCTTGACAATTTAGAATGACATTTAAAAAACAATACTGCACTAGGAGGATATGCAAAAGTCTTGCTGGAAATAAATGTAAATTCGAGAGATTATTATTATTATTAATCTCCAACTTCTTGGCCGAGATGTGAAATATTCACCGCCTTCTTCATACCGTTAAATCAATTTCTTCACTGTTTTCTGGTCACAGCCCAAATCCCTAGCTATCTAAATGACAGTTTGTGCCACTGTTGCTCGACCTATAATTTCCCCTCGCAGAGTAATAGATAGTCCTCTACAGTCTTTAGAGTGAGGCATTTTGACAGCCTGTGGAAATTTTATTGTGATTCGTATTAGAAATGTCAGTAGAGTGGATCTTTGTGTTTCTACTGAGCATCATCAGCATCATTATCATAGAAGTATTCCGCTATTATTAGGGATCACTTGCCGCAGCTTAGAAACTGTCATGCTCCAGGATATTCTGTTAACCTCTTCATCTTCACATAGGATTTTTCTGTTTTGATATCGCCCATAGCCTAATTCGTCCTCTCCCTGTCTTTCCTGCCGCCATACCCTCTAGCTCGTCCCTCATGATACAGTTCATTCTTAACAAATATCCCAACCCGTTTACCTTCCTCTTCTTAATAATATCTTTCTCTTACCATTTCAGACTCTCACATTCGTCTTCCGCTCGACCCAGCTAATTCTCTCCATTCTTCTCCACACCCATATTTCGAAAGCCTCCAATTGTTTCTCATCATTTTTTAGTAATGACTATGTTTCTGCCCTATACAATACAGTAAAATACAGTACACGAAACATATCATGAGTCTTTTTTCAGCTCTTTATTCACTACCCCATAAAATAGTATTTTCTTCAACCTAAAGTCATCTTTCGCTATTCCTAGCCTTGCTTTATTTCACGTTTGCATGTCATATCATCACTAATAACACGAATACAAAACTAGTCACCTGTTGTATTTTCTCCGCTCTTACTTCTATATTTGACACCGATCACTTCGTTCCAGTTACCATGGATTTTGTCTTTCTAAATTTCCATCCTATATTCTTCACAAACTCTTCTCAAGTTTTAAGATCTTATTGATTTTCTTTTTACATTTGCAACAACAGCCATATCATCCCCAAACCTTATACACCTAATCATGTTACCTCCTACCGAAATTCCATCTCCATTATGTAGACTCTTTTTCGCTATCTCTTCTAGATGGATACTGAATAATGTCGGAGAAAGGCATTATCCGTGTCGAACTCCCCTTCCAATTGCACTCTTTCTCTACTGTGCATGCATCAGTGAACTTCCATGACAAATCATGAACAATTCTGATACTTTATATAATATTTATGGACGAATATGTAATAGAACCTATATCAATAACATACATCATTCCTCAATGTAACAAATGCGGAAAATTTATACATACGATAAATAAACATATTATATCAGGGTAAAAATAGACTTAAACTTCAGACACTACAAAATTCATTTCATTCGCTCTCCCCGCCGGTCTAGTAGCTAGCACGTGAACCTTTGGTGTACGGGGTCTTGGGTTCGTTTCACGCTGGGAGAAAATTTCTAATTTTAACTGTCCTCAATATTTTTGTGCTCGTGTCCCTGTCGTTCAAAAAATGTTACTGGAAAGTGGCGCAGTAGGAGAGAGTTAGCGCATAGAACTTCTATTCTGTAGCCGGTCAGGCTGAATCTTTTTCAAGTGTTTCAATTTTAATGCATACTCAATGTGACAAACAAGATCTTCTCTTCCCTAGAAAAAAAGATGTTGGAATAAGAAGAATTGGAGGTCTTTCAATGGAGACAGTCATTTACAAACTTATTTCCAGCAGTTGTTCTAGATTTGATATTTTCGTCTACTTCCATGCATTTCCTGATTAATTTGTGATCAGTGTTTTCATTTCTTTGAATATACAGTATATAATGAAATACTACATTACATACATAGCAATTCTGAGATTAAGATATGATGTTCATTGGACAATACGCTCTGAACCAGAGAGGTATATCTCAGAATGGAAAAATGTTTCATGCGTCATCTACTCACAATTTTAGTCATAAAGACCTGACTCAGTGCTACCAACTGCTGTCAGTGCCGAGAAAAGTTACGTGTAAGTTGCTTGCATCTGTCCAGGCGTTCACAGCTACAAATTACCTGCACCCCAAGTAATGGAATTAGAGCATTTAGGGGGGAGATACTTTTGCGATTCGCTGTACATCCATCCTACACACTTAATTAAAAATAACGACGAGTAAAAATTGCATATACTCAAAGCTTCTTAGGTACAATCACACTTTTGCCGAGAATTTAATACAGCTAAATGAAACAAATTTCGGATCTATAATTTACTGCCTTATATGCCACGGATGGGCATTCGCGGGTTATGAACCACGAAAGACTTTGCGTAGAGATCCAGTACACGCATAGGTGTGAATCGTACTGAATGATAACTCTACTGAGACAAGTCGTTATGTACCATCTCAATTCTCTTCCACACCACAACCCGTAACTTTGACCCAACTACGTCTTAGCCCTGTATTCTATTCCACTATGGCCAATATATATATATATATATATATATATATATATATTCTAAAGGTGGTCACTACCTTCGTTCAGACCTCTAATGAGGACGCTTATGTTTATTTCCATAGAAGATCCTATTTTTCTCGTTTCTTTCGACCGTGACGTCACTCAAAGACTGTAAGCTGTAGAATGGCTGTTAGTAGTTTTGTGAAGAATTCTCTTCCGTGTTAAAGAGAATTATTATTTTTGCTTTATGTGAAGTTATGTTTTTCTTTTTTCACTTATGTTTTAGATGGCTCTCTTTTGGAAGTTTTTTTTGAATAAAAGTAAAATACACTTTGCTGGATATCGTCCCTTTTCTCCACTAGAACGTGGTAACCCTGAGAATTTTCCGAAATTACAAAAACTCCCCACTGATGAAAGGAGCCGATATAGCTAATGGTTCTACCAAAACAGACAGAGTAAACAAATACGTACTTCCCTGAACTCTTGTACGTACCTTTTCTTATTCACATCTTCCTTCACCACCCCTTTATCAGGGTGTGTTCTGGCAATTGACCTCGAAGAACAAATAATGGGAATTCATGAGTTTTTGTCTCCAGTCACAAATATAGAACATCTGCCTCTCATATGGGAATGCGAAAGAGTTAAGAAAAATAACAAAACGGTATTTTGCCTGGCCAAGATAGGCAGGTAAATTTAACATTATCATCACAGGGTGAACATTGCTTCAATGTGGCCAACTTCCAAGATAGACAGGTGACCAACTTACAGAGTAATAAGTAAGGAATTTCTTATAGGAATATGCATTTTCAAGATGAGCAGGTGGCTAACCTGGAGAAGTGACAAGAGCGGATGGCTAACTTAGAGAGACAAGTTGACAGGTTTTACTGTATATCGAATTTCAAATGCTGGTATTTTTCTTTCGACCCATCCGTGACACATGTGGCTTTCGGAATGCTTTAATTGAACCAAACCGTTGAACTTGTAATGTAAATTGACAATGTTAATGGTTCTCTTCCAATCAAATTAGTTCTGTAAGCTCCTTCAGATTGAACTCTTTCTTTCTTTCTTAATTTATTAGCGTTATCTTCGTTTAGAAAAATGTGAGGAATTAGCGGATCCTTGAATAAGAATCCTTACATAGTTGCAGTCCTAAAATTCAAGTTGCCATGTTATCAATTTCGAAAATACCTTTTCTGTGGTTTCTATAAATAATACATATTTATACACTAGGTATCTTTTTACTTAAGATCATATTACAAAATTAAGTAACAATTAATAATCACTGTCGACAATTACAATTTGGCTATAAAATTATAATTATTAGAACACAAATCATTTGTAAAATATGTAAATGTTGATAATCAAATATCTTTCTTTATATTGCGATCATCAAGTTATTATCCATATTATTGGCTAATATAAAGGATATTAGTTTATATTAAATTATTACCTTCACATACACTAAAATATACGTCTAGTACTAGCTAAATGATGTTGTTTTAGTAAGCCAAAAATATGCAAAACGTAATATTAAAAATTTTCAAGTAAATACTAAATGAGCAAGTGCTAGTACAAGGATATTATAATAATTGATAACGTCTCGTTGAAATAATAAATTACAGTGCAATAAATTTCTAGATTGTGCGGGAGAAACAGACAGAAATTGGTCTAAATAAGATGTCAAAATTCGAAATTTATGTATCATGATCCACCTCCGGTTATCTTGAATAAGTTAGTTCTAAACGTGAGCTGAACAATCGCGTCTAGGTACTGTTAGTATAAGTGATTCATACATATACTCGGTAAAATAAAATAACAGATAAAGCAAAATTTGCACATACTAAAATATTGGATTGTAATAATATTTAAGTGCAAATCTTTCAATAATTTATGATATAAGATGTAACCTGAATAAAACAATGTTTAAACATATAAAGGAGAACATAGTTTTAAAATAATGAATGTATGTTCATCTTGGTTTCTATAAAATATTAATCCTCGAACTAGAATATTTTGTGCACAATAATCAAGTTTCTTGTACATGATTTAAATAGAATAATATTTATGATAAAGTGCTTGTAGTTATTCCAGTATGTGCAACCGAAAAAACTTTGAAAAGTAAAATTATAATGAATATGCTCGTGAATGTAACGTCTGCCTGTTATGCCTTCAAACTTGTAATAATACAGGCAATTATCTCTCCTAAGACAAAACCATCGTTGAAAACATTTCTTCCCTTTCTAATCATTACTGCTGCTGACCTTCATACATCCTCCTCCCAGCTTCAAAAGAATTCTCAAATAGAGCGAAGAACTAGTTACTGGATCTCTAACCACTGAAATCAAAACATTGTATGTGCTAGCAAAGTCCACAAATATGTCTGAACCTTTGTTAGGTATCGGAAGCATATAATAACGTCAATATGACTTAAGTTAATCATTTGAATTATCTAATCAGTCACATAGGAAGAACACATGTATTACACTACAGCAGCCATTACTACCCTTTCCGTTATATACATGAAAATATATGAATTGCTTCATACAATCGCGGAAACATAGTTAACAACAGTTGATAGTATATTCTTTTTAATTTCGATGTTCAAGCTTAGCGGCCTCGTTTCGGTACCAAGACTGTAACAAGTGTGTGTTTAGAGCACAAATAAATGCTAAACCAGTGTAACTTGTTCATGTATTAATGTTCACCTTCATTGACTTCAATCAAACGATCATGTGCATCAAAGTGATACGTGCTAGTCATAAGACCAGCGAAAAAGACTTCAGCAGTAATTAGACCAAGTTAGCATACAAAGCGAAAATGCTGGTAAGCGATAGTAAACTTAATATTTTCATAATGAATATGTGATATCACGCATATGTTATGCAGGTTGCTTTTAAATACAGAATACTTATTTTAAAATCATTCCTAACCGTTCGCACCAGCAAAACAGCCAAGCGTACGGGCGGACAACCAGTCATATACATGCTGAATATGTAGGATTCGTATCACACAATGGCTAATGTTGTTAGTTAAATGTTTATTGTAGGAGTTCCGTTGACAATCAAATTCCTTCCCATTGTGTTCCACGCATGTTTCGTAGGACTTGACTTTGTGATATAGTAAATCACACGGAAGAATAAATATATGAAATACAGCCTACAAAATACGAGGACTGCGTTATTCTGGTAAAAACAAAATCGTACCTAGTGTGCAGGAAATACGTGACGAATTCAGTACTCATATTTTCCTAGTGTACTTGTAGAATTTGTAAGAGAAACGCAAACATATTTTTCTATGAGAGTAATTACGTTTAAAATGAACAATTTGTTAAATTTCCACCCAATCACACAATGTACACATGCATTCACAAGTGCGTTTCCACCATTGTATGCGTGTATTAAGTATTTTATCATATTAGAAATTGGGTATCTGATTATTCTATTCAGTATTGAAGTCTTTGATCAAAGCTATCTATAAACGAGTGAAGTAAAAGTTACCCATAATAATATCAAATTCAAGCTACCATAAGTTAAATTTTAAATCTAATAGTCACAAGATCCTATTACAATAAACACTAATATCATAGTCAAACACAAGTAAGTATGCACAAGTAATTATAATATTATTCTAACCGTAATAATTAGCCAAGATTTTCATACAATGCTCATACATTAACTCATTAAAACTTCTAAAGTGAAACACTAACAGGTTTAAATATAGAGAGAATGATTATTAGAAATTCTACTAACATAAAATCTAATTACAAGTTATTAAAAAGTTGTATGTACAAGTATGAACATTTGAGTATGTATAGTAATCATACACATAAATACCCATAATAATAATTCCCAACAAAATAATGTTCATAAATGATCAATGTGCATAAAAATCCTAGCCCTACAATAAGTATAAGATAAATGTATGAGACACTAACCTCGGGCCACTGTTTCAGTATCAATACATTCGTAGTACTTGAAACAACCAAAACTATGTCAATACCAAACAATAGCAATAATTTATATATCGTCTGAAATACTAAAATAAAAACTAAGCTCAATACGTTAATTATAAATCAATGCTTGCATTCAACTCAGTTCAATATGCTAAGTCTGTGTCAGTAACAACATCAAAGTTAAACCAAGAAAACAAATACGAGCCTGAATCACAACTTATGTTCCAGTATGTTCAAGTTTTTTAAAATACCAAACATGTTTCCATAATAATTAATACTAATAGTAGTATACTAATAAATATTTCAATCATATGTACCACTAAACTAGCTCTAAGCTGAATTTATAATTATAAGTCAAAGCTCGCGTTCAAATATGATCACGTTTTCTTAAAATACAAATTTCAGGTCAATAATAATAACAATAATACTATTAATATACCTAATGTTTAATATATTATTTAAATACTCCAAGATCCATCCAATAATTACGACTCAAAGCTAGTATTCCAACAAGTTCGAGCTTCAATAAAATAATAAACGGTTGGTATTAACAGACATTAATATCAACGTAAATAAAAATAACTAACACATGTTCTATAAAAATGTAACTCCACCTTCCCTAAATATTTCATAAGTCACCTTCCAATAATAACAAGCTAAGGCTTATGTTCAATCAAGTTTGCGCTTCCTTAAAATACTAAACTGTGGATACTAACAAACATTAATATCAACGTAAATAAGAATAACTTCCATATGTTCTGAAAAATCTAATCCACCTTCCCCTAAATATGACAGAACTCCCTTTCAATAATTAGGAGCTAAGGTTCATGTTCAATCACTTTCGTGCTTTCTGAAAATAGTTAATTTGAGATAATATAAAATCATCAATGCTAGTGTTAATTACTCAATGTATGCTCCACAAACAACGCATAGAGCCTTCTCCAAGAATAATTACGAGCCAAAGCTCGTATTCAACCGTTTTCGAGCTTCAATAAAACACAAAACCTAAGTCAGTAGCAAACACTAATATTAACGATAATAAAGTTAACTAATGTATATTCTATTTACCTAAAAACTTAGGCCTTTTCAATAATTACGTGCCAAAGGTCGTGTTCAATCAAGTTCGAACTTCAATCAATAATAAACCTATGGCAATAATAAATAGTGATACTAACATTTATAAAATTAAGTAATGTATATTCTGTTAAGAAAAACTTAAATCAGTTCCAATAATTACGAGCCAAAGCTCGTATTCAATCAAGTTCTAGTTTCCTTAAAATACTAAAATGATGACAGTAACAAATATTAGTATCAGTGATAATAAACATAACGACCACGTATTCTAAAAAAATCTAACTCCCATTTCTCTAAATAAAATATAAATCCTTCCAGTACTTACGAGACAAAGCTCGTATTCAACCATGTTCGGGCTTCAATAATGTACTAAACCTGTACCAATAGTAACCAATAATACTAGTACTAATAGCGTTAACTAATGTATATTCCATGAAAACCTTAAAAAGTTCCAATAATTACGAGCCAAAGCTCGTGTTCAATCAAATTCAAGCTTTCTTAATATACTAAACTAGTGCTACTAATAAATATTGATATCAGCGTTAATAAAGATAACTACCACATATTCTATAAAAATCTAGCCCCCTTTCTCTAAATCAAACATAACTGCATTCCAATAATTACGAGGCAAGGCTCGTGTTCAACCGTGTTGAACCTTCAATATAGTATTAAACCTGCACCAATAATACTAGTCTCATGCCCGGTTGCACCAACCGAGGATTCATCCGTGGATAGGGATTAAACTAAAGTTAATCATCGCAGTGAGGATAATGTGTTGCACCAACACTGATCTGAAGATTATATTGCCAGATCGTCGAATTAAGATTAGCCATCGAAAACGGGAGTTTAATCCTTGATAACGTCGTGATCAGCTGTGTTACTCCCAGTTTAAACTCCCAGTTTTTTCCTCTAGCATTCAAATGTGATACAGTACTATTAATACAATCCTATTTTGGACATTTATAGGGAACAGGCCATTTGAATATATGTTTGGGCCAAACTACACGGCATTTTACAGGTGCCGAATGGAATGGAATGGAATGGATCAGCTGTGAGTAGAGTGAATATGCTTGCAAAAGATTTGGATATTTTAGGTGAATCTGAAGTGCTCGAACAGATACAATATGCTATCCGACCTAGAAGAATAATGAGACAAGGAAAATCCTTTTGAATACTTCAACGATGATGCATTTTGTAATTGTTTTCTCCCGTCGAAGTACTCTGTTTTGTTGCAGGATTGCTTGCAGAAGATATCAATAATTTGGCTATTTATGTGGTTATGTGGCTATAAATGGTGTTACTGTGCTTATTTCAATTGTTCCTAAAGCAAGAAAGTGATATTTGTATCAATAAATATCTGTCATTACTACAATGGACCGATTAAAGTAGCATACTTGCACTAATTCATTATATTCATTGACTTATTTATTATAGTTTGTGAATTGAAGAAGTGTAGTTTTTAGTGGCTACCTAGTAGAGTTGGACAATGTAGGTTAAATTTACCTAACATTTAAGGTAATTATATTTATAAGATTCGACCTTGCTGCAAGACGCTCTCTTGGGGTCAATTATATTTTATGGTATACACTGCAACATTCGTTCATTTAACAGGTCTATTGGCATTTTAAATCTTTACAATTTTAGTTTATTTGGGCTGAATATGCCCTTGTATATTAAATACTGCAGAAATAAGTGTGAAAAGAAAAGTAATAAACCGAAGCAGAAAATTGGAACATTAACTTTGTATGTCATACACTAGAATTGCTCTCATCCTTACATTAAATCTGCTAGCATGTTCTGCAAATTTTACAATAAAAACTATTGATTGCTGCCATCGTGCTTCTACCAATAATCGTGCCCCTATACTTGATGTGTATATATATTTTTAAAAAATATAAGCAAATTTTCATTATAATTTCCGGTGCACCTTTACTGCACGGATCCATAGATTTGTAAAATTTACAGAACAAATTTGTAATAATATTTTAACAGACTAATGTGTTACTAATCGAAATATGTTTTCTTCTTACCTGAAGACATCCCAAATACATAGCTACGTAAAAATATATTAGTGAAAGTCGAACCTGTTATTCGCGGACTTGGCAAGATTCTAGATTACTGGTCCCCCTTCCCATTGATCAGTAATAAAGACAGAAATCAACGTGCCGTGCGGGGCTCTAACCCGCCTTCACTCGCTAACGCTCGCTCGGCTGTACTGTATAAATTAAATGTATATACTTTAGTACAGAAAGAAATCAACCGAGCTACTAACCTACATGGGGGACCAGTAATCTAGAACCTTCCCCGTGGACTTTCCTATAAGGTAGCTATTAATCACAGTATATGAAGTAAAGTAGGCTATCTGAAGACAATGTGCTAATTCATACTGCGCAACGACAAATGTCTGAGCTTAAGAGGTTCACATAATTGTGAAATTTACGTTAGTAATGTGTTATGTTAATTTGAGCATTTGTGCTGTATCGCCGGACTACACGAAAATCGAAGCAAAAAAAATACATTTCGTTAGATTAGATTAGATTACATTATATTAGGTTAGTGTTAAGTTTAGACTTACCCCTCCGTTTTTTTATATAAAAATTAGGAAAATTTACAGGAGAAATGCAGTAAGAAATGATGATTTGAAGTTTTTATGCGTTGTTTAGGTATGTAACTTTGGCAGTAAAGTTATGTTTAATACGAGAAAAGATATGTGGAAGTGGATACTATTTGCAAGACGCGGAAGGTTCGATGATTCAGCAGCGTGCCCATTTTATGTCAAGAGCAGAACCCTTCTAACCCGTTCCTACTCCTACTCTCACTACTACTACTGCTTATACTGTGGATCCGGATAGTAAAATTGCACGTTTTGATGTTTTTACTGCTTTTTTGTAGGTATGAAACTGGAGGAGCAACTCTAAACTTAAGCCTTAGGTTAGGTTAGGTTGAGTTACAAGTCAATTATCTCGAAAAACAGATACGTATAAACTTTTACAGCTTGGAATAAAAAATCAATATATTCGTATAAATATGGAGTCCGGATATAGGTATGGCATAAAAACTACAGTGCAAAAAACAAAACAACTTGTACTAGGTGGCCACTATAAAGCAGAAATGCTACCAACCCAGTCGGGGCAGGGCGAAGCTAGTGGACTCACACGATAGCGAAGAAGTGTATCCGAAAGGAACGGGCGCGGAGCGGCGTGTACGCGCTCAAGTGAGGGAGTGAAAACATGTGAATTTTGGTAATGATACGAGTTTCAATAGCACTTGTCATGGGTTCATACTAATAACTATCTGCACTGTTTGCAGAAACACATTGTCGTAGTGGCCACCTAGCAGGTTAGGTTGGTTAACTTACATTTAGTTAAAATATAATTCGATAAAACTCAAATATGAGTGTCTGAATTTTGACACATACGCGCCATAAATCATAGCAAGTGTACCTATCCGTCAAATAGTCCCTTCCGCCTACATATGTAACGCCGGTTACATCGAAAACAACCAACAACAAACACTTCCTTAACTTCAACTTTTCCCATCGCATGACTTTCAATAATTCTTCATCAGAAATCAAAATAAATTAACCAATTTACCCGGTAAATTTCCTAAAACTGGTCCGGCGATACAGCACTTAACCCTTAATTTGGAACACAAATATACAAGCAATAAAAAATCGGGATATTACCTATAACGTTTTTACTAACGAACAAATACATTATTCAACATGTAAGGTAATTTGATGCCATATATAGTGTTTGCACTATCCTCGTTTATATCTATACCCACCTTCGCTAACGCACACCCTCGTTACCGATCGGGTCACTCCTCTGCGCTCCTACCGTAACTTGCTTAAATAGCATTCATGCTTTTAGTGACCATCTAGCAAGAGTTGGTTAATGTCTTTTGCGCAATAGTTCTTATCGTATACATACACTGAAGTTCCCCTAAAATGAATCTGTACAAGGGAATGCCTCACCCAAGAATGATTATTTAAGATACAAAAAATCGATTTACTGAAAAAGAAGTAAATATATGCAAGAAATTAGTGCTGGATCCATACGTAAATCAGCACCGCATCGCGAATTGGTAACATTATGCAAACCCGACAGTCAATTACTAAAATAAACTTTACTTTATAAAGATGACGATATTTACGTACACCAGTGCTACTTTCTGGAATGAAGTATAACCAACTGGCGACGCAAATGTAAACTTAAACCTTTTTTTTTTTTTTAGCGGAACTGGCGAGGCGATGTAGATGTAAATCTATATCAAAATTTGGATTTTAAAAAGGTGGTTCGAACAGAGTCGTGGGGGGCGAGACGGGGACACATAACCTCATTGTTGATGTCCCTATTATTCCCCCACTCATACTCATATAACTGTTAAATACAGTGTGATGGTGAGACACGGCAATATGATGAGTTAACCTAACCTAACCTTTCCTACTCTTCTCTACACTTCAAAATAATGGCCTAAATATTGATTGTAAGGTAACCTAACGTAATGTAACATAACTTACTCTACTCTACATTTCGAGCGCTTACCTCTGGTGCGTGGGGTCCCTTGTTCGATTGCAGGCTAAGTAAATTTGTTTTGGACAAGATCGTGTCCGTAGGTTTTCTCAGGGTACTCCTATTTCTTCCAATTCTCATTCCACCAATTTTTCTATCATTCACTTGTCTTCCTTAGCCTAAGTGGCATAAACGTGGGACGTTAAAGATTTCATTTCATTTTTCTACCCTAAATTTTAAAATAGTGGTTAAACATTGAGCTAACGTAACCTAACCTACTCTACCCTACCCTACATTTGAAAAAATTGGCAAAGCATTGAGCTAACGTAATCTAACTTACCCTACGCTACTCTACCCTACGCTACCGTATTCTATCCTAATATTCTCTACTTCTCCCTATCCTATCCTATCCTATACTTCAGTGCAAATACCGAACGTTGGATTTTAAACAAGACAGTATTTGTGTGAAGCTTAGCGTAGTTTGTAGTCAAAAATTATTTAAGAAAAATGGACTAACCACCCTTACTTGAAAATGTCTCTTAACAGCCGGATAAAGGAGTTTGATCTGCTAGAAAAAAGCTATTCTTCTATTTTTTTTCAATTTAATATTTGGACTTTAGATATCTATATTGGATTTGGTTTGGAGTTTAGCATCCCTTTCAGCAGCAAAGCTATATAAGATGCGGTCCTACAGCTTAATGTAAGATCCGAACTACATGAGCTCTCGCCGGTTGATCTTCCACGTCATTCCGCTTATCCAAAAAAAAGGCGATATATTTTGGAATATCAGAAACAGCTTCTTTTTAGTATTTGATATGACTTTATTATTATTATTATTTGTTAAAGGATATGTTTGTCCAAAAGCATTAAAACATATTTGCCTTCCCGAGCAGTAAACTTTACCCGCTTTTTTCCCATATCTAGTACAAAAGTTACCACATGCTACGCGAATCAGTTTTCAGTTGTTACTGCACTGTTTTAGCCAATCAAATGCATGATATCGCATGACGTCATGCCATAAACGTCATAGTTTTATACAGCTTCCGATTACTCGTGGATAAGTTAATCCTTTCTCACAAACTGTTGGTGCAACGATGTAAGATTCTTATCCAAAGATAAAAATAATCAATGGATTATCTTATCCGATCTTAATCTTCGGTTGGTGCAACCGGGCATCAATGTATAGTCTATAAAATATCTAATACCATTGCAATAATTACGAGCCAAACTCGTGTTCAAACAAGTTCAAGCTTCATTCAAGCTTCTTCAGTATTTAAGAAATCCATTTTCATTCAAGTTATAAAATACTTACGCAAATTAAACCATCTTTAAAACCAATAAGTAAACCCTTTTCGTCGTTATTTGATTAATATACACTTCTTCTAAATAAAAAAATCCGACCCTACCTTATAACATTAAATACTTATAAGAAACAATAAATCTATCTTCGTATGTATCATCTTACATAAATACTCCTTAACCAACAATTTTCATTAAAGCAATACGAAAATAGCAATTATTAAACTAAAAGAGTATATATATATATATATATATATATATATATATATATATATATATATATATATATATATATATATATATATATATATATATATATAGTTCCAAGTTATATATATATAGCACATAGTTCCAAACTTAGCTGCTAGATGTCATATATATCAAGTTTCAATGATCAAGTCTAGTTTACATCAAAAGTCTCATACGAAGGAATACAAATAACGGTGTACTAGTTTCACTAAAGGGTTAGTTCCGTATTCCATAATTTAAGTAACAAATATTTTCGTACACTTTCATTAGAAGTCCAAGTACCGTGAAAATCAAGTAAAATGCATTTAGCGGTATCATCCTTTCAAGTTATTTCAAATCAAAACGCTGTATATTGGGTCGATGCATAAGTTCGTGCGGTTTTCTTTTGGGTTGGCAACAATGCGGCGTGAAGCAACTGTTTATCGTTATTCCGTTGTTTTACCGTAGCTTTGAGTTTGTGTGTTGTGAAAAACAGGTTTTCTTGTTAGTAAACATATTATTGGATATATTCCAGACAAACTAATGTGGAATATCAAGTTGAGAAAAGTGATAATTTCTGTTACATTTTACTCTTCGATATTAACGAACGATCCAGTGCAGCAGAAGCTGGGAGAACGATTTGTGCAGTGTACGGAAATGAATCAATTGATGAAAGAACAGCACAGAAAAGCTTCTCTTGGCCAATGGCTTACAGATTTCTTCCAGTCAAAACCAAAACATTTCTACAGGCGAGGCATTGAACTGCTACCTGAAAGTTGGCAGGTCATAGATAGTGGATATGAATACATCACTTAGTGACAGCAAAATGTATATAATGTATTGTTACACTCGCAGAATATGTTAATTTTATGTCTATGTTGTATTTGTATTTCAATTAACAGAACAGCAGAATAAAAATAAAATATAAAATATAAGACCCACACGAACTTATGCATCAACCCAATATATATATCTAGTATATAAAATAACGCATGTCAGGTGATATGATTTTTAAAAATTAATAATATTTTCCTATAATACTTAATATTTTATAAATAAACTAATAGAAATATTTTCAATAAACAAATTTACGAACTATTGTGATATACTTATATTAAAATTGTATATTATAAAATCATAAATGAAATAAACTATTTAATACTTGTGCACAGAAACAAGGACAATCTTTGATATAGGAAAGTTAGACAGTAGGAGGTATAAAAGTGCCGACGAAATATCTAACGGTTCGTGAAAACAAAAGCAAGCAAGTCTCCTGTCGCCACGGAAAATGATCAAAAGCAGACCTTTCAAATGTAAGTAAATATTTCAATTATTTTTAGACCTATGTTAGTTTGAAGTTTGTAAAAGTGGTCAGTGACCACACCTTGTTTCTTAAATATTTGAAATTGTGTAATATTTTATATCACATATAAATTTAATCAGAAAATATAATTTAATTACAGTTTAATTAAAAGCTTAATTAAATTGATTGAAGTTTAATTAAAAGAAATGTTATCATAATTTGGCTATAAACATAGTACCTGCGCTGTGCATTGTGGGAAGATGCGCTCTGTGAGGAAGTGAAAATCACCAGCTTTGCTCGCTTTCGGCCAAAATTATTTGATATCTAGGGCAGCAAAAAGGCGATATATTATACCTAAGTACATCTTTCTACTATTATTATATCTTTCTCCACACGTCCATAAAATAGGTCCCAGACGAAGAATATTGCTCAAAACGCCCGTTTTCTCTGTATTTGCTCCTTCCTCCATATGATAATGAATCGAACACAAGTACTAGAAACAGGATTTTCTACTTGACAAAGATTGTGTAATATGAAGCATTTTCGTAAGTTTATCTAAACATTGTCTCGTAAACAGCTCTCGGAGATGATGTTGCAATATTCTAAAAAGTCCACTTAAATCCAAATTATCACAAAAATCGAAATACAAATTATAATCTTCCCTAAGATAATGCAGCGTAAAAACACACACAAAAAAAATTGCAAAAGAATTGTATAACACTTTTGGGGTTCAATTAAATCAACATAAAGCAATAATACTAGAGAAATCGAAACGTAGCATAAAATTCCATCGCGTTACGTCGCTATGTATAGTAACGTTTATTATTGCTATAGGCAACATTAAAATATAGATAATCGATTGTCCAAGAATGCAGAGGATGTTTTTTCCATCACCAGTATTTACATACTTGAAATATGAACAGTAAGCGTGGCTTAAAAACTGCAAACAATGTCACAAGAATTTGATTAATGAATGTAGCTCTAAGTTAATTGATAAATTAATTAACATTGAAATGAACGAAACTCATTTTAAATATATATTACAGGAGATTAAAGGGTAAGGTAGAATATGGACTGTACCTATTAAACGATTTGACTTTAAAGTTTCCTAAGATGCCAGCCAGTAGCACAATGCGTTGGTGATTAGTTACAGGCAATGATTATCACCATGTAACCCGAAGTGTCTCCTCCTGAAGTTCCAATTGCCGTACCTACTAGATCTCAGAGACGATAGTTATGTGTAGAGGTGATGAGTGGGGTTAAAATTAGACTAATCTCCCTTGTCACCTTATTTCCGTGTGGTCAAGTATTGAGCAGTTCAGAAAACCCCAAAATTACCTAGTCGTGTCGACAATCAAATGTTGAAGAAGGCACATTTCATATATCTCTAAGAATGTAGGCCTCAAAAGGCTGACCAAAAACGATCTTATTTGAGATGGAATCATATGACATGGAACTTCTATTTCAACAGACTTCAAGTAGAAAATGAGATTTGGCATGAAGAAATGTTTAGATAGACAGCATCAGGAAAGATTTTCTTTCTAGTGAAATAACGAGCTTGCATTGTTAGTCAATAAGATAATAAATGACCCGACCACAGCTAAATCAAATGTATACAATGCCTGACGCATAAGGAAACACAAAGAGACATGTGTAATGTTAGGTAAAACAGCAGGAATTGGGAAAATTAAAAAAAAAAGTAAGCATTGCAGACTAAACTATTATGAGGGAAGAAGGAACTCTGCTATTGCTCTGTGTTTAATTATAAACAAAAGAATTTATACATCATGCATCAAGCAAATCTCAAGTGAACATTAATATGTGTTTAAGAATGACATCAATATCTCAGTTTGGGTTTGGGATCATGCTTCAGTGAACCTTGACTATCACCATCAGCAGCTATTAGAGAATCAGAACTTATTTCTGTATTAGACAATGTGGGTAACTATAGCTTTTCGTCTATAGAAGACAGAGAGCGTGCCTTAGGTGCCCGTGGTCATGGGTTCAATTCACGGAGAGGCACTCAACAATTTCGATGTTGACCCAGCATCGTGAGGACAATTGGGGAGTTATCTTAAGTAAGAGGTAGCGGACTGCAGTCTAGAAAGCCGGCATTAGGGAATTCGGGTGTCGATGCGTTGACTACACATCCCCACTTTCAACGTAAGCCCGCTGGTAGGAAGCAAAGGACTGTCGTGCCAAGAATTTAGTTTGTTTTAATTATCATAAATGCCTTCTTTATTATTAAATTTTATCTAATATTTTCTTTTCAACTAGTTTGCGAAACTCAGAGCTAGCTACTTGTTTTCTTTATAATTCATGTGCATAGTTAGCACAACTAATCACTAAGAAAAAACAATCTTTTCAATAAAATTTACCTCGCGTCTTTCATAGCTCTAAGTTTAGTTATTTTTAGTTTTTTTTTCTTTCTTTTAAGTTGAAGGGCGGTTTATCATTTTCCCCTCGCTTTCCCTATTTTTTTTCTAGTTTTACCTATGTTTCTTTGCACGGACATTGTGCCTATACGCACATGCTTAGTGTGTTCGTTTACAAAAGCGGGTCATTTTCCTGCCACTATAGAAAGTAAGAGTGCAGTGTATCAGAGAAATATTAATTGACGTATGTAAGTGAATATATCTGTGACGAAGTCATAATTACTCAGTTTTGGCATCGTACATAATTTCCTCATCCTTATTAATCTCTTCACCTCCGCTTCCTGAATTCCAGTTCTAGTATTCTTTCTTGATGGGGGACTGATGTCTCATGTAGGCTTATTAACATAACATCAGCAATAAAGAAAGTACGGTTTAATTTGCACTAATTTTAAAACATTACGTTAATTAAATAATAATAATAATAATACGGAGCGAGCTCAGGCTACTTGTTAGGATTCTTGCTTCGCAATTGGATAATACCGGGTTCGAATTCGGAGACCAGCCATCCTGACTGAGGATTTTCCAGGGTTGTTCCTAATTTATACTGGGCAAATGCTAGGATAGTACCTTGATCTAAGGCTCTGGAGACCTTCCTTTCATTCCTTTTCCAATGTTTTTATCTGTTGATTACTACAGTGTAAAATGGCCTCTGAGGATGTATCTGGTAGCTTATAGTAAATAAACAATAACGACGTAATATATCTTCACGAAACGTGTGGGTTAATTTAACTACAGCCTTACAGTCCCAATAGATAGCTAAAGTTTTAATATCAATTTCCTGACTTTTATATACTATTTTCATATTGTTTCAGCTTTCAATTTTTTCATGTATGTTCCCACCGAGAATTGAATCTGAGATCACATGAACAAATGCGAATATGTTAAATATTTTTGAACACTTTAATATACAAAACACAAAACGCTTCAATGATACGATGCATGGATATGTTTTGGTTACGTCCTGCAATGTATGATTAAGAAGCCAAGAGGGTAAAGAAAAAATAACAGAAATCTCTTTTATAGTTACTCCCTCAACAAACTCCCGACCTCAGAAGGGCAAGCCAAAAGTTAGGTAATCAAGTCATACAACGAACACAACCATATCGCTCTCTTGAAATTCTCGTGTGTATGTTTAAAAATCTACTGTTGTTCCACGCCAACCAGTCTATATTTTTTGTTGTATATACCTTCGAAGTGAAAGATATTCATTATTACATTTGTTGATGGTTGGACTCGTGAGTCAGAAACTACTATTAATAAAGAGTTTGTTTTGTCTACTATCCCTGCGATTAGAAGGGCCTTATCTAAAAGATATTTCATTTGTATATGAGAAAAGAAGAAAGTTTATTTTCTAAGAATAAAATAAATATTTTCAATGTGAAACTAACATTAAGTTTCGAAGAGGAGCTAAACAGAAGAATTTATTACCATTTACATCAGTTTTCAGACAGTTCACTATACTCTGAAATGGGAAGAAATCAAACTGGGAAACATTTTACTAAAGAGACTTCGACAGAAAGTGCAGCATGTAAATATTGCAAGGTTAAAATAAAATAAAAAACAAAGGTAACACACACGTGTTATGGAAATATTTAAAAGCACAGCAACCTACTAACTTATATCACTGAATTTTAGATATTCAATTTTATCATCACAATTTCAGATGTAGGATTGGATATGAATCAAAATCTGAGATTCGAATTTCGGATCCGGATCCAGATCCAAATCCAAGATCCGAATTTCGGATCCAGATCCGAGATCCGGATCCAGGTCCGAGATCCGAATTTCGGATCCAGATCCGAGATCCAGACCCAGATCCGAAATCCGAATTTCAGATCCAGATCCGAGATCCGGATCTGAGATTCGGATCCGAGATCCGGATCTAGGTCCGGATCCGGCAAGATCCGGATCCGGATCCGAAAATTTTTGGCCATCCCTAGTCCGGATCCGCAAGGTGAATTGTGACAATCCGATACCCGCATGCGAAAATCTTCCAGGTCAATATGAAAGCTCCCTTAAGGACTATCACCTTCATCAGTGGAATGCATCTTGCTAATTTTACCTCAACGTAAGAGTACCGAACTTTATTGTTAAAATTAAAAGGACCAAACAAATCATCACTACAGTTTTCGTATTTGAACACAACACTCATGAAAAGTCATGTTAAAGGGCGACCTAGGAAAGATTAATATTCTTTCTCAGGTCTAACTTTTAGTGTTCCCCACATTAGGTACGGAGTTTGTGCAAGTGCTTTCCGGTCGCATTATATCGACCACGATCTTGGTACTAACACATATTTCGGTTTCCAAATTTCAAATATTTATCTCATATTCAGCTGGATTCTATGTATGATTCCAAAATTTCAAATCTAGATAAGAGGCACCAAAATTAATGCCTTATTCTCGGTGCTCATATTGGGATTTACTCAGTAATTAATAATTGTTTTCGGAAACGTACATATTTGATATTTTGAGCAGACTGAGGAAGATAAGTAAACGTAAAAATTAGTCAATACTTCTCTTAACTGTTTATGTTTTCTTAAGTGTCAATGAAATAGCTCTCATGGGGAATTTTAAATATTCTAGTTTTGAATTCCACTTTCAAATGTATTTTGATTCCAGACGTTTCAAATCCGAGTTATGGATCTAGGATCTGGAACCAGTCTGGACCTAGATTCGGCATCTGGACTGACATCTGGATCGAATCAGACATATGTATACTCGTAAATCCATTTAAAATCTCACCTTCGTATTACTAATATAACAATTTTCTTATGTCACGTAGGTAACTAATTAAAGCTGTAGGGATGGCCAAAAATTTTCGGATCCTGGTTTTTCTGACCCAATAAGATCCGGATCTTGTCAGATCAGGACCTAGATCCGAACCTCAGATCCGGATCTCCGATATGGGTTCAGATATCGGATCTGGGTCCGAAATTAGGGTCTCAGATCTTGATTCGCATCCAGAAATGCATCCGAAATTGTGATAACGAACTTGAATATCTAAAATTCGTCAGAAGAACTGTCACGAAGTACTGACAGTGAACAAGAAAACAGAAAATTAAGACAAATATTCGCTAGTCTATTTGTCTCCCTCAGTCAGCTCGAAAGATCAAAAGCATATCTTGCTAAATATATATAACTTTTGTGTAATATCATTTTGACGTGTAACTTCAAAGGAGGAGGGAGAGACATTTCAAAGGAGGCGGAGAGACATTTGAAAATGATCGGAAATGACCGATATTAGTGTCGAATCTACAGTTTTTGGAGTCGCTGAGGTGAACAGTGACACCTCTGTTTTTTTTAGGTCGCTGAGATGAACAATGATACTTCCGATGCCGTGCCCCGCAACATGGGGAGGGGATATATATATATATAAAAATCATCGAAAATGGTCAATATCAAAGAGCGCTTTAGTAATAGTAAAAACGGAACACATTACTACAGAAAACAAAAGTGTCCTGCGCTTGCAAGTTTAATTTAAATGTTTGTTTACAAAGGCTTTAAGAAAGAAAATGTTACGCAATCCGTGCTTCTAGCAGGCAATAATTTCAGACATTTTTTTAAATAAATAATACAAAATGAAAGAAATATGTAGTATTTCTCCTAACCTTTTAGTTAAACAAATTGAGTGTACTCTATAACCTAGGCAGAATATCTTCTAGTTCGTACTATTCTTGAATAATATATAAGGTAATTTGGGGCAGTCCCGGCACGTTAAGCATATATTCATTCCTGCAAAATATATTTATGACGCGATCATGTTATTGTTAAGATATATGATACGTTGAACATTCCTTTATATTTTAATAGTAGTTCTATACCGTTAATATAGTTTCCATAGATGTAAGAGAGACATAAATACAACTCTACATCCTGCCGTGTTTCCCCAAACTTGTTGGGGAATTCCGTCACGCACTATGGGGAACTCCGGCACCAACAATAATAACGACATTAGTTGAAGTTGCAAAAGAAACAAAATATATGTATTGCATAAAGTGATTATACAAGTGTAATGAATACAAACCAATGCATATCATGTGCAACAGCAATCATTGTTGCATAATTTTAGGATAAAATGAAAATAGCAATAACAAATGAAAGAATAGCAGTTTCTAACGTGAGTCTATAGACAGGCTTGCTAGCTTACTGACAATTGTGACAGA
The DNA here is from genome assembly GCF_964235325.1 of Thermobia domestica. NCBI lineage: Eukaryota > Metazoa > Arthropoda > Insecta > Zygentoma > Lepismatidae > Thermobia > Thermobia domestica. Next base: position 221,886,971 of record NC_137462.1, read on the forward strand.
CGAACTGTGGATTACAACCATCTATCACACATTTCTCATGAAACCAGTAATAACATTTCGTGCACTGCACCGATTGCCCTCCTCGAAAGCTGGAATAGTACCATTGATGACACTCTCCACAATAATCCTTCTCTTCCTCACTGGATTTTGTCTGAGATTCCGCAAGATTAAACTTTCGCCTACAGCCATTACGAATAACAACTGTCTTTTTAGACCCACATGCTTTTTGGCAAGGTGCTGGCTTTTGTCGCAGCTCTTGAATATATTGAAGAGATGTCAAGACTCTTGCTCCTGCTGTGATTCCTCGATGCATTCTGGAAGTTCGAACACGTTTCTTGGGAGCTAATGCTTGAACAGATGTGCCAGAGTCTTGATCAGCAGAACATGGAAGCGACCTTTTCTTGTTTGGTGATGTAGACCTATTGTTGTCATGTGGTAGGCATAATATTGTACTGCTGTTGTTATGTTGTGATCTTGAACCAGAGTTGGAGACTGTAGCATGATGGTCAGGTAAATCCAAGTTTGCACTACATGATGCAGACTGGGGTTCTTCGCCACTAACAGAAGGAGTATTTATAGTGGCGCTGTAATGAGGTAGCGATGGCTGGAACGCACTGTCTGAAATTTTGTGGGGATCTATGGGAAATATTCCACATGCTTCAAACCCATTAACGGCATTAGCAAGTGTAGCAGCCCTTACCCATGCTTTCCTAAGAAGAGTTCCGAAAACACATTTTGTGATGGATAAGTTTAATCCTGCATTTGTACGCAACCACATACGGCATTCTTCATTGTAAAATTGCTTTAGAGGTTTGAAGAAAGATACATCTAGAGGTTGAAGCTTATGCGTTCCATGAGGAGGTAAGCACAGAAGGTTGGTATTCAATTCGCAGACTCTTTCCAGGACATTGAAATCCTTACAATGTGACCAGTGTCCATCAAGAATCAAAAGAATTTCACCTTGAGGTTTGTACTTCGCAAGATGTTCCAAGAATTTTGCGAAAACTGTAGTTGTCATATACCCAGAATCAGACACTTCAACCACTGCTCCTGGAGGCATTCCATTACTGAATTCCTTCTTTTTTCTTTGGCCCTTCATTACTACAAAAGGAGGAATAAAATTTCCAGAAGCATTTGCACAAGCCATTACAGTCACAGTCTCCCCTCTTTCTGCATTAGATTAACTGTACACGTCTTTCTTCCCTCTTTTGGACAACACTTTTCCTGGTTTAGATATTAATTGTAACCCCGTTTCATCACAATTAAACACATGTCCAGGCTTATCCCACAAATCGTATGTATCATAGCAATCTTCAAGAATTTTGTAAAACGCTTCAACTGTATCTTTTGTAAGACCCCTAGCCTGAGCGAATGAGAGGTTTTCAGCTTTCCGCACACTAGCAGATCTATGTCTCTTTAAAAAAAACCTAAACCCAATCATAACCAGCCATCTTTGTTTTTTATTGAAGCGGTTTTTAATGTTGTTTCTTTCAGCGAAAGAAAATGCTAATCGACGCAGGTCTGTAACTGTGAGTCCAAATCCTGCAGAATCTAATTTCAGAATCCTTTTCTCCAGTTCGTCTTCTTGGACTTTCAAACAGGTTGAAATGCCACCAAATCTTTTATCCATGTCAGATTGCTTCAGTCGATCACTTAGGGTCATTCATGGAACATCATACGCTCTGGCGGCAGCTGCAACTGGCATCCCTTGCATTACAGCTTCAACGGCTGCTTTCATATTTTCGAGGGACCAACTACATTTGTTTGTCATACGAATGTAATTCCTAACCATTTTTTTCCTGGAGTGAGAAAATGTTTCTTATTTAGAACTCACCTTCACGTGTACACATTAATTTTAGCAGCACTAACTATAGCACTCTGATATCACCAAGTGACGAAGTTGCCCCAAAGTCATGTGCCGGGATTGCCCCAAATGCTGTTAATATTAACATACATTTTTATTTGCAATTAGCAACACTGATTCTAGAGATTGATGATATGCACTTGTTGTGCAATGACGCATAGAAGTTTCCAGGCCATAGTTTTCCCATCTACTCGTTTTTAGATTTATGGTACAGATTAGCTACTGAAACATAAATCTTACATCAGGTATATACTCAGAAAATTCACAGACAACTTACCTGCTTCTTCAATTTTTGTTTCCATTATAAACGGACGTAGATGTCAGGAACTCACATTGCAAACAGCAACACACTCATGCAAATCACACTACACTAATGACAAGTGCCGGTCTTGAAGGGTTGAAGGCTAGCCGTGTTGCAAGCTTATAAGTGACGGAATTCCCCAAATGCCGGGACTACCCCAAATGACCTTACATTAAGTCACCGGTTTAAAAGATTAACAAGTTATATTTGCTATATGTAGTATGTGCAGTCAGTTAAAAGTGATTCAATTAAAAGAAAAAAAAACATTGATGCTATATGATAGTCAATAATCTAACGTTATGTATCTCGTAGTCATCAATACATTAATGTGGGAAAAACACGCATCGCACTTCAGAAATATATATATTTCTGAAATGCGATGTGTATATATAGAGAATTTATGTTATATGGTTAGATCGGTACTAAAGAGAAGCTGGGAATGGCTGAACGAATGGTTCTTTCTAGCAACCACTCTTCTACGAAACATATTACGAAGTTTCTAAAAACCCATTTCGGAAGAACCTAATGGACACACTTTAACATGTACGTGCTGTAAAGCAACAGCTTTTGGCCCCATTGAAGAGAAATCCGCAAAACATTTATCACCTAGACACGCCTGGTGTCGATATCGAGTATGGAACCCCACAGCTTTCTACTATTCACCTTCCATTTGGTGCCTTAACACTATATATATATATATATATATATATATATATATATATATATATATATATATATATATATATATATATATATATATATATATATATATATATATATATATATATATATATATATATGTGTGTGTGTGTGTGTGTGTGTGGTGTGTATTTATCTGATACTATGATTTTGGGTGAAACAGTCTTTGAGGCTGTTCACATAGACCGTCACCACCGACATTTTAACGCCAACGAAATTCTTTTCCTTGTATTTTAAATGAGTACATGCATACATAGCCGCCTGAAATTCTGACGGCCGCTAACAGTGACCAACAGTCACGTATAACATTGTGTAGAAGAAAATTTTATGTTCGCGAGTAAGTAAGTACGTGCTAAGAAGGAAGAAAATCAATGTTGCCAGATCTGACCATTTACATAAATAATACGTTGAAATTGAATTTTTATAGATATTTGACCCTGCCCTGATTGATAATGGACTTTACTGGAAAAATGTTTTCTTCAATTTAACCGAACTAACTTATTATAGTATAAAACCTCTTGTGTGATTTGTCAGAAAATATTTAGTATCTAAATATGTAACATAAATATTAGTAGTAACAGAATCTTAGAGAAGTACACGAATCATTCGGAATTGATTATCTTATGTATTAAAAGTTCCCTTTCGGGTTTGAAAGCGAGAAAATGTGCATAATTGTTCGTTAGATTTTGTAAAAAGAAAATGTTTGTAATAGCAATTTATTGATTGAATTTATAGCTAAATATGTGCATCTTCGAAGCACGTGGTTCCCAGTTCGAATGTCGATGAGAGCATATTTATGGTTTCTATTCAGCATTGTGAGACAGTTAAAAAGCTACTTGAACTAAAACACTTTTAATTTCAGTATTAAAAACATATTGATTAAAGGGGATATATACAGGGTGTTAATAAACTAGACCGACAAACTGAAACAAGTGATTCCTCCCATCAAAACAAGGAAAAAGTTCATATATATACCTGTGGTCGAAAGTGCATAGTTTCAGAGCAAGGAATGTCCAAAATCGTGCAAAAATGAACTTTGGGAGCAAATATCTCCAAACCTATTAGTTACAGAGCTGAGGCGGCATGTTATTGTCTTAGACTTGTAACCTGCTCTATCGAAAAATGCATGATTCTGAATCGTTCAGACGCGGCGCAAGGGATTCTCCCGCCCTCGGGGAGCGGGGGACAGAGTCCTTAAAGGAATTGGGGGTCCCGGATATTCTGTTAGGACAGATGGGTCCGATTCATGACAAATAGAACAACGTAGCATCAAGTAATAAGTCGTTCAAAGACCATCAATATTTTGAACAAAATCTAGATGACAAAGGATTTTGGGTGCATTGTGCGTGGTTGGACATCTACAGTAGGGGTTGAATATAGTGATAAAAGGAAAATAAATAACATAATTACATCTGAAGGTTCATGACCCACAGTTTTCATCTGTGTGCTAAAGGAGACAGACAGTAATAATACGTAATGATTTTGGAAGAATTGATCCAATGAGGATTTGCGAGAAAATGGAAGCATCAACTAGAAAAAGAAAAAAAAAACGAAAATAAGATCAATAGACACAATGTTTCTTATAACAAACTCACTTGGTCGTACATCTAAAGTGGAACCCCTTGCCACGTAGGTGCACACTAATACTGACACGGAAGGGTTCCACAAGTTGTCGGTGAAATCTGATTGTCACCTAGCACCATCTGATAGAACATCATGAGAAATGAAAATGAGCAAAATTTAAGGTGCTATGGACCAGAAGGGTAGAAGCTACTGGGCTTCAAAATTTAAAAAAAAATGAAAGGAAATCTTTTAGTTTTACGTCCCAAGATTATGCCGGTTAGGCTAAAGGAGACGGTGATTATGAGAAATGAATGAAAAATGGTGGAATGAAGAAAGTGGGAGGAAACGGGAGAACCCCGAGGAAACCCACGCACACGGTGTTTGTCCACCACAAAGTTCACTTGGCAGGAGCTGGGATCGAACCCGGGACCCCAAGCACCCATCTGTGAACACTTGTATATGGTACTATTTGAAACAAAATATATTTATGCTGAGTTGGCAACACTGCTTCATCTATGGCAACATTGTTTGTGGTTTTCGATAGGGCATTTTATTCTCATTAAATTGTGCAACTTTTGGTTTGATTCCTTTAACGGTTTTTAAGATATTTACTTTAAACGTACACAATTCCATGATATAATTTTTTGTTTATTCAAATTTTGAAGCCCCGTAGCTTCTATTCTTCTGGTCCATAGCACCTTAAATTTTGCTCATTTTCATTTCTCATGATGCTCTATCAGATGTGCTATATGGCAATCAGACCTTAGCGACAACTTGTGGGACCCTCCCGTGTGAGATACCATTTACTCCCTTTCCCCTTCCCACGTAGCGAACAACAGATTGTTTACAACGTATAGGAGCTGATGACAAATGAGAGCTACAGTAACTGGTTAAGGAACAAAGAGAAAGACAAGTCGTGTTAAGAACGTATATATATCTCGAGACGAGTTAGTAACTTATCCTTTCATATTTATTTCAAACAAAAGTTGAGGGAATGTAAAAATGCTATATAATGGGAAATCAGCGAGAAATCTCATGAACACTTCTGGAAAGATGCCTGCTCATTGCGATGATCAACATGGAATGTTTCTTATCCATGTAGGTCACGTTGTAGTTAGTAAAGGAAATACGACACATGGTATTGGCAGGCAGTAACAGAGGTGAGAGTGTCAGTGTACGGATCAGAAGCATACGGACATGTCAGGGAGCAACAGCACAATCTACATTGAAAGTAATAACTCTCCTTTCACATAACTCCTTTCTTCTTTGATGTATGAACATACAAGATTATTACAGGAACAGCGAAAAGAAATTGCAGATAAATTGAAAATCCTTTTATTGTAATTATCCGTAACATTGTAATAATCACGCATAGCCTTGTAATCAATGGATCTCTGGTTCGATTCCTAGGGGTTACAAGAGGTTAAGAGCCAAAGGTAGGTCATGACCTTATTTGTAGCGGTATCGGTACTGAGAAAGTCATAAGACTAAGATAATCAATGCAGTAAGAAACGTATCTGTACCTAGGGCAACCCTAAAGCGGTGAAACACGAAATTGTAACATTTATTTCGAACACGAGGAACCGTGGATCTGGCAGTCTATAACCGTGTACTAGATGAAGTTATACATAAGCTAACAAAATGCATATCTCAGCAATGTCCGGTAATGGTCAAGCCATTACACAGAACGCATAAGGGATTCTCAGACATGCTCGGACGTAATGGTTTGTCGAAAGTATGCAAAACGTACCCAGACGGAATGTATTAATGACATGTCAATCTAAAGGCCAGAAAGGTGTCATTCTGTCAACTGTGCTTTATTTATAACCATAAAACAATAAATAACAACAGCAATGCAATGAAAACACCACTACAGATGCAAGAAATAGCTTTACACCTACCTCTATAGAAGCTGCCTAAAACACCGTTCTCCGACGTCAGTACAGATATTGCAATGGCGACGCAGTAAGTCTCCAACACGTGTTAACATAGGTGGTGCCTCCTTCATGCTATGGCTAGCGGTAACAGTTCTAGCAACTAGCTTTGCTTCAGACAGTACAGGTGTTTCGTAGACAAGCACTTTCATATGACCCCACAGAAGAAAATCTCATGTTTCTTTCTGTGGTGTCAAAAGTCTCGCGGTTTACGAACAGGCGTAGCCATGGGACAACCTCGCTCTATCCATTGCTCCGGATACACATGATTCAGATAGTACCGCACGTCATGTGAGAAATGGGATGAGGCTCCGTCATGTTGGAACCAAATACACTGACGAAATTATAGCGGAATCTCTCTAAATAGTACTGGTAAAACGTTTGCTATAAAATAACAATAAAACTGTCCATTTAATCGAGCTAGTGAAAGACGTGGACCAATGAAGTAATCTCCCAAAATACCATGGCTATAAATGTTATGGATAATTCCAGTCTCTAAAGATGGATGCGATATCTGCATTCGAAACGTCGTATGTCCATGTCTTCACCTGGATGATAGCCCGAGGAGTCTTATTAAAAATATACGAGTTTTTAAATTTCCTGCAATTTGTTATCGCTGTCCTTGTAACAATCTCGTATGTTCATACATCAATGAATGAAGGAAGAAGCGAAGAGAGGGTTATTACTTTCAGTGTAGATTGTGCAATTGTTTCCAAACTTGTGCGTGTGCTATTGATCCGTACACTGACATTCTCACCTTTGTTACTGCCTGGCAGTACAATGTGTCGTATTTCCTATAACTAACTACAACGTGATCCACATGGCCAAGAAACATTCCAAGTTGGTCATTGCAATGAGCAGGCGTCTTTCTAGAAGTGTCCATGGGTTTCTTAACAGTTCTCCCATTGTATAGCATTTTTTCATTCCCATAACTTTTTATATTTCTTTAATTATCCGCCTCCTTCAGCGTAAGAGGCAACACTGTGGAATGCTAATTTGTTTCAAACAAATCTGAAAGGATAAGTTACTAACAATTCTAGAGACATCTACTTCCTTTCCACGAATTTTCCCTTTTTTCGTTGCATCACCAGTATTGGAGCTTTTATATGCCATCAGCTCCTATACGCTGTAAACAATCTGTTGTTCGTTACGTGGAGGACGAAAAGGGATACATGGGAACTCAGTGTTAGTATGCACCTATATGGCAAGGGGCACCACTTTAGATCTGAGATCAAGTGAATTTCTAATGAAGAACATTTTATCTATTGTTTTTATTTTCTCTTTTGTCGGTTGATACTTCAATTTTCTCGCAAATCCTGATTGGATGAATTATTCCAAAATCATTACGTATTATTAATGTCTGTTTCCTTTAGCACACAGACCACGGCTGTGGCTCAAGAACATTCAGATGTAATGATGTAATAATAATGTGCATATTCAGCCCCATCTGTAAATATACAACCACGCACAACACACCAAAAGTCGTTTGCCATCTTGATTTTGGTCAAAATATTGATTGTCTTTCAACGACTTTTTGTTACTTGGTGCTAGGTTGTTCTATTTGTCATGAATCGGACCCATCTGTCCTAACAGAATAACCGGGACGCCCTTCCTTTGCGGACTCCCTTGTGCCGCGACTGAACGATTCAGAATCATACATTTTTCGATGGAGCAGATTGCAAGTAAAACAATAACATGCCATCTCAGCTTAATAGCTAATAGTTCTGGATTTATTTCACCCAAAGTTCATTTTCCGTTATAGCTCTGAAACTATGCACTTTTGGCCACTGGTCCACATGAACTTTTCATTTTGATGTGAGGAATCACCTGTTTCTGTTTGTCGGTCTAGTTCATTATTACTATGTATACACCTCAAACTCCAGAAGGTAGCAATTGCGACCTAAAAAGACATGTAAGAAATTAACAACTTGTTTGCAACATTTGATTTTAGCAATACTACTGTCCTGGTTGATTGGAAGCCATGGAAAAAAAGAGGAGGCCTTCTGTGTTTTGCCACTGAATGTAATGACTTTACGGCACCAGGAACTCACGAGGAACGGATATGAATGTGTCTTTCGGACATCCGAATCAAAGCTAGTCCATTTGAAAAAATAACGAAGATACGTTCATACACAAAAAATGAGATGCCATGGACAACGGAGTAAGCCCCTGGGGCCCATTAACCCTGTTAGTTTAAAGAAAATCGTAGACTCTCAGGGAAAAATATCTATTAAATCAACACTGTTCATTGAAATGTCATCGTTTATAGTTATTGATATCTTCAGCAAGAAACAAGCTTTCCAGGGGTGTTATGTATTAGGGCCCATAACATACTTGATCAGGGAAAATTGGGAAAATGTCTTGAAAATTCCCTCCAGAAATCCCTCCCATCAACTTGTGTAGTTTTAGCCCCCTCTGGAGTGGTCCCGGGTAAAACTACACAATCTAAATGTATCTCGAAAAATACTATAGGGAATAAGAAATGCGCATACCAAGCTTTGTTTTGATAGATGGAATAGGCATGAAGGGAAAGGTTGTATAAAATACGCTCTGTAGCTATATATAAAACCGAACCTATGGAATGACCTATAGACAGAACATGGTATAAAAAATATAAACGCAGTACTATTTATCCTGATATCAAGGATTGTACCACATATTGTGTCAAATGAAGCAAGCGTTTTAAACAGCAACTTTGCTACAATTGCATTCGGATAAACCCACGTTATCCATCAACGTCCTCATCCATGCTCTTTTGTTCTCTATTCCGTTCTTACTGTGTCATACTATACCTTCTCCCTTGTTTGATGAATATACCTCCTATCCATATATATATCTCATGGTATTCTTCAAGGTATATTTTAATTGTGTACTCCTACCGGTCTGCGACTTAAGAGGGAGGATAAGTGGGAAATCCGCCTCTGAAGAACTGGATATCTCCCATAAGGTTTGAACTTCCCATATTAAATTTATCTGATGTGCACTTTATTCCTCCGCCAAGGAATGTGCTTGATTTCGCACACTGACTCCTACAGGTTGTGGTGTCGCTTCACAGGACTCATAACTTCATAAAAGAGCTATTTTGCAAGACATTTTTGCGACTTATCTCAAATACTTCTCTCCATGTCACGAAACAATATAATAAATATTAAAACGCTTGTTTCATTTTACAGAGAATGTGGTACAATTCTTGACATGAGGACTCAATAGTACTGTGTTTATATTTTTATATTATGTTCTCTTTATAGGTCAAGTCATAGGTACGGTTCTGTACGTACAGAGCGTATTGGTGTACAACTTTTTTCATTCATACCTATTCCGTCTATCAAAACAAAACTGGGTACACACATTTCTTATCTCCTATAATATTGTTTGAGACATATTGATTCTGCGGTTTTACCCGGGACCACTCCAGAGAGGTCTAAAGTTGACAAGAGAGATTTCTGGAAGGAACTTTCTCGACATTCTCCCAATTTTCTCTGTTCAATAATGTAATGGGGCCCAATACATGACACCTCTGGAAAGTTTGTTTCATGCTGAAGAGAATGAACTATAAACCACGAATTTCCAATGAACCGTGCTGATGCAATAGCTATTTCACTGCGAGTCTACGATTTTCTTTTAGCTAACAGGGTTAATGAGCCCCAGGGACTTACTCCATTATCCATGGCACCTAATTTTTTGTGAGTGAACATATCTTTGTTATGCTTATCGAATGGACTAGGTTTGATTTCGATGTTCGGATGACACATTCATGTCCACCCTTGCCAGTCACATCCTTGTGTCCACACTAAAGGAATTGTTTGAACTTTAATGATTGGTTCATGCGCAGGTGTCACTAAGTAATGTGAATATCAGAAGGCAACTCAGTTCATAACTCTCTGTGAGTGACCAAAATGGATAAAGAGAAGTTAATGAACTTACTACACACTAAAGAATGTCTGTTAATACGTTGCACAGAGATTACTCTACTAAGCCACTAAAATAAAACCTAGCACCAGATAGGACAAGAAGTAGGACTGCCAGGTAACATTATTATTATAAATAATAGCTACTTTTTAAAGTACTTGTATATCAAATCATAACATATTACATATTGTATGTATGCGATTCATAGGACACCGATTTTTAGTCTATAAGGAAGACAGTTTTCAGATTCAAGGACGTGGTGACTCAATAATAAAGTCCTCATTTCTAGTGCGTAACGTCCCTAGTTCGATCCTAATTAATGCCAAGTGAACTATATGGTAGGTAAACAAATGTAGGTGTATTTTCTCGGAGTTTGTTCGTTCCGTCCCACTTTTATTACTCCATTATTTCGCTCAATACTCCACCATTGCCATCCCATCGCCTTGGAGCATGTCGTGTAACGTTAAACTAAAGAACGAAACAAAAGCTTTCAAGTTTGTGAAATAGTCTTTTAGTAGTGACTATCTAGTATTTAAACTCACACACTATATTTTTACAATACAGGTAAATAGGTTTTACACATTGTCACCTAAATCAGGTTATCTTCCAGAATATTTTTCCGGAGGGACGTGCAGGTACTGCACTGGAAAATTCTTGGTTATTTTGATGCTACGCAATGTAGTTTATTTAAGATCCGGGAAGACAAGGCATTTTGAGCTTATATCTGAGACATCCACTTCACATAATAATTCCTTTGAAAGAAAATCTTTCTTCGAATGTATAAAATCCCTTGAAATACATTTGGAAGAGCACGGAAACAGCCTAAACATCAATTCTGAGGATTTTTCTTATTTTTCAATTTGTACAAAAAGCTTGAAAAGAAATAATAAAATCAACAAACATCCCGTTATATTTCTGATATTTAAATACAGTTGCTTTTGTGTTGGTTATCCGTCTCTGCATGACCGTCACTAAAGGAAACAAAGAGTAAGATTTATTAACCTTTCAAGTTGACAATTGTTTGTTGTTTAATAAAGTTTATTTCACTCATAATTAACAAATGTATCATTTTCTACCTCTGTCTTACTGTTAGAGCTAAAAACTGGCATATAAATTTTAGATGGGTAGCCATTATAATAGTGTTTATCTCCATTATTGTAAGAATTTTTACTCGCATTCATGAAATGAACTCTTTGAGTGTTTCGTCAATGGTTCTGCCGGATAGGCCAAAGAAGATGGTGATGATGAAATTGATAAAATAGCGGAATGAGGAAAGAACGAAGAAACGGGAGAACCTCATTTTGAGAAAATGGAAACGAAAGGAGTTTTTCAGTTTTGGAATCACATTTAGGAAATGTGTTTCCACCTTCATTCATAGTAGGTTTAATTGGTCATGAGTAGGTTTAATTCTTACATCAGTGGATCATCATGCTTCTTCCCTTGCAAACTAAAATGACGTTCCTGATTTAATCTTATCGTAATATTACTCATAACAAACATGCAATCTCATTTATAATATATTTTTCATTACCGATTAATATCCTGTCTCGAAATCAGTAGCGTCGTTTCAGATTTTTCTAGGGGGAGGGATTGTCCACCAACAAAGAGTTTCAAGTTTTTATTAGTCTATTAACATATATTTTTAACAAGAAAATACGCCTTTCTCAAACTCAGGGGAGCATCTGTCCCCTGGCTTCCTATACTATGCCCCTCTTAAATGACGTTAAAGTGATTAACGGTAAGCGCTTTCTCACAAGAGAGAAAACAATGTGACAATCTAAGTAAGATTGTTTGGCAACCCTGATGCAAATCATGAGACTTACGTCTTAGTTATACAATCTGGTGAAATTTGATATTTTACGACCGACAGTTTTGTCGGTGTGTGTGCAGAGCCCTTTTGTGTTAACTGCATCGTTTCCTATCTCACTTGGGCTTTTCGTTCGATGCTGAAAGGTGATACACTAGCGCACTCATTCCCTTCCTTTATTCGACCCGCAGCTCCTACTGCTAACCTATACATTATTCAGTCAACAATGAAAATGCCTTACGCTTGCATGGAGACAGACGTTAGTAGAAAACGAATCTTGAGACTCACACCATCTGGATAAACAAAATCTAATACCTCTTTTTCCTTCGTGACATCATTCATTCTTATCTTCTTTAGTTGTTTCGTTCAAAACCAGTAGTGAAATATCATTGGCAATTTTAGATCACTTGCTCTTATTGTAAATTCATATTCAAAGGTAACAAAGGATGGGATAATCGCAATAGGTAACAAAACTGATCAACTAAACGTTTAACATGTCACGGAATTATACAGAGGTATTAATGATAATAAGTCAGTACATCTAAATAGTTTCCCACAGTCATGATATTTTACTTCCTTCAATATGAAAAATAAAAATGTGCGATTCCTAGTGGGAATTCATGTGACTCCGATTTCTCAAGCTTCGGAACCGAGATTACGATTAACTTTTAAAAAAATCAGCAATTGAACCTAAATTCTAGAGCAAAAGTGGATTTAGGAAGGAGAGCTTATTTTATACTAGTAAATTATTGTTACCCTTCTAAGTTTTCGAGACTGCTGTTTGAAAATCTTATGACATAAAATTTAGCTGCTAGGAGTTTTCCGCTATTACCTTTATCTTTAATATGGCTGTAATCCACATTTATTTCTTAGTTAGACAATTTCAAAAATCATCATTAAGGATACAATTAGTGAGTTGAAAGATCTAAAAGTGCGACTTTCTTAAGTGTTTTCGCTCAACCAAGTTTTCAAATACGAATATTTCTTTCGTATATTACTATTTCCTTTAGTTCCCTCCAATATGAGAGTTGCACTGAAAGTTTCGGGAAACTTGCACGAAGACGCTATCTTTTATATTGCTTTTCAAAGTATTCGACCTTAATGGCAACATATTTGTTCATTCGAATAAACCAATTGTTCAAGCAGTTATATCACTGAGTAAGAGATACCTCAGAAATATCTATTGTGTAACTTTGTACTCTTTCTTCTTGGGCTTGAAATGCTTGGCCACGCATTCCACTTTTGATGATAGGAAATAAGAAAAAAAAAACATGTTTCGCGACAAATCATGATATACAACCTATTATCTAATAAATATTAACAATTCCCAATCCATTATATGTTTAAAAACAGTTTGAATAGAACTAAAAGGAAGACAAAGACAACGCAACTGTGTTACTAATTTACACTAGAAAAACCTTACTATATGATTAACTAAGGTTTGCAAATTAACAGTTTTTTTAAAGAATTGAACAGGTGGATCTTTAAAAATTAAGATCTGTGCGCAAGTAAAAGTTGTTAAAAATTAAGGATCCCGTTGGTTCGTAGAAATGACCTCCTCTCATTTTCTGAGAAGTAAAGGTCAATATGGTTGTCGCGCAAATCCGATGCAAACATACGACATCTGATTAAGCATGAAAAAAAATCGAGATCACCAAAATTTAAGGTCCTATGCACTATAGGGAGCAGAGATAGGAAACAGAAAACTGTCAATGTTGTCGAAATGAGATAAAGATAGTGATGACGGTGAAAGGTATATCTTGCAAAGAGTATAAGTAATAAAACCAAACTTAATCTACCAATCATAAGAAGGAAGGTCATCGATGGACTATGAACGACTATAAAAAAGATTACAATCTGGAATGCAGTGTTGCCAACTCAGCAGAAGGTTTATATGTCAGAAAGACAATAAAATAGCAATTAGAACATCGGGAAAATGCCTAAGTAACACAAAACACAATAGGAAAGAAAGATTGCACATGTTCGAAATGGCACGGATGACAAACAGAGCATCTTCCGTTGTAGTTTAGCTCCAGTTGACATGAAGGCCGTTAATGAATAAGTAGTCAACACACATACATATTTCGCAGCGAGTACAGCGGATGAAAGCAAGCTGATGACACGCGTCCCTGCAATATTTCTCTGAATGTCCTATTTCGAAGTACCATTCGGAAAGCCTTGGATTGGTCCGAGATGTTCACTGGTATGGCCACATTTGAAGAATGCATAGCGGATCAAGTTTTTGAATCGCATTGCGGAAAACTGGTAATGAACAAATTACTGAAGGCAAAGAAAGGTGTCGCGTTGCCACTCTTTAATACTAGATGATGAGATTAATATACTGGTGATGAGCTTAACTTTTTTTTTTTGAATGGACGCAAGAAAACATTTGCAAGTTGTACAATCTCTATCCATTCCGCATCACTCAGCTCCTTATAGAACTTATCATCAGAAATTGTCGCATTGTAAAGATCCTTGTTTGCTAGCCAGCAGTCAGTAGAAAGAAACCACGATTCGTACCCTGAAAATCGGGGCACAAGACTTGCTATAGGAAGATTTGTAAATCGACTTTCGTGATATTCTTTGAACTATATGCATATACTTTCACATTAGGGAATTCAGCGCCAATGGGCTCCAAAACATGTGTGGAAGTAGTATGCCATCCATTCAAATCGCAGCAATCTCATATGAATGCATCGTGGTGGCGATTGAACCCATGGCATCAAAGGTCGTCTTTCTGTCCTTAATGGTAAGACTTGAGCCAGAACGTAATTCTTAATCAAATCTGGCCTGATTTGCATTAATAATCTCTTCTGAAGTCAATTCGTGCTCTGTAATGAAAACCTTGATTTCATTAACAAAGCCTGCGACAGCTGTTTTAATAGCTGCGTCTTCAACGTCGACACTCGTACTAACTTGACGTATTGTCATGCGCGAAACTATTTTGCTTTTCCTTTGAAGCGTTTGACCTATGATTTGGACGCTGTGAATGACAAGGTGTTGTGTGAATCAATTTATTTTTTAATATTCATAACCCAAATGCGTATTGCGAGTTCGCGAATAATTACATGGTGTTGTCTCGTTGCAAGGAAGTGTTTACGTACAGGACTATTATGTCCTGCTTGCAAGGAATACCGACATCTGTAAAGAGTAGTGAGTGCCTTTTTAAGCTCTTGCAAGACTTTTAGTTTTTATTTTACGTTTTTGTACCACAACAGTAGTGATTTTTAGACGCGGTGATATGTCAGTTGCTAATCCTGGAGGACACAGCTGGGAAGGCTTCGTGCCTTTGGCTTGCTTGATCCAGATCTTGTATGCATTGGCCACGTAATTGTCCGGGAATTTTGTGCACATTTTCTTTGGTGGTGATGAAACATATGACAAACTACTGCTTTTGTGGTGCTCAATAATGACCTTTTATTCTGGCTGCAACATCTTTCCTTCTGGCAACTTTGAATCACTGCCTGAATCACTTCAAAATTTTCATCATGTGCCCCATCGTCTTGTATTATTATTGTGTTAATCTCATTCACAACATCCTCTTCCTCACTAGCTGCGTTCTAGTCTGTTTTGCAATGAGATGTTCCTCTCCTGTAGATACTTCCTACTAGATACCGAACGCATTTCCGCTAACAACTTCACGGTTACAAGTAGTATCAAAACCTAAGTTCTGGGCTACCCCTCCCCACCAACTCTGACTGCCTATAACTACTAGACCCACCACTAGCCACTATTATTTAGCGCATTACTTTATTTAAGTTATACGACATCCACAGTAGTTTATAGTTACAATCCACAAAGTATATTTATGTATCTAAAATTACATCTATCTTATACTGAACTTATATCTATAACTCTTCTATCTTATAATGACCCCACGGTAGGGTATCAATTCCATCTTTTAGAACACATATCTTATCATCTGTGCAAGTTAAAGCTAACTTATTTAGTTCTATACTATATATATCGTGCCTACAATTTCTAATCAGATTCATCTTCTTATAGTAGTCCCTTTGGTTGAACAAACAGAAATATTAGTTCTATGTATCAAATATTAGTTCTATGTATACTCATCAAATATTAGTTCTATGTATACAACACTTTTTTTTACACCCCTGGCTTTCTTACAACACTTTTCCTGATCGAAATTACCTTTAAACTCTGCCTGTTACATACATTTGAGGTGATTTTATAGAGTACATTTTAGATCTTAAATCTACAAGCTCTTCTATACTGGTACCTTTAACCTCGTCTTTCATCTTACCAAGTATTTTGTTACTGATATGGGGTATCTTGTATCTATTATGTTTAGAGTAATCGCTTGTGTCGCAGTAATCAATATAGTTTCTCATGTCCTCGTACATATCTTCTGTTTGAATATGGTATATATAACTATCGGTAGCTGTATAACATACTTCTATTTTATCTTGGTATTTGGCCTCAACACATTATGATGAAAGTCGTATATTAAATACTTTGATAAATCTAAGGTACTCATTCAAACATATGTATCGCTTTATTGAAAGCCAATTTGGTTTTATTTATTATGATCGCACATAGATTTTCTGTATAAGTAATTCTATATTTAAAATTCGGTTTGCCAATTATCTTTTCGCCTCTTGCTGGATCACATTCTATTTTTATAGGTTTACATCTCTTCCTAATATTTTCCATCATCTTCTCAAATAGTGACTCGTTCATGAGCTTGTAGAAATCTTTCTCAAAATCATTTGTTGCTTTAGTTATCACCTGTGTTATTAAATCTATGTAATTCTTTAACAAACCTGACTGTTCGAACTCCATTACCCTATGAATTTTCATAAGTTTCAATCTAAGTGATATACATTGTTTCAGGTTCCGATATTGAATCACATATTTTTCTTTATCATATAGGGTTGTTAATAGCTTTATTCTGAACCAGGTGGACACATATTTTGAGGAGCTAATGGATAGTCTTTGTGATAGTCATGTATTTCTTTTTGATACTCAAGATCTACTTCTAATATATAACCAGTATCGGAATTATCAGCTATATTTGTGAAGTCTTTTCCCTTATTTTGTCTCCGCTTAACCGTCTAAATCCCTTATAAGGTATATATTGTTTCATAGCCAAGCCGTAGAGGTTATTATCATCTAGGTACATAATCTAAGAATCATATCTATTCAAATCGTAATCTTCCATATACTTTTTTTTGCTTTTACATATCTTCTCGAGCATTGATTAATTCCACCTCTTATATGTTTCTCTATCACCAAAACCATATTGTAATCTGTTAGTAACTCTAGTTTTATATCTGTCATCTTTAACATTGCATCTGAAGCTAAACCTGGTGCTGTCATATACCAAGCTGGATCAAGGCCATAGAATTTATGGGGGTACGGCCTTTTATAACAATTATAACCGATTTAGATAAATCTCGGTATATACAGCTTTCTGAAGTAAACCAATGTGCATAAAATTCGTAAAACTTGCTGATTACGAATACCATATTTATTTTTACCTAGGTCCTATAGTTTATGTGATATACGCACTTTCTATGACACTTTTAGACGATTTGGATGAAGCTTGGTATATAACGGTTTTCAAACATGCTAATTACGAATATCATATTCATTTATATCTAGATCTTTTAGTTTATATGGGATATGCTCCTTTTATGACAATTTTAGCCGATTTCGATGAAGCTCGGAATATAGTGATTTTCGAACATGCTGATTACGAATATCATATTCATTTTTACCTAGGTCTTCTAGTTTATGTGGGATACGCTCTTTCTATGACAATTTAAGCGCATTTGCACAAAACTCGGCATATGCGGGTTTTCGAACATACTGATTATGAATACCATATTTGCTTTTACCTAGGCCTTACAGTTTGTGTGTGATACACGCTTTTATATCAATTTTATTTTTTGTAGCCTTTTAAGACCACTTTCATCATTCTCCAAATAACATACAATGCCTACCAGTATTGGTTTGAAAAGTCTATGGCAACATAGTAGAGCAGAGATTAAAAATACAGCTACGCTGGCTCAGTGGTTCCTCTCACCTCTCATGTCGCCTTATTTAGCTTATTCGACATATTCGTGGAACGTAATACTTGAAAATTGCATTTCGGCTCATACACACACACACATACACATGGTTCACGGAGCCCTTGGTGGCGTATGCTCAATAAAATTACAGTTTCAATTTCGGTTCCAATTTAGCAGAAGTTAAGTTTATGCGCAAAAAAGTACAGTCCCGATCCCAATTACACACAACAGCTGACTACCAACATTGAAGAACGAGTACGACATCCGCGGGGGTGGTGGTTTTTGACCTTTATAAAAGACTGTGACCTATTATTTATTCCCTAAATAACATACAAGATTTACCCGTATTGGTGTGGAAAAAAGACTATGGCAACACAGCAGAGTAGAGATTTAAAAATAACAGATTGGTGGTTCGGTGGTTCGCTCTCACCTCGCGTGTAGCGGATAAACCGTCTATTTAGCCTATTCGGCATAAAAGTTGGGCTTAAAACTTTATTTCTCTCGGTCATACACACACACACACACACACACACACACATATATATATATATATATATATATATATATATATATATATATATATATATATATATATATGGTTTACACAGGACTTGGAGCCGTATGTGCAGCTCCAATTTCGGTTATAGTGCCAGTTCCGGTTCCAATTACACATGAGCAGAGTGCGAACATATTTAACATAAAATTTATAACAGACTATTACTAAAAGCTACTAGCAGACTTTTTTAACCCTATGTATCATTGCAGAGCTATTAAAAGAGAACGATTTGTTTTCGCATCTTTGAACCCCTAGGTAACATTGCAAAAATTACAACCATTTTACCCCTTACATGTAGGGATTTTTATAAGGCTATGGGGTATTTTTTACAATTCCTATTTACCATACTCGTGGCCACAAACTTTTTTCAGGTAGAGTCTGGTTTGCTGCTAGAACAGGAGGACTGCAATTTGTATTCTGCACGTAAAGACAGAGGTCACTCATAATTTTGATTTAATCAATTTCGTAGCGTTCAACAAGATGATATGACTCTTATGCATAATTTTTGAGGTGCTGCGCGGATCATACCCTCATTCTGCAGTTTAATACTACGGTATTTGGGACAACTGCGGCGTCCCCGACGAAACACAGGACGGGTTCAAAGTCTCTTTCAATAGACCCCTCCCTGTTTTTCCTAACACCGTATTTTCTAGCATTAATACAACATTCTAGAGCCAGTCCTTCTGTTACAGAGGAAAGCTAATCCACACGTGGAAACAAAATAGCATCTGCCATACTCCCCTGACATTGCATCTGTCCCATTCCTTGGAAACGTCGGTTCAAATACTTTCTTCGAGATAGAATTCATGGCCTTCCAGAACGCTGAAAGAAGGTCGTCGATGCTGATTTGAACCATTTTTGATGTTTTAGTTGACATATCGATGTTCCAAGTAGTCAATTTGAGGTTAAATATTTGATTGAATATAACTCGAGGTCCGTATATTTTGTGAACCGTTCCAAATATTTAAAATTTATTTTTAACTTTATACTAGGTCAGCACAGATTATGCCCAAAAATGGTCAGCTCGAGGTCAATTATAATTTTTATTATGTTACAATTTTTATTATTTTATAATTTTTTATTGTGCTATAATTTTTATTATGTTAAATATGTTCGCAGTCTGCTCATGTCTAATTGGAACCGGAATTGGCACTATAACCGAAATTGGAGCTGCACATACGGCTCCAAGTGATCCGTAAACCGTGTGTGTGTGTGTGCGTGTGTGTGACCGAGAGAGATTATGCCGAATAAGCTAAATAGACGGTTTATCCGCTACACGCGAGGTGAGAGCGAACCACCGAGCCACCGCATCTGTTATTTTTAAATCTCTACTCTACTATGTTGCCACAGTTTTCTTCCACACCAATACGGATAAATCTTGTATGTTATTTAGGGAATAAAAAATAGGTCTTAGTCTTTTATAAAGGTCACAAAACTCCCGCCGCCAATGCCATACTCGTTCTTCAATGTTGGTAGTCTGCTGTTGTGTATAATTGGAATCGGGACTATACTCTTTCTGTCCATAAGTTAACTTCTACTAAATTGGAACCGAAATTGAAACTGTAATTTTATTGAGCATACACTACCAAGGTCTCCGTGAAATCTATGTGTGTGTGTTTATGAGCCGAAATGCAATTTTCAAGTATTACGTTCAACCAATATGTCAAATAAGCTAAATAAGGTGACATGAGAGGTGAGAGTGAGCCACTGAGCCACCGTAGCTGTTATTTTTAATCTCTACTCTACTATGTTGCCATAGAGTTTTCAACCCAATACTGGTAGGCATTGTATGTTATTTAGAGAATGATAAAATTGGTCGTAAAAGGCTACAAAAAATAAAATTGCCATAAAAGCGTGTATCACCAATAAACTGTAAGGTGTAGGTAAAGGCAAATATGATATTCGTATTTAGTATGTTCGAAAACCCCTATATACCGAGTTCCATCGAAATCGGTTAAAACTGTCATAAAAAGGGCGTACCCCCATAAAGTAAAAGACTTAGGTGAAAATAGATATGGTATTGGTACTCAGCATGTTTGAAAGCCCCTATATACCGAGCTTCATCTAAATTGGCTAAAATTGTCATAGAAAGAACGTCTCCCACATAAACAAAAAGACCTAGTAAAAATAACTATGATACTCATAATCAGCATGTTCCACAAACCTGTATATACCGAGTTCCATCCAAATCGGCTACAATTGTCATAGAAAGGGCATATCCCACATAAACTATAAGACCTACTTAAAAATGAATATGATATTGGTAACCAGCATGTTCGAAAACCTCTATATTCCGTGTTTCACCCAAATCGGATAAAATTGCCATAAAAAGTTCGTATGGTATTCGTAATCAGCATGTTCGAAAACCCTTATATTCCGCGTTTCTTCCAAATCGGCTAAAATTGTTAGAAAAAGGGCATGTCCTACATAAACTATAAAACCTACTTAAAAACGAATATGATATTGGTAATCAGCATGTTCGGAAACCCCTATATTCCGAGTTTCATCCAAATCGGTTAAAATTGTTATAGAAAGGGCGTATTCCACTTATAGTGGAGTAGGGTAACGTCACGAGATAGGGGAATCTTGCAAATCATGATACAAACATGCCACTTGGTAATGTAGTAGATATATACCTAAGAATGAAATTTGGATGTAGACCCCAAAAATCAAATCCTTTATTTGCCCCTGTGACGTCATCATACAACATGACTGACATGGGCATTACAGAAACACAGTAAAGGCACATAAATCGTTGATTGCAAACGATATATTCCATATCTTGATGTGATGAACTGAATTATGTCTTGATTAAAGTCTTCCACATTGCCATCATAGAAAAAAATTATCACTATACAGGGTGGGCCATTTTAATTAATCCACGGAAATATCTGAAAAATGATAAAACATAGAAGAAATGTTTCAAGTACACGTTATATATTGCTAAGGGGGGAAACCAATTCCGCCAAAAGTACCCCTCCCTGCTCCCCCTAAATGGGGGTAACGGGGGGTAACTTTGAAATGTCAAATGGGAACATGGGTCGAGTAATACCTCGTTCGAAAGGTCTTGGAAAACTAAGTAACGCTGTACCAAAAGATGTTTCATATTATGCACCAGTTTCAAAATGGCCGCCATAATATGGTTCGGAAACTCCAGTACCCGTAGTATGAAAACCATGGAAGGTAAATGAATGGAACAAAATTGAAATACGTAAATATCATAGGGCATATCGAATGATGTAATCCCTGTGATCCCAGTGGCCTCCCTGAAGGGGTCTTGTGGGCTAACTTCAAAATTTCAATGTCCGACCGGACAACGGTTCGGGCGTACGCTTGACCTACCCAATGCTGTTTGGAAGGCAGACTTCATTCATAGAGAATTGGTGCACTAAGTTAACGCGGATGGCCACAGTTACATTTTGATTAAGTATTAGCATTCATGTCATATTGTGAGCTTGAGGGACGAAACGGTGTGTACGTATATCCACGAAATGCTTTCTGAATAACCAGCACGCATTGCATAAAAGTTTCTCTTTTTTTAGTCACTACAGCGTCATCCTTACAAACAAATGTTTCAACCACACCATACCTATTTGTAAGGTTAGCCTTAATTTACGAATTAAAGTAGAGTTCTCGTTTGAACTTTCACTTTACTTTCCACCCCACTCACATACAGAGCGCAGGGAGAGATTATTTTGCAGGACTTGGATTTCTCTCTATACATTATGGCAATTTTACTCTAATATTTTTATCTCTGTTATATTATTCTCGAGCCTTGGAACGCCTCCGTGGTTTTCCTATTTAATTTTCGTTATTTTCATTTATGTCTAACCGTATTCATACTATGGGCACTAGACGTTTTCTTAGACACAGTCACCATGTATTTGCGATCATTTTGAAAACGGTGTCTCATGTCGAAAATTTTCTTACAGAAGCTGTTTGATATTAATTTGTCTATGTAACGTGATGTTACTCGCTTCAAGCTGCTATTTGAAATTTTCAAGTTGGCCCCGGATACCTTTCAGTTGGCCCTTGGAGTCACCCCGACAACACCTCTCGATGTGCCTTACGTCAGTTAGCTACTCCAGTTTTTCTTTTGTTGATTTATCTCCAATCGCTTTCATACTACGGGTACTAAACCTTTTCTCTGATACGGATACTATGTTTCGGCGGCCTTTTGAGAACACTGCCATTTCACATCAATCGTTTTCTCCTGCAATATGTTAGATTTTGCAAGATTTATCGAATGAGGTACCACTCGACTCATGTTACTATTTGAAATTTTGAAGTTAGCCCCCAAGACCCCTTCAGGGAGGCCACTGGGATCACAGGGACCACACCGTTCGATATGCCCTATGATATTTACAATTTTCAATTTTGTTCCATTCATTTACCTTCCATGATTTTCATACTACGGGTACTTTAGTTTCCGAACCATATTATGGCGGCCATTTTGAAACCGGTGCACAATATGGAACATCTTTTGGTACAGCGTTACTCAGTTTTCCTAGATCTTTCGAACGAGGTATTACTCGACCCATGTTCCCATTTGACATTTCAAAGTTACCCCCCGTTACCCCCATTTAGGGAGGACGGGTAGGGGTACTTTTGGCGGAATTGGGTTTCCCCCTTAGCAATATATAACGTGTACTTGAAACCTTTCTTCTATGTTTTATCATTTTTCAGATATTTCCGTGGATTAATTAAAATGGCCCACCCTGTATAATAAGTATTAAGCAGAGGCGGCTCGCGAGAGAAGTCACAAAGGTAAGATTTGGATTTTTCTATTAAAACTAAAAGATGGGAACTTTTCTAATTTACTGATTGTTATATATAACAATTATTATATTAATTAACATTTCTACTTAATTTGAAGAGAAAAAACATTAATTTTTACCGGTTCAACTTCCCTCACAAGCCGCCTCTGGTATCAAGATCAAGAGTGTGCAAATTACACGATATTTCTTTCCTCTAACATTAGCTTACCTCCATCACTCACAGATCACTAATTTCCATTGGAAGTATTTGTTTGACACTGACCATCGCACACACACAAAGGTGTGCAGGGAAGAGATAACTTAGCACATTAACATGCACGCGAACACAGTGATTTACATCCACAGTGAAAAAGCTCTTGGCAGTGTTCAGACATTTGTTTCAGTAAAGACCATAAAGGTGAGTATGAAGCATCAGCTTTCTTCCAGCCCCATTGCTGAGGATCGCGTATATTAGGTTTTAACTTATGCCACTAAGACCAAATATATCCACCTTGAAACACTTCTTGTTTCACATGCTGAAAAAGTGCTCCCTCAGTTGGAGGCACACTTTCCAGTGAACGACCTATCTTGGTGACGAACATTTTTCGACATTTTTTAACACTCTCTGCGATGTTTCTGCGATCATACAAGTGTACAGTAAAGCGCTGCACTTCCCCGAAAGAACTGTCTGCAATTTCCGAAGGACACTGTGAAAGTTCCACAAATGCATCAGTGACATATGAGTTTGCTTGCCAAGCTTCCCAGGCTGTTTTCTTTCCGCGTCCTGCAAAGGCTGATACAGTATCGCAGCCAGTAAATGCGTGCCAGAATGGAATTGATTTGAAAATCTTGGTTCTAAGCTTTTTTTTTTTTTTTTTTTTTTTTACATACTCATGGACAGGAAAGTCTCTTCGATTCCTTCCAACTCCGTAATCAATCCATAGATGAGAGAGGGTTAGGTTAGGAAAGGCATGTAAAGCTAGCACCACCATAATCAGAATCAACTGTTCTGATGATAATCGATTTGTGACCAGAGTCACTGGCCTGTTTGGCATGCAGAAGTAGTCACGTATCGGCTTCTTCATGTGTACAGGGTGCGACTTTGGAAATATCAACATTGAGGGTGCTCCATATGCCAGTGTCTTTAATGCAGACAACATTCTTGACTTCTAATGTGTCAATATTTGACAAGAAGTCTGCAATGAGTTGGAATAATTGTTGTTTGTGTCTTCATTATGCAGAAACATGGTCCAATCTTTAGGAATCTGCGTAGAGTCCCCAACTCGTACTCGTGGCAAAATTCCTCGTTTTTGACGCTCTTCAGTTTTCAGGCTGCCTGGTAGATAGCGGTTAATAACAAAGCCCACTCTAGTTCTGTCCGTGAGGATTGATAATATATATGGTTTCACTTTTGTATCAAAGTAATCTCGGAAGGTTTCTGTACGAGATGGTTTCAACATGTGTACGACAGCAGAACCGTCAAGTATCACACATGTGGCCTGGGAGCATTATGCTGGGAATCTCCGAACTTTTCCAGACACGTAACCACATCTAACTTAGTTCCCTTGCGAATTAAACCATCGTCAGAAAGTAATGGAGGATACTCCAAATTTGCATGAGCAAAGAAGTCAGAAAGATCGCCTTGTCGCTGTGACAAGCAATAAACATTCCGCTGAGAAGAGAACAATCATTTTTCATGATATTAACCTTGTGGTGTGCGGCAGTGGTCTTTGTGATTTGTTTGCGGTGGAGGGTTAGATTATTTCGATGAATTGGTTCAAAAATGGATTTACTTCACTGCATTAAGCGTTCTTTTCTGAAGCTGTCGTACTGGTCTCTGCCGAGCTTTTCAGCATTGTACACTGATGCAATTGCATCTTCGCTCATAATTACGTCAGACACTATGCTTACAAGGTCAGTGCCGTCTTCCGTGAAAGAATCTCTGTCGTCTTCTGAAAATGTACACACCAGTCTTGAGACGTCTTTTACAAATTGTTTATTGGCAGCCAAGTAACAATCTATATTCTTCTTCAAAATAGGAAATGAGATTGGCAATAACTGGACCAGACACCATCCACTTCAAGAGCGCTGAAGAATTGTCAATTATTCCAACTGCTACGCCTTCAGACTTGACGACTTTGTTGCATTGTTCATGCATTTGATGACGACCTATACATGAATGAGGACGACTTGTCTTAGTACTAACGAAACCTCCTCGCACAAACTCTTCATAAATGGTAGGATGTCTGCAACTGAGCTCCTGTAATGACTTAACAAATATTGGAATCTAACGTGCGTAGTGCATGTGGACCAAGGCGAATATCCAAGGACACAACTCTGAAAGGGAACTGATGTAGAGTTCAAAATCTGCCGAACGCAAGCTGTGCAAGTGCCTAAAGAGAAGCATTTGAAGTTCAAATACTTACACCATTCATTCTGTCTAATTTTAACCCACTCTTCAATTCTTTGGGGACATTCAGGCGATGAACTTTCTGAGTATGCTTTCTTCAGCATTTAGTACAGGGCTGCAGATGTCACTTCGTGTTGCTTCACGTGGAATCTATGTAAGCAATTATCTGCTTTTCCAGCAGTGGTTACGCCTGCTTCCACTAGAAGATTAGTCCACCCACTCTCAGTCAACCAGTTACCCAACATTTCTAAGGTTGTCATTTCCATATGAAGTGGACCCATCATAACTACCATCCTGTCTTCCCCATACTGAAGAAGCTGGGACCACTGAACTTGCTTCGCTATAGCAAAAACGGGTTGATCACAGGTAACCACGGGGACTTGGGAAGGATTAAGTGATGACAGTCTGAATGATTATGTCAATGTAATGACGAATCATGGCAAACGAGTTTATGGAGTCTTGCAACAAGAATAGTAGAACACATCGACTTGTAGATTGAATCTTATCACGAATTTGCTGGGAATGGAAAGCTGCCCAGGTAATATGTTCTTCAGAATTACTGCGCCTTCTCTGTGTCAATAATCTCGATTGGTTTCAACCACATATTTGATAAAATATCTTCCTGTAGCGGTAATTCAACACTATTAACGGTAAAAAGAGGCACATATGATTTCAGCATTGACATCTGCGGAACATTTGTGAACCATGCAGGCAAGTCACCTTTGCATTTGCCGGACCACTTGTTGATTATAACCCCAGTATCGCTGCGATGATAAGATGGCTGAAATATAGATATCCCTGTGCCGTGAAATGCTTGCATAGAGGTTGCTGATGACGGGTTGTGATCGATATTCTCTATGGAAGCAAAAGTAGAAACGCCTGCGTGAAGGTTATCTTGATGTACTCTCTTCTTAGTTTCAAATTGTTCACACAGTGCATTGGACATGGTGGCCGATACCTGCCGAACTCGATCATATGATACACTCACACATACTTTATTCAGTCTATCTATGATCCCTCTGTTCCGCGTTTTTGAATGGATCATTAATCCAATGTACAGGGGAAGGGGAGTCTCGCTAGATAGTGGTTGGCGTACACTTCCCTGTCCTTGCTTTCTTTTTCTTCTCACTGCGTTAAACCGGAGTAACTGAGACACTGACAGCGCAGCACGGCTTACATCTCTTCATTTGCAATATTAGAAACTTCAAAAATCATCCGAACAAGTGTTACTATTGATTGTGGAACTGATTGTTCCTGGCAAGCTGTGGTAAAATGCCCATTGAATTGTGGGAAAGCTTTAAACATGTGCTTCCGCACGATGGATACAGCCCTAGCCAAACACATTCCATCATCTTTTGAATTCTGTAAGCAAGCACCGTAAATCAATTCTGCAACGTCAATTCTGCAAATGTCCGTTGCAATAGGTAATCTAAATAACATTTACATTTAACATTGCGGTTCATAACATTGTACGGTCGCCCAGATATGTACCTGGACTTTTGACTACTATAGGTCCATTACTTGAGATCCAGGTACTTGTGTGAGTGACTGTACAGCACAAAGTCTGCCCAGTTTTAAACGTTGCAACATATTAAACTGAAGATGACATACTCTTTACATTTCTCTATTTCTGCAATAATAACGGAGTTGGCCGATTTCAACGGACTTTGGTTTCATCCTGTATGATACTAATTACAGGATTCAGTGTCAAAAAATGTACCTTTTATTAGCAAATTTGGGTAATACGAATTAAAAATTTGATGTGAATCGTTTGTAAGCACCGTTTTATGAGCCTTTATTGTGAGAAACGGTGTTTCTGTAATGTCCGGGCGGCCATGTTGTATGATGGCGTCACAGGGCCAAATAAAGGGTTTGATGTTTGAGGTCTACATCTAAATTTTATCCTTAGGTATTGGTCTACCACGTCACCAAATGGCATGTTTGTATCACGATTTGCAAGATTCTTCGGTTATCCTACCCCCACTTTTAAACTAAAAGATCTATGTAAAAATAAATACAGTATTCGTAATCAGCATGTTTACGGAGTTTTATGCAAATTGGTTTAGTTCGGAAAGCTGTATATATATCGAGTTTTATCCAAATCGGTTATAGTTGTTATGAAAGGCCGTGCCCCATAAACTATAAGGTAATATCTACACTACATGTCATAGTCACAAAAGGCTGCAAAAACACCGTTGCAAATGTCATACTCGTACTGCTTCTGTGTGTTATCGAATCAGAACTGTAAAGTTTTTGCGCATGTGTGTTATTTCTACTAAATTGGAACTCTAGTTTTATTGCGCATGCACAACCAAGTGCTCCGTCAACCATGTGTTTGTGTTTTAATCTTGGCTTCACTGTTTTCATCGTAGAAGAGTGAACGAGTAATACGAATGGACTTTGTATGCTATTTAGGCGCCGCTTCATTTCTGCATGTGGTCATAGCCTTTCTAGAATATGTGTTGCGTAGTCTGCCGGTGTGCCGTAGCCTATCTTGCGTATTCTTAAAAAGTCTGCTATGTTCGTAGTCGGGTGCAGCTTCTCCTGTGTTGTGTATTCGGAGCCGGAACTTGTACTCCAACTTGAGTCCGAACAGTTTGCTCATGCGCCACAAAATGCTCCGTATATCAGGTGTAGGTGTGTGTGTGTGTGAAAGAGAAAGCTCGAAAGGAAACCACACTGTAACGTACCGTTTACCTGTAACGTGCACATTATTATTATTATTATTATTATTATTATTATTATTATTATTATTATTATTATTATTATTATCCGTTGTTTCTTTTGAATGGTCCCCGCGTTGTAAAATAGTGCCATTCGTTTTGATGTTGAGTAACTTGACTTGCATTGTACGTGTTTAAATGAAATGTTATTTTAATGTTTGTTTATTACATGTCAATACTATAATGAAAATCCCGAAATGGTGAGTTTATTCTATAACTGCACCGTACCGTAATTTGTGGTAGGCCTATGTTCAATTTAAATATAACTAGAAATGTGATTTCATACATTAAGCATATGCGAAAATCTTTTGGATATCGTATTAGCGTCAGCAAGCATGATCTATTACCGGTAATCACGTTTGATAATATAACTATAATTTCCGTTGAAAACTATTACGTGTTCGTGCTTAAGTACAGATTTATATATTGTACCTACGAATAAATTCAGTAAATATGTTCAACTCCAATAGAAAGGTGAAGGTGTAAAATTCGAAGCAACGTTATAACATAATTCATTGAAACATACCAGCGTCGTAATTCGTTTCTCATTTATCTTATGTTAAGTTGGGAGTTGCCAAGATGGCGACTTTAGGTAATGAAATAGTCGCTTGTTTTCTGTAAATGTGGCCCGGTAAGAACTGACGAAAGTAAGTGAGAATTAAAATTATTTCGTTTCTTAGTTCGGGAAATATTAAAGATAGATGAATATTCATATTTGTTAATAATTAGTTAGGTCTTTAAATTTAAAGAAGGTAATTATAATAAAAATTCTCAGTTTACGATATGGTAGATAGTGTTTAGCCTGGGGTGTGTGGTTGTCAGATATTGAAAAGATGAATTACCTTCCTACCTAGTGTGTGAAAGGTGTGACGCGGTCCCCCGAAAACCTAAATTTTCAGCGCAAATTGCTGTATTTGATAAAAGATTGCAAAAGTTGAACAATTCGGCAAAACGTACGTTTATTGAACAAAGATGGAGGCTCTAAAACCAAATTTTGATAAATAAACCTTGTTAGATAACGCGTCACAGATAAAGGTCATCCATGTCATCAACGAAGACGTCGATACAGAGGATTAGATTGCTGTAGACAGCATCCAGACCCAGCTGGAGATCTTCTCTCCATCCTTTGTGTAGAGGCAGTGACCAGATGAGTGTGGGCGATGTAAACAGTGTATAAATAATAAGGTAACCCGAGTTTTTTAAATTTTCCGTTGAACCATCCAGACGGGTGATGACTCGATTGGCAGTATAATTTGGGTGAACTTCAAAACCTTGATCCGTATTAACTGTTTAAATTTTTGTGGATATCAGTACGTAAGTTATCATGACTAACACGTGCGAATAGAATCGTTAATTGCGTCACCCATCTTGTAGCTTCATCATAAGGTTTCCGCTGACACTAGTACGAACCAATGTGTTGGTTGTAATATACTCACTCCATTACACCTTTGATAATAAAAGGAATTTTACAATGTACTGTATAACTAGGTTCGGAGAATGCTTCTGGTACAAATTCTTACAGAGATAGATAATTTACACTTAAATTATTGAAGTCTGTGATTGGAAGGTTAGGTTAGGATGAATGTACGACACATAGGATCAATTCAACTTGTCATTGTTTATTATGTAATGCATATAATTGATATTTTGTTATAATTACGTCGATCCATCAGAAATATATTATGTTTAGGCTATAAGAAGAAAAGTACTAGAATATAAACAACGTTCCTATATAATTAAATACCCTATGACGTAGCGTATATTTTTCTTCCAGTCATGCATATCATTTGTATATAATTCATTTTCATTAGTAGTAGTAATTATTACAGCAAAAGTATTGTCCAAGCTATTAGAGCAAAAGTATTGTCCAGTTGCTACGTATGTAGGCCAAGTTTAGTACATGCTACCGGTGTAAACTTAAAATAGAAATGAAATAATAGTGTAGCAGTATGTATTTTGGGACATATAAGTAAATGTGACAGGAGTGATTATTTTGTATTCCTCGGAACGTTGAATATTTCTTTTTCTTTCTATTTTTTGTCTTTTCTACTTCTTGAAATGATATTGATTAATCAGCTCAGAAGTATGATGATCATGCGGATCTGAAATGTCATTCAGTCTTATAGGATATATTAGTGAAAAGTAATTTTGTTTGAACTTACGAAGAAGGCTACTTATAATGTAGACGTTTATTATCTTCTGAAAACCTATACCTATCCTGTTAGTTTTTTTAGTTCTTTTACCGGGATATTTCCGGAAAGGTATTGGGAAGTCTACTCTAAATAAATACAGTAAATATTTCAGGGAACAGTTTCTGGGAATAAATACGAAAGTCAGATGAAATGTCAACGTAAAATTTATTGACAGTGTAAATAAGAATTACAATAGTAAGATGTTTACTGTAAAGTATTGACAAATGAAATTTAAATTTGAAATCTTGTAATCACAAGGGTTACACTGCATAACATTTAGTTTTAAGCTATCAATGCAATTTATTTGGAAGAATATTAACTTTTGTTTTCTAAAATTCTGATTTCTGACTTGTAATTGGATTCTGGATCTGAAACAATAAATAATCATTTTAAGTTGAATTTATGATTTCAGAAAATTCTACTAACCTTAGTTATAGATATATATGTAATAATAAATAATGTGAACTAGTGTCGAACGTGTGCTAGTTTGAATATCAATTAAATCTCATCGTTGGTCTGCTACTTTAGCAAGAACTTAATATTGGCAGTCAATTTCCGTTGTGTATTTAGAATAGACTTTTTCTCTCTCCTTCTTTCTTGAAAAATGATAGGTTAGTTTAGATGCGTTATAAATTTTGCAAACATTACCAGAATAATTATTTTTATCTTAACAAGTGCGTTATAAATTTGGCTTAAGTTAGCGAGGATACTTGTTTTATTGAATATTAAGAAACGTTACAACACGCAAGCTGGAGCGAACCACTGCTCTACTATGTTCAATATCAGTTTGAATATGTGCCCACAGTCCCTTGTTGTAGCCGTTGTAGTCTGTGGTCTACTACTGCTGTTGCTGTGTCAATCGGAACCGGAAGTGGAAGTCTGGAACTGTAATTTCTACTAAATTGGAACTGCGCATGCATAAACAAGCGTGTGTACTATGTTATTTAAGGAATGAAAAATAGTCCATAGTCTTTCATAACGGTTAATAAAAGGCATCGTAACAGCGTACTCGTTGCATAGTCTGCTCCGAAACCGGAACTGGCACTGCAACTGGATTAATTTGCTCTTGCGCTACCAAGTGTTCCGTAAAGCAAGTGTATATATGTGTGTGTGTGTGTGGATACTATGTGCGTGTAAACCCACGCAAACGGGAAGCGAACCACTACACTATGTTCACACCAAAATTATATGTGGTTTAGGGATTGAAAATAGTGTTCGTAAAAGGCTATAGAAACACCAGCCTTTGTAAATTGCGTGTAATTTCTACCATGTTCAGCAAGAGTTGGAATGTGTCCATAGTCCTATGTTGTAACCACTGTAGTCCGTGGCCTGCTGCTGGTGGTGGTGTGTTTAATCGGAACCGGAAGTGGGAGTTGGAACTGTAACTTTTCTGCGCATGAGTGTAATGTTTAATAAATGGGAAATATAATTTTACTGTGCATGAGCAATCAAGTGTGTTTGTGAGTGTGTGTTGGTCACTGGAGCGGGATTAAGTTCTCCGTAAATCATGTGTGTGTATGTCTGTGTTTGTGACTAACCAGACTTACGCTATATTGTTAAAAGCTGTTGTTATTTTTTAATTTCTGCTCTACTATGTTGCCATAGTCTTTTTTCACATCGAAAAGGTTCTCGCAAAATGAACGACTACACTCCTAATGGTTGAAAAATCACTACCGGCACTGTCATGGTCGTTCTACTATGTTTATAGTCTTGCTATTGTATGTAATTCGAACTGTAATGTTTCTGCGCATGCGTGGTCCCATGGTGTTCATAGTCGTAAAAGCCTACTTGTTGCACGTAATCTGCTCCGGGGAACCGGAACAGGAACTGGAACATGAGTCGCAACATGAATCGGAACAGGAAACGGAAGTGTTTGCGCATGCATAGTAGGTTAAAAAACAGCACCAAGTGCCAAAACTCTACTTACATGCCATAAATGTAAACGAATCTACGTATTTTAATTTCATAGTTCGAACCTTTTTACTTAATGGTATGTATCGTTGTTCGTTAATAGGTATGAATTCTATTTGCTCTTTGATGCATCCTAGCTCATTTATAAAGCAGTGGGAGTCATATCCTGATAGGTTATGTGTAATTACTGGTACCAACTTAGGTACTATAGCTTTTAGATTACAATTGTTACATAATGCAGCTACAAACTCTCCAGTTATATGATCGTGATGTTTAATGTTAGGTTCTCTGGAGAATATTCTACTTAACAGTAAGAGCAGGATTAAGATTCATCGAACACTTTTATCTGTTCACGTGTTAAAAGTAACTCATTATTTTGTTTATATATGGCTTGTCTTGATATTTGTTTGGCTTCATTCTTTAACATTGTTATGAACTTCTTAGCTGCATCTTTACCTCTATACACAACATGATCTATTTTACTTCCATCACTTTTTAGAGATGGCTTATGCTGTTGGTATGTTTTGGTATATGATTCATCTTCTAGGTAACATTCTTCACATCTCATAACATTATGTAATAGACATTCCAAGTCAGCATAAATCACAAATGGCATCATCATCGTATATTGGTAGTTTTGGAATTCACCATATGTATCTCCTGGTGGCATTTCTATTTTAAGAGCTTCGTGAGTAGAAAAATATCTCTGGTGTTTATCTAATGCAAATTTTGAGTAAAGGTATAACAAGATCTATCACATAAATATTTTCGAACTCTATATTTAGTTATACGGCCACTAACTAATCTACTCAAGCCTTTAATCTAACTATAGTGTGTTTTAATATCTTCTTTTAAGATTCACATGAGTGTCTTGTTTGTTCTTAGTATGATATAAAACTAACACCATATATTTTTCGTTGTATGTATAAATGTTAAACTATATATCGGGTCTTGTTTTAATTTTTGAGATGTCACTTAGTTTTACAGGACAATCAATACCTTTTAATTTTTGTTCCAAGTCTTTAACAACAATTTTGTAATTTGATGATCGCTGTGGATGTTCTTCAACAAGATGTAATGCAGAAGCAATTCAATATAAGAAACATTTTTCATCCTTGTTCTTTACATTGATAACAACCTTTCTCCTTTTAATTTCATTTGGTACTTCTATGTATGATGATCCTCTATACGGAGCATATTTATTAAGAGCTAACTCTGTGTAGTTTATATTCATGAGAGCTCATCCAAAACCTCTAGCTTGGAACTCATCCATTCTTGTTCTTAATATTTCTTTAGCATCAGTTATGAACTCTTTTAGATTGGTTGATTGGAATATCTCTTTTTTATTAGTGTTCAAGTAAAAGTTTTGAATTTCTTTACTTTTCTTATATTGACAGTCTATCAAGACATTAGCCTTTAATGTACGATGTTTCTCTAAGCTGTCAGTCTAGTCTCTAAGCTCAGTCTATTTATTAAAGCCTTTGATATTGAAGTAGCGTATGACGTAAAAGTTCTAGAGGATCATGTTCTTTATAATCCGTTTTGAATCTCCAGTCTCTATCTTCATTTAAATGCTGACTTTTGGAGCTTTGCATGAAACGGTAGTGATTCAGGTTTTACTCTTGGTTCTTGAATTACTTCTTCAAATGGGAATGCTTCTAAAGCTTTCTTTCTATTTAGTCTTTTAGGTTTCGGTTGTTCAATTACTTCTTCAAATGAGAATAGTGTTAAAGCTATCTTTATATCTAGTCTTTTAGGTTTCAGTTCTCCAAAGATGTCTTCCTCAAATGGGAATACCTGATGTCTTCTTTGGTTTTCTTGGAATGTTTTAAGATTATCTTCCGCTAGTAAGTAAATAAGTTGAGCTTTCCGTAGTCGCGAGTAACCTCTAAGACCTCTTTCTGTGCACAGCTGCTTCAGCTGAATGACAATGCGTCTATTACAACTCATCTTATTTCTTAGAACAAGTAAATTCTTCTCAAATTTCATCTTTGCGATCCATCTGCATCCTGACTTATACCATACTGTTTGTCCATGACGTCTATCCGCGACTGGTTATTCAGTATATTCGCAGCTAACTCCTATATCGATAGGCCTTCCCTCTACCGGCAAACTGAGAACGCGCCATGCTGTGGTGACAGGAACCCACACTACACAGACGATATTTACATAAATGTGTTACTATCCCTAATAATGTTTGGTGAGCTACATACTTAATCTTGTTTCTAGGTTTTGATTTGAAGATAAGTATTTGTTTTGTAAATCTATACTAAACTTCTTTAAACCTTCGTACTGCATAAATATTCTCATCTTCTTCAAATCACTCTGTATTCTTTCATTGTCTTTGTTGTATCTATCTGGTAATAGAGTTCTAAGGGTATCATCTAAATGTACTAATACCTTTGAACCATTCCTCGTTTGGATAAGATTCCAAGCTGTGATTTCATAGAGCTAAGACTTCTCTAGATCTGCAAGTTTAACAGGCTGCAGCTCTTTGTGTTTAGATTTTTCAGTTAGGTAATAGGTCGACATGTTTTAGCTGGATACTACACCCCTTATAAGCAGTGGCGGTGGTTGGACGTTAAAAGTGAGGGGGCAAGACATGATCTGAATATTTGTATATAAATGTTAGTTTTCCTGGTGGTTTCTAACATTTTGTTTGACGAAAGGTTGTATAACTAATAGGATACTATATTTTCAGTTAAAATACCGTATATCGTATATAATAGTTTATTAAGTAAATTGAGAAGAACAACGCAAGTAGATACTAGCCCTTTGTACTCTTAAACAACGAAAGTGTAAGAAGAGATTTGATTCCTTGCTCATGAACATCTTAAAATTCTGTCTGGAAAATTGTGTGATCAGATTATTTAATAAATTTGCAAAACAAATAAATAGAAAGGATAATATTAATCATAGTAATGAATAATGATGCTTGTTTTGCAAAAGTTATATTGAAACTGAGGATTAATGAAAAACTTAATATTTAATTCCACACATGCTATTAAATGTATGTTATTACTCTTAGAAAATGAAAGACAGTAAATACTACAAGCATATGCTACGACATTTAAAGAAATATTTGCTTTTGCAACTTCTTGAAATATGTTCGTTGCCATTAGGTGCAGATTTCACTTTCTTGGAACACATCAAAACACATCAATACTTACAATCCACACTTCAGTTATACAAAATAAACTTAAAACCTAGAATTATGTTCAATTTACTAAATTTTATTGTATATACACTCGTACATCCTTAAACACAACACTTCACTCGTATATTACACTACAAAACAATGGAAAAAATAGAAGTTGTTTCTTATCACGCTCTTTTTAATCGATATTCCTTACTTTAGAAAGAAGAAAAGACATTTTAGGAACTGTCAATTTTTGTGCAATTAAAGAATAACTTGTGAAATAGGCCCTACTTTTTTGCATAATGTTCTTTCGATTAGCTCACTAACATATCGAGCCCTTGTAAGAAGAAATGAAAGTATGCTGAAATTGTGCTCCAATAGGTTATTTTTTGGGGTTATTTTCTGTGGCGATTAAAACGCAATTACTGTAGTTTTCTTTACTCCACGGGAAGACAACCAATACGTATTCACGCAACAGCAAATATTATATGGCAGCATTTTTTCCTATTAATCAGTAACACATACAAAATCGTTACATTTCCAAATGAAACTATATACATTAATTGGTTACTTAAAAAAAGTGCGGGGGCAACTGCCCCCCTTTGCCCGCCCTAATCGCCGCCCTGCTTATAAGATTTGTTTTCCACAATTTAATTTTTCATATTCTTCTAGTTCTTCCCCTATGTCATCCTCTTCTTCTTCGTCTATTTCTATTTGTATTCTTATTCTCTACTGATCCATTTTCACTTTCACTCTCATCTTCTTCCATTTCTATGATGTTACACATTTGCCGTAAAAGTGTTAACTGAATCATAAAACTCCATATCATCATAAAATATATAACTATATTAACTGATTTCGGGATACACTCTAAGACCTCTTCTACATAATGGCAGTTAACATTTAAGCACAACCAATTTCTTAAACATCCCTTGGATCTATGCAAGCAACAAAAGATAGGATTGCATATGGTTTTAACTTTGTAAATCTTATTCGGAAGACAAATAGAACAATTGATGTCATCAGCTAGCACTACCCCATCATAAAAACCATTGATAAGTTTAAAATTGAAATCACAAAAGAGTTTTTGATATCTTACAATCTTACACCAATAGACTTGATCCCAAAACTCTGGAATGAAATCTTCGGATAACACTTCGTCACGTAATATGATGAAAAAAGAAAAGTTGTCTTTGAAATCCCTAATGAACTGTTCACTCAACTTACGTTAACTGCCAAGATGTTCCAACAATCACTGTCTTTAAATTTATCACAAATTTCTCTAATGAAACCTGCTGATAATTTCTGAAAAACAATCAACTGTGCCTAAAAATGATCATGGAACTTATACTCAAATTCTCATATAAAGTCTTCTGATAATTTTTGTTCACTTGCAAATTAACGCCAATGTACGTTGTCCTTAAATTCTCTTATAAAGTCTTCTGATAACTTTTCCCTTGATGAAACCTCCATGCAATCAATTCTATTTTCAAACTCTCTCATGAAATCTTCTGATACTTTTTGATTAGATGAGATTTCCTTCCAATTCACCTTATCTTTGAATTCTCTTACAAAGTCTTCTGGCAAAGTTTACTATTTGCTTACATTATCCCATTTCACGTTCTAACATGCAAAAGTAGTGATATTTTGTCTCAAATCTTCATCTCAATACATTTTGATCAACTCATGCAATGGAACTTTCTCAAACAGGTTATTTGCCATAGATTTGTAGCCTTTGTTTTCTTCACTAAGTTGTTATGACTTATATTCTAAGCATACTACTTTTTCTATCAGGTCATCTTTTCTTAAACGTTTCAATTGTGATGTAGTTTTCATGGTTTTCGAAAAACTTGTATATTTTTAAAACATTATTTCATTTTTTATAGAGCTTTACAGAAATGAAGTTACTCATATTTGTAAACAGAAAATAGTAATTGAAGATAACACTTGCTGAAAAAGTATTACCTCTTACACCTGTATTGAATCCTGTGTGTTATTACGTAGATGATGAAGATAATAATCTTTTAATGAATGTGGAGTATGGTACAAATATTTATTGTAACCCAGATGAATACGATAATCTGGATGATGACGAAAGAGTTATCCTGATTTGATTAATTTTTGCGTTGCTATTGGCATGTTAGATCATTTATTTAAAAAGTCTGTTAAGAAAGATAACGAAAGCCTTATACAAATAAAATACAGAAGTATATTATGAACTTGTCTAATGAAACATTAGATACACTAACAGATAAGCATTGGTCTTGTATGCGTTTTAGTGAAAATGTTGCAGATGATTTTATACGTAAATTTGGAAGACAACGTACAATGACTTATCTAAAGATTTCATAAGAGAGTTTGCAGACAGTTAACTGGTTGACTATAACATATAATGACTTCTCACACGATTTCATAATAGAGTTTCCTGATAAGGTTGATTGCGGGATTATATCAAACAAAATTATCTGAAGGTTTGCTGATAAGTTTAATTTCGACAAAGTTAACTCATGGTCACGTTATTCAGAAGATTTTATTAGAGCTTTTGTTGATAGAGTATGTTGGATAGGGATTTCAATGAGACAATGTTTATCAAAAGATTTTGTTTTAGAATTTAAAGGTGCCTAACGAGCTTCTATTTCTATATGCACACTGTTTTGATTAGAGAGCACCTGATGATCGGAAACCTCCAGAACCTCTTTCGCTTTCGTTATCAAATTCTGTAACTACTTCAATTGATAAAGATTCATGTTTTTCAACCTAACTGTGCAATTCTCTGCAATTTTTGAAGAACAGTTTCACCATAAGGAAGGAAGCTAAAATATATAAAGATTGCGAGAATTTCAAATAGTTCACACATAGACAATATTATCGATGTTCTTTTCTTAATTACTACTATAACTTCTCCGTGATATCCACTGTCCATAAAACCTGCACATACATCTATATCTTCTCTTTAAACTCAAACTTGACCTTGAAAAGACTTTTCCCAAAGTATCCTTTTGGTATGGCTATCTTCACCCCATTTTAAGTAGATCATTGTCAGCAGAATATTTTACCATGACTCTAGGAACAACACGGTATTCATTTAGACAAACAACTTTGAGAGACATAATGTACTCAGTTTTATGAGATAATTCACAAAAGGTTTCATTTTTATTATGGCTGTGGAAAGAAATTTTAGCTGACTGCTTTTAGAGTTAGCTAATTTTCAACTAAACACATAATAATCAATCACACAAATAGTCAGTTTCTTTAACTAGGTCTTCTCGTAACAGTGGTGTCCAAAACTCATTACCTTTACCTTTACGGATATCTAGTTCTTGTTGCATTAGGGTAAACCGCTTAACACTGTTAGGGTCTCCAAACTTTTCGCAAATGATCTCGAGTTTTGGATATTTGTCATACGCTTCATAAAGAGGTTTGCATAACTCCACTTCCGACATCGGATAGCATAATAAGGAATAAACATAATGGATAATCTAGTTTGTTCTTCTTGTATATGATTAAACAATTATCTTTTACACTGTCATCGGTATATGGTGCTGCTACTTCTTTTAAAGCATTGTTTTGAATCCTTAAGTTTTCCATTCATTGTTCGATCTCTTCTACTCTTGACTCTAATTTTTCGATGTTACCATAGTATCGCTTAAAGTCTTGAGTGAAATAGTCAAAAATAATTTGGTTACATTTGATATAAAATTCAGGAGAGATCCAATTTGATATTGAGAGTATTAATTCTTTTGGAATATACCTGTATGTACCTGTTATTATATCGTATATCTCTCATTTACCTCCATGAATTATTTTTTTTTTAATTTCTGCTTTCGGAATGCAAGCTCTGGAAACAATCGATTAAATCTTTAGATTGCTTATTTTCTAACCAGTGATAAAACCTTCTACCTGCACTCTGACACAATTTAGTAGCATTAAAATAACCTGTCTCCCTATCTATAATCAGTTTGAAATCACAAAATAGACCGTGCCCGTAGTAATCTTTAATTTGTTCGTAACAGATATCATTTAAACTGTGTTAGTTATACGTAGTACTGATATTTTTCATGAAGAAAATAGTTTTATTTCATTTTTATGGGATCCGTAATCCGGCGGTTAACTACTTTTACAAAAACTGTTGAAGTTGTCGGAATCCCGGCCATTACAGGAGTAACCGGAATCCCAGCCATCGGATATTTTACCATAGTATTCTAGTAACTCCTGTGATTCTCTATCCACTATCTAGACACATCCTATTACATTTTTAATCATTCCATCGGCTGGAATTCGAGCTCTGGAAATATATGACATTGGCTCTTTTGACTCCTAACCAATGATCTTCCAACTGGTTTTACATATTAAAATGGTTTTGGCAGCCTTCTGGAATCACAGGAAGCTAAATACTCTAACAACACCTGTGATTCTTTATTTTGAAACCAATTATCATGACAACATAGACTCCTCTTCCTGTTATAATTGTGTTTGCTCCTCCTTTTAATATGTATGTATAGCGGCCGTATGATTAGAGGAATTTCTTTTATTATGTATATAAAGCGGTCCCTAACATCCCGGCAGGCGCTTTTTTCACCCGATGCTACAAACCTTTTACGAGTAATAATCATAAAAAGATTAAGCATACTAAAATTAAATTACATTATCTCTATATATCCAACTATTATGGGAATCATCAAACCCTAACCATTTGACATATAGCCTACTTTATTACTTTTTACGCAATACTTTTCGAACAAAGTACTCATCTTTGTATTTAGTTTTTAATAATTCTTGCTCATAGAACCTTCTTTGTACATCCTCGTTATCCAAATCTTTCATTCTGTATGTTGGTGGATTGGATTGAATGACCTCTGCAATAACAAATACTTCTGTTGAACAGTTAGGCGTATATCCTTTCTCAAACAAACCTTTGGTTTTACTTATATGAACGTAATCATTAATTTTATATTGAGGTATAACACGCTTATATTCTTTCTAACACACTTGCTCTAATATTATTTGCTCATTCCTTTTATTAACTTCTACAGCCTTTATACCAATTGTTCTATGTACTTTATTATTGTACTCGCTAACTAATGTTGGTAATACCTCTGTCCATTTATAATTTCCTTGCGTAGTAAACTTCTTCCACATGTTTTGTTTAAGAGTTCTGTTGAAGTGTCTTACGATACAAGCCTTTCCACCATTATAAGCTCAGTAATGATTGATATTATATTCCTTCGTCAACTCTCTAAAGTCTGTTATAAAATTCTTTACCTTGACTAGTTTGAAAGTTACTAGGTTTTCTAGTTTCTAGTACTGATTCAAACGCTTCTGTAACATTCTTACCGCTCTTATCTTTAAAGGGAACAGCAAACGCATATTTCGAGAACTCATCAATAATCGTTAGCAAATACTTATAACCTTTGTTTAATTTGGAATACCTTTTTATACTCCACTATCCATTTCTACAAAATCAGCTTATCAAAGATCCTATACCTTTTATAATAACACCTAGCGTAGGATAGTATTTTTCTGCAGATTTGTAAATTTCTTTTATAATATCTTCTCTAACACCTTTACCTTCTTCTAGTCAATCTTTCTTTTAACGAATTGAGATTTAGTAAAACCACATACAGAACAAACACCTTTCTTAATATATCTTCCATTCTTTGTTCGCTCTATTCTAATGGTATCTTTCTTTGTACCTGTTGACTTCTTACACCTAACACAATAACATCCTATCTATTACATAGAAAATCATTTGAGTTCTCTTTCTTTGCAAATAATAATTTTCCTTCGAAGGTTGAATTTTTACCTGCTTCAAAAGTAGACATCATTATTTTCAATGTCTAAAGGAAAAGTTTCAACTAGAGTATTGTTTGAAAAAAATATATATATAAAGTATCTATCAAGACTTAATTTCATATGCATTATTTTATCACGTGTAGATAAACTTGTAACCATTCGATAGATTAAATATTCTAAAGATTGGGTCTTTAATACTTTTAGTTCTCAATCTACAATCTACAATAATAAATGTGTAGTTTCTTTTTTCATAATGAACATATTTACTTCCTTGTTTGATGTTTGGAAATCTTTTGTAACAAATTTATCTAACGCTGACTTTAGTTGACGTAATGGTGAAGCATCAGAATCTGTAATTTCATCACCTAAAATACCTAATTGTCTACCTCCGATGTGTATATTACTATTACCTCTGTCAATAATTAATTTTGATCATTCTGATTTTATATCTAATTCATCTTTCTTTAAGTATGTGTGTTGTAATCTTCAAACTTCTTTCTATCCCTTTCTAATTGACTATTTATTGGCTCAAGTTTTTCCAAAGTTACTACATCTTGTTTATCGATCCCACTAGCTACATTAACAAGTCTTTAGTTTTTGAAATCAACCCATGTTGTATTATTTTACATATAAAACGTTATCTGTATCACTAAGGTTTCTGAGCGTACTAAAATTATTTAATAGTTCTATTTGCTCTTCACTGATGTTGATATCTGAAATCTTACTTTTAGTATTA
The DNA here is from genome assembly GCF_964235325.1 of Thermobia domestica. Taxonomy (NCBI): domain Eukaryota; kingdom Metazoa; phylum Arthropoda; class Insecta; order Zygentoma; family Lepismatidae; genus Thermobia; species Thermobia domestica. Next base: position 221,929,300 of record NC_137462.1, read on the forward strand.
CCAAAGATATCCATATTTATTATATATAAAATTTCAGATTGTTTAACAGCAAGTAGAACAGTGATACGAGCTCTACCAAAATCAATTAAATCCCCATTCTCATCTCGCATTGAAACTTTGATACTGTGAAATTTATTACGGTGCATTGGAAAAAAATATCTTTTCTTTAGGCTCATACATGATTGATTCTCTAAAGGCTGCATTTGTTATAAATGCTGTGATTAAAACTGTTTCGGTGTGTGTTGTGTCATTATGTTTTAAAATCATACCTTCCGCTAAATCACAGTGGATATTTATAGTATGAAATGGATGAAACTTTGGTAGCTTACCTCCAACGTATACTGTTTTGCCGGTTAATTTCTTCTCGCTAAAAACCTAATACAATACTAATAGTATCTAAGGTTGTCATAATAACTTTCGCTTAATATTTTAACTCTATTTCCCTTTCTGCCTTCAGTAAATATAACATAATCTCCTAATGAAGTATTGAACTGCATTCGACTTGTAATATATTCTTCTAATTGTTTAAAACTATATTTACAAGGCGGAACTTTATTTTTCTTCTCAAAATCTCCCTCTTTACTAACTGTTGATTTATTATTTTTTCTGTAATGTTTGAAGTTAGGTATGTTGTGTATATTCCCGCAAAAGTTGTTTTTAAATTGTTTTCAAATGAATAGTGCAGATACATGCTTAGTACAGATGAGTGACCAGTTAAATTAAATAGTTTCATTTATTATATAATAAAAATAAAATGGTTACTTGAGATGTTAAACTAAGGTTAAGAGAAAAAAAGGAAGAGAAAGAGGAATGGCTTATTACTTCCTAATGATATAAGATGTTTAACAGTGGGGCCTAGTGGGTGTGTGAGACGACGTTAATGATTGATAATTTCTTGTTAGCACCAGACTGGTTAAAATATGAAAATGTTTATATCTATTCTAAAAGTCTGAATCAACCTAAATACCAACAACTAATACAACTTTTTGAGATATAGAACGTGCTATTAAAGATACAACAGCAATAGTAAGGGAAACAACGAAGTGATTATTCCACCAGATGTATGTGAGAGTAATTCTGTGGTAGTGCTTTATGATTTTATTTTAGAAGAACAAAACCATGTAAGAGAATATTTTACTCGAGGTCGTCATAAAGGTTTAAACTGTTTCTATCTCTGAGAAACCTATTCTAAAGATCCCAAACAACTAATTAGAGACAACTTAAACTTTCTTTGTATCTTTAGACAGGACAATGTGAATCTAAAACACATATATCATGAACTTGTTCAGTCTGATATGTCGTTTGAGAAAACACAATCTTTATGGAAAAAGTGTTGGAGAAAAGAGCATGGTTTCTTAATAGATATGACTGAAAACCGAATAATGGTAAATATAGAAATAAAATTAAAGAGGTTCTAAAAGTGTAAGTTAAATATAGATGAACGTAGGTGAACTGTATGTTGTATTACGTTGTGTTATTTTATACTTAGGTATAGAAATAAAATTATAGATTTATATATAGGTGAACGTCGAGGAAGTAGATGAACGTAGGTGACCGTGTGTTGCGTTACGTTGTTCTATGTTTTTATATTTTTATATAATAAATGGATGTTAGTAAAGCTAAGAAATATATAAAGTTAAGAGATTTAAGGAAATTTAACAGGCTAATCGAATATGAGAAATATAAAGACCAAGATCAGCCTGATATCGGTGCAATTAAAGACTTAGGACAATATATAATAAAAGTAGCAGAAGAAAATAAAAATCTAATACAAGAGTTAGTTCAAGTTGTACATAAAAGTGCAATTGTAGGATCAAGCTTGTTAGTGACACCTCCTATGTATGATAGTCCAATAAGTGAAAGTGATTGACTTATAACAGAAGAAATAATACAAATGAAAAAGCAAATTAAGTATACAGTAGAAGCAGTAGAGTCTTTAGCAACTACTCATTTTGGTAAGATTACCTCAAGATATTATGCAACTAAAAATGATGAAAGTTTTGGAATACAACTTTACGATAAAGATAGGAAAATCATACATATGATAGGGGATTATAGAAGTTAAAATTCATGGTGATGGTTTAGTCATTAATAATCGGCATTACACAGGAACAGAAGCTTTATGGAAAAAATGAAATGAAATTTTTGAGTTTTACGTCCCACGGTTATGCCGGTTAGGCTAAAGGACACGGTGATGATGAGTAATGAATGAAATGGTGGAATGAAGAAAGTGGGAGGAAACGGGAGAACCCCGAGAAAACCCCCACACACGGTGTTTGTCCACCACAAAGTTCACTTGGCGGGAGCAGGGTTTGAACCCGATACCCCGAAGCTTTATGGAAACTACTAACAAAACATAATCCAACAAACTATAATGATGATGATTTAAAAATATACACAAATAGTCATCGATTGTAATGTTGCATTTCATAGCAATGATGCAAACACAAGAAAACAACGATCTAGTAAAAGCGAAAAATATAAATTATCAAACCTGTTTGGGATAAATATATAAAACCAACCTTTGCTCCAACAGCAACGAAAAAGAAAAAAGAAGGAATCAATATATTTAATGAATTACCATAAGAATATATATGGAAAGATGATGTGAGAAAACTAATTGATCGATTGATTGTTATAGATGGTGATGAAAAAGCTGAAAATAATAACTTTTATAATGAGAAAGTAGGTATTACGGATATAGTTACTTCTAAGCTCACACAATTTATTCCTAATAATTCAAAGGGTACAGGTTATTTGATAAAGATATTGAAAACATTGCCACCAAAATTTGGAATAGTGAGAAGTATGGGAAAGGATTAATGAATAGGATTTTGAGCATGAAGGGAATACCAGAGTTGCATATTCCAGGATATAGTTACTGCGGACCTTTTACGAAGCTACAAGAAAGTTAAAAAGAAGAGATAAAGATATAAACCCATTAGATGAAGCTTGTAGAGAACATGACATCTACTAAGAGGATACGCGCTCTAGAAATATTGCGGACAAGGAATTAGAAAAAAAAGATTTGGTGAGAGAACTTAGTAAAGATGCAAACTTGATAACAGAACGTTTACCATCTTTAGGTACAGCATTAGCGATGAATACAAAAGTAAGGTTTGATTTGGGTTTATAAGGAAGTAGTGTGTTTGAATTGAATTAAATTGAAAAGGTTCGGGTGGGTGCACCGACGACGGAGGTCTTTTAGCACCCATCACTAGGTAGTGGCACACACAGTAAACACGAAGACACACAAACATACACAGCTAAAAACCGTACTGTCCGTAGTAGAGAAGATCATAAGGAACACACTAAAACAGTCACGCAGAGCACTAGGCAGAAAGAGAAAAGTACAAGATAAAATAATAAATAATGCATGAAACGTTAAAAGCGGTGCATCCACATAAGAGAACACTGCATAGTCAGAGAGGCATACAGAAAGGTCAGATGGCGGATAAAACTTGCTGATGTCGCAGAAATCGGAACACCTTAAACATGATGCCAGGATCATCGCTGAGCAGAGTTTGGAGGTCAGCGAGTTGGCCAGACTGAGCACGCACAGACGCACGAGGCACGCAGTCCACAAGAAGATGACGAATAGTCAAGCGTTGACCACAGAGGTGACAGTCAGGAGGAGAAGATATCCGTGTGTCAAATGACTATGACCAATCCGAAGACGAGCCAAAGTCCTCTCTTCCAATCGTGAAGGACGGGAGCTCGACGACCAGACTCCAAAACGGGGCTTCATAGCATGGAGTTGTTGTTGATCTGCTGACCCCATGATGACTGTCAGCGCGCAGAAGAAAACAAAAGACGTGACGAACATCACTGCTGGGAACATGTAGGCGGCAACGAAGACCATGAAGAACAGCCTCCTTCGCAGCAGTGTCGGCCAGCTCATTTCCAGGGATGCCAACATGGCCTGGCACCCAACAAACCTGAAGATCGTAGTCCTCAGCATGTAGGCCATGACACTGAAGTAGTACTTGCTGGACAAGTGGATGCGGAGACGAGACATCGGCAAGGATATGAAGAACGCTGGTAAATCAGAGCAGATCACAATAGCGCGAAGCTAGCGGCGATGAACACGATGAAGAGCTTCCAAAATGGCTACAAATTCTGCGGTGTAAACGGTGCAGAAGGAATGGAGCTGAACTCGATAACGGTAGACTTCCAGAACAAAAGCACATCCAAAAGCAAACAAAAGCACAAAAGAGTCATCCTGCTTGGAGCCATCGGTAAAGATGAAGCGGTAGCCCGGATAGGTTGCCATGAGTGAGAGAAATTCCTGGCGATATTCCTGGTCACTGGAAATGGCCTTCTTCAACTGCTCCAAAGAGAAGTTGATCACCGTTGGAAGCATTGCCAGGGTGGTAGTGGCAGGAAACCCAAAGCAGCAAGTGAAAGTAGCTTGACAGCAAGATCTGCCAGAAGTTCCAAGGCATGGATTCCAAAAGGTCTGGTGACTGTAGGCTGTGCCTGACAACATTGAAGGCGAGGACCAGCTTCCAACGTAAACCCAGAGGGATGATCATGAATATCCTCCAGATGAAGTAGGTATCTTAGCTGCAGGACTTGACGACGGTGGAACAGAGATGGCTCGTGAGCTTCGACATACAGGCTAAGGATGGGGCTTGTACGAAATGCCCCAGTGGCAATTCGCAGACCCAGATGGCGTAGTACGTTGCGGCGAGCAGAAATATAAGCCACACAGCCGTAGTCAATTTTCGGTCGAATGAGACTTCTGTAAAGGCGAAGCAGCACTACATGGTCAGCAACCCAGGTTGTATGAGAAAGTAGAAATAAGTTCATGGAGCGGAGAGAGCTATACTTCAAGGCGAAAACGTGCTGATTCCAAGAATGACGACTATCAAACTGGAGGCCTAGGAAACGAACAGGTCCCAAGGAAAGATCTGGATCAAAAACACAGTTTCGGAGACGACAGAAGTGCATACAGTTTGTTTGGAGGTGATCAAGTCCCAAGGAAAGATCTGAATCAAAAGCATAGTTTCGGAGACGACAGAAGCCCATACAGTTGGTCTTGGCAGACGAGAACTTGAAGCCAGACCGAAGGGACCACTGATGCAGGCGGTTGAGCGTCAGTTGTAATTGGCGTGCAATGGTACAAAGATCATGGGACCGACAGTAGATTGTTAAGTCATCCACGTAGAGCAAACCACGAACGAAAGGTGTAAGTTCGTGCAGCACATTATTCACAGCCACAGTAAACAGTGTTACACTGAGCACTCTGCCTTGCGGAACTCCATTCTCCTGTCGAAACGGCATAGAAAGTTGGATCCAATCTTCACTCGGAAGGAACGCTCGTGAAGAAAGTTCTGAAGAAAAGCAGCGATATGGCCACGGAGGCCCCAAATATGCAGTTGGCGCAGGATCCCATAGCGCCAAGTAGTGTGATAAGCCTTCTCCAAATCAAAAAAGATGGCCACAAGATGTTCACGGCAAAAGGCGTCCTGGATCGCAGTCTCCAGGTGAACAAGTTGATCTGTCGTGTAGCGATAGCGTCGGAAGCCACAGTGAAAGTTGCAAAGAGAGTCATTATGCTCAAGGAACAAAACGAGACGGTTGTTGATCACCTTCTCCGAAATTTTTGCAAAGGTAGCTGGTAAGGGCAATGGGTCAGTAGTTTGCAGCAGACGTAGCAAGCTTGCCAGGTTTTAGAATCGGGATAATGTAAGTCTTACGGTAAACTGTTCTCCAGAGCCGGTTCAAGAAATCTAGATAATGGCGGTTACCTTCAGGCGGGATATGCCGAAGCATGGCGTAAAGTATATGAGCCGGACCTCGCGCAGTGTCCTTCTTGGAACGTAGAATAGCAGATAACTCCGCAGCAGTATACGGGGTATTCTAGCTCTCGATGTTAGCAGAGCGGAAGACAAGAGGCGTATGCTCGTCACGATGCTTGATGGGCAGGAATGTCGCTGGATGATATGCTGAGCTGGAAACATCGGCAAAATGTTGACCCAATTGAAACACTATAAGATCTTGGTCGGTGACCAGACGTTCATTCATAACCAAAACAGATAGCCCACTAGAAGGAAGATGCCCTTGTAGACGACGAACCTTAGACCATACTTCAGAAATTGAACTCTGGGCAGAAAGTGAAGACACATAGTATACGCTCCAGCTGAGTTGTTTGGCCTGTTTGATGACATACTTATCTCGGGCACGGAGGCGGTGAAACTGCTCCAACTTAGCATCACTAGGAGCGCAACGAAAAGCATGTAACGCTCGTCGACGTACACGGATAGCCTGGCCAATCTTGTAGACCACCAAGAAACGACGCGTCAGCGACAAAGACCATGGTGGACAGGAATGGTCGCTTCGTCTGCCAACAAGATACTGCGATGAAAAGCCGAACACTATTCCTTGACGGACTGATGCAGATCTGGGGTAATTCAAAGCTGTCAGGGAACCGTGGCCAGTCAGCTAGGAGCAGATTGAATGTTGAGGACGGTGCAGCTGGAGGGAGCTGAAACCCAGTAAGTACCACTGGAAAATGATCGCTCCTACAAAGATCAGGATGTACATGCCATTGAAATTGAGCTCCCAGAGCTGGGCTGCAGAAGGACCAACTCAGATGAGAAAATTTCCTAGTAGCAGTAGAGAAGTGCGTGGGACTGCCATCGTTCAATAGAATCAGGTTCCTCGGCAAGGAAAGCAACAATCACGTGACCACGAGGTTCTGTCCGACAAGAGCCCCATACGGCAGGGTATGAGTTGCAGTCACCCACGAAGAAAATAGAGGCGGGAAGCTGATGAAGACATCTTCCAGATCGGCTGCAGTAAAGGCATCGGTGCGGGGAATGTACGCACAGCAGATGGTGATAAGCTGGTGCCGAAAGATCGGACAGCAACGATCTGAAGAGGACTCGTGACATGTAGTATCGAGGAATGGTAGCAGTCAGACACTCTATTAGCGACGACGCCGGCCGCACGACCATCCTTCATCTTGTCGTGACGATATAACGTGTATCCGAGGACTAAACAGATGGTGGTAGGCGTGAAGTGAGTCTATTCTGAGACAGAAAATCACTGGATCCAACATTGACAGGAACTGACGAAGTTTCGCGTACTGAGAGGAATATCCATTGAGATTCCAATGTAGTAAAGTCATAAGTTAAGCAGAATCTATAACAAACAGATTTGATGCATGCTTCCCCTTACGACCAGGCACAAGTTGAAATGCATCTGGATCATCATCATCCACCCCCTCCATACACGATACAACATACGCAGAAGGATTGCATGGTTTCTGCTTAATCTTCTTTGTGTCGGTAGGGCTCGAAGAGGACTTACGGAAGGATTTAGATTTGCCAGAGTGGTCAGAGGATGCTGACTGAGAACTTGAGGTCACCGTATTTTTCTTTCGCTCTTTCTTCGGAGGCTTGCTAGGTGTGCCAAGAGTAGAAGATTTAAGAAACTGGTCGAGGACAGAGCGAACAGAAGTAGCTTTGCTAGAGGAGTGTGAGGCTGTACCCTTGGCGGGCGACCGGGCCGCAGAAACAGTAGAGGCAGCGGCAGTCGATGAAGTCGCGCGAGACGTTGAGACGGCACAAGTACAACAGCCAGTAGAAGCTGGAACAGGACTGGTCTGCGTGAATGCCTCTGTTGTCTGAGTTCCTACAGAATTCATGGATTTCACTAAAGAAGAAAAACTTGTTTTAAAAGGTAACTTCGGCGCAGCTCTACGGCGGGCCTCCGCTGCACAGATCTCGGTCACAATAAGTTCCTTAATCACCTTCTCCTCTCTGAACTTAGGACGATCTTTGGACCAAGCAGAATGGGCACCAGTACAGTTGACACATTTCGGATCAATCGTGCATGGAGAAGGACCATGTGGAGGGCCACCACAGTTCCCAGAAGTGGCAGTCCCGTTACAAGAAGGCGCAGAATGGCCAAAGCGTTGACAGTTGGAGCATCGGAGCGGCAAAGGAATGTAGGTTTGACTTTCAACTGGAGGTAGCCAACCTTCAAAGCAGGAGGTAAGGTGGGCAGGTCGAACGTGACGATATATAAATGTGTCGCCTCTAGTTGCCCATTCTTCTTAACGTGGATCCGTTGCACTCTTGTAACAGGGGAGTCGCGGAGCTCTGCGCAGACTTCATCTACACGCTTATCTTGCAATTCGCGGCAGGTAATCACATCCTTGATGGAATTGAGCTGGTTATGAGCTTCAACCAAGACAGGAAGGGTGCCGATGGAGTCACATTTCAGCAGCAGCCGCAACTCTTTGTCACTGACAGTACGAACACGTAAAGTGTCATTGCGTAATTTTTTAATATGGCTACCCGGGAATGACCCCGTGGCGATGTGACAGAGTTGACGATACAAAATAAACAGTGAGAGCTTTACTAAAGAACCAGCTGTCTCTGCACTTTTATCTTTAATTATTAGATAACAAGGGATGGTTTTATTCTACTTTGCTTTGGTCAGGAGCTGCGGACGAACCAGGGTGATGCAAATCCATAATCAAATTAAGCCCAAAATCTTCTCCAATCTCCCTTCTGAGTTCCATAGCGGCCACCGAGGCTGGCAGGTCCTACCTGCATGACCCTTATCAGGAAGCTAAGCCATCACCCAAAGTCATGTTTGACGAGGGGCCAGGACCACTTACACCGCAGACTGATAGGTACCCTTGAGAAGACCCACGTCCCACCGTGTTAGGGGAGAGATGTATGTGCCATTGGAGATCCCTGTGTCGCAGACTTCCAGCGTTCCTTTTCAGGGCATCACTCCATCCGGTCCCGCTGGTTGCGCACACATTTCAGTCCGCCGTCTCATGATCCCAGGTCCGAACATAATCCAAACAATTTAGAGTCATATCCAGGGCAGAGCAATGGTACGAAATCCAAAAATCCAGAAGGCTTCATCTGAGGCTTACGTTGCTACTATCGATCGATGAGTTTTACAGGCAGGGTGAGCAGCTCTACTCAACCCCAACCTGGAGGACCAGTGGCTGATTGCAGTTTCGAAGAACTGGGCGATGGGAACGCGACTTCCCGACGCCGGTAGTGTATTTAGGTTTAGTTTGTAAGTATGTATTGTGTTTAATTTTTATGAAAATATTTTTTTTAATTTTATAATAAATATAAGTATGAAGTTGAGTAGTTTTACATTTACAATTCCTAACAAGGAAATTGAAGAATTAAATACTGATCGCATTTTAAATAGGAAAAAATCAAACAGAAAGAATCGAAACTAAGTAATGGACAGTGAATGCCTTATCTCTTTCTATACCACAAGTTAAGAAAATAAACAAATAATAATAAAAGGTTCAATAATAATAATAATAAATAATAAATAATAATAAATAATAATAACAAATAATAATAATCAATTCATTATGGAGGTTTTATATTTACTATTCCAAACATTTCAGATTTAATAGGTGCTCTTGCCTCTGCTGGTACTGAATCAGCTGCTATAGCCAAAACGGCAGATAATGTAAAAGCAATAAAAAGGAATTAGAAGAACAAAAGGTATACCTTAGCAATGGAAGAGAAACAAGGTGGTAAGCTTCCTAAAAACGTGAAATGCAAAAGAGTAAAGAAGAAATTAAACCTTTACCTAATTTGGATCTAATACATCTTGCTAAACAACTCAAGATAGAAACTTTAGAGGTGTATTTATGAGTGTGAACTACCTAAAGAGCCAATGAAAAATGAGTGTGATATTGTTAATTGTGATACGTCTAAAATATAGGAACACATTGCATTTGTTATTGAAAAGAAGAAAATAGAAAGTATGTGTTTCATTCTTTCGGAGATAATCCACCAAAAACACTCATAAAATATCTGTCATAATAACATAGAGTACACCATCAACCTTTTAAAACATTTTAACGAGATAATCTGTGGACATTTATGTATTACAAAGTTAAAAATGTTTAGAGATGGATATAGTTTTCCAGAAATTATTAGGGAACTAAATAGAAATAAAGATGTTTGAAGAAAGTATATTTAACATGTAGTTTAATGCGTAAATTATTATTTCTTTATAATAAATATGAATAAAATAGAGTCGTCTGAATTACAATCCTTTAAGCCTAATCAAACGAGAATCGAGAATTTAAATAAACTACACGTTTCTATTGACTTTGATGTTGATTTTGGAGAGGGTTTTATTCATCGTTATTATGCTGATACGTATGTGACTTTTGAAATACGTGGAAATGACCCAGATGATGAATATAGCGATAAGCCAAATATTAAACTCATTAATAACTTCTTTCCACATTTGTTTTCTCAAATACGAGTTAGTAAGCGTAGGCAGATATTACAGTATATTCTAGATTATCCTGATTTAACTTCGACAGCTGTAAATACATGTACGATTTGAAAACCAGAAGCAAATCATTATGGTGAAAGTGGATGGGAGGGAATTACCTAGGAAGGAACAGATAGGAATGTAGTGTTTTCGGTAAGACATTTGCTAGGATTTTGTTCTGATTATAAAGATATTATGTGGAAGAGTGGAATAAAATATACATGTAAACGAAGTTGTTCTGATGATAGTGCATTCGTTATTTGGAAAACGAAGAAACAATACGGAACTTATAAGAATAATCAACCACATCCAGGTAAAGTTAAGATTACAAATATAGAGTTGAGAATGCCTGTTCTTAACTATGAATCTAACTATGCTACCTTGCTAAGAGCTAACATGTTAGAAGAGGATAAGATTCCTATTTCCTTCAACACATCAATGTTTACAGAAGACACTTACAGGTAATAAATCTAACCACACAATTTAACTCAACTGAATTTCATATGCCTAATTTCGTAATTGCCTTCTTTCAAACTGATAGAAATGATAATCAAGAAAAAGATTCAAGCTATTTTGATCATTGTAAAGTCCAGAATATTCATTTTTGTATTTCTGGAAATGAATCTTTTCCTTTAGAGTCTTTGAACTTGGATTTCGAAGAGCATAAATATCTTAAAGCTTACAAAACTATACCATATACAAGAGAGCTACCACTGGAAACACTGAGATGTATTAATATCCAAAAGAGTTTTAAGAATATAGACTTGTTTGTCATTAATACAAGCAAACATAGATCAGTAACTGTAAGTGATAGAACTAATTTGAAATTGACTGTTAATTTTGAAAGCGATGTTCGAGATAAAACTATTTGTTATGCTGTTATGGTTGGTAAGAAGAACTTTAAATACCATCTAAGAAAGGAAAAGTGATAGAGAAAATAAAATCAAATATATGCTTATTAGTTTTCTTTAGTTTGTAAGTGTTTTTATGAGAATGTCATAAAAATTCATTTAACGAAAAGAATATACCAAATAACATTTCACGAGAGAATCTTATTACGTTAATTGAGGATACTATATTAACTCTTGAAAAATTATTAAGGAAAAACAAAAAGAGATTCAAGACAATAAAATGTGTATGTATTACTCTTACTACGTTATCCATTCTACTATGCGCTTCTACAGGGTTTATTAATGTGTTTATTCATGTTACTGTGTATTCAATTATTACAACTGTTTGTGCTTCCGGGTCTGGCATAATCACTGGACACTCAACATGATTTTATATAGCTTCGAAGAAGGAGTATTAAAAATATGGTGAAAAAGTTGAGTTGTTTAAAGATGAGCTTAATATAACTAAGTTAATGAATGGTGAATTAACAGATGAAAATTTAAGGGCTATTGTTAATAGAATCAATGATATACTTAACGTGAGCCGAGAGTATCAGAAACAAAAATGAAGTTCATAAAAACGCTAGAGAGAAGTGAGACACTAGTATGGAACCTCAAAAGAAGTCTATCCTTACCAACACATTCATCATGAACGTTTAGGACCATACTGAAATCGTTCCTGAGGTGAATGGCTGTGAATTTTCTTTAAATTATGTTCAATGGACTGAGTTTAAGAAGTCATTGTTTCCATACAGAACGAGATAAGCAGGATATTTCACTAGCAGTATCCAAATTTCTAATCATATAAACATATAACACATACACCGTATCCAAACTTGTAATCATGTAAGCATATAATACATACATACACAGAATTTAGGAAATAAGTTTTTATGGTTATATCATAAAAGCCTATGCGTAGAGCACTTTAGCATTGTAGTTATGTAATCCTTCTGTGCTATATACTATTAGTCAAAGCGCTGTGGTAACGGGCGTGCTAGAAGTTATAAGCAGTCAGGGGCGGTAGGGACGAATGGCCTAGAGCTTAGGTCTTGATACTACTTTTACAGCTTGTCGCATTTTGTACATATATTATGCATGTTTACATATCAGTTCACAAAGTACCGCCGCATTCTGCTTTCATTGACACTACCTGATTTTTATGATTTCATGCTCACACAGAAACACCTGTATTCGCTCGAACCTAACTGAATCCAATTTATGCCTAATCGTGATTCTCTAAGTGATGCTAATCTTTCTTACTCCAAATGGATAAATATCCTAGCGTGTCATGTTTTGGAGCATGTCTGTAGTGTCATATTGGTTTTCCATATTACAAGCATACAGTGAAACAATTCTCCTGGAAGTGCTATATTTCTTAAAACTCCAATCTCTAGTAAATTAAGTCATTCAGTGTATAATTATGCTGTATTGAGAGCATGATTAATAATTTCTTTGGTTACTCTCAATCAATGTACGACACTAACAGGGTCACCGGAAACATGATCAGTAATCGCAAGGGCATTAAGTAATTGTCTTTAGTGGACTTCAATTCTTTTGGAATGTGCCTCCTGTTGTATCGCTCTAATTAGGGTAGATTATATTTACTGTACAATTCTTCTGCTAGCCAATTCTTCTTCTTCTGCTACATTCATATATGTAATACCTATGAATTGTTGCATTACGTCCTCTATTTAGGAGTTGATTCTTCTACAAGTACTCTCTCGGAATCAAATTCTATATTGAGAATGTAACGCTGTTCATAATCTGTATTTTTAATTTGTATCCCTAATTTCTGTGATTGTCTCGCGTCAACAACTCGGATGGACATCTTGCACTGAAAGACGAAAGCATTTTAAGAACGCCATTATTTTGGTTAGCTTTATAGTGTTTCGGTAACGGTTCGATTGTAAACTGGAATATTTCACGTAAAAGGTTCAAATTATCTGTAATTCGTATTTCATCAGTCATACTTTCATTCTGAAAGCTCATAACATTTACAAGGAATGAGAGGAATCGATTTCTTCTCACGCTTGCTACAGATGACTAAATAACCTGTTTTTTAACCATGAAACATAGTGGATCAGATTGTGGTTATTTGCACCCATCAAAATCTGAGACAATATCTGTGTTGCCACGTTTACCGTCGTAAACATATATTTAAGGCATAATTTGTTATGAAAATTCCTGAAAATGCAGCTTCAAAATATCTCTCTCATTTTCACGATGTCCTCTGTGCTTCGGAGCAAGACAGATAGCACTAGTACTTTCTAATGAAAACATTGAAGTAAACCCAACGGCAAGAATTCACCCTACACGAATCAACTCACCAATTACGAAAGAGTGTGGACAAAGGTGACGGGTTCTGAATAGCAGGCAAGTTGACAGCAAGGTGTCTATCAGAGCTTCCAATGATATTGCCAACACTAAACGAAAAAAGTGTCTAAAATCAATACCTAAAATGGCTAAAAAAAGAAGCAATTTTTTGCGCTATAACAAAGATGAATAAACTGGATTTCTATAATAACATAAAACTAAAGCAAAATTCCCCTAACAGAAATACAGTAAATGCCATCATCATCGTCTTCTTCAGGTTGAGACGAAGTCTCTTTTGTCTCAGTTGCTTGTACCGTGATGCTTTCGTTACAACTAGCTGCAAAACCGTGACTGAAATTTCGTATAGAAAATAACACTTTCGTACACGGCGCAACCCGAATCTCACAATCGCACTCTTAAAATTCAAGACTTTTTTTCTCAACCTGTTCCTGAGCTTCTTTTTGTGTATATTCACCTGGTTGAATACACGCTTCACTTAAACGATAGAATGTGGAAGCTTTGATATGGATAATAATAATAATAATAATAATAATAATAATAATAATAATAATAATAATAATAATAATAATAATAATAATAATAATAATAATAATAATTAACTAACTAACTCTATGGCCTATGGAACCCGGAGGTTCAGTGCCGCGTTCACAAAAGCTCTCCACTGACTTCTATCCTTAGCTAATTGCATCCAGCTTTTACTTTGTATTCCTATCTCTGCGAGATCCATCTTAATATTATCCTGCCATCTGCGCCTAGGTCTTCCTAATGGTCGTTTTCCTATGGGTCTTCCAGTCAAGACTTTCAAAGCGTTTCTACTTTCTTCCATTCTAGCTACATGACCTGCCCACCTAAGCCTCCTAGACTTGACGACCCTAACAATGTTGGGTAAACCGTATAAACTATGTAGTTCCTCGTTATGAAGCTTCCGCCATTCCCCATTCTCGCTCATCTTGGGTCCGAATATTCTTCTCAGGATCCTGTTCTCAAATACTTTCAGTCTATGTTCCTCCCTCAGAGTAAGCGACCATGTTTCGCAACTATACAGAACAACAGGCATGATTATCGTTTTAAATATTTTAAGCTTCAAATTCCTCGACAGAATTCGCGACGACAGGAGATTTTGAACCGAGTAGTAACACGAATTCCCTGCTTTTAGTCGACATTTAATTTCTTCGTGAATATGATTTTCGTCTGTTAATATTGATCCTAAATATTTGAAAGTATCCACTTTATCAAAAGCATTATTTAATATTTTAACGCCTCCACAATTTGCCGTATTACGGTCCCGACGCACTTCCATGTATTTAGTTTTCTCTGCATTTACTTCTAAACCCATGTCCCTGCAAGCGTTTAATAAGATCTCTGCATTTATTTCTACTGTTCTCCTATCATCCCCTATTAAATTTACATCATCAGCATATGCCATAACCTGGTGAACGCCGTTCAACTCTAGGCCCTGGTTGCTATCTTTGATTTTCCTTATGGCGTATTCCAGCACGAATTTAAATAATAATGGCGACAATGAATCTCCTTGTTTCAGGCCATTTTCGACGTGGAAGCTCGTGGACAAAAATTTTCCTACCCGGACTTTACTTTGGGATTCATTTAAACATATCTTAATTAATCTAATTAGCTTTCTCGGTATTCCAAGTTCTGTAAGAACGTTGTATAATGTTTCTCTCCTAACCGAGTCGTAAGCCTTTCTAAAATTAATAAATAGTTGATGTACCGGGGTATTGTATTCCCACTTCTTTTCGAGTATTTGGCGAATGGTAAATATTTGGTCGATAGTTGATCGATTTCGTCTAAATCCGCACTGATAATCTCCAATAATTTCATCTGCGTATGGGGTCAATCTTGCTAACAGAATATTTGAAAGGATTTTATACGATGTTAACAGAAGAGAAATGCCTCGATAATTATTACAATCAGTTTTGTCGCCTTTCTTGTGAATTGGAACAATGATTGACTCCTTCCACTCTTGTGGCAATTCTTCCTTGTTGTAGTGTAGGTAAGGAGAATGAGTTTGTGTATCTTGTTTGACAATTTTTCGCCTCCAGCTAAAATTAACTCAGCCGGAATTTCATCTACACCCGGAGATTTGTGTTTCTTTAATTTCTTTATAGCGGCTTCCACTTCTATTCGATTGGGTTCTGGAATATACGGTTCTGCGGTGTGTATCTCCTTTTCTCCATGCACATTAGTTTTTGGCTGCGTGTTCAGCAAATCGTCAAAGAAATCTTTCCATCTATTTAAGAGGCTATCCGTATCAGTGAGAACTGTTCCGTCAGATTTCTTTAATATATAAGCACGAGGTAGATAGCCTTTCTTAAATACGCTGATCCCCTTATACATGTCCCGAATATTTTTATTTTTACTATTATCTTCAAGTTCCTTAATTTTAGCTTTCAAAAAATCCCGTTTCTTTGTTCTAAAAGTTTTGGAAGTTTCCCTCCTGATATCTGCGAAATTTTGTGTAGTTATTTCATTCGGATTTTGTAGCAAGCGTAATTTTGCCTGTTTTCTCTTCTCTGCTAGTTTAATGCCTTCTTGGTCGAACCATGGTTTGTTCCTACGTATTTCAGCGTGTCCCAATTTTTCTATTGCTGAACTTTTAATGCTATCTCTAATTTCAATCCAAGTATCCTCAACACTAGTGCACTCCGAGTCTTCTAAGACCGAGAATCTATTCGAAACTTCAATCTGGTATTCCTCTCTTACCTGGCTCTCTTCTAATTTCTTTAAATTAAATCTCTCCGTTTTCGGACATTGAATATTACCTTTATTCAACGATAATCTCTCCCGTATTATCGCTACTACCAGGTAGTGATCAGTGTCACAATCAGCCCCTCTAAACGACTGGACGTCAATTATGCTAGATTGTCTTCTTCTATCTACTAAAACGTGATCAATTTGATTATGTGTTTTTCCGTCTGGTGATGTCCAAGTGTATTTATGAACGTCGCGATGTGGGAATTTTGTACTCTTCACGATTAGGTTTTTGGATGTTGCAAAGTTCACGAGTCTAACACCGTTGTCATTACTTTCCTTATGCACACTTTCGTTCCCTATAATCGGTTTGAAAATATCCTCTCGTCCTACCTTCGCATCATTGAAATCCCCTAATAGAATCTTCATATGGTATCGCGGGAGTTGGTCAAATATCCGTTCCACTTCTTCGTAAAAAACTATCTTTTATATCGTCACCCTTATCTTCAGTTGGAGCATGTACATTTAAAACAATAATATCACTCCACCGTCCCTTAAGAGTAATAAAAGAAAGTCTGTCAGTAACAAATTCAACCCGTTTAATTGCTGGTAATATTCGTTTGTGAACGAAAAACCCTGTTCCTAACTGGTGATTTTTATTTCCTTCCCCGTAAAAGAGCGTAAAATTTCCGGAATTCACAGATCCATTTCCTTCCCACCTAACTTCCTGAATTCCTACTAAGTCCATCCTATATTTCTCTAACTCACTCGTTACAGATTTTAACGCGCCTGCCCTATAAAGACTTCTAATATTCCATGTTCCAAATCTCATGTCCATTTTCTTTTGCTGATGTCGTGCCAAGTTATCAGTCCTTGTCCGAGGCTTTTGTGAATGTTTCTGAACAAGTACCTTTTTTTTTACAGGATGAGGGTGTTAGCCTTACCCAAACCCCCAAGCTGGAGGACCACTCCTAGTCGTCTGTCCGCGACTGCTTATTCAGTATATTCGCAGCTAACCTCTATATCTAGAGGCCTTCTCCTCGATCCGCAACCTGAGGACGCGCCATGCCGTGGTGACAGGAACCCACGTTACACGGAATAATAATAATAATAATAATAATAATAATAATAATAATAATAATGAAAGTAATTCTGAAAAACACCCTTATCGAGCTTCTTACTGAAATTTATATGTCTCTCCCGAAGATTTTTGTCAACTGGTAACTTACAGGTTTCGAGGTCTTCTACTCTCTAACCAAGATATGGGGAGGGATCAATATGACCATCAATGCTATCTTTTAGGGAGTTAATTCTAGCAGTAGATGTTAGAATGTTAGTACTTAGGGAATGAATAAAACTTCAGAAAATAGCAAAATGACGCACAGACTATATAAAAAAGAAACTAAAGTCAGAAAATTGCTAAAACCGAAAAGCATGTGGCTAGAAAACCCATTAGTGGCTTTTTCAAAAATTTGATATACCGAGGTTCTATCCACAAAGTGTCAAATTGAAGATCCTAACTTCAAAACTTTCTGTCTAGACGTACAAGGAAACAAGCTTCCATTCCTGCAGTGGGAAACGGTTTTAGTTGTCGCCTGGAAAACATTTGGATCCCCGCTTTGTAACCTTGTTTTGTCTTTGCGTCAACCCAATGAAAATTTGCATTCTGGTTTTCGTTGATAGGTAGTAGATATGATCGTTTTCTGCACGTTTTGATTTGCGTACACCTTTGAAATTGTGAGCAAGGAACATAAAATATATTGCTTCCGTTGACATAAAATTGAGAGTATCTAGTATGTTTTATCATATTGAGTATTTTAATTTCTTCAGTAGCTGTTTTCGAAAATATAAAGGAAATACGAGGGGATATTAGTGCAGTCACCTAGATTGTGTCAAAATACGAGCCTCTAGGGCATTCATTTTATAGTTAGTTCAAATGATCGGATTTCCTTTTCATATACTTCTTTCATCTCTTCGTGGATCTGCTTTGCTGATTTCGTATAAAGATATGGTGATTTAATGACGCTTCATGAATAAAGCTTGTTAATCATTAGTCTAGGAGCCATACTAATATCGACTGTTGCACGGAGATGTATAGAGAATTTATCTTCAAAACTTGTTTCCTATCTGTCTAACAATAGTTTTTAGCTTCGGTTCCCGTTTCTGGTATGGGGAGGTTTTTCCCAATATGGTCGCAAATATAGCCGACCATCAAAAGTGCGGCGTTGGTGGAAAATAGCCTATATTTTAGAAACCATTGCTTTTATCTCAAAATTTCAAAGGACCAAAATTGATCAACAACTTATCTTAAATGGGTTACGCCATCTTTTGCATGAATTACTATAGGTTTTAAATGGCAATGAATATATTTTTTTGGAAACATTAATTAAACTTGTTAAGAAAACTTTAAATATATGAGATTACTTATTTGGTTTGTTTTATTTTTTAGAATTTAAGAAAGCTGCATCTGTAAATAAATAAAGAAAGAAAGATCATGAAAGGAGTGCAACTTACTTCAGCACCAAAGTGACAGATGGAAACCAGCACTTCAGAAAAATGTGTTATATATAAAGAAGAAGGAAGCGAGAAGAAAACACATAGGACTGTAAATGATAGAGATAAATTCATTGAATCCTCTAGCTACTGTGACGATACAGAATTGAAAACAAAAAACATTAGAACATAGAGAAGCGTATTATCATCTTTACTGTTACAAAAAAAAAATTGTCTGCGTGCGCAAGAGGCAGGAACGTGAAGAAGGTGAAGTATGATATGTACACTCGTGTCCAAAATGATTGTTGCATATCTATAACTGTCTTCTTGTGAGAATTCAATTTGATAATGATTTTGCAGGGTACTTTTAATACTGATAATATGTGTATAATCGAAAAATATGTATTTGTGGTATATTTCATAGGAAACATTATAAATACGAACATTAGAATGAGTAAAATAAATGTTGCTAACTGGACAAAAAAGTTTCATTTTCGTTTTATTGCTCTTATTTACTGCTCTTTTGACATGATATTTGCCACTTAGATGTTTTTGCCGATTATACACATACTAACATTATAAGAAATACCGGGCAAATTCGTTATCAAATTATATTCCTACTATAAGATATTTATAGACATGCGAAAATAATTTTGGACATGAGTGTACAAACTAAAAATACAAAGATGATCCTAAGCTATATCTGATCTGTGAGAAGCAAAATGCAGATAAATTTTGTTAGTTACACGATGCTTTCAAGATAAAGATTTTCAAGATCAAGTATACTGATGATGTTATTACTGTATATGTAGCATACGTTATATACCACTCTTCCTCCATGAGCAGTTACTTATTAAAATATACAAGAAATGCTGAGCAATTTGAAACTCAGTCTAACAGCAGCTCAGTTACAGAAGGGATTCAAAATTATTTGATAACCTAGACTTTTCCCAAAACGTATATGAACTATCTGAAATTACTGCTTTTATGAATTCAGAATGTCAGCAGGAAAATAAACTTACAAGTAGATAATGAAAATATATCTCATGAGGCAATTTTGTGAAGGAGTATAATTTGCATATCCAAAAGAATGATCAACGTCCCAGACCGTATTCTTTTCCAAGATAAGTAAGCAAAAGCTGTTCAAATATTGTTTTCTACTAACAATTTAAATGATGCTGCAGAGTAATTCGCAAAGGAGCTCAAATTCTATAACTTTAATTTCGACAATAAATTCTGTGATGCGCAAGACATAGAAGAAAGCCTTTCACTCTTTGAAAATAACAGGTATACGCTTTGGGATAAGTCTCTTAAGCACATGATGAGATTATCATCAAACCAAGTTGATATGAACAGTGACTGAAAGTAATACATTTTTTCAGATACTGTCTCTCATATTTCACAACTGCCGAAAGAAAACCCCGTTTCATGTCTCTACAGCAGGCAATTCAGAAACAGGCAAGTCTAAAACTTTAATAAAAATCTTTGAACTTTGAATCATGTTGGTTTATGTAGTAGTTATGACACTGTTCAAAAATAAATCATTCCTTTGCTGCAAGAACTGTGAAACTAAAGGTGGATGACCGTCTGCCAATGCCGGAGGTATTCCGCTTCGAGCAGCTATGAATAACTTTGACCATCAAGAAGATACAAAATCATGCATTGGTAGTTCGCATGACATAGCCTATTACTATTTCAGAATGTACATCATCATATAATAATGCAAAGCTTAGTTTGGATAATTTTACATTTGATAAATACTACAAAAACTGAATAATTATTTGAGCTGTCAAAAGCTCGTATCAGTTATCAAACCTAAGAGGGAACATTGATCATAATTTCTGTCCAGTAACTATGTCAGGCTCGCAAACATCACTTTCAACATTAAAAATAGATCTTACATTATCAATAGCAGGATTTTTATCAAATTATGACATGGGTACGAACAGTTTCCGAGATGATGGCTATGTAACTTCGTGAAGCCCTTTTAACTCTCTTATTTCTCAAAAGAAGCTTCCGAAAACCATTTCAGCATCTTTTCTTATTCTTTCTTTCCCGGCCACTCATCAAACCTCTATATACAAAACTGTGGTAAATTTTCAGGACGTATTGAAACAGGTAAATCAAGAGCGTGGGGCTCTGTGGAGTTACGAAGTAGTATATTATTTAGCCAAGGAACTACAGTTGCATTTCCCTGATAAGTTTGAAAATATATTTCTTTAGCTGGTTACATTTCATACAACTGAAATTTTAATAAGCTGTATTGGGCTGTATCTCAAAGATAGTGGAACCTTTGAAGCATCAGTGGAGACTGAAGTAGTTGTCCTAAAGTGGTTGAAAACGCATTGTAAGGTAGAACATAATAGCATAAGCCGAATCCAGTTTCACCAGTTTTTCATGAAATCTGAAAATGAGAAGTACCAGCAACTCTTTGATCAATTCTGGCAACTTTTTGTAAGGACTAGGTCGTATTAATGTGAAGAAGAAAACTGAATATGTGGGTGGTCTTCTATAGGACTTCCATACTGATTTCCTTACCTTCATCAAACAAGGTAAAGAAAAGTCAAAACTGTTTCGCTATTGAAACGTTTTTCTAATCATGTTATTCTCAATATTGAGACACATCATTAGAGCTGATAGAGAGGGATACTGGGATATCTATTTAGCTACATTCCAGGCAGAGTCTTACCTTTGATCAATTCAATTACGCACAGTCAGTTCGCTATGAAGACTGTTTAAAACTTCCTGATATGGTAGAGTCTTCAAACAGAGGCGAATTTGTTGCTCAACAAGGAGAAAGAAAGTTCAGCAGTGTAGGTATGAATCAGGGTTTGGATATATGTTGCAAAAAAGCAACTAAAGAGCAGGGCGGTATTATAGAAATTCCACGGAGCAGAGAGGATGTAGCACTTCAAGGCATAATCAAGCAAGCTATGCAACCGAATAAAAACTTTAGACTTGACAAGCTTCCGCCAACATCATTTGGTACTACACTACATATGAAAAGAGCATATTTACAAGTTAACCGGTCTTAGTAAATATGGATAGGCAGACTAGCTGAATGTGGAGAGCTAGTTTGTTAGAAGGTCTACGTAATCTTAGTAAATATCGATAAGTAGAAATGGAAACAAAGTGGATTCCTCAAATTACCGCAGAACAACTTTCTCCTGACTTCCCTCACTCTAGTACCTGTCAGATTTGTGCAGGGCCAAACACTTGTATATGTAGGAAGAATGTAATAGTCTGTTGTAGATTCTATGCTTGAGAACTTTCAAAGTGCCACAATGATTGGGATCAGGCTGTATTATATTATATATTGAGATTAGTCCTCACCTATAACCATGTATTGCTTTTACTGTATAGTAATCACTCCTACGTTTAAGGTTGTGTAAGTTATCAAAACGTCCATATTTTCGTAGTAATGCTGCAAAGGATACAGTATTTCCGTTAATAAAGCTTTTACAACCTTTAAAAATAGTCTTTTTCTTTTACAACTGCTTGTGCACCAAAAAGTATATATTGATCAATTTTGTTCCTTTGAAATTTTGAGCTAAAAGCAATAGATTCGGAGATAAAGGTAATTTTCCACCAATATTGTACTTTGGGTGGTCGGCCATATTGGGAGAAACCTCCCCATACCAGAAACGCGTACCCAAGCTAAAAACTATTGTTAGACAGATAGGAAACAAGTTTTGAAGAGAAATTCTCTATACATCTCCGTGCAACAGTCGTCATTAGTATGCCTCCTAGACTAATTATTAACAAGCTTGAGGCATGGAGCGTCATTAAATCACTCTATCTTTAGACGAAATCAGCAAAGTAGATCCACGAAGAGATGAAACAAGTATATGGGGAAGAAAACCTATCCTTTGAGATGGTATTCAAGTGGAAATGGCAATTTCAACCTGTACAGATGACCACCATATGCCTCTAGATCTGGAAGACCATCTTTCACTGATGATGTCGCTTTGACGGAGGAAGTTGAGAAGTTCATAATGGATGATAGAAGTATATCCACTGAAATTGTTTTGTGTGTAATAGGTATGAGTTATAGGTCTGCCAGGAATATGATTCCCAGCCAGCTACATCTTCACAAAGGGTCAGCACGGTGGGTATCATGACTGCTTACACCTTTTCATAATAGAAATCGCGAGGCCGCTTCAAGAGAAATGTTGCAATGTTGTAAGGTGGATGAAGAGGACTTTTTCGGCAGACTATTCACACTGGAAGAGACTTGGGTTTATCTTCATGACCCAGAAACAAAAGAAATGAGCAAACAACGGAAACATTCCTGTTCCTCCACCCCTAAAAGGAAACATGAATACAGAAGTTTGCGCCAAGGTGAGGCTTTCCGTTGGAAATAAAAAGATAGCAATGAAATAAAATATCACTATCATTTTATGTCCGGTATTGTGAAGAGGTCATTATAACAGATTGCCTACAACAGTGCCGAACTATTACTAGAATCTATTATTTCCATCTCTTAAATTACGAGAAAAACTGAAGAAGAAACGTCCTGGATTGGTTACAAAACGGGTGCTGCTGTTGCCAGTCATGCACCAGCTCATTTTGTCCATGCATCCATGATGAAAGTAGTGAAATCGAGACATGAAATATTGTCCCACTGCTTATTCACAGTACCTAGCAGCAAGTGACTTATTTTTCTTTCCAGAAATAGCGCTTCAATTCAAGGAGCGCCACTTCGACTACAGAGATGACATCGTTTTTGTGGTTAAACTGTGGTTTCAAAGCCAGCCTGCAGACTTTTACAGAGCCGGCTGACGGAAAGTGAAAACCCCTATCAAAAGTATGTCGCTAGGCATGGCGACTACGTAGAGAAGGACTAATATCATCATGGTGTCACATTCTCCAGAGTGGATTTTTCTAGGACATTGCAGGATCTTTTTGGTATCCCGTTGTAATATTATATTTGAGTTGCAATATTTTACGAATTTTATATGTCGCTTTGATACTACTTTGGTCTTACTTTTGGAAACTACCCTCCAAAACACAACAGATAAAATGTAGTGAGGAGAAACGAAACAAACGATTCATTGACTTGCATTGTCGTTGTACATCAACAAAGGAAATCTGTAAGACGAAACATAAATTTAATATGGGATCTGATACCGTAGGGTATTGGATCCGGGACCCGATGAACAAACAGCACACACTATGTTCACTAAGCTACGAATAAACTTAGAAAAACAATGCTGTAGAATTTGTAACAGTAAGTTGTGTTGGTTGTACATTGTCGTTGTACATCGTCTTTCTATTAATATGTTTAGGTTTCAATAGTGAATTCAATCATTTCTACGTCAGCGTGCCTCTTTAAACTGTAACAGTAATTCCGA
Source organism: Thermobia domestica (assembly GCF_964235325.1). NCBI lineage: Eukaryota > Metazoa > Arthropoda > Insecta > Zygentoma > Lepismatidae > Thermobia > Thermobia domestica. Next base: position 221,953,370 of record NC_137462.1, read on the forward strand.
TATGCTGTTCAGAGGGCGGGGTAAAATAGAGTTTATATTATTCAAGGTCTATCTGCGGAGGATATTGTGACAGAAAACATACAAAAATATCTTAAATTTACACTGTATAAAACTATCTTCTAATAAATTTCATGTTCTTCCACTTCATTTACTTCAGATAAAATGCTTAATTTACAACTTATGGTAGATACATGGTTATTACGAAAACAGTACTTATACACACGTTAGAAGGTATCAAATTATAATATATAGATTACCGAGAAATGCTACTACATTGTAAACATTTTATCCTAAATAAGTTATAGTAAACACGCTCAGATTTTCAGGGAGCACCAATGATCAAAATCAGAACTTGAACCAAAGTCTGCGTTCTAATCTCATTGGTTTCAGCAACATTTCTTCTATGCGCTCCTTGATTAGTGCATTTAATAATTATTGAAAAATAGTCTTTCGATAAAAAATTATAAAATGACTCTGTATGTCTCTAATCTTTCCTGAGGGTCGTAAGCCTGACTTTTCACGAATAATATTACATTGTTCTGCGAGTAGGACGGAGAGATTGTGTACTCCATATTCAGCCACTTTTACCAATGTATGTTATTCGATTATGCATAGAGGTTCCTCCTCCATCGTAACTTCAACTATCACTGTTATTGGTTTGTTTGAATTCTCGATAATTATAAACACTTCCGACATCGTTGAATTGATCTTTAATCTGACTTATAATTTCATCAACAGATACAGAATCACTGTCATCTGAGTTCTTTGCTAGTTCGTGCTCAATGTCATTTTGAGATAAGTAATATGCCATACATGCTTTCAATATGAAGTAAAACAAATGTAATTTCTAAATAACTCACTTTTTTCCACTAAAAATGGCGATTCTCACTTGTTTCTATAATACGAGTGTATATTATAGACAAAGAATGCCATGTATTCGCACCCAGAGTGGAAATAATTTTATGTATATTATAGTGACTAGTTACACGAAGCGAGGATACTTTATGTCCACCACCAAAACATTTTGGGTTATTTTTAAAGAAATAAAATATTGAACCGCACAAATTAAAATTTATAATATTTTCGACACAAAACCTGTATTCCAGCACTGTATTAAATATATTCATAAATACATTAATTAAAAATAAGTGTTGGTATTTTATAAACTATCTCTTGGTATACGAAGAATTAACAGTTGAAGATCAGATTAATATGTTACTGTTACGAAAATAAATATTTAGCAATAACTTAGTGAGATAAATCCACATGTGATAAAACAGTGTATAAAATAATGGAAAAAATGATATAACGAAATATCACTGAAGCAATGAAGTAAAATATTACTATCATTTTAACTTAATAAAACATCGACACACAAATATACCATTATCGTAAGTGAATAGGTATCAACACTTTCTTAATCTGGAGTCTCTTAACAAGAGATAGGAAAGTCACAGGCATTAACAAACTCTGTTGAAGACAGTAAAGAGAGTAATGCGAAACATGCATCTTCCGTTAGATCAGTGATTCCCAACCTAAAGACGTGAAAAGCGAGCAAACCGCGACAGAAATAAAATATGAAATTATGAATAAAACACAACTTGTAAGAAGCATTTACGCTTTAGCTTTAGCAAACTTCAATACGCTATATATTTGACATTTTGTATTTCCTATTCCTATTCAAGGTTTCTACTTTATTAAAAACTAAATAACAATGAAAATTATTTTTTTACAGAATTATCAAAAATGAATACAAGATTATAAGATGGAGTTAAAAAACTTATTAAGTAAGGGCAACGGAAGAGCTTAATGCGATGGTTGACATTACTTTTCTGTCACAAGTTTTTTTGATATTCGGTGATAAATTCTACAAAGTGCATCTGAGATCACTTTCCACGTCCAAACGGTTACGATGCTCTAATTTTATTGTGGTCAACGTAAAATATTGTGATACATAGAGATAAGTTGTCGAGAACTGAACAAGAACTTTCAAAGTTCTTTTACTACTCTTCGGTAAACAGGCAGCAAACAAAGCCAAAATACTTCTTAAGTTCTTTGACACCTGAGTTGCCTTTAAGTCAATTGCTTCCTCCTGAATTTCATGTGGAAGTAAATCCACACCAATAGTGAAACGTGTTCTTGCTAATTCGCACTCTCAGTCTTCTTGAATGTATCATAGGCTCAGTCTAGGTGTGAGTTGATATTGTCTCTCCACATGGTGAAATCACACTCTTCATTGCAGTTCATTTAATCGAGGAGAAGATAAAAAGGTAGGCGTAGAAACATTCAGAAGCCGTTTCCATGAAAACTCTTATCACATCATAAGAAGTTAGCATGTTCGTTCCCCTTAGAGTTTGAGATTGAAATTATTCAATATTTAAAAAAAGAAGTCAGCAATATAGGTACGAAAGAAACAATGCAACTATTGTCATCAATTAAAGAAGTATAAAGTTCATATTTCATTACACTTAGGAGAAATGTTTCCACACCTAACAAGCCCATACAGCCTACCTTATATTACCTTTCGACAACCAACGAACCTCGGTATGGAAAAATTAAGTTTTACGTTCAGCACTGATAACGTCACACAATGTCTTAAACAGACAATTATTCAGAGAACTAGACATTACAAAATTAACAAATTTAATAGCCAATAATAATACCTGTTTCAAGTTCTCTTGTAACATTTTGCAATTTGAATGGCTTGGAAAGAGGAATGGAAACAACACCGAGAAAAACATGGATACCTGAAGCGATTCTTGAGAAGATGGAGGCACGCAGAAGGACAGGAAACACGGACATCAATGAATACAGAAGGTTGAATAATAAATTGAGAAGAGAAACGGACAAAGTCAAAGAAAAGTACAAAAAGCAAATATGCGAAGAAATAATGGAACTCCGACGGCGCGGCGCAGTGCGGCATACCAGAAAGCACAAGAATTAGGAAGAAAAGCTAACAAAAGTATATTAACTTTTGGAATCAAAGATCAACAAGGTCATGTAGTCACTGACCTTCAAGCAATCCTTAGAATTTGGGAGGAATACATAAAAGATCTGTATGATCAAAAGAACCACCCCAAAGATATTGCGATCGAAGCAGAGGAAGAGGTGGATGATGATGAGAAAGGACCCAGTATAATTGAAACGTGAAGTAGTATAGGCAATCAAAGACATGCGAAGGAGAAAGGCCACTGCAGACGACGACATACCAGCAGATTTGCTCAACAAATTAGGAGATAACGCAATAAAAGTATTGACTTCACTTATTAACAAGATCTGAGTGGAGAATTGTCAAAAGATCTTCTTGATGTTACAATGATTGCATTGACCAAGGAAAAGCAAGCAAAGAAGTGCAGCGATCACGGAAACATTAGCCTAATTTCCCACACTGGAAAGATTATTGCACGCATACTTAACAGGCGGCTGGAAAGTAAGATAGATGAGAGGTTACAAGATCAATTTGGATTCCTGAAAGGACAATTCACCAGAGATGCTATTGGATTGATGAGAATTATATCAGAAAGCATTCTTGATATAAAGGAAGAGTTGTATTTCTTTTTTATGGACTGGCTAAAAGCTTTCGATCGAGTCAATTGGACGAAACTTCTGAAAATACTTAAAGAAATCGAACTCAACTCGAGAGATCGACGACTCATTCAAAACCTGTACATAGTACAACGAGTGAACTTACTCTTGATTGATTTATAAACCAATAGTGTGGAAATTGGAAGAGGAGCCATACAAGGATGTAGTTTGTCGCCCCAATTATTCAACATTTACAGTGAATGTTTAATGAAGGAAGTATTAATGGGAATTGGAGATTTCAAGACTGGAGGGCAGATCATTAACAAAATCAGGTATGCAGATGATACGGTTATAATAGCTAAAACCGAAGGGGAACTAGAGGAGATGATTGACAAAGTAGTTGACACTGGAAGACTGTATGGAATGGAAATTAACATCGAAAAGTCGAAAGTCACGAGAATATCAAGTGGAAACACGGCCTTACGGATCAGAGTAGAACAAAGAAAACTTGAAGAGGTCGATAATTTCAAGTATTTGGGAAGTATTTTGACGAGGGGCGGTTACTGAGTCAAAGAGATCAGGTGAAGTATTGCCATAGCTAAAGAAGCATTCAACAAGAAAAGATCACTCTTAATTAGCAGGCTCAATACTAGACTTAAGAAGAAGTTAGTCAAATGCTATATATGGAGCATTGGATTGTATAGTTTAGAAACTTGGATATTACGGAAGTTAGAGAAGAAATGTTTAGAAAGCTTCGAAATTTGGTGTTGGAGGAAGATGGAGAAGATAAAAAAAATGTACAGAGAGGGCAACAAACGGATAGAAGAGAGAGGACGCTTTTAGCCACCATCCTTCGTAGAAAGGCCAATTGGATTGGACACATCTTCGAAGAAATTGTCTTTTTCACACCGCCATAGAAGGAAATATGGAAGGGAAGCAAGAAATAGGAAGAAGAGGATCACAGTTGATCGATGATTTGAAAGATACGAGGTAATATTCGGAGTTAATAGAGGAAGCTGAAGATCGAGAAACGTGGAAGAAACATTTCCAGGCCCAAATCTAAAATTGAAAAAAAAAATCCTTATTATCCCAGAACTTGCTGAAAGGCAGAATACTTAGTAATAATAATAATAATAATAATAATAATAATAATAATAATAATAATAACGCATGTCTGTGAATTAAGCAGTGCGTACCAATAATTATGGGAATTATGTCGTTTGCCATCTTTAAAAATCCACATAGTGAATCTAACATTCCTGGACTTTCATCATTACATATTCTTTCAACTCTGTCCCAAGACAAATAATTTTCAACAAAGAAGTTACTAATAGCAGGAAAATCATCAGAACTTTTAGATGAGGTCTTGAAAGTTTTTGAAAACAATATTTTTTGCATTAACCTCTTTTCACTTTAATACACTATTAAATGCGAACGCTGAGACTTGTCCGTAGAATCATCATACTACAGGGCAAAACTTTTTTCCACCTTTTCAACTACCTGTCTTTTAAATCCACGGCCAGTTTATTACTTCTACGTTTCACAGTATTTTCTCATTTTTTTCTCACTTTCTTCCCCGAGTACGATATTGGGTTCCTTAAGTATGCAAGGTGAGATAAGTCTCACCAATAATATGAGTTTTTTTCTTATGTTTGAGTATTAGAAGAGAAAGTTCATATGATGTTTCCGCCGCTTTCTAATTTTGTGCGTAAAAGATTCCAGATGAGTCCAACATTATACGTTTCAGCAAGTTTCTTTACACAATAAAAAAATCTTTAAATTTGTCTTCGAGAACTCGATGTATCGTTGACAATTGCCGTTCGAATGCGACTGGGCGAAGAGTAGCATTGATAAGAAAGCATATCACAGAACACAGTGTGGAAGCTCAATACCATTTATTTTTATTATTATTATTATTATTATTATTATTATTATTATTATTATTATTATTATTATTATTATTATTATTATTATTATTATTATTATTATTATTATTATTATTATTATTATTATTATTTGAATGAACGTAAAATCAAATCTGATGTAACCTTCACTACACAATATTCTGTTCGAACTGGCAGTTGCCATTTCACACAAACTAACACAAACGAGAAATTACAAACTCAATACAACAGTCACAACACCACAAAATAAAAACTTCTCAGATCTGAACAATTAATATAAAGAACAATACTTTGCGAATGGTTTCAATACTGCAGATATAAGATGTAGACATTCTGCGTTACTTTTATCAATCAGGAGGACAATAGCGACACTTTTGAAACAAGAGAGAAAGAAACGTTATCAATCGATCACTATCAACTTCAGAATAACTAATGAGTCTTCATATATTAGTTTTCATATATTAGTTGTTACCAACAGTACCGAAAATAAATACTACATACTGCTCTGCTCTCTTTTGACATTACGCTCAACTCTTCGTTTTTAAAGTTGTTTGTTAACAATTACTTGTACCTTATCTTTTTTAATTGTAGATAGGGTTATCGGTGTGTTTGGAAGTAGTAAAAAAAAAGAAATATTTAAACAATTCATAACTGGGAGGCAAGAATATATACCAAATTACGATTTTTTTTTTACGTTTTTTACGATTTCACGATTATCGTAGAAACGCAAAATAACTGTGGAGTAAGAACTGTGCTTCATAAAGAACAAATTTTGTAATACTAATAATTAGTGTAGAGTGGTCCTGGGTTCGATTCCTGGCAGGAACAACCGGTCGACAAAGCGTAAAAAGTTCTTCAGGCCAACCATCCTGAGTGAGGTTTTCCTCATTCAAACCAAGTAAATGTCGGGATAGTTCCTAACATATAGATGTCTGGCCGTTTTTACCTTCCCCGGGATGTTTAATCAAATGATCGCCAGGTTGGGGACCACTGAGTTACATGTTTCTGCAGCCCGTAACTCCTAAGTGCTTTGAATGTTGTAGAACATTGTAGGAATTCGCGTGACTATGCAAAATACATTTTTGGATGAATGGAATATGGATAGCCACCGTTCATATTTACCTTTGCCTACTCTATACACCCTGTGCTGTTCTAATTTACATTTTGATATGGAAATTATTAATTTTATCTCTATAAAATTATTTGCCTATCAAAATGGTGGTTTTCATGGTCTATTAATATGCATTTGGGTTATTATTAAATAATCTATATTCATCTAATATGGTAACTTCGCGTATCAGAACTACCTAATTTATTAAACACTAAAAAGAGCAACAAACATGTTATTTGTTATTGAAGGCTACTATCAAGACCACACGTCTCAGGCATTTTTTTCGGCTCGTAGTGCACGTAAACACATCAAACAAAAAATTGAATGACCAAATCGAATGTGAAAAATGAAATGGTGATACTTCCATATCCAGTGGCGTAGCGGAAATATTTCCACGGTGTGTCAATTTCAAAATTTCAAGAGGAAAGTGGTATCAATTTCAATTTCTTTGGAGGATGTGGAAGTGTTTTCCACCCAAATCTGATCTGCTCCATAGTGGCACGTAACATATGCGAACGCGCATTATTCTATTTAAGGATGATCTTCTTTCCAGGGCGCTTATCACGCAAGGCAGGACGGAACTTCAAAAGTGTCTGGATGTAGCCGCCAGAATTTATGGTTTGTCCAGGCTCAAGAAAGTGAACCAAATTGCAACCCTGTGCATCCCAGAAGACGCTCCCTATAACTTTTGCTATCGATTGCACTCTCTTGGCTTTCTTCGGTAGTGAAATCAAGTGGTGCCATTCCATACTCTGTCGTTTTGTTTCAGGTTCATAATAATGGAACCAGCTTTTATCTTCAGTCACAATACCCGTCAAAAGGTCATCATCTTTATATCAAAACCTCTGAAGAAGGGTTTGGGCAATGGTTAGTCCCTTACGTCTGTGGTCCTAAGTTAATACTGTGGGACCCAACGGGCAAAAACCTTCCGATAACCTAACCTGTAAATCATTTCTTGTACCGCACTATGTTCAACACCAAGTTTTGCAGCGATATCATTCACAGTGAAAAGTTTTACCCCTATCTCCCCTAATCAACTCATCAACCTTTATCTTCTTGGTTTCGTTTAGGCACTTCGAGAGTGCGCGCTGCGTGGCTGAAGTTCGATAATCGTGTTTCCATCCTTAAAATGTTTCGCCCATCTTCTAACACTGCTGGCACCCATGCACACATCTCCATAGGCGCGCTGCAGTCTGCGGTGAATTTCAGAAGCAGATTAGTCCTCTTTAACAAGAAATTCAAACGCAGCACGGTGTCGAAACGAAACATCGGTGCAGGCCATTTTGGAAATCCTGCCTGTGGTTACGTGCTAGCAAAAAACAGCGTCAACGGCTGGAAAGAAAGAAAGAAATGTCTGTAGATTGAGATTATATACTTGGTTTTACTTACAGCTAAAGATTACGGTTGTGAAAACATGTTGCTCATAGAGTAATTATATGGTATAAGAGGTTTCAACTGCTCTTCCGCTGAAACTGTGGAGACCGTGGTACCACCACTCAAGGATGTTGGGTAATACGAACTATTAAAAACAAGAACGAATCCAATCATTCAGAGCGCCTGAGTCTGATAGAATTAGCCAATGATGCATTTAGCTACTGCCAGTAGCAGACGATACAGTTAGTTACAACTCTAGACGATAGTGTCGCAGAATCAGTAGTATGTGGTACAGTTTATTAAAAATGTGTACATATTACATACGCATTTTGCATGAACAATACACACAGTACACAAAATTAACGTTTAAAAAAATCCTTTATTTTGGTCTGTCTAAGCAAGCATACACTCCTACGAGCAGCTAAGTCACGTACTTTCTTCATTACAGATATCTGAAAGTGGACGGTAGGGTGGGAGAGTAACAGGTGCGAGCGAGTACATAGTTCGGTTAAGCGGTCGTTCGGTTGACCGACGTTCGGATAATCGACGCTCTACTGTAGTTCATTAGGGTAATCAATGATGTTGCTCACGACTTTCAGTATGAGTTGGCGGTTACTTTAAAAGAACACCAGATAACACATGTTCTGTCAAATAGCATTGTTGTTGAGAACTCTTTATATCATTCAGTGTCTGTCGTGTGTTATGACATATCTGTCGTAAGTATCAACAAATCAAAACAATATTGCAGGACAATATAGTTTAAATTGTGGGGTCGGAACCAATTCAAAACAGAAAAGCAAAGAAAAACACTCATGGGTTTTAAGTTAAACTACGTATGAAACAAATTTGATCTAAGGTATCAGCAATAAAACACAAAACAAAAAGTAAAATTAGAAGTTATGAAATTATTGCCACTCTACCGGGCTTCTTAACTTTCGGAAACGCTTCAATAAAAATAACTTTTCACAATAATTACACAAATAATTGTTCAAGAATAGTACAAATAAAGTGAAGATAATAAATACAATAAATAACATGAACTGCAAGTTATGTACATTCTTTCCAAAATATCATACTTGGACAAAATAAACTCACAATAAATAGGATCATTCAGCCCTTGCGACGCACATGCGAATGTGTACCTGGATATTGTTCACTGCTCTTAACACTTCATTTGGACTTAGTGCACGGCAGACATTACAGATCCTCTCTATCATGTCCTCTCTTGCAGTAGGACGCTCTTGGTAAACTAGCTCATTGACACGTCCCCAAAAGAAAAATCAAGTGGAGTCAGGTCCGGAGAGCGAGCAGAGATGGTCATCCCCCCTGATTTTGTCCTCATGAGGGCCGACCTCATCCTCACTTAACCCTCCTTTTAGTAGTTGAGGGTGAGGACGATAAAGTAATTGAGGGTGAGTGTGACGACGTCAATGGAGGGTGAGTGTGAGGGCGTCAGTGGAGGGTGAGTGTGAGGGCGTCAATGGAGGGTGAGTGTGAGGGCGGGTGAGGCCGTCAATGGAGGGTGAGTGTGTGGGTGTCAGTTGAGGGTGAGTATGAGGGAGGTGAGGGCGTCAATTGAGGGTGAGGATAAGAGTTCATAAAATTAATTATCTTGCAATTCTTCATTTCTGGAAAATATGTTAGTAAATCTAATGTAGCTTTTTTCTTAGAATTAATCGTCGTTCACAGAAAATCGTTATATCAATATTCCATCAGTTTCATACGCTTTCCATGCGCCAAGACAAGATGTTTCTCATAGCTTTATTACTTTTCTGTATTTATATATTTTCACTTTATAGAAATAATAATTACGAAATATATAAAAATATCTACTGCAAGTTTCTGGCTACCGAAAATTGCAAAGTTTAACGAAAGTAACCCATTAAAAATACTAGAAGTTATCAGGAAATATTTTTTTCATATATTCGTTCATAAGAGAAACTAATAAACATTCATATATTCATTCATTCTGAAATTGTAACTAAGAATCGTCTTCTAAGTAAGAGAAAAATTATATAAGAAAAGTACAAAGCTGCAAGCCGCAATAAATAACTTTATATTTAATTATCAAATAAAAAGATATTTCCTGCTTTTGGCTATATACGTACTTTTAGACTTCCAAACTACGCTATGCATATGAAAGGGAAGTCTTATAGAACGGCTGTGTCCGTCTGTGTGTCTGTCTGTCAACAGGTATCACATCAAAATCGGTAAGAGCTGTTGACAAGCGGTTTTCGGGAATCGATCCAGCATCCCAATAATAGGTTCAATCTCCTTCAACAACCTCCTACTTAACAGGTACCCTCAAATCACCTTGGCAGTCAATCGGTTAAACCGGAAGTGGTAGAAATTGGAAATTTCCGGATTCAAATTAAAGACCAGGAGTAAAAAACGATAATAGCGATCGGCAAATGTTTTTCGGAAATAGGTGGATATGAAAGGAACCACTTTAACTCCTGCATTTCTACTAAAACTGGAAATGGTAGGATCCATTACTACTTCAGATTTCAATATTTATTTTCATAAACTTAAAAGGGTAAGTGTTATCGACAAACGGTTTTCGGGAATCGATTCTGCATTGCCAGAATAGGTTCCATCGCTTTCAACAGTCTTACTTAAACGGGAAATGGTAGAAATCGACCATATCTGGTTTCAACAAACTCCACACAACGTTTTTCCACTGTTCAATCGTCCAATGTTTACGCTCCTTACACCTAGCGAGGCGTCGTTTGGCATTTACCTGCGTAATGTGTGGCTTATGGTTACCCGCTCGACAATGAAATCCAAGGTTTCTCAACTCCCGCCTAACTGTCATACTACTTGGAGTGGACTCTGATGTAGTTTGGAATTTCTGTGTTATGGTCTGGAAAAATGTCTGCCTATTACCCATTACGACCCTCTTCAACTGTCGGCGGTCTCTGTCAGTCAACATACGAGGTCGGCCTGCACGCTTTTGTGCTGTACGTGTCCCTTCACGTTTCCACTTCACTATCACATCAGAAACAGTGGACCTAGGGATGTTCAGGGTTGTAGAAATTTCGCCTACAGATTTCTGACACAAGTGACACACAATCACCTGACCACGTTCGAAGTCCGTGGGTTCCGCGGAGCGCCCCAATCTGCTCTCTCACGATGTCTAATGACTACTGAGGTCGCTGATATGGAGCACCTGGTAGTAAGGGGCAGCACAATGCGTGTAATATGAAAAACGTGTTTTTTTTGGGAGGGTGCGAATACTTTTGATCACATAGTGTACCTGTGGCTAGTAGTTTGATAATTCAAAATGAGGGGGGATACTCTGAATTTCCTTAGTGAGTATTTTCCTGAATGTGAGTGAAATAAGTTCAATTACATTCTCAGGTAAACACAATTTTATTTTTCCATGTGGGCTTATTACGAAGTATTCTATTTTGATAGTAGTCTTTTCTTTTTGTCAAAATGTTGCCGCCCATTAAACTTGCTGCCCTGGACAATGACACAGTTCGACCCCCCTCGCGCCGGCCCTGTTACATGGTAAAATATGAAAGGTTAACTACATGTTAAAAACTACAACTCTGTTCTTCACTTTAAAATAAATCAGTCGAATTCAATGAGGCTTTTTCCTCGCCTATTATTTTCATTCTTTTTATTTGAATTAGCATCCCGTTCAGCGTAACATGGGATCCGAACCACATGAGGTCCCGTCGGAAATCGAACCCGTGTCTCCCACGCCAAAGGCGCGTGCGTTATTCGTATAGATACGAGAGATCTCTCCCGCCAATCACTTTTAAAATAAATAATCTTACCAGATTTATCCTAGGGCCCAGTGGTTCCCATAGTTTTACCTGGCGCTCCCCCTTCGTAATTCCTACATACTTTCCGGCCTCCTTCATCCCCGCTTGTTTATCATACGTCCTTTTTTCTGGCCTTTTCTGGGATTTCAGATGCAGAATTTTATTTTCAAATCTTCAGTAATAATAACAATACTATGCTATTATATAGAACAGTAGAAGTGAGTGACTCATTATCAGCCAGACCATATTTTTATAGGGAGGATTGTGCAATTCACATAAAATGATCCTTTTGTCACAAAACAAAGGGATAAGGAAGGATTTTCGGAAACGTGTATCCTAAAAGAGTAAATGGTAGTTTTTTTTCAAGGAACTGTATCTCCCAGATTTCTGAAGTTAGGAAGATAAACCTTCGAACACCAATTTACCAACAAAAGTAACTTCTTAAAAGCTTTTTTGAAAATTCCATACCTTAGAGGGGAATTACATGTACGTACTATTTTACATGTACTATATTGGGCACATTAAGTTTGTCGTGTCCTGATTAATTTAGTTGCTTGAGGGTAAGTGTGAGGGCGTCATTTGAGTGTGGGTGTGAGCAAAAGAGAGAATGAGAGCGTCGATTGAGCGTGAGGGCGTTAATGGAGGATGAATGTGAGGGAGGGTGAGGGCTTCAATGGAGGGTAATGAGGAGGGCGTTAATGGAGGGTGAGTGTGAGGGAGGGTGAAGTTGAGAGGGTTAATGGAGGGTGAGCGTAAGGGAGGGTGAGGGGAGGGCGTCAATGGAGGGTGAGTGTGAGGGAGGATGAGGAGAGGCCGTCAATGGAGGGTGAGTGTGAGGGAGGGTGAGTGTAGGGGCGTTAATGGAGGGTGAGTGTGAGGGAGGGTGAAGTTGAGGGCGTCAATGGAGGGTGAGTGTGAGAGAGGGTGAGTGTGATTGCGTCAATGGAGGGTGAGTATGAGGGGGGGTGAGGGGAGCTTGTCAATGGAGGGTGAATGTGATGGAGGGTGAGGGTGATAAGCGTTAATTGAGGGTGAGGGTGAGGGAGGGTTAGGAAAAATGACCATCTCTGGAACGATCTGGCCAGGATACCAGGCCTCCTCTTCCGATCCACCTGTTTGGAAATAAACGTTCAACAGTTTGTCTGGAAACTCTTGCAAGATGAGCAGGGCAAACGTCTTGTTGTAGCCACATTATTTCACGAGTTGATAGTGGGACATCTTCCAAGAACTCCAAAGAACATGTGACAAAAAATTAGCGTACTCTACCTCTGTCAAAGTACCTTCGAAGAAATAGGAACCGATTATTTGTCCTCCCACTGCACCACACCAGACGTTAAGTATCCAGATATGTTGGTTGCCAACTTCAAGTACCCAGTGAGGATTCACGCTATGGAAATCTTGTTTTCGGAGTTCCTGATGCACGTGAACATGGTAAGGATGCAACGAGTTATTATGCAGAATCCTCCAGTCATGTGGCTCATAGCAGCATCCGTGGCTAATTGTCTAGTCGATATTTGGAGATCCGTATGGATTGCAGCAAGGATACCGGGAGACCGATTATCCTGAACACGGCGTTTGATCTGTTGACGTTTGTTGTGATGAAGTAGAACATGCCCAGTCCTCTCCACACGAAGTGCCCAGCGCCGAAATACTATTCTCGACTGCCGAGCACGATAGGGAAACCGTTCACCATATTTTTTGTTTGATGTGTTTACGTGCACTACGAGCCGAGAAAAATGCTTGGGACGGGTAGTCTTGATAGTAGCAATTCAACAACAAATAACACTCGTAGATGCCAAATCGTAGACTTTCGCGGAAATTGTTTCCCATAAAAGTTGTTTCTTTTTCAATAATACTTCCAAAGAAATTGAAATTGGTACCACTTTCCATTTGAAATTTTGAAGTTCAGACCCTATGGAAATATTTCCGCTACGCCGTTGGATATGGAAGAATCACCATTTCATTTTCCACATACGATTTGGTCATTCAATTTTTTGTTTGATGTGTTTACGTGCACTACGAGCCGAGAAAAATGCCTGGGACGTGTGGTCTTGATACTAGCAATCAACAACAAATAACACTCGTAGATGCCAAACCGTAGACTTTAGCAAAAATTGTTTCCTATAAAAGTTGTTTTTTTTTAGTAATACTTCCAAAGAAATTGAAATTGATAACACTTTGTATTTGAAATTTTGAAGCTGATACCCCATGAAAATATTTCCGCTACGCCACTGTATATGAAAGTATCACCATATATGTTAGGGTGGCAACGAAAATTCACTTTTGGATTTTTAATGGTTTCAGGATCAAATTTTATTCTTTTTTATCTCAAATGTCTACTACAAAAATTTTGAAACAATTACACGATATTTAGTGGTCGCATAAGGCATCCATAAATTCACTTAAACTACTATACTGTGAAAATTCACATATAAATAGTATGAAAATTAGAACTATGTTTGGAAACATCCTTTAGTAATATTTATGTTTTAAGAATATATATTTCTTCAATATTTGTTCGCGAAAATATTTTCAACACAGGAAACAAAATATACTTTGACTGAGAATGAATTTACTTAGGGTTAGAAATTTCTTTCTGTGCTGCTCTACAACTTGGAGAAGAAACTGGCCCTGATTTTCGTAATTCTTCAGTTTTCCGTTGAAGTTTTGAACGAATGCAATTCCTTGTTCTGCCAGATCATTTACAACATGCAGAGCTCTCACACGCTCTCGAGCCTGAAGGAAAAAATCGTTCGTTTTCCACGTTTCAGGATTTTCTAATAAGAAACAATCCGTGGAGATCTCCAATACTACAAACAGCTTTCTGCTGTCCTGGAAATCAAATCACTAAGGGCTTTATCATTCCTGATCTTCTCATATCTTAAGGGCACGTGTTCTTCTAATTCACTTCCATTCCTAAATAACGCTGTTATCATGTCTTTCTTCACTGTTACGTGGACTTCAGGATCAAAGAAACCGAGACCAATAAATGATTCGCTCAAATATTACAGATATCGTGAAAAACTTTGCGTTGCTGCTTCTGCAATTTACGCATTAACATTCGTGTAGGAATGATTGTGCCTTAAGATATTTAAGTCATTCTTTGTAGCTGAAAGCGCAATATGAGAGGAATATCATTCCTTCAAATACACTGCGACGACAAATATTTTGAAGTCGCGAAGCCCATTCAACTCACGAGATGTAAGTGAAGCTGTGATCGGAAAAGTTATATTTTCAGGCAATAAATCAATTTCGCCATCCATCACAATACATCGTGAATACCTCCGAAGATCATATACTGTAAGTGTGAAAAGTTCGCTTGAATGCTTAAGTAATGTAAACGTAGCTAAAAGTTTGAGCGCGTTGAGCGACCTTTAAACGTTAAAATACTTTCATGAAATTTTGCACGCATGCTTAAGTAACCAAAATGAATAAATTCAGGGAGTGGGACCCTATTAACATAAATTTGGAAAATTTCCCATATAACTAACAATAATTTCACTTTTAAATATTTTTAACTTTATGATCAATTTTGTTTCAACAAAATCAAAAATGAGTTTAGAAAAACGAACAAAATTAAAGGTCTAGAAAAAAATCTTACTTTACTTCTACTCACGCTTCTACAGATAATCAGTTTGCTATCGGTAATGTATTATTCGTGCCTATAAACGGAAGCTCTGTGAACTAAAGGGCATTAAAAGCTGGAGTTGGTCCACATTAGAAGTTACGAGATAACAAGAATTAAAGTGGGAACATAGAGATAAATGTTGTGCACTTTCCCAGCTCGTCAACATCTGCACTGATTCAAATAAGCAAAAGGAAAATAAATATATATCTGAACTGATTCGAGTTAGTAGTACTTATTTTAGGACAAGTTGTTGGCAGCAGAAAAGTCTCTAGATTTGTAAGTAAGTCGGCAAGTCGTCATTCCAAAATCACCAAAAAAGTTGCTAATCGGAAAAATTATTTTTTGTCTCTGTCCTGGAAGGCGAATCCCCTAGATTTAGCTACTTATCCACCAAATTGGCAACACTGGCAAGTTCCATTGTATTCCATCTACCATTCAAGTGTGAAAACCTCTAATGCTTTCTACGAAAACAGATCTAACTGGAGATGCCCTTCCGTTTTGGCGGAGGAATACAAAATTCAATGATAAGCTAAGTAAATGTTTAATTAAAATGTATTTAAATGACAAAGGTTCCTGGACATAACGAAACTAACTTTTACTATTTGTAAATCGTGTTGTCATGTTCTCGTGTGTCAAAGTACCCCTACAATTTAGCACAATCACGTAGTAATTGCAGGGAGACTCCGTGGCCGGAAGTCTAAGACTGGCTGCTAAGAAGCCATTACTGCCTGTTACTCAGGTAAACAGTGGGAAAACAATTGTTAAAACAAGCCCCAAACATTTATTATCAGTGGCGGATCTAGGCTAGGGCCGGGGGGTCTAGGCCCCTCAGTTTTTTGAGTGACAAAAATTATTTTAGCTATTATTTATATGATCGCACGGAAATTGTTTGGTTTATTTTGTAACCCTTTGAAATTGAAATTCAAGAGTCTCAAAGTTTTTTTAAAGCCTCTACCGAAATTTAACTATTATATTACCTTCTTCTTGTGGACCCATGAGATAGTGATCTTTTGATTGATAATCAGAAGGTTTTATCACGACAATTTTCAGTACTGATATGTCAGTGCTCACTCAGGCTCCCATGCTTACACAAGTGACCTTAATTCGGGAATCACATATATTATTTACAATTTGTATCTGCCCTGACCAGGTCTATCTACAAATTCTAGTACACTCTCCTAGAGCTGTTTACACTACCTATCTGTTACAAAAGCAAATAAAATAGCATGAATATATTGGTGGTAAGTTTCTTCATTCATCTACATAATTGCACACTTCAATTGTTATTAAGAATAGCAGTCATTACTAAATTGGTTGATGACCATTTATTCAAGCAATGATGAAAATGTAAATGAATTGTAGGAGTAATAACTTGAAAGCAAAGCTTCTAGAGATAATGTAGATCCAGAGAAGTGCATCTAAGCTACTATCCCAAGAGAAAAGTAACTTCTCAAGCTACTTATGGAAGACTACTGAAGAAATTTTGAAAATAATAATAATAAGCACTCATAGCTTGAACATTATTGCATATGTTTACGAGTGAGAAAGTTCAAGTTCGGGGTCCAATTTTCAGTACGTCCCTGGAAAGTGAAAAATTGCAGAGTAGCCCATATAGTATTACTAATAACATGTGGTGTCTTCCATTATTTTCAAACCCCTGAGTTTATATCTAAAGTCAATGTTTCTTCATGTTAGAGGGATATGTATAAAGAGCATATTGCTATATTCCTAAAATTGTAATTGGCGGGAAAAATACAGATAGGCGTACAATATTACTTTTCTCGAAATTATTAGATATTTTTTGTGAGAGAAAAATTATCTTAAAGATCTATATTATTATACCTGATACAAATAACAAAGTTTGGAGTGTTTCAAAACGTCTTTATCTGAAAATAACTTAAACAAAAATATACTTTCCTTCTGCTACTAGTATTTTATTTGGGGTTTTCAGAGCGGGACTAATTGTCTCCCCTGACTTTGATATATATACAATTTAATCAACAGCATAATAAGATACTAATGAAAATACACAAATAGTTATAATAATATACTTACGAAAAACGTGAAATTCTACTTATGTTGGAAGGTCTTGTTCTCCTCTCCCGAAGTAAATCTGAAATGATGCTACTGCTATAAATATGTTAAAGAACCGCGGTGGCATAGTCGGTGAGGCGTCCACTTATCAACTGGACTGACTGAGCACGACTTTAATGGATTTAGAAATTTCTTTCTCGGAGTACTTTTGTTTCCACGTGGACGAGTGACGCACCAAATCTCTGTAAAATAGATACCTGGTGAAATCTATATGATAAAGCTACCTGCTGTATGCTTTAGACTAAATTACCTCATGTATTTGCCGAAAGCATTCTTAGCAAATCATGTAAAGAAGACAGGACTGGAATTTTTTTAGTGTACAGAGAGAAATTTTAGCTGGGGTGCCATTTTTGATTGATAATTTAGCTACAAACTATCAAAAATATTATTCAACCTTACTTAAATTTCATATTAACATCAATGAGTATATGATCACAAGTAATTCCAACACTGCCAGTTGTATAAAGCCATAACATAATGACACCTTTATATTGAAGATTTTAGAAACAAATTACGCTTTATCTCGTTTAAGGATAAAATTTTGATACCTCAATATTCAAATATGCTTTCTTAATCTGAATTTTTTTATTCCACAATCAGAAATATTTGGAATGATTTTAAACGTTTCTGTATCTTATCGCATTATCTGCTCTCTATTTGTTTAGGAAAGCTCTTTTCTGTATATTTTGTTATTAATTTTTGTTTTGTTTACTGAATTACTTATTTCGAATTCCGTCTTAAAATCCTGGATGGTAGTACACTGGATGGCACTTCAAAAAGACCAATCTGAACTATTTATCATTAATGTACTGATGTGTAAGCTAAAGAATGTGATTTGTTTCCCTTCCTATCTCTCCTTGTTCTAAAGCAATGTAGCAATCCATGGCATCCTGTGGTGACGTCCGGTTGAAACAGCAGGCTGCCATTCAATTTCTGACTGCGGAAATTTGTGCGCCCAGAACGACAAGTCCACTATTACGACCCGGAAACAAAGCTATAGTCGATTGAGTATCGCCACACCGTTCTTTCGTTCGCCAAAAAATTAAAGGTTGTCCCATCTGCTCGCAAAGTATTTTTGACATTCTGTATCATTCTGCCTATAGTCCGGATCTTGCGCAATGCGACTTTTGGCTATTCGTCAAACTTAAGAATCACCGTAAGAGCCAACCTTACAGTTTTGACACGGAAGTAGGAGCAGCAGCACCATTGTGTCACCAGCAGCAACCGCAATTCTTCGCTGACAGCATGAGAAATCTTGTTTCGCGTTGACGCAGTCTGTTGCCTGTAAAAGGGATTATTTTGAGAAATGATGCCACCATTTGTAGCTGACATTGCCCTTGTATCTATTAAAGGGATTTTAGCGCAATTTCGCTATTTAAGCTTTCATATATAAAAATCCGCAACACATTTTACGAGAATTACTATAGTAAATTATTCTGACGAAAAAGCATGCCTCCTTTGATTCAACAATAAAGTTGAGGTCACCATCTGGAGATACTAAACTCTACTAAAACATTAATAAGTATATTTTATGAAGGGATATCTCCGCATTACAAAGATGAAGCGGAATTTCACTTCGATGAATATTATTTAGCGCCGTATTTTAACTAACACATGGAGCATTTAATGATATAGCGCATAGAACCTTATGATTTTTTTGTTTTATGCTTAACTTTACGAAAAATATTACACATATAAAAAGTAAAGGGTTTCCTGATATGTTGGCAAATAACTGAGATGTTAAATTTTAATTGTATGACACTTTTCTCCTTTATATTGAACTTCACGAAAAAACATTATAAACATAAAATAAAGAATTTTCTTGACTGTAGGAGATGCTATTCATCCCATCTAATTATCTTAAAAAGTAAGCAAGATACTAAACTTTATTTAAGGCTATATTCATAAGCTATCAGTCGCACAAACACACACACTTGCAACCTTTTCACAAACTCTCTCAGAGCTGCAGTAGACATGAAACGGCGCTTTTTCAGTGAAGAAATATGTCTGAAGTAGATTACGCAATAAATGTGACGAAATCTCTCTGTCTGAGACGACGTCTTTTATCTTTCGTAAATGGAAGGCACACCAATAATTACATCTGTTAAGAAAGTACACAGCATATTCACCATCACTTTTGTACAATGATCATTCCCCAATTGTGTATTGTTCATACAGCCATTAGGAAGTTTAAACAAAATTTACGTTTATGATTACTGAAGGTCAGTGTTGCCTGTACCATAGCTATTACCGAACCTAGCCAAAATCTGTACTTATGGAAATGTCACTTCGAAGTTTCGGTAATGAACTTCAACCCTTAGGGGTTCTTATGATAATTTTTCTCAAATGCACTGGCAACCCTAATCACACCTAACTAATTTCTAAATTTAATACCTCAGCTCCTAATTAAGATATTTTAAAAAATCGAACTGCCATCAATATGAAATAAAAGAATAGAAGCTATAATAAAGAATAAAATTTTCCCTAAAATAAAAATATCCGAAATACTATTTAATAATCTGGTTTCGTTATTTCAAGCTTCATTTGAAAACAAAATATCTACATATTTCGTATGGAACTTAAATTTTGTTCATAATTTTTTTTTTTCGAAAAATAAAAAATATTACCTCGTGAAAATTCAAAATCACGAAATACTCCTCTAGCGCGATAACTTTTTTTCGACAAATTAAGAATGTAAACCAATAAAACTTCAAAATCCCCAAATATCCGTCATGCACTAGCGCAGTTACTTCTAACTCAATTACAAAATAGAGAATTTTTGCGTATTCAGCATAAAATTTATAATTTTTAATAATATTTTTTCGAAAAATCGAAAGTATAAACTCCTAAAAATTCAAAATCTCTAAATATCCGTCATCCTCTAGCGCAGTTATTTCTGGATCAATTAAAAAAAATCAAATGGACATTTAATAAAGGATTGTTTTGAAATTATCTCTAGTGTGTCACAGGCTGCAAGCCGCTAAGGATAACACCACAAATCGGCTATGGGCATATTGGTTGCCGTCTATCAAATTGATGCTTAAGGCGAATTCCTTGGTGGCCATGTACATAAGATCGATACACATATTGCAAACAGTGTGTATACCTGAAAATGGCTTCGGCCTGGTACATGACCTTGCGTGATTCATGTTCAGCAGCCAATGCATTAAACCATAAAAAATAATAGAATTGTAAGTAATTACGTATTAATTGCAAAGTAGTGTAATGATAATGGAATCTTTTGTTTATCTCATTTTCTGTTGGAAATAATGGTGTCTTAAACTCAGTACATTGATCACAGTTGAAAGAAAATAAAGATCCATTAATTTCAAATACAACTTGTGTATTACCTCACCCCTTCTTTTACATTTAAACTAAAACTACTGTAAGAATAAGTTTCTAATGAGGATCCACATTCCTTCTTTTACAAAGATTTTCTAATAAATAAATAAGAAAGATATTTTCTATTAAAATTTGTACTTTCAGTATTTCCCAAAATGAGCTTAAGAATTTAAAGATTGATCATTTAAACATTGTATTGACAAAAAAAAAACTAAATGATAAAGCTAAGAAGATCAATGAAGACAAAGATATTAATTTAACTTCAACTACTTCACAAATGAAGAAGATCAAGAGCGTACTGTAGGTTTTATCTTTACAATACCAATACCCGCAATTCTGGCAGCATTGGGAGCAGTTAATTGTGAAACTATAATTGATGCGAAGAGGAATGAAGAAGAATTGAAAGAACAGAAAAAACAACTTTGCAATAGTAGTAGGGGATGGTTACTACGAGCACACTTCCCCCCTCCATCCCCCTAACTACCAAAAAATTATGAACCCGCCACTGACCATTGTACTTTAACACAGAGGGATACCCCAAAGTGAGATTGAATATGCTTTTATGACATTTAAAATCATAAAAACTTACATTTAAAAACTTACATCTAAAACTACAATTAAATTATTCTACGCATTTACAAATATAATCATATCCATAATTTTCACATCTACTACATCTTCCAAAGCTACAGAAGTCACTTGTACATTCTTTTTTAGCTTGCGTTGCAATTGATTTACATGTTGTGCAATAATATCGAAAATAGTCTAATTTTATTATGTTTTGTTTAGGCATTTATTATATAAATGAATTGTGTATATATTTCATTTTTCTTCTAACTTATAATGACCCCATGGTAGGGTATTGATCCCATTCTTTAAAACACATCTCTTATCATCCACGCAACTTAAAGCTAACTTATTTACTTCTATACTGTACAAATCGTGCTTATAACTTCTAATCAAATTCATCTTCTTATAATATTCTTTTTGGCTAATCAAACAGTCCTTATATTCGTTAAATGTAAGTTCTTTATACACGACACTCTTCTTAACACCTTTAGCTTTCTTACAACACTTTTCTTTATCGAACTTACCTTTAAAGTCTTTATCTGTTAAATCTATTTGAGATGCTTTTATACTGTACATCTTACTTCTTAAACCCACAAACTCTTCTATGATTGTGCCTTTAATTTCATCCTTCATCTTACCAAGTATTTTCTTATTGATTTGTGGTATCTTATATTTGTTATCTTTAGGGTAATCACTCGTGTCGAAGTAATCAATATAATTTTTCATGTCCTCGTACACATCTTCTGTTTGGATATGGTATATATAACTATCGGTATTTGTATAACATACTTCTATTTTGTCTTGATATTTTGGTTTCATCACATTATAATGGAAATCGTACATTAAATATTTTGACAAATCTAGAATTGACATACCAACATAAATTGGTTTGTTAAATTGCACTTTAACCTTGTTCATGTGAACTGCTACTAAATTTTCCGTAAAAACTGTAGTACTCTTATAATTCGGTTTTGCTACAAGCTTCTCGTATTTTTTCTCATCACTTACAAGTTTAATATTAACTCTCTTTCTAATATTTTCCATAGTTTTCCCAAATACTGAATTATTCATGAGCTTATAAAAGTCTTTTTCAAAATCATTTGTTGCTTTCGTTCTCATTTGTGTGTTTAAATCAATATATTTGTTTAACCAATCTGATTGTTCGAACTCTATTACTCGATGTATCTTGTTAAGTTTTAATCCAAGTGAAAGACATTGTTTTAGGTTTCGATAGTGAATTACATATTTTTCTTTGTCATATAGGGTTGTTAATAGCTTCGATTGTTTTGAACCAGGCGGACATATACTTTGAGGAGCTAATGGATAGTCTTTGTGATAGTCATGTAATTCTTTAGGATATTCAAGATCAACTTCTAATATATAACCAGTATTAGAATCATCAGGTATATTTGTGAAATCTATTTCTTCAATCTCATCTTCACTTAACCATCTGAATCCCTTATACGGTAGATATTGACTCATTGCCCATCCATACAAGTTATTAGCATCTAGATACATTAAGTAAGAATCTTCTTTATTCTTATCATAATCTTCCATATACTTATTATTTGCTTTAACATATCTTTTTGAGCACTGACTAATCCCACCTCTTATACCTTTCTCTACCATTAATACCATATCATAATCCCACAACAATTCTAATTTTATATTTGTCATCTTTAACATTGCATCCCAAGCTAAACCCGGTGCCGTCATATACCAAGCTGGATCAAGATCATAAGCTTTAAGACATGTTTCTCTAAAATTCTCGAACACATCTGCTAACAATAATACATCTGTTTTTAAATATAAATCATGGTATTGTCCGAGATTCTTAATGTCAAATGTTTCCCATACTTTCTTTGCATGTTCATAATCTTCATCACTTATATGTGTGTTCATAAGCTTGTTGAAGAATGCTTCCTTTATCGGTAATTTTCTTTCTCTAAACCTATCCCAATTGTTAACATAATCATATGGGTAAACACCTTTTCTTATTACAAGTTGAAACTGTTCTTGATTAGGATAAAAGTGTTGAGTATGTATCATTTGTTCGCGTTTCAAGTTCGATGATAATTTATCTAAACTAGAGGCCATAAATCTAAATGAATCTACAAATTTCAATTTAATAGTTCCAACCTTTTTACTGAATGATATGTATCTTTCCTTGTTATTGGGTATTAGATCTATTTCTTCTTTATTACATCCAAGCTCTTTTATGAACAAGTGAGAGTCATATCCCGTCAAGTTATGTATGATCACTGGTACAAACTTTGGTACTTTAACTTTTAAATTGCAGTTATTACATAGTGGTGCTATAAATTTTCCTGTTATATGATCGTGATGCTTAACTTTATAATTTTCTTTAGTATACTCCTGCTTACAGTAATAACAACATTTAGATTCATTGAACTCTTTTCTCTGACATTTTGTTAATGGTAATTCGTTATTTTGTTTGTATATGTTCGATATGTGTTTGGCTTCTTTTGTTAACATTCTTATAAATTTAGTAGCAGCGTTCTTACCTCTATACAAAACAGGATTGGATTTACTTCCATCGCTCTTTACTACATAATAACAAAATCCAGATGGCTTATGTTGTTGATATTTTTTCGTATATGGCTCGTTATCTGGATAACATTCTTCACAACCCATAACTTTATGTAACAAACATTCAAAATCAGCATAAATCACAAATGGCATTTTCATTGTGTATTGGTAGTTTTTAAACTCAACACATTTACCTTTTTCAGGCATTATTATCTTTACTGGATCATTTAACGAACAATCTTGCTCATGTTTATTTAAAGCGCCTTGTGAGTAAAAGTATAGCAAACATCTATCACATAAATATTTTCGAGCTCTCTTTTTTGTTATTTGAGTACTAACTAATCTACTTAGGTCTTTAATCCAACAATAGTGTGTTTTAACTTGGTCTTCATTTTGTTCTTTTATATATAATAAATTGATATGATTTTCTTTCTTGTTTTGTGTATGATATAGTATAAAAATTGAATAGTCTTTATCATATGCATAGACATTTATAGAAATATTAAGTAATTTTTCAGCTCTTGGAATATCACTTAGTTTTACAGGATAATTGATTCCTTTTAATTTTTTTCCCAAGTCTATAACAACATGCTTATACTTCGGTGGTCGTTGAGGATTTTTTCAACAGGATGTAATGCAGAAGCGATTGAATATAAGAAACATTTTTCATCTTCGTTCTTTACATTTATGATTGCTTGTTTATTTTTAATTTTATCAGGTAATTCTATGTATGTTGATCCTCTATATGGTGTATATTTGGCGATTGCTAGTTGTAAAAAGTTAATGTTTATAAGAGCCCAGCCAGAACCTCTAGCTTGGAACTCATCCATTCTTGTTCTTAATCTTTGTTTCATCTTAGTTATTTCTTCTTTTAAATTACTTGATTGATATATTTCTTGGTTTTCAGTGTTAAAATAGAAGTTTTGAGTTTCTTTATTTTTCTTATATGTACAACTTATATAAAGATTAGCTTTCAATGAACTGTGTTTACTTAAGCTAATTTGTAATCTGTTTAATATAGCTTTAGATGTTGCAGTAATATATTGTTCAAGTGGATCTTGTGGTTTGTAATCTGTTGTAAATTCCCATGTTTCTAATCTTGATTTCATTGTCGTTTCTTTTAGTTTTACATCAATTGGTACTGATTCAACTTTGATTTTTGGTTCTTCAATTACTTCTTCTTTAAATGGGAATATATCTCTAATCTGCCTTCTGCTTTGTTCATCATCATATTGTTTAAGAAGGTTTATTAGTTCTGCTTTTCTTAATCGGGAATATCTTTTGATTCCCTTTTCTTTACATTGTCGTCTTAACTCTATTACAGTAAATCTATTATAATTACTCATCTTATTTAATATATAGAAAATCTTTATACTCTTCAATTTTTACCTACACCAAAATTTTTTACTTCATTTTCGTCCATTTTTTTAACACATCGTTTAAACATCTGCATGTGCCTACATATGTTTAAACTGTGTTAGTCTAGAACTTTCATGGGAAGACCCATCAAAGTTACATATACACATATTAAAAATTAAATCATTTTTGTAAACTTACTCATCATCATCATCATCATAATCATCACTGCCATATTTATATTCATCATCACTACTCAAATCAGATGTTTTTTGCTGTGTTATTAATAATTCTTTTTCCTTTAACAGTATTTGCTTCTCTAGTAGTGCTGCTAAGAGTTTAAGATCATGATGAATAAGTTTAAGTCTATCATGTAATAAATCAAATTCTTTCTCCATATTTGTTATATAGAAAACCAACAAAAAAAATGAAATAAATTTAAAAAATCTAAGAATAAAAACAAACATGACTACTGCTAAGGAAATATTATCTTACAAGCCCATATTTGATTGTGTATGTAAATATTTAGATATTGGTGGTTATAATGATGAAGACAAAATAAATTTTAGCGTATCCATAGGTATGTTAGATCATTTGTTCAAGAAAGCTACTAAAGAAAACAACTCATTTCTTATACAAAACATTCTCTATGCAAATGTTATGAATTTGTCAGATGAGATATTAGATTCACTGACTAATGAACAATGGTTATCTATAGGTTATGATGATTATGAGGAGGAATTTAACTATGATCACATTACAGAAGACTTCATACGTAAATATCTGCAGAAAGTTAATTTGAACGAAATATGTTTATGGAAAAAGTTATCGGAAGAGTTTATAAGAGAATTAGCTGAAAAAGTTGATTGGGAGATTATTTCAGGAAGCCATGACTTATCAGAAGACTTTATAAGAGAATTTGCAGATAGAGTTGATTGGAAAGAAGTATCGTATAATCAAAAGCTATCTGAAGAATTTATTAGTGAGTTTATAGATAAAGTTGATTTTGATGCTATATCTTATAGAAACAAACTCTCTGAAGCCTTTATACGAAAACATGCAGATAAAGTTTCTTGGGGGCGCTTATCTGGAACTCAACAATTATCAGAAAACCTTATAAAAGATTACGCTGACAAAGTAGATTGGGAAATAATTTCATTGTTTCAAAATTTAACAGAAGGATTTATTGCAGAGTTCAAAGACAGAGTTCATTGGCATAACATTTCAATTTTTCAACACCTCTCTGTAGAGTTTATATATTTATTTAGACATTATGTAGATTGGAGAGTTATAATAAGAAAATATCATAATAATCCTGATTTAGGTGGTATATTGAATTTAGCATTCGATGTTACAACAGATGGTTTGTTTAATGTTTAACTAATTACCTTTTATGACTATTATATCATAAAAGTCGTAACCTTAATTATCTTTTATGATTATTATATCATAAACGTTGTAACTTTAATTATTTAATATTAACCTTAATTATCAGATAATAACCTATCGAATAAACAATCAATTTCTTTAATCAAATCTTCTTCTGATAGTAGCGTCCAAAATTCATTACCTTTACCTTTACGAATATCTAGTTCTTGCTGCATTAGATTGAATAACTTAATACTGTTAGGATCTCTAAACTTTTCATATATTATTACATGATTCGGATATTTTTCTTCTGCTTCATTAAGAGGTTTGTATAGGCTTCTCTTCTGACATCTGATAGCATAATAAGGGAAAGGATCATTAAGTTTGTTCTTCTTATATATGATTAGACAATTATCTTTTGAATTATCGTTTGTATATGGTGCTGCGATTTCTTTTAATCCTTCGTTTTGAATCTTTAATCTTTGCATTGTTTGTTCTATTTCTTCTACTTTTTTGCAACTCTTTTTGATCTTCTTGAATCTGCTTAAAGTCTTGTGTGAAGTAGTCTTCAATAATATCATAACACTTATCATAGAAATCATCTGATAACCAATTGGCGATGTCTAGTATTATCTTCTAGTAAACGTATGTGCCTGATATGGTGTTATTGATCTTGTTACCTGCTAATTTGACTTCATATGATGCTTGTTTGAAACCCTCGGAATTCCGATGATTAATTTTCTGCTCATAGTACCTCATTCGTCTTTTGGAACGTATATTTTCAAGCCAATGTTCGAGTTTTTTGCCTCCAGTCTTACACAACTTAGTAGCGTTGAAATATCCTGTACTCTTATCTATAATCAGTTTAAAGTCACCAAACAAACCATACCAGTAATCATCATTAATCTGTTCATAGCAAATATCATTTAAACTAAGAGAATTATCAATAGTACTCATATTTATTATATAGAAAATCTTTATTTTTTATTTTTTTTGCCGGGGCATCACGATCTTGATATACCTTAGTAGCATTGAATTAACCTGTATTCGCCTTTTATGGAATAATAACCATAAAAGACAAACATTTATATTTACACTACAACATTACTTTTATCTATCCAACTATTGTGCGAATCATCAAAACCTAGCCATTTAACATATACTTTATCACCTTTCCTTCTTAACACCTTTTCCACCAAGTATTCATCTTTATGTTTCGTCTTTAATAGTTCTGGTTCGTAAAATCTACCTTGTACATCCTCTCCTTCTAAATCTTTAATTCTATATGTAGGTGGATTAGATGGAATAACTTCACTAATAACAAATACTTCTGTTGACCAATTAGGTGTATATCCTTTCTCAAATAACCCTTTCGATTTACTTATACGAACATGATCACCTAATTCGTATTTGGGTTTAACACGTCTATATTCTTTTTTATACACTTTTTCCAATATTGTTCGCTCATTCTTCTTATTAACTTCTATAGGCTTTAAACCAATTGTTCTATGTACTCTATTATTATACTCACTAACCAGTGTTGGTAATATCTCTATCCATTTATAATTTCCTTGTGTTGTGAACCTTTTCCACATGTTTTGTTTAAGTGTTCTATTAAATCTCTCAACAACAGAAGCTTTCTTACCACTATAGGTTGAGTAATGTTTAATCTTATTTTCATCCATTAACTTCTTAAACTCTTTATTGTAAAACTCTTTACCTTGATCAGTTTGTAAATTATTAGGTTTTCTTACTTTTAACACTGATTCAAATGCTTCTGTAACATTCTTACCACTCTTATCTTTAACAGGAACAGCAAACGCATATTTTGAAAACACATCTATAATCGTTAGCAAATACTTATACCCTTTATTTAATTTTGAAACACCTTTTAACACACCACTATCCATTTCCACAAGATCTGCTTGCCAAAGATCATTGATACCTTTTATAACTACACTTAATCTATCAAAGTTTTTTCTAGATGGTTTGTGAATTTCTTCTATAATGTCTTCTCTAACACCTTTACCTTCTTCTAGTCAATCGGGCTTTTTAACGAATTGAGTTTTAGTAACACCACATACAGAACAAATACCTTTCTTTAGATATCTTCCATTCTTTGTTTGTTCAATTCTAATGGTATCTTTCTCCGTATCTGTCACTTTCTTACACTTAACACAATACATCATCATTATTTATTGTATAGAAAATCAACAAAAAAAATTAAAATTTTTTTATCATTACCTAAAAATTATACGTCTTTAGGAAAGTTCTCTTTCTATGTACATTACAACAAACAATAATTGACCTTCTTCCATAGCCGAATTTTTAGTTGGTTTAATCGTTATTATATCATTCTTCTTAAAATCAAAAGGTATATTTTCAATCAAAGTATCATCTAAATATATGTCTAAAAAGTATTTATCCAAACTTAAATCCATGTGCATTATTTTCCCATTATAGAGAAATTTGTAACCGTTAGAGAGATTAAATATTCTAAAGATTGGTTCCTTAACGTTTTTAGCTCTTAATCGATATAGTAGAGGTACAGTTTCTTTCTGCATAATCAATTTAGTAGTATCCATCCTAACCTTTTGAAGATCTTCTTTCTTTATGTATGTGTCTTGTAACGTTTCTAATGCATCTTCAAATCGTTTTCTATCGTTCTCTAATTGGGTTTCTATTGATCTAAGTTGACTTACGCTAAAAACATCATTTAAATTTTCCAACAATTTTAATTTTTCTTCACTAATATCAACATCACCTTTTCTATCTTTAACATTACCAAATATATCCATACTCATTTATTATACAGAAAATGTCCATCCTAATTTTTCAAAACATTTCTTTAACATCTCTATTTGCTTAGATGAATGTTTAAAATCAATATCAACATGAACATCGTGCTTTTTCAACACATAGTATAATACACATTTTAAGTTAATAAACAATACTCTTTTTGGATACTGTTCTTTAAAGGTTTTGTATAAGTTTTCGAAGTCTGTTATAAGTGTTTCTTCCATATGTTGTAAGTTTAATGGTTTTTGATCGGTAAGGTGATAGTGTATTAAATAAACATCATCATAATATTTTGTGTATTTGTTTTTCTTTAATACTTTTAGAACATCTTTTGTTGATATTAAATGTTTTGATATATTTCTAAATTCATCATTTAACACCTTGAACACATCTTCAGGAATAATTCTATACTGTAAAGCTTGTAAACGAGATAACTGTAACTTAAATCTTTTTATAGTATCATACCATGGTTTTCTTACGCAAGCTCTCATTCCTTCACAAGTACTGTAAACAAAACCATTCGCTACAGAACAATTATCACAAATATATGTACCCCTACCTTTTGTTAATGACTTACTACCACAATTACTGCATTTTAATGGTCTAGAACTATAATTTTTCAACAACTCTTTTAAGGTAATTATTGGATATAACTTTACCGACTCTTCTTCCGTGTACAAAAATTTAGGTATTAACATTTTCCATAACTGAACAACTGTATATGAGTTGTTTCTATCTTTTAAGTCTATCTTACTAACATCCCGAAAATACCAATTAAAATTAAATCTAACTAGTGCATCTAGTTTATCCTCATGCTTCTCAAAATAATCTAAAAATCTATTGTGTATAGCTTCCATATTTATCTTAAAACAAAACTTTTATGAATATAAGCCATAAAAGTACTTAAACTTAATAATATTTAATCATTTTTAATCATATACATAACATCACTAAAAGAATACCCTTGATTTAGAAGATTTAAAACCTTAACACAAAGATGACCACATATAACTGAATTAAAGTCTTGAATTCGTTCGTCGTTGTAAAATAAGTTTTCGGTACCAAGATATTGTACTAGTTGTTTAGGAGGAACACCACCATAAGAATCGAACACGTACTTTATGTTATTATCTTTCCAATAGCATATCCAATGAGTACCAATGTTTTCTGATTTATCAAAGTTAACTACACCACATTCATTTATATAGGGTTTTTGTGGAAGTTCATCACTCATAAATACGCCTCTAAATTGTTTTATCTTTAATTCTTTAACCAACCTCTCTATATCGAAGTTGGTCAATGGTTTTAGTTTTTTGATTTCTTTGGTTTACCTGCTCCTTGCTTTTCTTCCATAGCCATATTGTGTCTTTTTTGTTCTTCAAGTTCTTGTTTATTCTTCTTAGCATCCAGTACAGTTTTAGTAATCGCTGCTGCACCACCTGCTAATGAGCCAACTGCTCCTAAAGCTGCTAAAATGGCTGGAATTGTAAAGATAAAACCACCCATATGCTCTTTTTTTAATCTTTTTCATTTGTGCAGTAGTTAAAGTTAAATCCATTCCTTTACCTTCTTTAATTTTCTTAGATTTATCGTTAAGTTGTTTCTTAGTTAATACATGATCAATATTTAAATCCTTTAGTTCGTTATAAGGAACACTAAACACAACCTTTAATAGAACACATCTTCCTATTTATTTAAGAGAAAATCTTAGTTTGTAAAAATACAGTTGTCGTTGCTCCACCAAAATCAATTAAGGAATCATTCTCATCTTTTATCCTTATCTCAAAATTGTCAACCTTGTCTTTGGATATAGGGAAAAATAATGGATAAGTAGGCTCGTAAATAATACTATGTTTGAACTCAGCATCTGTTTTGAATGATGCTAAAATTCCTGTTTCCCTATGTGTATATTCTGTATCTTTCACAAACATGCCATCTGCTATATTACAGTGAATATTTATAGTATCAAACGGATGAAACTTTGGCAACTTACTTCCAATATGTGTTTTGTTCTTTTCTAAAACTTCAAAAACATTAAACCCGAGGACAGTACCTATACTCCCAATTGTAACATCATTACTATCAGTTTCAATTTTAACTCTATTTCTTAAATGATCTTCTGATAATGTTATGTTGATGGATTGAGATTTTAAATACTCATTAAGTGATTTTAAATTATATTGCCCTTCTGGTATAAAAACTTGTCTATCACCATACGAGAAACTGTTTTTTGCTGTTGTTATGTTTGGAGTTAAATATGTACTGTAAAACCCAACTACTCCTATACTTAAATAGTTGCTACTGTTGTCTAATTCGTAATGGAGTTTTTTCTTTAAAACAGAAGTATCACTCGTTAACTTAAATACCTTAGCCATTTATTATATAATAAATGAATGTTTGATTTACCTAGAGATATTCCAAGAGAGAAAGTAATCAAGTTAATAGAAGATGTTATTCAAAAGTTAGAATACAGTTTAAAGAAGAAAAAGAGAAAACTACGAATTGTTAAATATGCATACTACACTTTGATCACGTTATCAGTCATACTTTCTGCAACTGGAAGTGCTATAATAACAGGTTTGTCTTCTAAGTTAAACATAAGCAAAAGAAAAGACGAATATAAAACCATTGTCACTTGTATTAACTCATTTAAAGAACAGTTAGAGATGATAATAACATTAAATGGTGAAATGGATAACGAATATATAAAAGATACGTTGCTTAAGATCAGAGAACAACTTAAAGATATAAGATCATAAAAGAGTCGATTTTCTCTATAATAAATGAGTAAGAAAACTATTAATTGGGATGTAAAAGAGATGATAAAAGAAACAACAGTTAAGAAAAGAAATGGAGAGCTTATACCTGATGATATTCGTTGTCTTACCGTAGGTTCATCGGGGTGTGGTAAGACGTTTTTATTATTTAATTTTTTATTACAGCCAGGTTGGTTAAACAATAATTACTTCTATATATATTCTAAAAGCATGAATCAGCCAAAGTATGAGCAGTTAAAAGATCGATTTGAAAAGGCCGAACTAAAGTTTAAGAAACAAATAGCAACGTTCTTAAGCGGTAATGATTCTATTGTACCTATTGATGAATGTGAAAAATACTCTGTAGTAGTGTTTGACGATTACATTTTGGAAAATCAAGATACTGTTAGAAATTACTTTACAAGAGGTAGGCATAGACATTTAGACTGTTTCTATCTTGCACAAACATATTCAAAAGTACCTAAACAGCTTATAAGAGATAACGTTAACTTCCTATGCATATTCAGACAAGATGATACTAATCTTAAACATGTGTATAATGAGTTTGTTGGAGGAGATATGTCTTATGATAAATTTAAAGAGATATGTTCAAAATGTTGGCAAGAAGATTATGGTTTTATAGTAATTGATATGACAAGGAAGGTAAACAATGGTAAGTATAGGAACAAGATAAAACACTTCTTAAACGTTTGATGTTTATTGACGTTTATTTATGTTCTTTGACGTTTATTTATGTTCTTTGATGTTTATTGACGTTTGTTCGTTTTCTATATAATAAATGGATGAGAAAGATATTAATAAGAATATCAAGTTAAAGGAGTTCTTGATAAAGGGCTTCAAATCTTGGAAGAAAGAAAGAGCAGGTATATATGATAAATTTAAGACACAAGAACAACCTGTAATTGATGCTATTCAAAACTTGGGAAGTGAGATCAAAGAAGTAGCAGAACAAAATAAAAATCTAATAACTGAACTTGTTCCAGTTGTACATAAGACGGTTTCAATAGATCCTAGTCTACTAGAAACACCTAAAAAGATAACTTATGATAGTTCTCCAAGTAGTAGTGATACGCCTATAACGGGAGAAATAAAAAAAATGAGAAAACAAATTAAAGACAAAGTTGAAGGAGTAGAGCCTTTAACAACAGCACAATCATTTGGTAAGATTGCAACGAAATATTATAGTAAAAGAAATGATAGTGTGTTTGGAATAAAAACTGTAGAAGAAGATGGAAAAATAATAAATAAGATAGGAAATTCTGAAGTTAAAGTGAATGGTGATGATTTGATAATTAATGGCAAAACTTATAAGGGAACAGAAGGTCTATGGGAATTGTTAACGATGAATACTAATAAAACCATTGAAGATTATGATGATGATGATTTTGAACAGTACAAGGAAATAATAATAGAATCAGATGCTGCCTTCCAAAAATATAATCGAGATAAAAAAGTAGCATCTAATAGAGGTTCTAAGTACATTAATATTATCAAGCCTATTTGGGATAATTATATTAAACCATCTTTACCTCCAACTCCTAAAAGGACTGGTGAAGGAATTAAACAATATACAGAGATACCTAAAGAATATATATGGATGGATGATGTGAGAAAGTTAATTGATCGGTTAATAGTTATAGATGGAGAAGAAAAGGCTGGTAATAATAACTTTTATAATGAGAAAGTAGGTATAGTGAGTATGATTAATAATAAGCTTTCACAATTTATTCCTAATGATCCAAAAGGTATAGGTTATTTGATTAAGATCTTAAATACATTACCACCACGATTCTGGAATGATAAGAAGCTTGGAAAAGGATTAGTAAATGATTTGATTAATAAACTCCCATTTGAATTACATATTCCAGGATTTTCGTATTGTGGTCCGGGAACTAAGCTACAAGAAAGATCAGAAAGAGGTGATCAAGGCATTAACCCATTAGATGAGGCTTGTAAAGAACATGATATATACTATAGGGATAATAAAGATACAGAGTCAAGACATATTGCAGATAAGGAACTAGAAAGTAAAGCATGGAAAAGAGCATTTAGTAGTGATGCGTCAATTGGTGAACGATTAGCTGCTTTTGGGGTTGGCACTGCTATGAATGCTAAGGTTAAGTTGGGATGGGGATTATAAGTTTTTAATTGTTATTATGTATGATTCTTTTATGGGTATATCCCATAAAAGCGTTGTTTCAAGATTTTCTTTATAATAAATGGATAGTGTTGAGAGTTACGAGTTACAAAGCTTTAAAGCTAACACAAGAACATTTAATAATTTGAATGAAGCTAACAAAGATATTGAGTTTGATTTCGATGTGAGGGATGGCTTTATACATCCACACAAAGCAGATTGTCATATGACTTTTGAAGTTGTTGGTGCATCAGTCGGAGGAACATTTGGTGCAAATGATACTATAAAACTTGTAGATAACTTCTTACCATTCTTCTTTTCTCAAATTGAGGTTAGAAAGCATGGTGTTGTTATAGATAAGATTGAGCTACCAGGAATAACATCAACAGCTATTGGAACATTAAAGATTTCCAAACCAGAAGTTGAATATCTAAAACAAGCAGGATTTGAAAGATGATAAACTTGGTCTAAGAAAGGACTTTAGTGTTTTATATCCATTAAGATTAATTCCTGGCTTTTTAAGTGATTACAAAGAGGTTATGTGGAAAGGTGGATTGAGAATAACATTTACAAAAGCTAACAACAATAACGATGTCTTGTATAAATGGGTTGGATCAGGAGCAGGTGCAGCAGCTCCTCATGATGGAAAAATAACAATAAAAAGTATGGAGATAAGAATGCCTATTGTTGAATACGAATCTAATTATGAAAACAAGTTAAAGTTGAATATCCTTAAAGAACCTAAAATCATGTTTTCATTCCATACTTATCAATGTGTTCAAAAGACTGTTGTAGGTTCTTTCTTGGAGTTTGATGTTACTACTCAATTTAATTCTAGACAATTTGATATGCCTGATTTCGTAGTTGTAATGTTCCAAACTGATAGAAGTGGCAAACAAACAGCGGATGCAAGTAAGTTTGATCATTGTAAGGTAAAGAATATCTATCTTAAGAATGGAAGGAATGAGGTATTTCCAAAAGAATAAAGAAACTTAGATATTGCTAACAAGGATTATTTTAAGATGTACGAAGATTATACTGCATTTAAGAGAATAACATGTGGCAATATCGAAATGTACTATGATCCTAAAGAGTTTATAGATAACAGACCAATGTATGTGATTAATTGTAGTAAGAGGAAGAATGTATCGGTAAATGAGAGAACAAACATAAAGATTTAGTAGATTTTTCAGAAGCTGTGGCTGCTAATACTATATGTTATGCGATTTTAATTGGACAAAAGAACTTTACATATGATCCTAAGAATGAGAAAGTAGTAGAAGAGATTTAGATAGCTAAATGTTTTTCCATAAACAAAATTGATAAAAAATGATTAAATATTTTTTGGTGAAGATAAAAATTGAAGAGTGTTCACTGATTTTCTATATAATAAATACGATGGCAAGTCATATTGAGCTTTCAAATAAACTTGGAAGTCTTGAACAAAAACAAGTTATTGGATTAAGAGAATTAGAATTAAATACAGAATATAAGATTGTGAAAATGGAACAGATTAAAACTAAGTTTGGGAAGAGCATTTTAGTTGAATGTGAAGAGTTCAAGGTTTTTCTTCCACCTAGATTTACAAAACACTTAACAGATAAAATGATTGATGAGATCGTTAAAGATGGAATAAAAATCAAATACACTGGTTTAAAAGATAACTATCCAACTGTTGAGTTCTGTATGTAAATTTTATGTATGTAAATGAGGATTGGTTTTATGAATTTCTCATAAAACGAGCATTTTCCTTATAATAAATAAACTATGGCTAATTATTTGAATAAAAAAATGACGTTAAAGCATTGAGATTCCTTCGCATAGATGAGCTAGAAAAAGGTAAAGCGTACGAGATAACATTATGGAAATTGATTCAAACACAGCGTTATGTTGAAAGAGTTTTAGTTCATTTAGATGAGAAATGTAAGACGTTATTACCACAAAGATATAATGATGAAACTGAGCAAGTATTGAAAGATTTGAAAAAGTATAAGCTGTTTGTTAAGTATGAGGGTTTGAAAGATTTAGATAATGGTTATAAAATACATCAGTTTTACTTTAGAAATGAATCCAAAAAATAAAACTTGTAATTTTAAGTGTATAAGTGTTCATTATCAATATCCGAACTTGTAATTTTAAGTGTTTTTATAGTATCAGACTATAAAAAACTAAGACCTTTGGATATATAGAACATAATGTCATTTAAATTTTAAAGATACATATATAAATAAGGGATTTATTTGAGTTTTTTGTAATTATATCCTTAGAGTTATGCAATTTATAAGACATTCAATAGATAGGAAATTTATTTGTCTATTGATTGTCGTTTGAATTTTGAAAATCGGTTAATAAACAACGGAGATATAACAAATTCGGAATATTATCCTTAGAGGTATGCAACCAACAATACATTCAAAAATATTTCAATTGGTTTCTCTATTGATTGTCGTTTGAATTTTGAAAATCGGTTAATATTTGACGATTTTATAGCAAGTTCAAAATTTCGGGAATTTTTTACGGGTTTATTTTTGAGTTTTCGGGAAAATGTTATTCTTTAAAAAAGTCTTAGAAATTTATTTGACTTATGGTAGTATTTTTATTTTTTCGATTTGTTGAAATTTTGTGGAGATATTGAAAAAGGGAAAAGTATCCTTTGTGTTATGCAGCCATTTATGCCTTTTAGAAAATTGGTTATGTTATTAGTATTCATCTACCGTTTGAATTTTTGAAATCGGTTAATTAGGAGCCGAGGAATTAATTAATAACGTTATTTGGGGGTGGGACTCCCCAGTGTTGCCAACTCATTTTTAACAATTATCATATTTATTAGTAATGGGGTGAATTCATCCCGATATGTTTTAAAGCGATATATTGAAAAATTAAAATCCTGGAACGTTCCGAAAAAATATATGGAGTTGGCAACCCTTATGTGACGTAATCTAACAGGCATTATACTACGTCATCGGTGCAGCGCCTCCTGTCCGCTGCTAGCTAAAAGTGCTGTTGAAGGAAGACCGACTAATGTGTATATATGTATGTTGTCGTGAGAAGAAGGAAAGAGAATCGAATTGGGCGATCCTGTCCTGGTACTGGAATCGTTCAAATGAATCAGTGACAGATCACCTGTTCCGAAGTTGTATGTATTCATTCTTATTGAGTTTTTAAAGCTAATTATTAACGGATTTTCATGATTCAAGTGTCAAATGAAAGCTTATAAACTGGAGATTAAGATGCAATAAATATATTTTATGTAGGATTTCATTGTAATATTTTATATGTAAGTTTTTATGATTTTAAATGTCATAAAAGCATATTCAATCTCACTTTGGGGTATCCCTCTGTGTTAAAGTACAATGGTCAGTGGCGGGTTCATAATTTTTTGGTAGTTAGGGGGTGGAGGGGGGAAGTGTGCTCGTAGTAACCATCCCCTACTACTTGCAATGGAAGGAAAACAAGGTGCAAGTAGAAAATCAAGAAACTAAAACTATCAACTACTTTCCACATAGAAAGGTGGGTATAGAACTAAAGATAATGTATTTTAGAGCAGTATTTAAGAGTGATGAATTACTTAAAAAACTTGTGCAAATGAATGTAATTGTAAACTCAGATTAACCTGAAAATATTTGCTCGAACTGGATATAATGTTGGAAAGATGAAAGTTTGAATTATGTGTTTGATTTTTATGTGGGGTGATCCGCCAATTCCTTTAATAAAATATCTTGGAAATCAAAACTTGTTTAATAATGAAAGTCGTATACAGGACTTTAATACTGTTATTTGTGTTAAAGTATGAAAATTACTTACTAAAATAGATGGACTTTTTGCAATGTATTGTATATAATAAAAATGTTTAATGGGTTTTTATGGATATTACTTAAAAGTTCTTTGTTAAATAAGTATGGAAACTGTACATAACAGAATTAAAAATCATTTTGAGAAACATGAGGATGAAATTAATATGTATGTCATTTGTATAATTGTTTTGCGTGTTGTGAAAATGTTAGTGATAGAGACTTTTCTTTTAGATTTACGGAAAATATTTATTCCTTAGTTTTAATATACAAATGAAGAGTTGGAAACGTTATATCCAGTAATTACAATAGAAGAGCTGGGCAGGAAAGTTATATTGGAATATCATCACTCTGACTCCTTAAGTGTAATAATATAATCTTGTGGTATAAGCAAACCTTATTATTATAGGACAAAAAGACTCCTTTACAAGCCTTACCAGATAGAGTTATAGCAAAATAGATATTCACAGTTAGATGATGAATATAGTAATATACCAAAACATCAAATATCAATACAAGATGTTTCATGGGTACTGAAGAAACATAAATACACAAAATATATTATGTTTATTTAATACATTTTCACTTTACAGATCAATTACTATTAAATTTACAATATATAGAACAGATGCCTATAAATTAATTTGAGCAATTATATAACACCTTTTGCGGATTTTTATCTTGATAAACAAAAAACCTTTATATATATTAAGTATGTTTTGTATCGGATAATAAAAAATATGGTATAGATATTGATATTGAGTTTAAAAGTCGAAAAATAATGACATATTGAAAATATTTTTCGAGAAGTCATGTTGGGAATTACCATTTTCTATATAATAAATATGAATATCTTTGATAATGCTATAGACATGGAAGGTAATTTAGAAATAATTTTGCGAGAAGCAATTAGAAGTGTTAAATAAGTTAGAAGTTGTTAAGAAAGGAGAATTTATGAATATAAGAAAGATGCTACAAATATTAGCAAGAAGCAATTAGAACTATAAAGTAACTTAATGGATGTTGTTAAGAAAGAAGAATTTGAAGAGTACAAGAAAGATGTTTCAAATATTAACAAGGAGCAATTAAACCTATTAACGAATTTAGGCGATGTTTTTAAGGAAGAACAATGTGAAAAGTATAAAGCAAAAATCAATTTCAGACTTAGCAAAGAGTAATTAAAACAATTAATGAATTTAGGCAATGTTGTTAAGAAACAAGAGTTTGATGAATATAGGAAAGATGTTCCAAATATTAGCATTTACAGAGGATCAATCGAAACTATTATAAAATTTATGTGGTGTTGTTAGAAAAGAAAAATTCAATGAATACAAAAATAAAACCCATTCTAGGTTTATAGAAACGAAGTCTAGATTTTCTCCTCGTAATTCGTCATGATCTTCATTCTAAACTAGGTAAAATCTTTACATCAAGTAACATGTCACGGGTTGATTTAAAAAACAAAAGACTTGTTCATATAACCAATGGTGTTGATCCACAATATGAAGCAAGTTTAGGACAACTAGAATTAATAAATAGCAACATTAATTATAAAATAGAAAGCGATAGAAAAACATTTGAGGATATACTAAAATTATTACAAGACTCATATTTAATGAAAGACGAATTAGATGCCAGATCTGAACTATAGAAATTATATTTTGCAAAAAGAGATGAATATATAAACATTGGAAATAGACGAATACATTTTTCACGTGATGCAATCACGAGCGAGCTTGAGTCAGCGATACACTTTCTACACAAGAAGACATTCAGAAAACAAGCAAAGAAGCAAATATGTTCATTATGAAAAAGGGAACTATATACTTGTTATGGCGATTGAGAAGTAAAAATCTGAAAGATTCAGTTTCCAGAATATTTGATTTGTCTCATGGTCAGAAATTTCCTTATATTGCAAAAATAATGCATATGGATTTAAGCCTTGATAAATAATTTCGAAAGATATGTTTAAAAATGTTCTAGTTGAAAATTTTAATAGTAACATTAAAAATGATGTAATTATGTTTCAAACATAAAAATTCAGCTTTCGAAGGAGAATTATTATTTGTTATTATGCATATAGAGAGAGAACTTTCATGATTTTCCATTAAATAAATAGCAAGAATGATGTGTTAAGTGCAAGAAATCAACAGATACGGAAAAGAATTCGATTAGAATAGGGCAAATAAGGGCAAATAGGAAAATCATTAAAGTTCTCTTTCTATATGCATAATAACAAATAATAATTCTCCTTCAAAAGCTGAATTTTTATGTTTGAAACATAATTACAACATCATTTTTAATGTAAATATGAAAATTTTCAACTAGAACATTTTCAACTAGGAAGGAGTATGCAGCATGTGTGAACTTAATAAAACTCAATTTCTGAGAAAGAAAGGTAGACTACAAGGTAAAGGTATTGGACAAGACATTATAGGAGAAATTCACAAACCGAATTCACAAATTAAATATTGTTACAAACGGAATTTATGATTTATAGCAAGCTGATCTTGTAGAAATGGATAGCGGTGTGTTAAAAGGTGTTTATAAATTAAATAAAGGTTATAAATACTTAGTGAGCATAATTGATGCGTTTTCTAAATATGTGTTTGCTATCCCAGTTAAACATAACAGTGGAAAGTAAGTTACAGAGTAATATGAATCAGCATTAAAATTAGAAAACTTAATAATTTGCAACCTATCAAGGTAAAGAAT
The DNA here is from genome assembly GCF_964235325.1 of Thermobia domestica. Classification (NCBI taxonomy): domain Eukaryota; kingdom Metazoa; phylum Arthropoda; class Insecta; order Zygentoma; family Lepismatidae; genus Thermobia; species Thermobia domestica. Next base: position 221,994,184 of record NC_137462.1, read on the forward strand.
TTTATCAATTCATGAAGGAATATAATATCAATCATTACTCTACTTATAATGGTAAAAAGGCTCTTATCCTAGAACACTAATAGAACTCTTAAACAAAACAGGTGAAAAGAAATTACTACTGAAGAAATTATAAATGGTTAATGGTTAGTGAGTATTATAATAAGTTACATAGAATAATTAGTATAAACCTGTAGACGTTAATAAGAAAAATCAGTAAATAATATTGAAAACTGTATATAAGAAATAATGTAAGCATATTAGCCCAAATAAAATATTGGTGATTATGTTTATTTGGTGATTTTAAGTCGATTATAGGTAAGAGTACAGAATATTTTAACGCTACTAAGTTGTGTCAGAGTGGTGATAGAAGATTTGATGAATGGTTAGAAAATAAACAATCTAAAGAGGTGATAGAATATTATAAGGAAAAATGCGACCCCACATACTCGGTGAATCGGAGGCGAAAATATATTAAATATACATTAAAAGGAACATATGTAAGGAAAGAATTATTATTCAGTATCTCCTTTAGGATTTCGAGTGACTTTTACAATAAGTGTTACAAAAGAATCGAAGGCTATTTTACCCAAAAATAAACAATATCAAGAAAACAATAAACGGTTGCAATCAAAATTGAAGAAGTTGAACAATCAATGGAAAGATTGTGAATTGGAAATAAAAAGTAAAAAGAAATATTTGCCCCATATACTAATAATAATTGAAAAGTTAATAGCGTAATCATATGTAAGAAGAGCAAGCTAAGTGATCCTTTATCATGCTATTCGGTAAAAGAAATGTACACAAACCTCTTAATGAAACACGTTAAATTTCGAAATCTTGGCGTAATATACGTAAAGCTTAGATATTCTAACAATATTAAGCTGTTTAATACAACAAGAACTAGATAAAGATAAGAGAATGAGTTTTGGACACCGCTACCAGAAGACGACTTGGTTAAAGATTTTGATTATTTATATGGTTAGTTATTATGTTTGTAAGTCTTCTATGATTTTTGATGTATAACTTTTATAAATATCAACTACAAAAGCATTAATTAAATATTGTACAGTAAGATCAAATGCTATAATCATCTAATCTAAATACTGTCTAAATAGACATAGAAGGTGGTTAAGAATTCTATATTTATAAAAGCTCTTTTTAAACGTTGTTTCATTGAAATTTCCATCTAATCTACTCTAGCCACATTATCTGAATACTTACTAAGAGATTATATTTGATAATGATGTATGACTCCAACTAAGTATATCAACATCTTTACGTATAAAATCTTCTCAATGTTTGTAAGCGTGAGAAATTTTTACCTAACAAACATTTCAATACATTTTTTATATATAGACACCTCTTCCCAATCAGACACAGCTCTAAAATCTTTTTAAGCTTTTCTGATAATTTTGAAAAGTCACTTATTTCTTTCCATACAACCTTATCGGCAAATTTTCTTATAAAATCTTTTGATAATTCTTTCAGTGCTATAATTCTCCAATTTATCTTATCTGAAATATTTCATTTAAAATCTTTTTATAAGTCTTTGTGTGATAAACTTGCCTACCCCATGCTGTAGGCGTTGGTGGACTAACAATAGGCAATTAGCGACATGTCGCCAAAAATTGGCGTCCCAATAGCGACGATCCGCGGTAGCCCCACTTCTGTTTTGAAAATTATACCACCAGCGGCGAAGACGCGATGGAACGTCAAAGAGTACAAAATTATGCCCCAAAGGATTGGATGTCCATGTTTTGGCTGCTTACTAGAAATTTGCGAAACCACGCTTTGCTATTACTTGCACAAGGCTAATTTTTCCCTCTACCTGGCCTTTTGCGCATATGGCATTGGCTCAAATTTTTAGCACAACTCTAAAAGTGCTTGTACCTTTTTCTTGGAACGTACTGAAGGTATTCGTTTAATTTTTATACCACGTACCCTACACTGTCTAGTTAAGGTACTGAGCTAGGATTATTTTTCTAGGTGACATACAAAGCCAATAATTATTATTTTAATAATTCGAAGAATTTTAGTAATATGATTTTTTATATTCATCAAACTGTATTTGAGAGAAATAAAGGAACTATGCAATAATTCTAGTTCAGTAAATAGAGGTACGCTCGTGTCCAGAATTATTGTCACATGTCCATAAATATGTTGTTGTAGGAATATAATTTGATAACGAATTCGCCCAGTATTTTTTATAATGTTAGTATGTGTATAATCGGCAAAGACATGTTTGTGTCTAATTTCATGTCAAAGGAGCAGTAAATAAGAACAATGAAACGAAAATAAATCTTTCTTGTCCATTTAGCAACATTTTGTTCTAATTCTAATTTTCATATTTATTATTCTTTTTCTATGAAATTTACCACAAATATAAGTTTCCGATTATACACATAGTATCAGTATTAAAGGTACACTGCAAAATCAGTATCAAATTATGTTCTTACAAGCAGACAGTTATAGATATACGACAATCATTTTGGACATGAGTATACATATAGATAGGTTGTTGTAAAAGTTTGCTATTTTAGCATTAACAGTTTGTGAGAAAGTGGCACATGTATGTCCAAATATGCAATTTTGAGAAATTAAAAGTTTAAAATTTAAAATGGATTTTCAGCAATAAGGCGGATCACGATATTCAGAAAGCACTGCAACTAGATTCCTCGTCTTCTTCATCCTTTCTACACCTTCTTTGTTTCATTCTTGATTCTTTGGTAAGCTTGATGATTGTCAATTCAGACCTTATTGTACTCTTTCTATCCATGCCTCTCAGTAATTTGAGAGTAGCTTGAAATTCTGATCTTTTCCAGAACACCAGTTTTTATTCAAGGTCACTACTAAAACATAGATCAGCATTATACACTGCAATTTATAGATTGTAGAACCCGCAAATGTAGTTTTTTTGGTACCGTTGCCATATCAGAGCATTGCAATTTTCATTGGGGTACTGTGTTTTCTCATTCAAACATTTTCCGAAAAGGATTTGATCCGCAAGAGTTCTGATGAAGGATTTGATAGTATCCATTACTGCAGCAGGTAATGCATGCTTAAGTTCATAATGTTCTCCAGTTGCTTGAGATCTGTTATACTTACACGAGGAATTCTTTCCTTTGGGACAAAGCATATGAGTTGGTTTCTCGACAGTTGAAAATTTATGAAACTAAGTTCCTCACACTACTTTATTCATCTCCTGAAGGTTGCCAACGTTTTCCTTAATTGCTTTCTTATAATATACCTGTAAGATATCAATTTCTTTCATACTCAATCTTCATTTCACACCTAAGTTTACTAACACAGAGCAATAAGGAGAACAAAGAACTGTGAACGCAGAACAGTAAACAACAATGAGCAATATGATGTGTGTACTCTTTTCAGAACGACAAAGTAAATATATATACTACATCATTAGAGAAGGGTGTGATGATCAAATAACCTGGAATGAACATTTATATTGGAAATAGATATATTTAAGCCTAAAAATACAACGGAAGCGCACAATAATTTGCAGTTCTCGAATTGAACCTGATGTCGTACGAACATGAAACTTTCAGCAATGAAACTTCAAAGACCGTAGATTCTGAAAAAGATACTTCTCAAAAATCGAAAGTTTTGACCCCCAACCCCGGACATCCTCCTTTAAATCGCATATATGCATGATTTGTTGATATTAAGGTGGGTCTAAAAATATTTTTAAAAAGTAAGAAACACTCCGCGCTAGGCGCGAACCACCAACCTTATGATTACTAGCCGCGTGTTCTTCCGTCTTCGCTACGGTAGCGATGGAACAAACATCGCTTATAGAGGGATAAATTGATGAGATCCTTCTAATTTGGCCAATCAGAGTGCTCCTTTAACTTAGTATATTCGACGATAACCGTTTGGGAACAGATACAATGCATTCGCCATGGAATTTTATAACAAAATGACATTCGTCTATTTACTGTATTTCATAGTTCCCTCATATTCACTTTCTAATGATCTGCAACAGGTGCCATCTAAGTTCGTACATTTACACGCACTCATTTCAAGATTTTTTACTTCATGATATAAAGGCAGGAGTTACTCTTGACTCGCGGAACTCACTTTAGGAACAATTCGTCAGGAATAAATACATAATATTAACCGCATGCCCAAGCCTGGCGATAGTTTTTGTTGGTCCCTTCGCGATTCTCCGTGACGAATCGAAGAAACGCGGACCGAAATGAAGTTCTCGCTGCTACGCGGTGGTAATTTCAACACCCCGACTCTAGATAGCTGTTTCGACTTACGAAACCCTGCCACTTGTGGCACACTAGTGGCAATCCTAGTGAATTATGTTAATTAGTATTTATTATGTTAGTGATCTAGATTGGTTATCCCCATTAAAGCCGAATTTATAACATGCTAATAAACAAAAATTTTTCAGGTCTTATAAATATTAGTTTTATTAGTGTCACGAAAGATTTCCTCTATAATAAATAAGGAACGAGTTCTAATAATAGTAATTAAAAAAGATAAGAAAAATGGGAAATCAAATGGTGAAAGTAAAAAACAAGAAGATTTAGCACTTAAGTAAATATGCAATAATTGAATTAAGAAGCATACATAAAGATAAAGAAAACAGAACTCACTAACCTTATGAAACAACATGAAGATGAGTATAACAGATCACAACTTTCAATCACATCTCCATTTAGAAAAGAGATATTTTCAGTACCAAAAGAAAATACTGAATCACTGCCAATTCAAGTAGAACTCCAAAATTCAGCATTGAAATGAAGATTAGAAGCTTGGATATTTAAAACAGATTATGAAACACATGATCCCCTAAACAGTATATTATTTTGACATCAAAAGCTATGATAAGTAGACTAAACATCAGCTTAAAGAAACATGGTTCATTAAAAGTACAGAGAAGTACATCAATCAACTAATTTAAAAACGTTCGTAACTAATGCTAAAGAAATATTGAGAAGAAGAATGGGTGAGTTCCAAGCTAGAGGTTCTGGTTGGGTTCTTATGAATATTAACTTTTTTAGAATTAGCACTTAATAAATATGTACCATATAAAGGATCATCATAAATAGAAATACAAATGAAATTGGAAAAAACTACAATAGATGAAAAATGTTATTTAGATTTAAGTTCTTCTGCAATATATCCTGTTGAAAATTATCCACAACGACCATCAAAATTCAAGCATGTTTGCCAGACTTAAAATCTAAATAAAAAAGTTATTCATTTTCCTGTAAAACGAAGTGACATTCCAAAAATTGAAGGAGCTCGATATATCCATACACATGTATGCATGCTATATCCTATATCCATAAGTAGGGGCCCACTTACCCTACTTATTTCAAACCTTTGATGATTCAGCAAAATAATATTGTAAGATACGTTTAAGAAAAGTACTTGACAGTAGACTAAATAGAATCTATGACCAATTTTGAGTGTTACCACTTTCAAAATTATATTTGCAGATGGTATTAATAAATGTTAAAAAGAATAGAAACAAATGCATCGTACTGAATCAAGGAGCCTAACCTCTCTTGTGTCAGTTAATGTGCTAGCTAAGACCAAGTGTTGCAATACGCATTTGTGAGCAAAGCACGTATACAGCACTTAGAGGATTGACGGAAGTTTTCACTTTCCGAGGGCAAACTTGCTTTTTGAACTTCATTTCATCATCTTTTCTTTCACATTCATCTTCATTTGGGCTTCGGCCCTAGGTTACCTTCTTACAATGGCGGACTCTGGCATCACTAACGGGCAATCGATTTTCGGTAAACACATATGGTTACCACCCTCTGTTCCTACAAACACAAGCTCTTCGCTTGTGCAAGCTGCATCCGTTGGACCTTCCAGTCGCACTAGACATTTCTCATGGGGTAGTCAGCCGGTAGCGAATTCATCAAGGGATAGACATCCATCCAATGATTCTACCCAGTCTGCAAAAAGATTCCGCGGTGGACCACATCCTGCTAACATTCAATCAATTCATGTCGACAACGCCATGGACACGGGACCACCATGTACAGAATCATCATCAGCTTTTCTCGGCAGAACTCCAGAGCCGGTTTATAACTTTCTACTTACCGATTTTGACGCTAAATATACACATCCAAAAATGATCTTTCTGCAGATCATTAAACACGTCCCACGTGCTAATGTTGAGCAAATAGTTCACACTAGAAATGGCTATATCATAAAATCAAAAGACCCGAACTTTTTAACCTACTTGAGAAACAAGGCATCCTATGAAGTCTTTGGGAAAAATGCCAAACTTGCTAAGAAAAGGGATTCTAGGATCAAACAACCTCCACCTCCGAAGAAAATACCAATGCTGTCTGTGGTCATTCGTGGCGTCCTGCCTGAATTCACAGATGAAGAAGTTCGTGAAGAACTTATTCAGGAGGGCATCAGTGTTGACAAATGCATTCGTGTCAAGAATAATTCAGGACCTACTTATATGGTTCGGGTATTATCCCAAAACCAACAAGCTATTGATCACTTATTAGCCTACGATGCACCCATTTACAAAAAGATCCATAAGGTAGAACCGTCAAAGACTCCTGGACCAGTGCCTATTAGATGTGAAAAATGTCAAGTTTATAATTCTCATTTTACAAACTCGTGCCCTAATCAGCCTAAATGTGGCTATTGCGGTGAACAACATAACACTAGATTGTGCAAAAACCAACAGCAACCTCCAAAATGTGCCACGTGCGGAGACTCACGCCCCACTTACAGCTATCGCTGCAAGGCAAAACCTCAGGCAGAACCTACTCGTCCATAGTTTACAGCACCCCTCCGAAGTTCTGAGAAGCCAACGCCACCAGCGCAATCAATTTTACATCCTGTCACTGTACATCTTCTCCGCTGTTTGACTATTGTGCTTCAAAACATACTGCCTTTTCAACGTGATCATATCCTTCGCACTATTAGTGACACAGCTAAATCACTCTTCAATATCAATCTCCATGCTACCTACTCCAGACAATATGGCCATTTTCTAATCGCACCACTTGAAACAACCGTATAAAACCATGGCACTCGTATTTCTCATTATGGCAATTATGAATATTCTATTTCTTAATATTTGATTGTTTCTACAACATAAACTTCTACTGGAGCAGCTACTGCTAGAGGAACACATTGATCTATTTGCATTAAATGAAACTGCACTCAAACCTACCACCACAGTACGTCTACCAGGTTATCAAATATATCGCCATGACTATTCAGGGCATGGTGCAAGAGCACAGGGTGGGGTTGCAGTTGGGTTTTCCCCTAAGGTATCGTTTCGCCAATATCATCCACACATTTTCATCAATCATCCGGAGCATGTTCTTTTGTCAATTTATTACCCATCACTTGTTATCAATATCGCTAAAATCTATATACGGCCGCGACACCCCATCCCATTTGATTTTCTTCATTACATAGTACATAACTTCCGAAATGTCATCATCATGGCCGATATGAACATTCATAGTCGAGGCGACTGAGAGAAACAACACTTCTTTGACTATGTAACTCAAAATTTGAATTTACATGTACATCGTTTACCTAGTCATTCACGACCAATTAGTCAAACAACACCCGATGTAGTGATAACGTCTCTTAATCTAGTCAGTGACTGCACTATACAAATTCTTGACACTATAGGCAGCGATCATGCACCAATTAAGCTATCGTTGACTAGGGGCCGTTGCCCACAGTCTAAAACCGAATACCGTACTGTCAAGCGATATGATCGAGCAAACTGGAGCACATATAGGCAGAATATTGACAGAGATATTACGGATATTGCTGCACCAAGTAGGGAACACGAATTATATAATACTCTCACTCATCTTACTGGCACCTTAACAACAAACGCACGTGTAAGTATTCCTGAAGACAAAATATGCGCGTACAAACCAAAATTGCCACCTCAATATCTTACACTTGTAAAGCGCTCACGTCAACACATTAGAGAATATCACCGAACTGGTAATGTGGAAGAACTCCTTTACCACAGGCAATGGCAAAGAGCAGTTAGGAACTACCTTATTGCATACAAACGGAAGCAATGGATTAGTACTTGCAACAAACTGCGAGGCGAAGTACATCCAACCCGATACTGGAAGAAATTTCACCAACTAACGGGTAAAAGTACAATAAATACGTATCCGCTTCAACTTAATGGTGTGCCACTTCACACTGATATCGATAAAGCAAATGCTTTAGTTGACCAATTACAGACAGTCTTTACTCCATCAGAATCGCCTTGTCGTGATGAGCGGATTGATCTCTCCACCATCAGTTCTGTACAACCTTCTACATCACATCACATTGATCACAATCATCCTCTTATAAGGCCTATTACACCGACTGAATTTCATTCAGCTCTTAGTAGAAAACGAAACACAGCACCAGGCATGGACGGAATTTCTTAAAGGATGATAAAAGAATCACCGGTCTCTTTTATCACTTTGTTAATTTCCGTTTATAATTTCATCCTCTCAACTGGTTATTACCCGTTACAGTGGAAGGTTTCCAAAGTATGTATGTTCCGTAAACCAAATAAGCTCATTCATGATGTCAGTTCATATAGGCCGATTCAGTTGACTTCCATATTTAGTAAACTATTCGAAAAGATTCTAGTAAATAGACTTCATGCACATCTTAAGGCATATGATCTATTACCAATACATCAAGCAGGTTTTCGACCTAACTTCTCTATCAATGATCAACTGCTTCGTTTAACTACGGTCATCACAAATCAGTACAATAAGGGACTTCCATCCTGTCTAGTCCTCACGGACTTAGAAAAGGCATTCGATAAAGTGTGGCATTATGGCTTACTACGTAAACTACAGTCACTCCGCTTGCCCACTTGTTACCTTCGACTCATATACTCCTTTATAAGTAACCGTATCGCATATGTTTCAATAGGAAATGTACTATCAAGGCCCATTTTCTCACATACAGGTGTACCACAAGGTTCCGCCCTTAGTCCATTATTGTATATATTATACGCTTCCGACATGCCGAGCCCACCGCCTAATGTGTACATCTTTCAATATACAGACGATACTGCCTTTTTATCGCTTGGGAAAACAATCCTTCAGGTCAGCAGAAACCTACAAATAACCTTAAACAACTTTCGTACTTGGTGTAGTAAATGGAAATTAACTGTTAACACTGCGAAAACACAAGCCCTTGTTTTCCTCCCTTCAAAATGACGCAGTAAAGTACACAGAAATCCTGGAAATCTTCGTGTGTCAGTAGATGGTCATTTTCTTAGACCAGCAGTTTCTGCAACATACTTAGGAGTGGTATTTGATTCGAAACTCTCTTGGAAACCTCACTTCCAAAAACTTGCGTTGCAAGCAAAGCGCAGATTAAATCTCCTCCGTCGTCTCAGTGGCACAACTTGGGGGCTAAATGCAAAGTTACTACTCAATACCTATAAAGTATTTTTACGGCCTATATTAACATTTGGTAACATTACCTAGTGCCATGCCTCACCTACACTATACGAAGAGCTTGCAATTCTTGAACGCCATGTTATTCGCCTTGCATATCGTATTAAATTACCATATCCAAATTACCTCACGTATGAACACATTGATTTTCCCAACATCATTGATCATCTCTCTACTCTTAGGGCACGATATATACAGTCTCGTATCACTACTTTTCATCCCTTATATCTCGATACATTACGAGCTGATGCCCTTACCGACGCACCGTACAGATTTCTACACTCGCCACTCAACATTCTAACAACGATATTTATTCAAACATCGAATCTGGACGCAGCTGAAAGAGATATCTTTGCCATTTACCTGATTCACGAACATTTACCTCACATTCTACCATCTTAGCACTTGTTTTTCATTCATAATTAACATTGGGCTTTCATCCTGTCTACATCAGTCTCGAGTCGCCCCGAGACAGAAGATAAAACCCTCATGTGTTTAAACTACCTTACCCATTGTGATTGTGGCGTGAATGCACTTCATTTCATCTATTCATATCCACATTATATTTATTTACACTTTTAAATGTATTATTTTTCATATCCAGCACCTTAGTACCTTGAATGTATTTCCTGCACTTATGTTTTCTCTGTATTCTTATTCTTATTCTTATTATTCTTCTTGTTATTATTATTATTATTATTATTATTATTATTATTATTATTATATACATTTTTCTCATCAAGATTAATGTATGTATATTTTGTGTTAAATATTAATCTACTCATAGTCGCACTTAGACCAACTACAATAGTTTAAATTCAATTAACTTGTCTTAACATCTGTGCCAAAGAGAGGGCGTAACCCTCTAATGGCTGGGAGTGCAACATCTCTTCCTCAAAATGGATGCTCAAAAATGATGAATAAAGATATATATTTTATACCTTTACTCCCTCACCTAAAAAAAAAAAAAAAAAAGAAACAAATGAGACAAATAAAACATACGTACATATTTAGACAAACAAATTCACATTATTGTGACAAATATTTAGAAATTAAAGCAACGAGTAAATGTACAACTCAATGTCAAACATATTACAGAGCTCCGAAAATCTATAATGAACTCCCACTCCGAATCAAAGAGGAAAGTAATTTCAAAGCATTTAAACTGGTTGATTTTACAGTGGCTAAAAGAATCAAAAAGTATTTAAAAACTATTGTTAACTTAAAGTAAGGATTATAAACGTTATATGTTACAGTAAGAAAACAAAGAAATAAAATACGAGAATCAGGCTCACACACAAGCATTTGCTTCTGTGATCCATTTTCTAATTTTTCTTTATTTTTTTGTATAAGAAATACAAAAATTTCGCAATATAAAAATAAATACATTGATTTAATCTGCCCGACACCGAAAGATAGACATGACTTCTACTAATAAAGGGAATCTAGGAAGTTCGATTTCCTTTAGAGAAATAATAGCACTTAAAATACAATTAGGAAATTTGATTTGTCAGTTTCTGTAGCAGTTAATTTTTCCTTATTCTTTTATTTTTTTCACAAATATTTTATATATTGTTATTTTATAATTTAGCAAGTTTATGTGTTTGTAAATACTGAATGGTTCTATATATTGGATACACCCAATATATTATTTTTACCTACAAAAAATATTTTGAAAGTTTATTTGTTCTCAAAAAGTAAAATTACAGAATTGTTTATACTAGAAAAAGGAACTCAACCCAAGCATGTAGACAAATTTAACAATTCAAGACAATTTAAAATATATATGTAGAAACATAGACTATGAGAACAATAATATTGGAAATTGACAACAGCTGCGGAACAATTGTTGCGATATAAACAAATGAACATAATTACAAGAAGGTTAATTTAAAATGATTAACAATTGTCGAGAAAATTTAAAACAACAGCACTTTGAAACTTTCGCCGAGATGATTACAGAAGAAAAATTTTCTCCAGTTCCTTACCAGAGGGTAGCGCTCCCAAAACTGATGCAACGTTCCCTCTTTGTACTGCCATACTGATGCGTTGCAATAGAAAATAGGTTGCTCTAGCGTCTCCTGACGGTAAATAAATGCGATGTCCAACTTCTTTTATGAAGTTAAGACCTTCGGGACCCCAGGAACCACCTGATTCGATAGCTATAGTGAAAAAATTATATTTGTCAAGTAAATTGCTGTACTTTCTGCGTTTTCCTGTTTCACGGCGAGCAGCCACATTGCCAGCTTGTGCTGAAGAAGAATGTAGATTTGATGGGGTGAAGGTATCGGAACAAGTAAAATCCCATAGAAGTGCTTTTCCCTTCTTCCACGGTATTAGGGTCATACCATCTGGCCTCTTACCGTCTACACGACTGCATCCCAACGGTTCGCGTATAAAAGGAACGCCTGCTGAAATTAGTGCCCTCATGATAATGTCGTTCTCACTCGAGTGGCGTGAATGTCTGCCCGCACTATTGGCACAGGAGAGTCCGTGAAGGCCCTTCTTGTTTACGACACTTCTACAGGCAGGTCATCTGTGTTGTTCGCAAACACCTGCTCCGAAACGCAGTGCACTGGCGATTCGAAAACTGTCATTGGGAAGATGCAGTCCTAAAGAAGGTGATGGGATAGCATGGAGATGATGTAGCTAGGAGTCTGTCTTGTCTTCTGGGTTATCGGATGACTGAAGTAGAGAAGAAAAGTGATGATTTATAATGGGATCGTCCCAAGAGGATTGTAATCCTCTCTTATCAAGATCAGGGGAATCTGATCCCACTATAAATGACCACTTAGAAATGCTGTCGTTGACATCTGAATCCGTTACAAGACTAAGACCTCCGTTGTTTACAGGGAGGGACGCCTACAACCAAGAGTTATTGTTGCGTAAGCAATTCAGGATAGATTCTAGACCGGTTTTTAAGGTGTTGTCATAACATTCCAGAAGATCAGCATCCCGCCAAGATGGAGCACAGCGAAGAAAGTATAGCAGCCTTGGCATGGACAATGAGGCGCGTAGTAGATAAAAGGCAGAGTGTGCTGAAATCAAGGAAAGACGTGTAAAAAAATTCTAATTTAGAAATTTTGTCTTTTAATATTGTTCGTCTTGCCTCATTAGATAATGGTGTTCCTAGTAAGCTGTCGTTATCTGTCGAAATTCTTTGAATTCAGGCGCGGCTTCGTCAAACAGCTTGAAGAGGTTATTAGCCTGCTCATTGGAGACTCCGACAAAGCTGACCTCACATTTGGAGAAATTCATTTGCAATCTGATCTCCTTAGCCTGTCTACGGATCATTTCTAATGTCTCTAGTACTGTATCCTTTTGTCACGCTACAGTCCCGTCATCCAAATACCATATGTTCAGTTCCGTATTGATACTGTTAACGATGGATTGTAAAGTTAGTGCGAACAAACTAGGGCCAAGAGTGTCGCCTTGTTGTACGCCACGCTGAGAGAGGATTATTTCGTCTCCTAAGTATAAGTTGCTCGGTTGCGAGTAACACTGATGGACGTATCGATAAATTGATGGAAAACTGATTTTTACCTGTATGAGCATAGACTCACGATTCAACTCGTTAAATGCGTTTCTAAAGTCTATCTTCAGAAACACTTTCTCCTGATGGCGTGGAAAAGAGTAGTACATACGAGCAGCATGGACTGCTGTTTCTGCTCCATGTGGGACGCAAACTCCAAGTTGGTGTGGGGATAGAAAATGTGTTAGAGGTTCTCTAATTCTATGGCAAATAATTTTGGGTGACAATCTCCTCCAGACATTGCCTACTGCGATGGGACGAATGCCGCCACTTTTCTTCCTCAAAGCTATTAGTGATGCTCCAAAGAAAATAGGTCTAATTTCCGTGGGCACATCCCCCGAAATAACCAGGAGGAGAAAATCACAGATGGCGTTAGTCAGGTGGTCTTTAGCTTTGCAGTCTTGGGATAGTAGGAGATCCTTTAATATTGAAGGACGGAGACTGTCCATACCTCCGGATGACCCGGAGGGAAAGAATTTAAGTGCCTTCGTAAACTCGTAGCTGATACTCCAGGTGCTACAGTACTGGGGTCAATGAGATCGGGAGGCTGAAAAGGGTGGCTGTGAGCCGGATGTTTCTCTTTTAATGCTTCTAATACAGTTCCATTCGAGAAGCTATAGTATCTTCTGAGATGAGAAGCCGTACTGCGCTGCGGACATCACAGTCTACTAATTTGTTCTCGACACTCTTGATGTTAAAAGTTGAATTTGCTGGTCGTCGAGCTTTGAAAGATTTTTTACTGTGATTAGGAAGGGCTTCGCAGCGAGAATCAGACCAAAATTGCACTCTTTGTTTAACCCATGATGTTAAATTATTCACTTTGTCAGCTTTTGATGGAACGCACAGTGTTACGTAAGGAAACAAAAGAAGAGATCCATCCATCTACTTTTAAAGAATGCATTACGATGGAATCTAATGACACCCGTTACACCGCTATGATTCTATATGCATTATTTAAGAGTTCATACCTAGCTGAACGCCCTGAACAGTTTGTAACTTCCAAGGAGTTCTCCTTCGATATAGATGTTGCTAACATTTGTGATCACTGTGGCGCGTCATTTTTCATTTATTGTTCATGGTGCAAGATAATGGTTTGTTTTGAACATTCCGTGAATGTCGAAGATGTCTATTTTGTGAAATGTAATACATATATCCCACAGAAGGTTAATCTCTGCACCTTCGGGACACGTATTTTCTGTCACCTTCCTGATGCACATGATGAGGCATTAGCAGCTAATATTTTTCCTGTCATCATTGTTCACACTACACTTTCAAATAAGCCTTACTAAAGATTGCACTTCCGACCTAGCACTCAAGGGGTTCCTTGTAAGCTATTAACAACCCTACATGATAAAAAATGTGATTCATTCCCGAAACTTAAAACAATGTTTATCACTTGAATTTAAACTTAAGAAACTACATGAAGTAATACAGTTTGAACATTAGATTGGTAAAGAATTATATAGACGTAAACACACATAAGAAAAAAGGCAACAAATGAATTTGAAGAAAACTTCTTGAAACTAATGCGTAACTCAGCCTTCGCAAAAACAATCAAAAGTATTAGAAAAATATATAAGCATGTAATAGTAGAATGTGATCCAACAAGAGCAGAAAACTAATTGCTTAACCAAATTCTGAAAATATATTTATACAGAGAATCTAAGTGCCATAATAATGAGTAAAACCAAATTATCTATTAATAAACAGACATACGTTAGAATGAATATAGTACGTAGACATCAAAATATCTAATGTACAACTTCCATTATACCGGTAATATGATGAAACCAAAATACAAGGATAAAATTGAAATATGTTATACAGATACAGATACTTATATTTACCATATACAAACAAAAAATGCGTACGAAGATATAAAGAATTATATTAATTACTTTGATGCGAGTGAATATACACAAAATAATAGATACAAAATAAAACAAATAAATAAGAAATTACTTATTAAAATGAAAGATCAGGTTAAAGGTACAGATCTAAGCAATGAAAGTGTTACAAAAAGTTTAAGTCGAAATTACTAACAAACTCTTGCACCATGAGCTTGTAAGTTTCAAATTTGCATCCGAGTGACACTATTATGTGTAAGTGTATTAGTGTCATTGTCTTTTTCCTCTTCAATAATGTAACATATTTACGACGATTTGCTTCATTTTCCACTAGAGCTTTCAAGAAAATTAATTGTGTTTGAATATATCGTCTCCTTTCTCAGACAGTTGTGCCAAATACAACTAGATTCACACAAACTAACTATATGGCCCATGGAACCCGTTCACGAAAGTTCTCCATTGACTTCTGACCTTAGCCAACTGGATCCAGTTTCTTCTTTTTATTCTTATTTCTGTGAGATCCATCTTAATATTGTCCTCCCATCTGCGCCTAGGTCTTCCTAATAGTCGTTCTCCGATTGGTATTCCAGTTAAGACTTTGAAAGCGTTTCTACTTTCTTCCACCCTAGATACATGCCCTGCCTACCTAAGCCGCCTAGACTTGATGAGCCTAACAATGTTCGGCAAAACCGTATAAATTATTCAGTTCCCCGTTATGAAGTTTCCTCCACTCCCTATTCCCATTCCCCTTCGGCCCGAAAATTTGTCTCAGAATCTTGTTTCCAAATACTTTCAGTCTATGTTTTCCCCTCAGAGTAAGCGACCATGTTTCGCAACCATACAGAAGTACAGGCATGATTATCGTTTTATATATTTTAAGCTTCAAATTCTTCGACAAAATTCTCGACTACAGAAAATTTTGAACTGAATAATAACACTGATTCCCTGCTTTTAGTCGATATTTAATTTCTTCGTGAATATGATTTTCGTCTGTTCATACTGATCTTAATATTTGAAAGTATCCGCTTTATGGAAAGTATTATTTAATATTTTAACTCATCCATAATTTGCCGTACTACAGTCCCGACGCATTTCCATGCATTTATTTTTCTCTGCATTTAATTTTAAACCCATGTCCCTGCAAGCGTTTAATAAGACCTCTGCATTTATTTATATTGCTCTCCTATCACCCCTATTAAATTATCACAGCAATTAAAAAATTTCACTGCCTTAGAAAATTTTCGGGAGAGGGGGAAAGTGCATTCTGCACTATGCACCCTCAATGATGGTGTAACTAATGGGTCCGAAGGACGTGTGGGGCGGGAGGCCCTCAGCAAAAGAGGGTCCATTTACGTTTCGTAATTTCACTTGATGTAGAAAACAGGTGATAAATCTTTTCAGTAAAATCCAATTATATAAAAACCTGCACCCTTACATGAGAAAGAAGTTATCGAACGAGCTATGGACTGTGAATTCTATTCAAAAGTTTTATCATCTCTTTGCTTTAACAACTGTTCGTTTACCAACGGTATTGAAGGAAAAGATTGAGTGAAAAGTCTGTACCTGAGAGCATGAAGTGTCTAAGTCCAGTTTTGGTGAAGATGAGTTAAAACAGCTTTTGTATATCTTTCGGAGGTCTGCTACGAATGATTGGATGTATTTTGTTGTATACGAGTTGATGACGTAATTAACCAAGTACATAATGTATCTCCAATATGTGTTTAGGGCTTAATTAAGTGTTTTTGCTGTTCTCTGGAAAACAAGAATTTATAACTTACGCACTTCATGCTCTCAGGTACAAATATAAAGTTAGAATGAATTATCTTCATTTTTAATTTTAGATAACTGTCATTGTTAATACTGTCCCGTATTTGTTTAGACCTCTACTCTTTTATAACGAACGGTATCTCACATTTCCTGTGACAAGAGCAACATCAAAGTGATCATGTAGTGACCTAAAGGGCTTTAAAACCTATATTCATAGCATAATGTTCCACATTAAGTTGAGCTCTTTGCAAATCTTAAAGATTGAAAGCGAAGAAAGCCACCATGTTGATATTGAAAAAGTAATCAACAAATTCTCCTCTGAGAAAGGTCACCCACAGAGTTGTTTTTCAGATGGTAATTCATAGGTATACTTAAATGAATTCAATTCCTCCATATTTATGGTATATGGCAAATGTCGGCCCCATTGACATGGGGGACAGAAACGAGATGCAGTGAAGATTTCCGAAAAGTTCCTTTGGGGTGAGTTTTAATACACTGCGAGTGAAAAGTGGTAATGCACAAATACTGGTATCATGTCAAGAAATATGAGTTAACTTCTGGGTAATTGTGTTTGCTTCAGGGAGGCATTACCCTTGACCATTCCCTAAAATCACTGCTTTGCAGAGGCTTAGGCAGAAATTTATTTCAGGGATCGAAAGGTTTTTCAGGGGTTTATATTGAATATGTGTACTAATATATCTAACATCATATCTAAAATTAGATAAAATTTACAGAAAAGTAGTTATTTCACATGTAGCTGCAACGCTAAGGGCTACATTCTATGTATGTTCCTGCTCCTGTGAATTGTCATAAGCTTATCTTCAAATGTATAAGACATAAAATGTAAATAATAAATATATAACATTGAATAAATTATAACTAGAATATATGTGTAATTATAACTGAGAAGTAGAAAATAATTAAAAAATAAAGTTGAAGAATAAGTTTTTTTTTTAGAAAAATAATATTTGAAAGAAAAACAATTTTAAAACCATTTTCCTTTTATACATGGCTAAAGAATTAGAAACGCTCATCTCGAGAGCCACCATTGGTATCTTCGAACCTGAAAAGTACATCAATGAATTCGACATCAATATCTTTCGTACTCTATTACTTTTATATGTCCCCCGTTCCCTTCTTAGGAATGGTTTCAGTGTCTTATCCCGCTTACATTACATTTTTCAGATGGTAATTTATAGATATACTAAATTCCTTTGAAATTCCTCCGTGAGTCAATGCTGCATGGCACGGTCCACTACACGCTTTTTTCCGAGGCAAAATTTTCTAAAGATGTATATAAATATACGCGTATAAGGGTAACAATGGAATATTCTATCTCCGCGCGACTGTCGTCGTTGTGCAAAACTTCATGATATGACGTAGGGAAATGAGTTGAATTATGGTTGTAAAATTTAATATCAAAATTGAAACATCGCAAGTTAAAGAAAAGCATGTAATACAAATCTCATATTTGCAAATAATTTTGGCTTAAACTAGCTGCGACTACATTTAATTTAGATTTGAACCTATGGAAAACATAGTATGATCGTAACTAAAAGAAAAAGCAATAAGAACGGTCGGTATTCCAACCTAGGATAATCTACATAGGAGTTCCTTACACTAAACACCCATGTAACAGACAATGACATAAACACGCTATTTTTTTAAAGTTACAGGTTCATATCCCAGTGGCAATCTTATTCGCATTTCCATTGCTATAAAAAAAAACACATGTTCTTTTCAAAATTCTAACATGTTTACCACGATTTGTTTTATCGTCCAACTTTTACTGCCTTAGAAAGGATTCCTGAACAAGTTGACGTTCATTGTGCACCCTGTAACTAAGTTACAATAGGTCAACGGCGCACTCATCGAGTCAAATGTTGGAATATTCTATTCTATTGTTTTCTCAAAGTAGGCAAAGGAAAAGTATACGAATGACTACACCGAGTTTTCCGTGTCTGAATGGATAATATCATGGTTTGATAGCCAAGAGGTTCGTGGTTTGAAACTCGCCTCGAAAGCTGAAGAGTTTTGAAAATCTTAATTCGTCACATCTTAAGATCTTTCTTTCCTTTCACAAGCAGCTTCCGGTGCTCTAAATCCAGTTCTCCACCATAATTCGACAATTGCCTGATATAATCCTTGCAGTTCGGAAATCTTTTCTTCTTCAGTTTCACAAAATCGCAGTTTGTCCTAATATGGATGCTGTCCGATCATTTTTACTCCGATTCTAAACTTGAATATGAAAATAATCGCTGTCTGCCTCCACATTTGAATCTCTTTCTCTCTCAAGTCGTTCACTATAGATGCATATGGCTTGGGATTAAACCTTTGACTCATTAATCTAAATGTAAGCGCCCTTCTAATGTGCTATCCTAGCTCTATACGTTTGTTTGTAAAAGCAGTGTGATTTTAGAATTTGTTCGGGATGGGAGATTCTCTACCGATATAAGAATTTTACTCCTATATCAGTGCTTTACTATATATTTGATCACACAATCTGTGTTTATCAGTTTCAAGGGAGGGAGAATTACACCATCCTGTCCTGCCCAAATGATGCCCCTCGAACATTCGTTGGCAGTTAGTGGGAAACAAAATGAAACTATTCATTGAATAACACTCATTTCTATCAGTAGTTTTTAGAACTCTGAGCCCGCATTATACAGATTTTGGGAAGCACAAAACCTACTGACGTGATTCACAATTTCCATAGATTTCACAAGAAGAATCTTCCGAGGTTGATGTGATATGCCGCATTTGAGAAAGGAAAAGAATGCCAATAACGGCGTTTATGAAAATATGGGAACATTGTGTGATGCTGTTTCTATTCAGGCTCTAAATGGCATTTCAGAAGAAGCGAATGAAAGAGACGGTTTTAGAACCATAAAGCTTGTAAAGATGGTTTATGTTTTTTCTGTCTGAACAGAAAGAGTATATCACGCCAACAATAACTGTAGACAAGAAAATATGAGAAGGAGGAGACTGAGTTGGTTGTAACACCAGGTGTACATGGTCGTTTGAGACGTGTATTTCTGAATGCATAACTGGACGATGCAAGAGTTTGTTAGTAATTTGGAGTTAAATTTTGGTAACAATTTTATTGCCTCGATCTGTACAATTATAGAAGAATTTGTTGGTTTAAGATCCAAAATGTAATCAATCAAAGCAACACAATTCGACAAATAAAGCCTTTAAAGATAACTTTGATAAACAAAAAATGTAACAAGCATAAGGTGTTAAAAGTGTTGTATATAAAGAACTCACATTTAATGTATATAAAGATTGTTTGGTGAATCGAAAGGAATATTATAAGAAAATGAAAAATACATAGAGAAAAAACAATAGAACTGAGACACATAAAGAAAACTGCAAAACTAAAGTTTGTAAGTGCTGTAAGAAGGGAAAATATAAAAGTCATTTTAGAAATTTAAAAGCAGATTCTCTTTGTTGTTAATGTCTTTATAAAATATGATCTTTAACGTGTGTAATATGTCAAAAAAGATAGACCCGAAACAATCTAATGCTAAAAATCTATAAAAATTAGAAAAAAAATTATATACTATAACTAAAGGCGCTCAAGGACTACATGATGTTTTTGAGCATGCAATAGTTAGTGTAGATATTTATACTATTTTATCACTGGAACTTCGGAGAAAACAAGGGATATTGCGATAACAGTAGAAAATAAGAATGGGAAGGTATTCAGAGAGATATATGAAGTCTTAGGAAGATGGAAAGAATATGGAGAGGACTTATATGGGAATAGGGATAGACCATGTGGCCTTGATGTTGAAGTAAAAAATGAAACTAGGTAAGAATGATTAAGGGTTTTGTACTCTTCGGGATGAGTTTTAAAAAGCTATATCCGAGATTAGGAATTTAAAGAAAACCTGAATAGATAATATACCAGTCGAATTCATTAAGAAGATGGAAGACAAGAGCAAGAAAGAATTGTTCCGACTGTGCATTGAAATACAAGGGTCACTACGAAAGATTTGATACGCATTGTTGTGGCACAGTATTTGAATTTCAACAATTGCGTTCGGTAGTGGTATCCAGAGCGAAGAAGCGAAGGAAGTTCCAACTCACCTCGCTTATCGGCGTGGCCGTATCGCCTTCACTTGGTTGTTGATGTGAGTAGTATTCGGCATTTCGGGACCTCGCTCCTTCCCGTGCTACAATTTTTCGGTGGTTTGGTGAATTCAGAAGAGGCCGGACATCGCTCAAAGATGAAGAGAGAGCTGGACGTCCGGCAACAGCTGTGTCAGATAAAAACATTGCCGCTGTGGAACAAATGATTCGAGAAAATACTCGAACAACTTTCAAGGACATTGAATCTACAGTGAACATTGAATCGCCAGCAGTAACAAAAATTCTTCATAATCATCTTCGGCTCAGGAAGGTTTCATCTCGTTGAGTGCGTCACACTTTGACTGAACAGTAGAAGCGCATGCGTGTGGAATGGTGTGAAGAAATGCTTGCAAGATTTGATGGAGGCAATTCTCAACGCGTCTCTGACAATGTTACTGGTGGTGAGACTTGGATCTATCAATTTGACCCTGAAAATAAACGTCAGTCTACAGTTTGGATCTTTCCAGACGAAAATCCACCTACGAAAGTGAAGTGACCGCGAAGTGTGGGGAAGAAGATGCTCGCAACTTTCTTTTCCAAATCTGGCCATGTTGCAACTGCTCCACTTGAAGAACAAAGGACTGTTACTGCTCAGTGGTACACCACTGTTTGCCTAACAAAAGTGTTCCAGAAACTTCGGGAACGGCGTCCAAGAACTGAATTGCGTGGGATCCTGCTTCATCATGACAACGCGTCCGCAAACACGGCCAACATCACAATTCAGTTTTTAGAATCTACGGAGGTCAAACTTATGACTCCTTTGCCATATAGCCCTAACCTGGCCCCGTGTGGTTTTTACTGTTCCGCAGAATAAAGGATCGCATGCGTGGGAAGAGATTTTGCAGCACTGAAGAAGCTGTAGTGGCTTACGAGAATGAACTTTCAACACTTGAAGAAAAAGACTGGCAACACTGCTTCCAAAAGTGGTTTTCGAGGATGCAAAAGTGTCTACAGTGAAATAGTGAATACTTTGAGAAAATGTAGGTGTTAAATTGATTTTAAGTATGTAAGTTATTTCACATCTCAAAACTTTCGTAGTGTCCCTTGTATAAGAAACATGAAAATGGACGAGTTCTGCTTTTGCACGAGTTGACTGCTTTTATATTTGAGTGTTCTGATCGTTTGACAATTTCGCCGGGTCCTAAACAATTACATTTTATTGTCTCTCAGTTCTTTACCAACTGTCGAAGTGATCTGATGGAAAAATGTAACTATACTTGATTTAATTTTCAACTTGCACATGTATCTATGTAAGAGATAGATAGAAGAAAACATATTCGTACTTTTTTCTATAAAGATATTTTCTACTTACAATATTGTCATAAATTCATATTTTGGAATAATTTACATTAAGATTATTCTCTCCACGTTAAGCTGTAGGTTCGCGTCTGATATAGCTTCTCTGGTGAAAGGGACGCTAAAGTGAAATCAAACCGAAATCTGTAAGAATGTTCTTAACTTTTCTCGTTTGTTATGCCCTTATTGTTTATCAAATTTAAAAAATTTTCTTGTTTATCAAATTAGAAAAGAGAAATTGGAAAAGATATGGTTGCGCTCAGACTGCCCTTCGCGAAGACGAGGCTCACTTAACAGTTGTTTGACGATTAGCTAAGCATAATTAAACGTTTTCCAATTATTATTTGATAGAGCTGCAGTTCATGTTCAAATTCCATTTTCCCTTTCTCACTGTCATTATTAAATTCAATGCCTTGGGAAATACACAGTGACAAGCCGCATTCCTTCCTGATTGTCTGTGTGAAAGCATGAGAGGGAGAAAACAAAAATGAATAAATTGACGAATAACCAGTGACGGGCTTTTTCAACCTCTCTTAATACTTCGGCGATTCAGTGATTTCATACATATACACTTTCGGACATGAACACTCACAGAAAGACAAAATCAATATCCTCTATTTGCATCATCGTTATTCTGTATGTTTCCTGTTATGTTTCTTGCTCTCAAATTGATTCACACGTTGCTAGATATATATTGTTCATTTTATATTGTTTTCGTGATTTGTTCCATAGTGCAAGATGCATGTCAGTTACTGTTCGCTAAAAAAAAGAAAAATTTCGAATTTTCCAACAATAACATTTTCTTTCAAGCCTAAGTTTAAATATTTCAACAATGAACATACAATGACCAATCAATCTAAACATTTATCTTGCACACCTACTGGAACTAGTTTTAATTCCAGAGATGTCCTCTGCTCCAAATGTAATAAATACTTCGTCAACTCGAGACGATTGACGATTCACAACAGCAAATGTCATAACGAACACAGAGCATCTGAGGTTAATGCGAAACAGTATTCAACTAATATTATTTCAAACAATGAAGACTTGAACTCAAATGATAAAGCCCTCGTGGGGAAATTATAAGTTCAAATCTTATTGATAGTTTGGGAAGGCTAAAATCATCAGTGCACATTCTTCGTCGAGTTCCTCGAGGAGTAAGACATGCAGTGGCTGAAGCTTTTATTGAAACTCTCCAAAAGATTGTAATTTCAAATAATACCGTATTGAAGATTGGACCGAACTCCTAATATTTCCGTACATTACTCTTTGTATGCCTACCCAATCCGAAAAAAAAACTTTAATCTCACAACATTGGTGAAACAGACAGTCAACTCTGGTCAAATAGCTCTCACGACGATAGAAGTAACTCAAATACGTTTATGGCGAAGAAAGACAAACGAAATAGAAGTCTTAACAAATCACCTAACTACATTTTCATTAAACATGTGGAAAATAAACTAGCTGATGGCGACATACATGGTACTGTCAGACTTCTCATTCCTGAGGATTGTTTTGCTCCATCAGATCCTTCTACTTTAAGATCCTGCACCTAACCTGGCAGATCTTAATATTACAGTTAATAAAGTTTTATCCAACGAGTTATTAAAAGCTCTCGAATCCTTCCCTTCTTTTTCAGCTGGAGGAATAGACAGCTTGAGCCCTTCAATTCTCAAGGACTTAATTGTTTACAACGTTCATGACTCTAAAGATCGCCTTACCAAGATCACTTGCTAGTTTCTCTCTATGATTTTGTCAGGAGATATGCCCATAGAAATAAGACCAATTTTCTTCGGAGCTTCTCTTATCGCATTAAAAAAATGTGGAGGGATTAGACCAATCGCCATAAGAAACACATGAAGTAGACTCTCTTCTAAAAGAATATACGGGAGAATTAAAGGCCAGATACTTCAACGCCTTTCTCCACACCAACTAGGAATATACATTCAATATGGGGCTGTAGTTGCAGCACATGCTGCACGTATGTATTACTCCTACACTCATCAGAAGCCTTCCTAAAGATTGATTTTAAAAATACTTTTAACGAATTAAACCGGAATGCAATGCTCACTGCCGTTAAGGACATTTTTCCATCCATCTATCCTTACGTGCTCCAGAGTTACGCTCAAGTTAGTTATTTATTATACGGCACAGACATTATCTTATCCCAAAGAGGAGTTCAGTAAGGAGACCCTTTAGGTCCTGCATTATTTGCCTTAACGCTACAACCAATCGTCAATACTATAAATACAGATTTAAACATATGGTACTAGGACAATAGCACTATAAATGGAGACCCGGATACTATACTAAATACATTAAATGATATCGACGTAAATGCATCTTTAATAGGTCTCCAACTAAACTACTCCAAATGTGAGATCATCTTCCTGGAAACACCTCCAGAACAGACAAAAATATATTCTTCACCACATTTAATGAAGCGGCCTCAGGCATTCAATTAATGTCGCCTTCAAACGCTTTTCTCTTGGGTTCTGCCCTTACTTCTGAAGCAAGGAGATCTTTATTAATTGAAAAGACTGCCAAGCAGGAGAATTATTTCCAACGGTTGTAATTAATGTCGGCACACTCAGCTTTTTATTTATTAAGAACTTCTTTTACCATGCCAAGGTTACTATATTTTCTACGATGTTCACCTTCTTGGAGAGAAGATCTACTTGAACGTTACGATGATTCCACAAAATCTGGATTAGAATCCATTCTTAATTGTTTTCTTCCTCATAATGCATGGCTTCAGGCTTCTCTTCCGATCAATTTTGGAGAATTAGGCATCCGACGAGCCTTAGATATGGCTATTCCCGCCTTCTTGGCATCATTCTATTGTTCCAAATGCCAAATCGAATCACTTCTCCAACACGATATAATTTCCCACTTAACTTCTGAGATTGAGGATTGCTCTACAACTTGGTCAATATTAGTTGGCTTAGAATTACCCGAAATCAACACCACATCAAAACAAATCACATGGGATATACTTATCATTAAATCACACCTCTCCTTTTTACTCCAGTCAACAGACAACTTAGAAGACAAAGACAGACTAATCTCTGCTTCCTCCTTAGAAGCAGGTACTTGGCTCAACGCGCTACCTTCGCCCACGCTCGGCCTTCAACTAAGTAATGAATGTTTCCGAATAGCCATTGCGTTACGTCTAGGGGCACATGTTGAAGCTCACAAGTGTCAAGCATGTAAGAGCGAAGTAATTAAAAAAGGTTTACATGACCTTTCATGTTCCAAAAGCGCAGGTAGACATTCTCGCCACTCAAATATTAATGACGTTATAATGAGAGTACTAATCTCAGCCGGTGTACCTACAATAAGAGAACCTATTGGGTGTAGCAGAACAGACGGAAAAAGACCAGATGGGATGACTCTGTTGCCGTGGAAGAGAGGTAAAGCACTAATTTGGGACTTTACGTGTTCGGATACGTTCGCTCCTTCCAATCTCCCCTTTTCTTCAATTCAAGCTTGAAATATAACCAGCCGAAATGAAACGGGAAAAAAGAGAAAAACAGTAATCTTGAGGAAAAATATCATTTTATAACTATCGCTATTGAATCCAGTGGTTCATGGTGCAGAGAACGTATTATCTTTATAAAAGAAATAGGCAGACGTATCACACAGCTATCCGGCAATGACAGAGCAAGCACTTTCCTCATACAAAGAATACGTATGGCAGTTCTAAGAGGCAATGTCGCCTCAATATAGGGTACCATGCCCAAAGGCAAAGAAGTAGAAGTTTTCCTACTGTAAGACATTAAAACGAAAGATATGAATGACACGCTAGAACAAACTGAAGGATTATCTATCGTCTCTCTACGAGGAACCATTGACCTTTTCTTAAACATTAGTCTTAATGAATTAGGAAGAGTTTAGTGCGAAGCTTCCCATGAGAAATCCACAGAATTTGTTGGTGAAAATGTCGCTCTAGGCATCGAGCCGTTTCATTTATTCACTTATTTTTAAATTCTAACATTTATTACTGTATTATTATTGAAGTTAATTATTTATGTTTTGATTAATGCAAATATATATATATATATATATATATATATATATATAATATATAAAATCTATTTTAAATCCTCCTTGACTTATTTTGTTCCTTCAATATTGCGTTGGTTTGCTACAGAATCTACCATAAACTATATACGATTTGCTTGTTTTTCTTGTTTTCCTTAATCTAAAAGTATTTTTAGGAACATCCAGAACTTGCTTACTTCAGTTGCGAATAAATTGCTAGAGAGAAATGTTATTAACCGACAGTTATGAATAAGAAATAATATTAAACATTCTGACGATTCGCAAAATCAATCCATTCGAGAGTGTTTGATTTGATATTTCTGAAATAAAGTTGTTCTCTAAAATTTTGCGGACGTTGTGTCCTCTGAAGGAGATAATTCGTATTTCGAATAATTTGTCATATACGATATTAAGCGACGGTAGTAAGAACGCATTAGTTAAGCATTAATGTACAGCTATTGGAAAGAGTAATTCCGCCCTGACTCTTAGAACTTCAAGATGTCGGTTGCATCACTCTTGCTGATATCACAAATACCTGGAAAGATACTAACTAACCAGCTTAGACGTAACATAAAATGACCAATCACAGTTAGTAATCTTGTGTAGCACTTAAACAGGCTTTTGCTGTGCAGTTGAAGTTCGAAAAACTTCTTAATTTTAATGTTAATCTTTATTGTTTGGTGAGGGGTGCTTAGTGAGAGTCATATCGTCGCTTTTATTTCAGAAAAGCGTAGTAACATACAGAATTATACAGGAGATACAAAATAAAATTTAGTAGCATGTTCAACTCATCGTATTTTGTTTACTACTTCAAGTGAAGCAGTAATTTTTTGCACGCGTATTTACAAAGACGCGTGTTTCTTTTCACATAAGAAACATGAAGCATATTCTCCTATGGTAGGGTAACCCTGCTAGACATTGAGTTCAAAAAGGACGTGTGTTTCTTTTCACATAAATAGCATAATGAATAGGCTTTGCTTATGTGAGCAAAGGATCAGTTGACCTCAGTGCATGGTGTCTATGTGGGAGAAGCATATGAGCGAACCTTGAGGAATAAAAATAGAATAATGGACAAAAAGCAGCATTAGATTAAAATCGGGGAGTGACCATTTGCACTTGTATCAAACCATGGCATCCAAATATGCGTGATGAATGACCAAATCTCCTTTTCGGCACTGTGAGAAATCAGTCACATGAAGTTCAAGTAGTTCAGGAATGGGAAGTGCAGGATGGTCATCGCCAAAGGCATCGTCCTTTTCTGTCCCGGGCTCTTATCCCCTTACTGTCGTCCTCCTCGCCTCACTTCCCACTACGAGATAATCGCCGTTGTCCAAGTCGTCATTGTAGCTGCCTTCCATCAGTCATGTGATAGAAGGTTTTCTGTAAACATCAGCTGGAACTTGGTCACTTAGGAATATTCAGGGTTAATTTCGCACGAGAGTGGTAAATGTTGATACAGTTCTTGCATAGGGTACTTCGGTGGGTGGATTTTCAGAATACGCGTTGGAGTTGCATTTTGCAGCTATCAGTCATAACAACCACATTTGCTTTATAGCGGCAATAATTGTGGAAACTGTGTGTGAAGATGCGGCTGGCACAGACCGTACCACACATTGCCTTTCTTCTTCGTATTGGATTACACGTATACTTATCATGTAACATTTAGCGTGAACCCCCTCTTATAAACTCTGGAAAGGTAGCACAATGGACACTCGGGAACGGATTTGTTTCCTGAAAAACGGAAGAACTCACTAAATCAGATAGAAATAACTGTTTCGACAATATTGGGAAAAGCGTATATAAGAAATGATTTTGAACAATGTATACACACGAGCAAAAGCGCAGTCACACTTCCATTTTTTCATATCCTGCAAACTTAGATAACCAACAATTCTGTTAAAGTTGGCTGGTTGAAAACTATATAAGACGTTCTACAAGTGCAATACTTTGCTCGAAACATGTCAGTGTAGCAAACAGAAAAAAAATAATAGAAAAATGCCATGCCTCTGCGACAAATAAAAAATCGGGAAGAATACGCCTCTTAGTACCTACAGAGTGATTGATATCATGAGAAAGTCACAAAGAGATCTTCTCCAACCTTAGACATACCAAGGAAATATCAATGTTGGTCAAATATTCATTTTATTTTACATTATTCGTTTCAACGTTACCTTCACTTTTGGTACGCGTCAGTTTTAATATCTGTAGTAAAACTTTATGAAAAAATATCAGGTCGAGGTGATTTGACTCCCTTCTTTGTTTTGCGAGAATATATTTATCAGCAAAACCATCGTAGTTTTTTATTTTTAAAATGTATTATTATTATTATTAGTTTTCATTTACACATTAAAGCTAACAAGAATATTTTCTGAAATTATATTACTCGTTTTGAGTGTGTTCGGAAAATGAAACAATAAAAAAAAACGAAAACGAAAAAGAAAAAAGAAAGGCAAACTAAGAAAGTAAAAACAACATATGCAGTGTGTGTCAGTTCAATTTGTGGAAACCATTGCATCAGTAGAAAACTTGTCATATGTTTCAAATTTGAAAAACTGTCATGTTTTGTGTGCACATAACATGAGTTTCTGTAATTTTATCCCCAATTAGTGATACAGACATGTTTTTATTAGAAGCATATACCATAACAAAAGAATACGAGTTCTTTCTTAAAATACGCCGTAATATATCATTCAGTATCTCTTGTTATATTCTAAGTGATCGAGAACTGTAATTTCATAAAGAAGAATAAACAAAAATGAACTAAAACATAATCAAATGCGATTATTGATGAGTGTTTCGGATAATAGTTCAATTGGAGATATCTCCACTCTATCTTTCTCTTGGTTAACATGTGCATGATTCTTACATCTCATCTCTAGTTGAAGAACTTTGAGTAAAGAGGAGTTATATACACCTTGCAAGAACAAATTAAATTAAAAAGTGTTAAATTGATTTACAGTGGATTTCAACCCACGATCCCACGATTTCTACCCTAGTGCCTATAACACCTCTGCTATTCTTTTACTACTGCCATAGTCTCCTAACTTCAAAATTGTGTCATAAAATGATAAAAGTTTGATTTAGAAAAACAAATAAATACAGAAACTTTCGTTTTACCGAAGGAAGGCTTAAGTAGCCACGTCTTGGTTAGGACATCCCTTCTGAAGAAATCTTGAGTGTGACACAATATTTCTTTTCTACCATAGAAACCTGTGTGTCGTGGTAGGTATTGATTAATTACGCAGAAATCTAAAAGAATCGTCTTGAGTGGTAAAATAATACATTATTATCTGTGAGAAAGATTTTTGTCGTTTGTCTACACTATTTAACTCTTTTTGGAATCGTTGTTATGAACAATCGCTCCATACACTACGCATCCAGTTCGTAATTTAATTATGTTAGAACAGAGCTTTTCAAATAACAAATATGAAAAAAAGATATTTACGTTTATTTTACTGTTGCATTTCACACAAGCTATAAAAAGATAAAAAAGAAATCAGAACAAATTTTCATAGCTTAGCACTTAATATTAATACAAGAAAAGTATTACAACTAGTCTTAGATATTACGTTTGTTACAGAAACTTGTGTTGTTTATTGTTGGGTGAGTGTATAACGTACTTCACCACTGAAATAGCCATTAGATGTTTTGGGTTCGAATCTCCTACACACCTGGTTTATGATTCTTTTTTCTAATGCTTGTTAAAAAAAAGAACCATAATTAGAAGCGAACACGAATCATTTCTATTTGGAGATGACCACGTGGTATTTTTGCATTAATACTACGTCGAAACAATCGTTTGTCTAGGGGCGGACATAAGTGCTGGACAAGGTAATGTCGACTGCCTTAATCTGTCATATCTGTAGTTTGGTGTAGAGAAGAAATAAAATTGAAGACCAAAGTTATAGGAACAACTCAAGTTATTAATGTAAACTATGCTAAAGATTTTTGACTTTTATCATCATACAATAAATGTGAAAGACGTTTGGAATCGAATAAAAATCACGTAGAACTTTGTAACCGGAGGCAAAGAAACAAAACGTGAACACACTAAGGACGATACCCTGTATTAATCGTGCTTCACTGGTCAAGGCACTCGGCCAGGAATGTGAAGGTCCTCGAATGGGATCCGCGAAGGGCAGTGATTATTTTTACTTAAAATTTT
The DNA here is from genome assembly GCF_964235325.1 of Thermobia domestica. NCBI lineage: Eukaryota > Metazoa > Arthropoda > Insecta > Zygentoma > Lepismatidae > Thermobia > Thermobia domestica. Next base: position 222,024,433 of record NC_137462.1, read on the forward strand.
TGGTAATGATTAATCGGCGATTAATCATGTTTTATTATCTTCAGATATTTGAAAGCTCGGATGTTTCAATACTTGATTCACTAATAATCACTAATAATATCAAATTTTTACTAATCAAATATCACTAATAATAATCACTAGTGTATCAAATTTTCACTAATAATAATAGTACTAATAATAAACTAACAATAATTATTATTTCGTAGAGCATTAAAAGCTAGGAGCTTATTATCGCCGAAGCCATACCATTACAAGGAGAAACGTGACATTTTGCAAGAATATTGCGGTTTTCTTTAATGTTGACCACGAGACGAGGATTTTTTCATCTCGTTACTGAAACGAAACCAACAAAATCAAGACGAGAATGGACATTTTATATTAGAGACGGAACAAGGCTAACACAAATTATTGTCTAGTTTTGGAGATGAGGATCGAGACGAGACAAAACGTATAGTAAACATTTCTCGTCTTATCTCGATTCTCTAAATAGTGTATGTCTATTCGTTAAGTAATAATTGCTCGGTAAACTGAATCTAATACGCTATTTTCTTACTTCCTACTTCTAAGATGATCGAACAATGGACTGTCTAGGTATTCTGGTAGCAAAACATTTCTAATTAATTCTGCATATCCTATAAGTTAGTTTATTATTAAATATTAGCCTTACTGTTCACTGATATTCAGTTATTTTTATTACAGTTATATTCCTTACAACATACAGTAGAATACTTTCTACATGAAACTTTAGTCAAACGCTTTCGTTTCAAATGTGGGCAGTAGAGTTCTAAATCTCTGGGTAAATAGTTCCCCACCAAGTATTATAAAAAATCTTTTGACTTCAAGCGTTTAGAACATTTTTGAATTTAACACCTTTTACGCAGCAAATACAGGAATGTAATTTTTTTTAATGACGAATTATTCCTAAAGTGAGCTCCGGGGGTAACCGCTGTCTGTGCATCATGAACAAAAAGTCTTGAGATAAGTGCGTACTTGTATGAATTTAGACGGTAACTGTTGGTGATCATTAGAAAGGAGTATGGTAGAACTATTCAATTAAAGAGACGCGTGTCATTTTGTTATAAAATTACAACAATGCAAATGCGTTTTATCTGATCCCTAATGGTTATTCTCGTACACACTCGGTTAAAGAAGCACTCTGATTATCGAAATTAAAAAGATTTTAACGATTTATCCCTCCACAAGGAACGTTTTCTTCATCACCTCCATGGCGAGCTCGGAAGAGAACGCGACTAGTAAACACAAAGTCTGTGGTTCGCCCTATCCCCGAGAACATTGTTTTTTAGTTTTTAAACTGTTTTCAGACAAGACTTAATGTAAAATAATCACGCATATTGGCGATTTAACGTATCTTGAAGAAATAATTTTTGATTCATTGGTGTTCCTTCGTTGTTTGGCCAAGGCTGGTATAATTTTCAAAACGGAATTGGGTCTACCGTGTAGAGTCGTTGCGAGGGCGTAAATTTTTTTACGAAATGTCACTAGTTGCCGACTGGTGGTTCATCATTATTATTATTGTTATTATTATTATTATTATTATTATTATTATTATTATTATTATTATTAGTAGTAGTAGTAGTAGTAGTAGTAGTAGTAGTAGTAGTAGTAGTAGTAGTAGTAGTAGTAGTAGTAGTAGTAATAGTAGTAGTAGTAGTAGTATTGAAGTTTTGTAAATTTATTGGTTCACCGACACTTCTTACGCTGTTTCAACACAAGTTCAGTCCTGATAGCTGGGAAGGTTTGGGGAAGGGGAAGAACATTTAAAAATGATCGAGAATGACTAATATTAGTATGGAATCCGTAGTTTTAGAAAGTAGCTGAGATTAACAGTGACAATTCTGATGCCGTGTACCGCAGCACAGAGCAGGGGGAGTTATATATAGAATAATAATATTCGAAAATGACCAATATTGGTGTCTAATCCACAGATCTGAAGATAATAAAACGTGTGTCATCGCTGATGAATCGCCAGGAAAAATTTTATACTAAAAGAAACTTACCGAGTACCTTCAGATTACTGGCCGAACGCCTTGATCATTATAGCACGACCAATACGCGATAAGTGGTTCATATTTAGTGTGTTTACGTTAGATTTCTTTCCCTCCAGCTACAAACTTATACGTTATTTTTCTTCGTTTCGAAACGTCTTTCGTACCTCTTTTATTATGATATAAGTCAATAATATTTGGCGAAGTTTATATTAATAACTTGAGTTTTTCTTAGTCCTTTGGTTCAAAATTTAGTTTTACTCCACAACAAACTACAGATATGACACATTTAATTCTCATACTTACATTTGGTTCCAAAGCAATCGCCATTACCTGGTCAAAGATTTATGTCCGCCACGATTCATAACATCCATTTCAAGAAGATTTAAATAATGTAGACCCCCGACAAAAGTCTTTTTGACAGATAATATATTATTTAACCTCTCAAGACGCTCCCTTTAGATTTCAGCGTAATTAATTGAATACCTACCAAGACACACAGGATTCAATGGTAGAAAACTAATATTGTGTCACACTAAAAGTTTCTCTAAAAGGGTTGTCCTAACCGAGACTTGGCTACTTAAAACTTCATTCGGCAAACCGAAAGTTTCTGTTTTTATTTCTTTTTTAAAAAAAATATCAAACTTTTCTCCGTTCTTTCTTCCTCCGACCCTCATTTCATGACACAACACTCAAGTTAATAGATATCGGAAGTAGTGAAAGAGTAGCCGAGGTGTCACAGGCATTAGGTTAGATATTGTGGGATCGTGGGCTCAAATCCACTGTAAATCAATTTAACACTTTTGAATTTAATTTGTTCTTGTAAGGTGTATGATGACTTCTATTCACTCAAAGTTATTCCAACTAGAGTTAAGATGCAAGAAACATGCACATGTTAACCGAGAGAAAGATAGAGTGGAGATATCTCCAATTGAAATATTATCCGAAACATTCATCGATATCCATATTTGATTGTGTTTTAGTTCATTTTTGTTTATTCTTATTTACGAAATTATAGTTGTGGATTAGTTAGAATATAAGAAGGGATACCGAATGATATCTTACGGCGTGTTACAAGAAAGAACTCGTATTATTTTGATATCGTATATGCTTCTAATAGAAACATCCTTGTATCTATAATTCGGGATTGAATTACACAAACTCATGTTATGTGCACACAAAATATGACAATTTGTCATATTTGAATCCCATAACATGCCTTTTTACTGATGCAATGGTTTTCGCAAATTGAACTCACACACACTGCATATGTTGGTTTACTTTCGTAGATTGTCTTTTTTTCTTTTTCGTCTTCTTTGTTTCATTTCTGAACACACTCGAAACCAGTAAAATAACTTCAAAAATATAATTGTTAGTTTTAATATATAAATTAAAAATAATAATAATAATAATAATAATAATACATGTTAAGAAATAAAAATACGATGGACCTGCTGATGAAAAGTATTCTCGCAAAACAAAGATGGGAGTCAAATCACCTCGACCTGATATTTTTTCATATTGTTTAACTAGAGATATTAATACTGATGCGTACCACAAGTGAAGGTAACGTTCAAACGAATAATGTAAAATATTCAGAGATTTACAAAATGCTGTAACCTTTCAAATAAAATGAATGTTTGACCAACATTAATTTTTCCTTGGTATGTCTAATGTTAGGTAAGATTTCTTTGTGACTTTCTCATGGTATCAATCGCTCCGTTGATACTGAGAGGCGTATTCTTTCCGATTTTTTATTCGTCGCAGAGGCATGGATATTTTACTATTTTTTCGCTGTTTGCTACACTGACATGTTTCGAGCAAATTATTGCACTTCTAGAAAGCCTTATGTAGTTCTCAACCAACCAACTTTAACAGAATTATTGGTTGTCTAAAGTTGCAGGATATGAAAAATGGAAGTTTCAATGCACTTTTGCTCGTGTACATACATTCTATTGGTTACAGGAACAAAGTAAACGCTCGAGAGAAAAATGAGACAGAACTGTTGACCGGACCTCGGTTCCAGCTTGCACGGCACAGCAAAACAAGGACGGGTAAACTTTGTAAATTAACGGGGGTAGTGACATACATTTGATGAATATTTAAGTCTTTCCAGTCTCTTTTGATACAGGGGCTTTGGGGCGTCATCCGATTTGTGACTTCACAAAGGTGCTCAAAGGATCCGGACTTTTCCAACAACACCAAACACATCCTACAACTCAAAACTTAATAGACAATAAAAGGGGCCCGAGCTAAAAGAAACTTCGGAATCTCATTTCTGGGGCCTTAATCCTAGACCAGATTTTTGACATTACCATTGCATTCAGAGGATTAGGATCTTTCCAGCGCCACCTCCCATGTTCAAGAACCCCATGTTTAATAGGCGAATAGAAGAAAACCGAGCCCAAAACTTCAGGATTCCATTTCAGGAACCTCGAGTTAAGGGCCCCATTTCTCAGATCACTGCTGTGTTCAGAAAATATAGATCTTTCCAATGCCACCCCTCGTGTTTAACAACTCTATGCTTAATAGACGAATAGAAGGAACTGTGTTCAAAATTTCGGAACCCCAATTCTGGGGCTTCAGGGCCGATGTCCAATTTCTGTTGCACCGGACTAGGGTCTTTCCGACGCCACCATCTGCTTCGACCAACTCTATATCTAACACAGTTTTCGTGCCATAGGGTAATTTTAATTGAAATTTCTCTATGCTCTTTTACTTCTCAGCTGTTGGTGTTGTGAGAAAATTTTAAAGGTATTGCACTTATACCCTTATGTTATGAGTAGAAGTATGTTTTCCTTTAGAGGTTTAAGTGAAAGAGTGGCGTATTTTGTAATAATTTAAATTCCAATTGCCTACTCTACAATTTTAAACAATGACATTCTTCTGTACAGTCGCGAAAGAAGTAAGTCTGCCGGGCAAAAGGGACAAATATTCCCAACCCGTTAACGTGAGTTAACTTCTCCGAGAGATTCGCTGTTTTCACGAGAGATCTGTAAGCAAGTGACTCTCTCAAATAGTCCAGGGTCTGCTGAAAAGCAATCTTCTTTTCGATACTAAGCTTAGTACACTCACTCAGAAAGGAAACACAATACCTGAATTTCTTTTTGAGAAGAACAAGAAAAATAATTTATGCACAACAGTTTACAAGTGCAGGAGTATTTAGATATCTAATTACTCATAATCTATTCACAAGTAATTAGATGTAGCCAGGAATTATTTTGGACATTCAAGACACCTTTATTGATCTAATACTAGAAAACGAAAACGGAATTTTAACATCGCACGATTATGTCCTGAAAGCTATGAGTGAAGAAAATGAATAATGAAAGAAACTGAGAAATGAAGAGGAGGGAACCTTTAGAAATCAACTGACACGATGCCAACACAAACTTCTTGGCATAGCCTGGAATCGGACCTGGAATTGAAATTAAAGGTGAGAACTCTATCATTGAGCCACCATACTCCAATTATCATAGGAAAAAGCGCTTCCGAGTCCAACTTCAATTGGTTGGTTGATGGGTTGATTTGGAGTTTAATTTCCTGTTCAGCGCCGAGGCTATTTAAGACGTGGACCTAACCTGAATATAGAATCAGAATCACATAAGCTCCCACCAAGATTCGATCCCAGGTCTCCCGTGCCCAAGACGAGCAGTCTAACTATAATTACGAGGGAATTCTCATTTGTCACGACTTAAACTTCGGGATTTTTGCTATTTTTTTTCACGAAATGAGATTTCGGTCTCTCGTACCTCGTGAAAATTCAATTTTTCTCGTATCTGAAGTATCGTGAAAATTCAATTTCGTTTCCAAAAAGGTTTACTTATTTCTATTTTGCGAGGTCATCTTGTCTCGTTTCCTCGGCAACACTAGTTTTTGCACACAATAAGACATACAATGATAAATAGCATGTGTATGAGTTTTCGATATTATGATGCTTTGTTACTCGTCATACATTTCAATTAGAGGATCATAGTTGTGGCATCTCTACTATTGTAATTATATATATGTTAAATATCCTAATCATCTATTGTGTAATTGTTGCTTGTGAAATTATCAACAACATATTTCAAGACTGTAATTACAGGTTTCATTATTTCCGCTTGTTAAGAGGGACGCCTATTAAATATCTTTCAAAAGCTAACTATTTTTCTTTTTCCGTTTTTCGTAAGTGAAAAGAGATAATGAAATGTAACTTACCACAATAATACGTAATGTTGTTCTACACCCGAAAATACAAATCGGAAGAATTTTCAGTGTTGTTATCTGTAATAACTTATTTATTTATGTTATTTATTATATTATTAGATAACTTATTTAATTTGTAAGTTATTACAAAATAAATACAAATGTGATTTAAAAAGTAGTTAACAAAGAACCAAGACAACATAATATATCATCAATTACCGTTGAGTTCAATTTTCTAGTCGCTGCCTTAACCTAGATTTTTGGGTAATTCAAATTATGGTCACACTGTGATTTCTGTAGTCGACAAAACTAAAAATTCTTTCGATTTGTATATTCGGGTGTAGAATAACATTATCTATTATTGCGGTAGGTTACATTTCATTATCTCTTTTTACTTACAAAAAACGGGCAAAAAATGGTTAGCTTTTGATCTGTAAGTTAATTAGGAGGTTAAGGAAGAAATGCTTGGTCTCGATAGAGATAATAAAAGAAATAAAACGTTAGGTAACAGGGATTTGAAATATTTTGTAGTTAAATATACACTGCCCACACACTAAATGATGTGGTGTTACCTAAGGCTTTATGATTTCATTTTGCAACATTTCAGATGGAGAATGTCCCAGACGTCTTCATCTTCCATTAAATAATTAAGAATCCCATCTCATACAAAACGCAACAATCAAACTGTTGATTGAAAGTGTTGCAATCATTACTATGTTGAAGTATGTGTAAGACAGGTACGGTAGTAAAACGGTAGTAATTTATTTCCAATTCCACCACTGGAGATCTGTTGTTGACTTGTTTGAGAGAGCTTTTACTGCACTATTAAACCTCACCCTATTAATCTTGACACATTCACTCAGAAAAGGTGGAGTAATGTAACGTCATATGGATTGCTACAATGTGATAATATTTCCGTAAAGGGTATTGTTAGTCTGTAGATTAGAATTATTTTAAGATAGTGCAGTGAAAGTGAGCTATGTCTTAATGGGATACCATGCATTATACTTCTGAAGTAACAGAAGGCAGTATGTGGGAATGTGGCAATATGGTCGTAGTGCTTCGTATATTGCTATTACGGTTAATAGAATCAAAGGGTGTGTTCAATACGGGATCCGACGTTTTCAAGAAGACATCGAAGAAGGTCTGCGGAATCGCCCACAATGTGGAAGACGTAGAAAAACTACTACAGAGAACGATATTGCACTAGTTTCTGCTAGTAGGAACATCCCTTGAAGCTTACTTTCACTCTTGGACAAGATCTGCATTTGCCTATATCAGCAGTTACAGTAAGGAAATGATTATATAAAGCGGGAATCCGTCATAGAATTTATGTCGTCAAAGAAGAATTCACTGTAGAACACCGTACCTTAAGAATGCCGTTTTCGTTGCAATATATGCAGGCTACGAAAGACTTTAGGGATATCGTGATTTGGAAAACGAGAAAGTGTTCCCTTCCGCCCAAGATGGAAGACTGTTTGTGACGCCTGAATTGCACTCGTCATTAAACAGGCCATATCGTAAAGAGGGCAAGAAGTGGAATAATTAGCGTGGCTTTCTGGGGTTGGATATCAACAGCAGGAGTTGGAGAATTGGTCAAATGAAATATTCAATTTTCAGTGAAACTGTAGAGTTCTGAGTTCCGAAACACGTCTAGGATCATGTCCAAAGTATAACACATGATTTCCTTCTGCGTGGTTTGGTTGCTAATCAATTTAATAGTTTTTTCTATCACTGAGATCAATGGTGAACCTCCGCTAGCATTGACTTCCACATTCACCCCATTTGGCTGCAGGCCGGCATTCGCCGGCGAGGATACTGAGATATGTAAAAATAACCCAAAGAGACCGATATTATTGTCAAACTTATAGTTTTTGCGGTTCCTAAGAGGAATGGTGACACTTCCATTAACGATTACTCTCAAATTCTGCTACCAAGACATGTAAAAATAATACAAAATTACCGTTAATATTAATAATATATTAGTAAAATAAGAGCTTTCCCTTGTGTTGTTCAGTTTATTCAATAGATATTTTAACTGACCCGTGTGAAGTGCGAGCAATTAACCTAGGAAAACAACAAAGAATAACACAATACGCAAAGACAATGCTATTGCCGGTACTAAACGTTATCAATAATTACCACGAAAGACAAAAACGAACAACTGAGCATCTATTGACGGACTACAATTTTGGCTAAAGTATGTTAAGAACCACTATGTTCTATATTTCCCAAAAGTCTTGAACCATGTCCACGCACACTAAGACGTGAGTAAATATTTTTGTAACGCTACAGACAATGTTATTTCACAATAACATGTGTAGTACTGCTCCCGCCATTTATGTATACATAAGATCGATTTTCATGTCACATGAAACTTTGGTAGATAAAGAACATTTGCGCAGGTTTTCTAGAAACGGAAGAGATAATGCCTAATCTTCAAAGAATGTTACCTGCATTGCCTCCGCATAACGTATCTGTACGTAGTATCAGAAGTATAGAAGCATATTTATATTATTATTCATTGAAGTGTCAACTATACGGTGAAAATGAATATTTATTATTATTATTATTATTATTATTATTATTATTATTATTAGTAGTAGTAGTAGTAGTAGTAGTAGTAGTAGTAGTAGTAGTAGTAGTATGGGCGTACTTTTGAACTTGCATGGTGAAATTACTCCAAAGAATATTATATCTGTAATTTTCTCTGGATCGTATGTTATTTCGTTTATTAGCGGGCACTAATTTGTCTGCACGTTGCCGAATAGGTCAGCTTGGACGTGTACTTTGCCGTAAATAACCTTACAGAAAGAAGACGGTTCGTTCCAAAGAGCAGAACTGAACTCAGGAATATTTGGGTTTTGCTTTTAACTGGCAGGATAGTGTATTGGACTTAGTGTGTTGAGGCGACCTATTGGACTTCCGAGTAGTATAGGTTTAAAATACAGATTCAAATTCTGTTCAAGCCAAAGCATATTTTTCACAAAGTGATCATGAAGAATCGAAGAGTGAATTCTCATAATGAACGGGCAATCCGTAAGAATGCGGAAGCAAATACCTGTAGGAGGATGGAGACTATTTACGAATGTTGGTTGGGAAAGGGCAAATCATAACTATAGGGGCAACTAGGAAATTCGAAACACTTAATTGACCTGTAGTATCCACTTTTCATGTTATTGTTCTTAGGAAGAACCACTATATCATTTATTAAACATGTCCGGATAGAGTAACCGTTGGTATATTGGTTTCGTGCTAGACTTCCAAACGGAAAATCATGGTTTGTATCCCCATCAGATAGTATCATTTTTCCCATAAAATATTCGCCAGAAAGAGGTTCAAAGGTCGTTGGAGAAGTTATAAGGTTAATCCGGTAAAGAGTATTTGCGTTCTTCATCATACACTGTAATGATAATTAGTTTTCATATTTTTATACGTCTTTTTTCTCCATCCATTTATGTATATTATTAATATATATATATATATATATATATATATATATATATATATATATATATATATATATATTAATATAATTATATATATTATTAATAATTATATACTATCCAGGTTTATTATAATGTGCTTCTAATCAGAATGTTTAACGAACACTACTCAATTTGCTACCGAACAACGCAAAAACAAATCATGTGTTATACTTTAGGCATGTTCTCAGACGTGTCTCGGAACTCTAAAGTTTCAGAAAAAAATTAGTATTTAATTTGATCATCAAGTTTGGTATTAATTTTGAAAGTGACTTAATTAATTTTTTAAGCATTCCCTATATATTCGAATAGTTCAGAAAAATGTAAACAACAAACGTTATTTCTATATTAGTGTTACACTTCTGGTAACGCAACTTTAGAATATTAGGTTTTTTCTTACTGCGTTTAAATCCAATATTTTTGTCTGTGCTCTGTTTTCTTCTTCTTCTGTCTCCTTTTCTCTCTCTGTCTCACTTCTGTACATCTAACAGATAGCTACTGGTTTCAGGTTTTCATTGAGATATGTTTGAGTTTCTCCCGACCTCAACTTATGAATATCGTTTCCTCTCATTTTTCTTCTTTCGTTTTATTGATATTAATAAATGTATATTTTGAAATTAGAATTGTGGTAATGTTGTTGCTGTTTTTTGTATGGAAGAGAGGAAAGGACGAGAGAGAGAGGGTATCTTTACTTGACA